>NC_082611.1:7456346-8077692 GCF_030936135.1 Gavia stellata | reverse complement strand
AATAATGATAATAATAAAAATTGTAATGAAAGGGAAAATAACAACAACAACAACAAACAAGAAAGGCAAGTGATGCAAATGAAAACAATTGCTCACCACCCTCCAATCGATGCCCAGCCCAAGCAGCGGTCCCCCGGCCAGCTTTTCCCCTAGTTTATATACTGAGCGTGATGTCATATGGTATGGAATATCCCTTTGGTCAGTTGGGGTCAGCTGTCCCGGCTGTGTCCCCTCCCAACTTCTTGTGCACCCCCAGCCTACTCGCTGGCGGGGTGGTGTGAGAAACAGAAAAGGCCTTGACTCTGTGTAAGCACTGCTCAGCAGTAACTAAAACATCCCTGTATTATCAACACTATTTTCAGCACAAATCCAAAACATGGCCCCATACTAGCTACTATGAAGAAAATTAACTCTATCCCAGCCAAAACCAGCACAGTTACTATCAAAAGATGCTGTAGTGGTCCTATCCTAACAGTTCTGTTTATCGGACTTCATTATTTTTTAAATGCTTTAACAAGCTGTACTCAAGAATGGAAGGAAAAAGCAAAGAGGCATGAAAAACAGGATGGTTCATTTTTACGGAATCCTGTTTTTCCTTCTTCAGGTATCTCTCATCATGTTTGTGTGCGTATTTTGTTTTCTTTGGTAAGCTTCAAGGGACACAGTACCAAACATTGTACCTACCATGTGGAAAATCACTGCTACAAAGAGAGGTCATTAAAAAGTTCACAAAAGTTGGAAGAAAAGCTTGGTCCCCCATGGTCTGCCTCTGCATGTATTTAGTCAAATTCTCAGTCAGACTAACACTGCTCCCTTCAACATATGCACTTTTTCACCAGCTGAAAGATGGATGTCCTACCTAAAGTGGCACACATAGCCTTAAATTAACATCTCATTGAAAAAGAACATGATAAAAAGTTACAGGAGAAGGGAAGAGATGCAATAAAAAGAGACATGTTAAATCATTATCAATCATCTCACTAACCAAGAGTCCTGGTCAGCATGAAATTGAAGATATTTTTATATTTGAGAGAATGACAGTAGGTCAAAGGAAGTGTTAACTTTGAAGTCTGTTGTCTAGGTCAGCTGGACAATGATCAATGCTTCAAGAGTGTCTTAAGAAGTATTTCCAAATTGGCTTTGGGAGAATGTTTTTATGTTCCTTCTTGTCTATTTATATTCTATCCAGAAACACGAATGTTTGTATAGTTCCCAAATAGGCCAGTTCCAGTTCCCAAGGGGAACTTGTGGACACTGTCCAAGAGACAAAAAGGGTCAGATCCTCAGATGGAGTAGATCATTACAACTTCACTGTAGCAAGAGTCTCGATCCTGTTTGTTAAAATACTTTGGAGCTGATGATGTAACAAGTATTAGACTAGGTGAAAAGTTATGCAAGTCAGCATTGCTAAATGCTTACAATTTCTGCTGGAGAATATTGTATGTATATTTGCTGTGGTCGTTTCTTGCTGTCAATGTCTGAGTTTCCTCAGACTTCACCATCAAGAAATTACCTTTGAAAGCAGTCAGCATTATCTGCCATGGTGTAGTATATAATCCTGAAAACTACAGAGAGAGACACCAGCAAAATTGGGTCATATCTTGTTTTCTTTGTTGCATTGCATAGCTTCAGAACAGTGATAGTCAGGAAGTAGCACTGTGGAGTCAGGAGTTACACTGTGGAGTAAGATGGGGGATCGTGTATTAGCTAAGTGTCTGCTCACTTGGATGTTCTTTCTAAGTAACTCTCCCTTTTCTCTGTGTAGACTTTCTCTTTGTAATCAGCATCACATGTTGGTCAAGGTTAAATAAATATTTTTGGATGAAACTGGCTGAATAATGAGGAATATAGGAAAAAGGCACAAAAATTCCAGATCAGCTCAGGGAAACAGCAAGTCTACTATCTTGTCTCTGATAATGCCAGGGACCAGATGCTACAGAGAAAATGGACAGTACTATGATAACCTGTACAGGGAGGTTTTCTAGCCTATGTCAGTTAATATTTGGCACTGAAGCTTGAATGCTTATGCTCTTCTTCTAAGTTTTTTGGATGATACTTGCTGTCATTTTTCTGTTGTCACCCAGAAAGCTATAGGCTTAATGCTGATTTTAATTCTGTTTGCTTTTAGACTTCCTGATGATATTCCTTCTTTCTATATCTCTCTCCCAGACACTACACCCTTCTTCACTGATGGTATTACAAATTTGATATTTTCTTCCCAATGACCAGCTGCACGTCAAATAAGTTTCTATTATCTATACTAATGCACTGCCATAATTTCACCCATGATAACTTCATAAACTTATCAGTGATATTCCCTGGGTTGGAAAATGCACAGAAGTTAGTGACTGTGCAAATAAAGAGTGAAGAGAAAGGCTATAAATTGGATGGATTTGTCTGCATTCTCACTTAAACAGTAACTATAATGAAAAGAAAAGGCAAATCTTTCCTACATGATACAAAGATACAAAGTTTAGAAAAGTGGTGAATTAAATAGCTGTGTTGAACATGCTTCTAGTTTTCTACAGTAGCAGTTGCACCAAAGTGTTGTCTTTAATGTAGAGCTGGTAAGGTATCCCTTGTTAGGAGCAATGCATTTGTACAGTTTATAGGAAGTGAGGAAAACAGATGAATAACAAATAAAAGCTAAGTGTAAGCATCGGGGTTTTTTTTTGTGATGCCTTGAGAAAAGGTTTCCTATTTTGCATAGCAGAAAGTGATTCCTGAGAATTCTGCCAAATAGGCCTCTGATGGCTTTTGTAAAAAATGGTTTGCAAAGAAAGCCATTTGTCCAGTAGGTCAGTGTACATATGTGGGGACTTCACATTGCAACTTGCATGCGCTATGGTAGAAAATCCATTGATCAAGTAATGGGCTTGATTGAGCAGCATTCTAGCAGAGTCACAGCTGGGCTTGGTGTGGCTAGAAGTGAGCATAAAGATATTCTACTTCAAATTTTACAAACTGGAGTGCCAGGGCCAAATAAACCTGCCATGAAGCAAAAAAGAACAGAAGAATTATTGTTACCCTATTGATATTCCAATATTGTGTTATATTCTGTATACCTTTATACAAGAGGAAGTTAGGCAACTGTCTGAATATACACAGCAGGGGAAAATGCTGAGCTGCAGTTTTCACTATTTGTCACAATATTTGGGTTGTAGCTCAACAGCTTTTCGATTGTACTGGAAAATTCCCTCTTTCGTAAGAGAGCACAAATTGCAAAAGCAACTTGTTAGAAATATACTTTGCTTATCTTCTACATGAACAGCATAATTCTTCCAGATATAAGCTGGAATCAGTCTCTCATTTTGAGATGTACATTTAGGATTGGGACAGAGATAGTTTTCTGACAGCTCTATGAAATTAATACTTCTTTATGACAGAGTGTTTGCTGCTTGCGGTATGTAATAGTCACTTTCTTTCATTGCCACTTATGTCCTTTGCAGGGAAAGAAATTTGCCTCTATATGACAGTAAACTTTGAGTGTCACTGGCTTTCATATTGTCCATTAAAAAAGATAATTGTGAGGAGCAGAGGAGACCTCAAGGAAGCCTTCTGAACTGAACCCATTTCAAGGGGGGAAGCCATAGCTGTCAAAACTTTGGCTTTCTAATTCCTGAAGAGATGTTAATTCGCTTGGCTGCATGATCTACTGGGAGTAGAAATGAAACTCCACTTGCACGACCTCTCGTGTCAATCATTATGGGAGGCATCTGCATTTATATTGTCAATGCACAAACTTTCTTTACTTTCTGAAGCATGAAATCACCTTTCAGATGAAGAAAGAAATACAACCCCCCATTCTCAAGAGATGTAGCAGTTCTGTCTAAGGCTTCAGTTAGACAGAGAAATGTTTAAACACTACATTCTGACTTCAACATCAGCCAGTCTCTTGGAAGTTGTCTGCTTTGCAAGTGAAAGTTACACTATTGTTTTTAAAGAGCTTTGTTACTACTTCATACTATTTTAGGTCTTATAATTCTCCATCTCTAAGCCAAAGGGAGGTTTATCACTGACTTTGACACTGTCAGCAGAACTTGGCCCATAGTGTCCCATATTAAGTTCTCTTTTAGGCCTGTGTTCCCATGGCACAGAAAATAATCACAGAATCACATTCATTTTGTGGTGGATTCACACAGACAGTTCTTTGGAATCCCATTGAATTAATTCACAATGAAGTCAGCAAAATGAGACATACTGATACATTTAATTACAATGTTTGGGCCAGAGATCATCAATTGCTTACTAGGACAATGGCTTGTTTCTTGCTGGTTTTGCTAATGCTCATGACAAAGTTCTTGTCCATCAGCTGAGTGAGTCAGAGACTTCCTGTTTAACCTGAGTTTACGTGCAGCTCAGAAGAGAAGTTCTGACCCTAAAGAAAACAATATGCTTTTGATAAACTTGGGAAAAGGTTAGCTTTTATTTTCAAGGTGAATGAGATCACAAAATAGACATGTTAACTTACTCATTCTTTGAAGTACAGAATACTTTTCTTCACTCTAAATGTACCAATTTGAGCACAAACTTACTTTGCCTGTGTTGGTACAGTCTACAGTAACTACTACTCCATGATTGTGACTGCCATAGCCTTCCAGGTGTAGTCTCAGTCATAAGGTGTGCTGCAAACTGTGTCAACCCTCTAAAAGCAGTCTTTCTCATTTTGAAGTGATTGGGAGAGGAATTTGCTTTATTTTCTAGCTTTTTTTTTTCCCCTTTTGTAAACTGTGATGTGTTTCAGTGTTCTTTTATTATCTGAATCATGTGGTAGAAAGGCTTAGAATTAAATGAGGTAAAATAACCCTCAGGGATCCATAGAAATGGAGCTAGCAAATTTGCTCCAGTGCATGCAGTTGATGCTCTAGCTTCAGTAAAAGGAACAATAGCAAAAAACTTCAGCAGACCTACTCTGCACAAAATATTTCAGAGCTTTCTCCCAAAAGGGCATGTATGCCAATGAACAAAATGGGGCTGAGCTGTTTCCAATCACAGACCTTTCTTGAGTCCATTCAACATAGCTGGCATCTATATCAGTGATAGAGCTTTCAGAGCAGGCATTGAATATGAAGAAATATATAAGCTTTAAAAATGGAACTTGTGATTTCAAAAACTGGTAATTTCTGTCAGACCTTATAGTTAAGGCTGCTGTGCTTGCTGTTAAAATGTGGTTATGGTAGGGGAAATTAGAGTTAAAAATGGTATCTCCTTTACTCAACAGATTTGTTATTTTCTGGGAATCAGGCAGGATTATTTTAATGCCTAGACCACACTCCTCCTGACCTTCTTAGCCCTTTGCAGCCATTAAAGTTCAGAACAGTCTGGTTCCTTCTTTCCTTGCTCATCTATCACCAGATTTACTGACACTCCTTGGCTTTTTCTGCAAGGTGGCAATTATTAAGATATAGAGAGTATGTTCATTTGATGAAGGTCACGTTTCTGTGACAGCAGCAGCAGTATAGCATGGAGCATAAAGCAAATAGCCAAACTGCAAACAGCTGTACCAAACCAGAACGATTCTTTCTTGTCTTAACCATCCAAGGTACCTGCGTCCAAAGCAAAGGATACTGTGAGTATTCCTGCATAACAGTTGGCAGGAGAGAGCTCTATTTGGATGGCAGCCTCAACTGAAGGGCTCTGGGAGGATGCTGGTAGGGAATGCCCTCAGATTCCCTGCCTGCAGCATCCCAGTAGATTCCATGGATTGTGTCTCTGCATCCGGATGAACCTTCACATGACAAGGTTGGCACTTAAGACAGGAAAAAAGAAAACAGAAAAGAGTCCGGAAGAGATTGTTGGAGGTAAGGCGAATCAGTTTTCCTTACTTTCTTCTAGGTCATGATATATAGGAATCAGGATTCAGCCAGGAACTGAGAGAGTGGTGGGATTTGAGACCTGGTTGTTTTGTCTCTGTCAGCAGACTGAGAGTTTGTTTATGGAAGACACAAATTGAACCGAAGATTAAATCTGCCTGATTTTTTTGATGTCCATCTGTTTATATGGACTGACATGAGTCCAGCAGCATTATGCCATGAAGCTCTTTCAAAGACCAAAAGCTCACAGAAGCCTAAATTTCTCTCTCTATCCCTAGAAACTTGCTAGAACCTAGAATGGACATGGATAGAATTAGAGGTTGAAGCCTTGAAGAAAATCTGTTCTTTATTCTTCAAACCAGAAACTACTTGGCATGATCTGCTTTCCTTTTTCTGATATTCAATAGGATATGAATATAGGTAAGCATAATCCTTTGTTTGCAAAGATAACATGACAAAATACAAGACAAAAAAGAATCTAGACTGCAGGATTAACTTTTCTTTTTTTCCTGTGAATACGGTGCCTTTCCATGCCAGTTTTGTAAAGGGGTTTTTCAACATATTGCATTGCAGTTACTCTGTTCAAGGACCAGTTTCATACCAGATATAAGATGTCCATGCATGACACATGTTTTGGCAGCTCTTGCCACATTTCTATATTGTTAGCACAACTTCTTTTGCCTTCTTGGCATGATGAAGATGCTAGCACACTACTCAACTGTCCTTAGACAATTGTGTGCATATCTTAGCCTAATATCTGTTAAGTTTAGTGTGACTTCATGTTCTACATCTTTTTACAAAAGACTATTGTTCCTAGTCAGATAGTCTTGGTTATATGCTTATTAGCACATTAAATAACCTCCTTAAAATGTCACCTGAAGCAGTGCAGAAAATCATCAATACCAACTGTGAATTTAGCACAGATGCTTTGAACTTGTATCTGATACGCCTCATGTCTAATATGTTCCACAGAAAAATTCAGCAAAACATCAAAGTAGCGCTTTCCCATGAGCCTTCACATCCTGAAGAGCCAAGGCAATGGAAAGCAGCCAAGTCAGTTCATACTACAAAGTCATAACTCACTTTTCATTGAGTGATGAGTCCATCATCTCTAGCTACTCACAGTTTTAAGAAGCAGGAATCCTTCAAACAGACCCCAGGAGTGCAAGCTAGTGACCCTGTTAATCTCCTCTGTACTTCAGTGTCATCTGTCCTTTTTTTCCCCCCTCTTTTTTTTTTTTTTTCCAAAAAACCATCTGTACATCCTGGCCAGCATGAAATCAAAAGAGCAAAAAGTCACTTGTCTTCTCAGTAAGTAGGGCACCTTTCATCATGTGAAACAAAGTAGCTTTTTTTTAAACTAGAGCCTGAACTGGAAACTTGAACACATCAGGAAGAACCTTTATCTGCGGAAAATTCTGTAAACAGCCCTTCTTATCGCACCTAATGTTTACCACACCTAACTGTGAGAAGGGCTGCTATTTGTGCTGTGTTGTTCTGGTGGAGATGGCTTGGTATATTAGACAGGAGGAATGAGGGTGCACCATCTGGGTTAGAAAAACCTATAAATATCTATGGATAAATTAATATATGACTGTAGTATACAATTATATGCCTCCTCTTCTGTGTGCGCAGTGGGAAATGTGGGTCTGGCCCTTCAAAATTCCTCTGCTGGCCACTGCTGAGATCTCTTGGTAGAAGGGGTGGAAAAGTCTGCAAGCCATCTTTAAGATGGCTTTGAGCAGTCCCAGATCTATCTCCGCTGCAACTATCTGAATTGTAATGCTATCTGTTGCATCTAGAAGAGGGAACAAAGGTATCTCTGGGTCCACACCATGTTCAGCTGACCATGGTTTGCTCTTTTTAAAGCTGGATTATGGCTTGGGAGAGCAACACTGCTCTGTAATGTGTTCCAGTGTGCTTACTACACTGAAGATTAATGCTATGTGAATGCAAGTGCCCTCTGTGTGTGTGATGTATATGCATGCCTCTGTGAGCATGTGTATATAAACAGAGTCTAAGCAATAACAAAGTCTCAAATGCCTTCAAGTAACATTGTGAATTTTCTGATTTAGAAAGAATATGTAATCCAATTTGCTACCATGATTAAATCTCTTCCACTTCTATTGAGTTTAAGAAGACTGTCTTTTGGTATTTGAAATAGAAAGCAAACAAAAGTCATCTTTTCAAATTAGTGACTTCTAAAAACTGTGTTTTCTGTAATAATCTCCCATATCAGTATAGAGTCCAGATTTGTGGTCTTCCAGTGCAGTCAGTTTCAGATTGACTACTTGTGCCTGTGTTATGTTTTCAGGCTGGAGAACCTGCTGATTAAAGACACAGACTAAGTAACAGATTTCTTATTCAGGCCTTTTGAGTTCAGATCTTGGCTTAGCCAGTGACTGCTTTGTGACATGACTGAATAGTTATCCTAGCACAGGCTATTTTAAAAATATTGCAGCTGAAGAAGTACAGAACTTCGAGACTCTTGGAGGTACATTTATTTGTGAAGGAGAGTGGGAAACTGAATGGAAAGCAAATGTTAACATGAAGTTTTTTGTAAAGAAAGAAAACATTTGTCTAGGTGAGTAATGAAAAGATGCTTGTCTGGAAGAGCATGCTAGGTGCTCATAAGCTTAGTATCAGTCAGAAGAACAAGGATACTAGCCTGATTCTTTGTATGCATTTCTACGAAGATGACTGCTCATACTGAAAGTTCTAAATGCAACACAAAAGGCATGTATTATGCAGGATTATGTTGTTCTTGAAAGTATATTCCTGACCAGAAGTTAAACATAAAACTTCAGCATCATCAGTAAAAGAAGCAAATTTTGCAGAAGCAAAATTTCCCACTCGGGTAAAGAAAGTGTGCATTTTTCCTTCCTTTCTAAATGAAAATGGAAAATAATTTGATAGAGTTTTGGGTTTTTTTTTGTTTTTTTTACCCTTCAGTACCTTTCCCTCTGGCTATCCTTTATGTAGATATCAACAAGCTCCTTTGCTTTTGCTGTTTGTTGCATTACTTAGAAATCATAGGGATTAAGAACCTCAGATAAACACGTGTGGTTCAGGAACCTGCAGTTGTGGTCCTTGTCAGAATTTCCAGTTGATTTTCTGTGTTTGTGAGTTTTCATAATGCCATGTAGAAGGTTCTTGAAATCAGCAAGAAAACAAGAACTGGGCAAGGACTGAAGACACACTTCCTAGTGCTTATTGGTCCGGACTTGTTCTAGATACTGGATGTGAATAAGGGAAATCAAAGACCTTGTAGTCAGTCTCCCGTAGCCTCAGAGGCTTAAAGATCTTTTTATGAAGATCACAATTCTGAATGAAAGCATGTATGGAAAAAAATCCCTGGAGAGAGGGAGAATGCTTAGTTGTAGCTTTTTTAATTAGCAGCCTGTATTGTGTGTTTATAATAAAGTCTTACTGACAAAGCTAGAAACATTTCTTATGCTCCAGATGGCTGCTTTTCTTTATGACTTGCTGTAGGGTACAGACGTTGATTTTATATATTTTGATAATCTATCCTGATTATTCAACTAATACTTATTGTTCTCCCTATGCCGCAACAATACCCTTTGAGAAGCTGCAGCATATGGCTTGGTGAGGGAAATGTCAAGGTTAAGAAAATCTTCTTTAGCTATGTCTCTCATTTCTTTGTTTTCTTTCTCTTAAGGCTAGGACCTGTAACTTTGATAATATCCTTTTAAATGTTTCCTAGTGACAAGATTCTCATTCTAGGCAGCGTCTTTCAATGGATGGGAAGAAGTCTCAAAATATTCCCTCATCTTCAGAAGTCTCTTCTAAAGGCACCCAGTATGTGGGATCAAGTTCTAATCCAAAACAAGCTAACAGCAACAACAACAACAAAAAAACACATGGGAGAATTTGGTGGAAAGAAAGTGCAAAGGGCAGAGCTGCACTTGTTTTGTGTGGGTGACAGAGGAGACGGGAGCTGAGAATTCGAAGTCCTTGTACTGCTGAGCGAGATTGCCCCATCAGGACGTGAATTGGCAGGATGCAGTGCAGTGTAATTGCAACACTTTCAGAATCAGAATATCATTATCCTTAAATAAGTATCCATTTAGAAGGCGGAAATAAGGAGCTTTAAAGAAAGGAGAATATTGACTCGTCTGGGCGGTTGGCATTTTGATTCTATTCCTTCCCTCTTTCTCCAGGTTAAAATGTAGCTAAATACCTGGAGCTCAGTTTTTGCCCACAGATGTGTTCTTCTAAGAATACTGCATCATCTTACAGTTACAAAACAAGCAACATGGGGCTGCACTCTCCATAGAAACATGCTACACCTTACAGTCTCTCTGAAAAGTTATCTTGAAACAAACTGTGGTTTGAAAAGAAACAATACCTCTGGCTACCTGTGAATCTCCATGATCTCTTTCTCTTTTCTGGACACGCCCTGTTGCAAATAAAACTCCAGTTTCATATTAAATGTGAGTTGCTTCAGGGTTTTCTTGGAGGGAGGGAAACGTATGAATCATGACACCAGAAAGCATCCACAGCACCCTCTGGCTTCCCAGAAAATAACCAAGATGGAATGGGCCAAAGCTGTGTCTGGGAAAACAGGAATATATTGCAGTGATAACTCTCAATGCAATCTTCAATTTTATATCCATTCTTAAAACAGTGTCTCGTATTGAGCCAACATGAGACCTCTGGGCTGCACATGAGCATCTCTGGTGGTATGCCATTCTGGGCAGCGAGGTTTGTTCTGGTGTTCTCTGACAGCTTCAACAGGCTACTTTTTTTATTCATTTGAAAGAAAAGGTATTTTGTGAAATGTTTGAAAATGATCATTGCTGCAAAGGTTTCCTCAGCCCAAGTCAGCATTTTTTTCTAGAAAAACAGAAAAAGGAGTGAATCATAGCAATTAGTCCAAGTTCTGAACCAGGACTAGGCACAGATATCTTATGTCCCATGGGAATTCCCTCATTGCTGGACTAGGATTAGTCCAGTGGGCTGAATCAGTTAATAATTTACAAAGCCAGATAATGCTAAAAGGGAGTCTATTCTGGAGAGCAGAGTGGCACAGACTTAAGCCTCTGATCTAAGTCAGAATGAAGCAAGACAAAGATTTGAACCTTGGGTCTTCTTCAGTTCCAGTGAGCATGTTGGCCTATTAGCTATATGTAGGGACCCTCTGTTTATGATGGGTGAAGTTCTGTGTTCTTTCTCAATTGTTTTAAAAACAACGTTCTACAACAGAATAAAAAAAGCCCTGAAACTCAAAATTCTAAGTGAAAAGGATTTTTCTGGTTGGCCCATGTAACTTCTTAGAATCATTTGAGGTGTCAAAAGAGGGTAGTTAAATTTTTCCTAATTCAGAGGTTCAGCTGTGCTCAGAGTTGCACAGATTTTTCTTTAATTTACATTTAAATAAGTGACATTATAACAGCAAAATTAATTTTAGAGGTATTTACATCTCTTCAGAATTGCCTATAGTACTTTGCTGTATGTAACTACATTCATAGTAAAACTAGAAAATAATCAGTCTACTAATTCTGCTTTACAAAAAATAATACTTGCTTGAGCTTTGGTTGTGTGTCCCAAACTAAGAAGCAGTTTTCCTAACTGCTTCAAAATACAACTGCTTTCTAATACAACTTTCTCTTTCTTCAGTGTGTTATGATGTTAAAACTGTCTCCTGATTAAAAGCACCGATCACATTCTCAACAAATGGGGAAAAAAACTAGTGTCATGTGGACAGAGATTCAGGAGAGAGCACTCAATGTAAATTTTTCATTTGTTTGTTTTTTGAAAAATGAAGTTGAGCCAGCAAGGAATGTGCAAAATATTTCTTTTTCTTAAGCTCTGCAGTGCTGTTGTCAAATTTGTTGTCAAAGCAATCCAAAAATAATGATTATGGTTAGCTGATGAAATGGGTCTGTAAGTTATGGGCCATATAAATATTTTGGCATTAGTTCTGTATTCATACCATGGAATTAACTTACTGAACCTCTGCACTGGAATGCAAGTAAAAGGGAACATAAGGGATGTTTTACACGAATATTGTTTTTCTTAGGGAAAAGTACTTCATTTATATCCCTGTTTTTCAGATTTTCTACATGGTTCCTAGATAAATACAAATCCCACTCCCTCCCAATTTAAAATACAGCGTAAAGAAAAATAGACAACTGTTTAAGAAAAAAATTTTACTTAACTAGACTCAAGGGGTTGTCTTGACCACGAGAAATCAATAGAGCTATTTACTAGGGAGAGATATATTCTTTGTTGTATGGGGCTTCACAAAGTTATTCTGCACTGCTCAGCTACCATTTAATTGCTTAAACTTTTGCCAGCTGTCTGCAAACAGGAGAATTCAATTACAGAAGACATGAATGACACTGGTCATGTTACTGATGTGACTACAGTTTGGCCCAAAGAAACCTGCAAGGTTAAAAATTTGGCAAGTAATTTCCTCCAAGAAAAGAGTGATAAAGAAATGACAAGGCAAATAAAGTTCAATGGTATAGTCACCATGTATTTATTAAAGTGATCTGTATTGCTCACAAGTGGGCCAACATAAAGTGTAAGACCCCTTGAATGTTCAGCACCTGGGAAGATGTTAAATCTTAGTTCATCATCTATATTTTCTAGCTAGCTTTGCCCTCAAAAGGCTTGACACTGTAATGGTATCTTTAGAAGAGATGAAAAGCTCTCTGCCATCCATAATTTTTGTTGATGGAACTCAAGAGTGAATTTGGTCAATCTTAAGCACTGCTTGGTTCCTGAGTATTTTCTGCTGCACCCTGCAGTAGTGCCAACTATCAGAAAGCTGAACCCAAAAATGCAGACTACAACTAAAATTCTCTTTTCACATTGACCTTGCTAGAGTTACTCTGCTTTTACATTCTTGTGGGTGAAAGAAGAAACTGTGTGTGTGATTCATAGATAGGGTAGACTGAGTGTGGGCTTATCCCAAATGGCTTATTCAGAGACATCTGTAGTTCTGACTTCAGAAAAGAACTTACAAACAAAGTGTAAATGAGCATGTGGTTTACTTGATTGATCTCTGTGTACAGTTTAATGCTGAGGTTTTTCACTTAGTATTCACTTCACAAATGAGAGACGTAAAATGTTTAAATTAAATGAAGCAGAAATAAAAAAAAAAAATATTGATTCTCTCCTTTCCCTCCATCTTTCTTACTAAAAGTTTTTGGCTCTTTTACATTAGTGGCTGTGCTATATATTGGCATTTACACTAATGAAGAGCCCACAATGTTACCTAAATGTTCCATTACAAGGACCTTGTTAATAGCTTCCATTTATCCAGCAGAAGAAAAGCTCCTACAATCTCCAACCCATTATGCAATAAACCAAGGACATAGAAGGGGCATGAAACTGGAGTCTCTCCTTAACTGTGCCATCCTTTATTCCAGTACCACCAAATACTTTGTTCAGGGAGATAAAACCTGGAACTGCAGGTTAAAATAAGCTTGCCCAAGGATCTGTATTTGTTCCACTCCAGTGATGGAAATAGACAAAGATGAAATCTGAGTGTGGCCCTGTGGTTTATATCGCAGTGGTTACTGGTAATCTCACTGATTCATGTGGAGCTGATATACTTAATATAAAGGTGGGGCACTGAATTGCCACTGATGTTGGCAATTGCTTTCTTAACTTGCAACTGGTCTTCGTTCAAGAAAGTGTAAACCACAAAACTTGTGGCTAATCTTGGAGATTTTGATCTAGGTGATCTTAGGCAAGTCCAATAAGGCTATAGCAGCAATGCCAACAATATAATTCATGTATTGTTTGTCTCCCAGCCTGTGCTCTAATAGCTGTTAAACTGAAGTGTAAAGACTCTTTTCATACTCTAAATGTGATACTTAGTCGCAAAGAATACGAGTAATTATTTTATTCATTTTTTAACAATTAGTTTTTCTTTACACATTATAGCAGATTCTGTAGTCTTCATCTAATCAGCAATTTTAAAATGGTCATTTAAAGACTGTGAGCCATAAAGATTAAAAAATACTACTAACTTCATATGATTAAAAAATCAATTGGATAGGAAATTAGTTTTATCTCAGTGAAACTGAATAGTATATGAGAAGTTATAAAGATATACAAATGTAGAGTAATCAATGACAAAATTTAAAATACCTGTAGGGGCCATTAATATTATTTGCATATATTTTCACTAATTTGTCTGTCTTTACAATACTGCAGAATGCAGTCTTCTAAAATCCTCCAAATAATGTAAGAGTTTTCACTGAGACTGCTGCTTTATAAGTATTGGTATTTTCTCTTTGGAAATAGAAGTACTTAGAAATTTGAGTGCTGCTTGGCTACTGTGTTAATCTCTATTTTCCTAAGAACAGGAAAAAAATAGTTAAAGGCTCTCTAGATTGATTTTCTTTGTTTCCTCTTCTGAACAAAAAAGGTTAAGTACAGAATCTTTTTTGGAGAGTGTTTTATTGGTGTTTATTTCTGTCAACATTATTAAAATAGCAGGACAAACCTCTGTGTTTTCAAATTAGTCCTTCACAGAGAGTGAAAAACTCAGATATGCCACTGTGACTTCCACATGCTCTCTATTTTTGGTGAAAACTGGGCATCACTGTAAGATATGCAAATACAGTAAAAATGCACAACTTCATTGTTCTAAACTGACCTGAGACAACCCTCTGACTCTTCTATATTAATCCACAGAAAATTCCAATTCCCTGTATTTTGAAATTAAATCCAAGCCATGGAGTTCTTTGTAGGCAGGGGATGAGTTGGATTTTCCTCTGCTCTGAAAGCAGACAACTTTGGGATTGAGGAAAGGGATACCTGTTGCAATGTATTAAAAAAGGTTATTCATAATGTAGTGATAATTGGCATATAATTATTTTACAATATATCAGTAACGTTAATAAATCTTACAGTGCACTCAGTACAGGAGAAAAATAGAAAACTGCCACATCGTATTGGCACTGCATTAGAAACGGCAGGAACTATTTCTGGCAGCACTGCCAGATATCCCCAAAGATTTCAGCTACCTTTACTACATGCTAGAGGCACTAATTTGAAAATGGAACTGATGCTTCATGCATTCTAACTCTCACTTTTGCAAAACTATATAAAAGGTTACTGTTTTGCTATGTATCAAACATAACACAGCTTTTCCGAGGCTATGACAGTGTTTTTGCAAATCTACAGTACTGTACTTCAGATAATTTTAATTAATACAAGCTGACTGTTTGAACAGAGAATTCTCTGAAAGGCAACAGAACCCAAACAAAATGAGATATATCATGTCCTTGGATGTTTTCCAGTGACTAATAATCTGCTTTTCTTGGGTCAAAACTCTTGAAGAGCAAAAAATACAATGACTTGTGGGGCAGCCTCTTAATTTTCTACCTGCAGGAGCTCTTTAACATCAGCTTTGCTGAATTGGTGGTTCTTGAATGTTGCTGAAAGCCTGCTGCTCTAACAAATGGACAGATCTCAAATAAAATTATTAACACTGACTCAGTTGCATGCTTTTACAGGTTCCTTCAGCATCAGCTCGGTCTCTTAGTGAAAGCAAATCTCCATAACCACTGTTTTGTATGAACACATTCCAGACTTGAGCTGTGTTGGGGAATTCACTCTAGAAAATTGGCTTTTTCTTTCCAAAGACTTGATTGCCACCAGTTGTCCAAAATTGGCCTTGTGATCTAAGAAGTCTCTTCCAATCATATTTCTGTACAAGTGTAATGAAACATTGCCTCTGTGGAGATATTTCCACGCTTGAGCTTTGTTTCAAATGCTGTGTAGAAGTCTCAATTATATGCAATGTAATATCTATAAAATTCCTTGCTAAGACCCAGTGAGACTGTAAATGTGTTGGAATTAGGATATTTTCTTGATTTGTTTGTCTAAAGTGTTTTCTTTGTGTTTCTGCTCTTTCTCTCTCTTCCACGCTCTCTCTTCACTTTTATGTTCACTGTTACTGGCAGCAGTTTGATTACAAAAATAGGTCACAGGGAAATAGTTTTACAACAGCACTCCCTTAAACTCACCAATTATACTTGCATAAAGAGACCGAGTTACTTCCTTGCTTTCTGTGTTTCCAAACATACCTCCTGTGTACTGGAAGGAATTAGCCTCACTTCCAAAAAAGATGTTCTGCAAGAAGAGGTACTGACCAGTCAGATAGAAACAACAGGTTTGAAATAACGGTGGCTGGCAGAAAGCACTAAACTAGAAAGATGTACCGAAGTGCCTCTCTTTCCTTCCTCAGGATGACCTTGAGATTTTTGCTGTTCCAAATGTAGGGAAAGCACAGCAAAAATGCAAGACATCATAGTACTAAAGCCAAATGATGTGTGTGGGGGGAGGTGCAGGGTTGTGCTAGGGCTTTATCTTTTGTACAGGCAATATTCTACTGCTTTAAAGAAAATACATTGTTTGCACATCCTGCTAGCAGAATATAAATGTATTAACACAAAATGAGCTGAAATTTACTTTCAGCTGGAAGTAAATGAGCTGACTCCATTTTTGACCAAGTTAAATCTAAATCAGTCTTAGATAAGCACTAATTAGGTCAGATCCTGTTCATCTCTTGAGGCCAAATCCCACATATCTTTTCCATGTGCTGACTTTTGAGTTGTTGTTCCTGTTAATTTGGTGAACAAGGTTTGATGCTCTAGCCATGACGTTTGTCAGTAACTGTAAAACCCCGTGTGAGCACGGGACCTATTTTGGCTAATGAACACCCTGATTATCTCAAAGTATTCCATTAGTAAGCTGATGGACAAGGTTTTGTTAGCAATTCAGTTAGCTTTCCTATAATCTTACGCTACTTTTCAGATAGCCTTGAACCACAGCTCTCTGAAAGTGACAAATGATTTATTTTTGCTGCAAGTAGCTGCTGAAAGTGCTCATTAACAGTTATTGATACTATAACACTTTTTGCTATAACAGACTTTCTTTTGATTATTAGAACTTCTTTTAGCTTGGGTTCTCAAGAGCTTACTCATAGCAGCTTAGTCAATATTTTGGTGTCTCTAATGGTGTTTTTCTTAAATAATTTGTCCCATTTTTCTTTATTTACTAAAATGTCTATTGGAATCAAAAGAACTATTTCCTCATTTTATTCTCCTGGAGAAGATTTTTTCAGAAGTTCCAGTGACTCTTTGCAATAGCTAGGAATATGAAGTTCTATGTATGGTGTTTTTCTTGGATACCTATTTGAAATTCTCGAAGTGCTTGAAAGTTATTATATATAGTGTCATCAAGCAAACTGTGTGCAAATAACATAGGGGGGTGAATTCAACATATTGTGATAGATATAACTGACTTTTAAAACCAGGTTTTATTCCAAATCCTAAGACCTAACCCAAACTAAACTGAAACTAAAACATGGTATTCAGCACAGCAAGTTTTCCCCACCAAGCACTAAGCTCATCAGTAATAATTTTTATGTTATTTTTATTTGTGTTTGATCTGTCTTGATTAAAAAAAAAGTTGTTAGCATTTTTCCATTCATTTAAATGGGAATCGAATTGGACTAATAGCTAGAGTTTTTTATAATAAGTCTGCATACAACTAATCCAGAGGAGCTGTTAGTACTACAAGTTACTCCATTTTTTTGGTTTGCCTTGTTATTGCAATATTTATAATTAAATGTTTTCAACTTTGTTTGTGTTAGAGCTTTGTTCTTTATAATTCTTAAAATGCATTTTTATAGCAAGGCATTTCTCTTGGGTTTAAGTAATTGTAAAAAGTAATCTCAAGCACGCCATTTTTTCCCCTACTTCTTTCTTGTATGCACAGCGTATCAGGTGGATTCTTTTCTGTTGCATTGTACTTCTTTGGGATGGGCAAAAGTTTTTTATTTTCTGTTGTTTAAAGAAGGGAAAAATAAAGTTGATTTGGCTCTTTTCTTTACAGTCATAAAACTACCCAAAGGTTACTTGGCAAAAACAGGAGTGAAGAACTGACATGCCAGAAATAAGCATTTCTCGCTAGATTCACCTAGATTTACCTCCCCACTCATTTTAAGAATCAGTCTTTCCCCTTCAAATTTGTCAGTTTAGAATAAAAACAGGCATCAAATTTTGTATCAGTAAAAGAGAAATCTGATTAAATAAATCAGATTCAGCACTTTTATGGTTGGTCAGCTTAGGTTCAAAGCACACTCTGACTAAAGCAAAATTCAACAAAATGATCCAGCATTGGCTTCAGCAGGCTAAAGTTAGTGTCCATGTAGTCATCATCAATTTGAGCAAACAACGTTGCTGTCTTAAAGCTCTTTACTATATTTTATCCTTTTATATTTAATTATGGCTATGGATCTGTAAAAGTTACTCTAGATTTCTGGCTTCATAGCATATGAGATGATAAGAATATATTTTTGGGGAATGAATGTCTATACTACAGTTTGGGAGACTTCTTGATGCTGAAGTTTCCTAGGCTACAAAATAGAGATTCATGTTATAAGTTGCAATATGGTAATGATCGTATATCTCTTCCTTTTTATAAGGCTAATGGTCCCATATTTTCATTAACTCTTTGACAGTGAACTCTGTTCTCCTTTGTTTCGTACCTAGTGAACTACAACTGGCTTAATCCAGAAAAGTGCTAATGTGTAAGTGTGTTCATGGTAGACTCTGAAAGCGTGGATGATGATTGCTAAGGGACTGCCAAAGTTCCATAATCTTTAGGTTTTTGTTTGGGTGATATTCATAACATCTTGTAGTGGGTACAAGGAGGAACATGGAGCAATATTTTGTTTTCACCACATTACAGATATCTGATTTAGGTTTCCATAAGGGCACTTTCAATGGATTGAACCAGAATTATTTTAAGGCATATTCCTAATGAGTCCAACCTTATCCTATGGGAAAAAGTTTGGTTTTCAGCCAACCTAACAATAAGAAGACACAAAGATGGCTTAGAAATAGCTTTGTTCATCAGACTTGCAGTTTTACTGTGTTACTCTGTGACTGGAGCTGAAAACTCAACGTTTTTAATTTTAATCAGACAACAAAACTCCTTTTATTAAAGAGACATTTCAATATCAGAGGTTGAGGATGGTCTGGGATCAGTATTTGAAATCCTAATAAGACTCCTAATTTGAAATCCTAATAAGACTCCTAATAAGACTCATTATTGCTCATTATTGTTCAATATTTGAACAAGAGACCATATTTTTTTTCACTGAAACATTGAAAGGCTCTGTAAGGAACCCAGTGAAACATTGCCACTCTAAGGTCCTCCTGGACAATATTTCCCATTGCTGTCCTGCTTTATTATGAATTATTTTCTTTTCCCTTGAAAGAAAGATTATGTTTCTTTTGAAGAAGTTTTTCTAAATGGAATTAGTTCATTACAAGAGCAGAGGGAAAATTGTTTTTGGTTTTTTAACAAATCTTAGAGGATTCAGTCTAATCCTTAAATCTCTGAAGTTGATAATAGGATGTTTTTCCCAGTCCACAATGTTGTCTGCTTAAACATTTCTAGAGAATTATACAAATAGGGTTGAAGCAGGTGAATATTCTCTTCAAGCTTCACCTTATCTAAGCATACATCTTCTTTAGGATTTAGCTTTTTTTTAGCAGCAGTAATGCAGAGAGGAATTCAAACCCCAGTGCATTTCAAGGACTGTTGTATCTCTCTGGACTCTTTGAAAATCACATCTTAAGTAATGGCAGGACAAAGCACATAAGATGCAACTTTTTAGACAAGACTGGTTGCCTGTTTCATGAAGAACCCCCATGCATTGCTGCTACCAGGGAAAGCTACTGATCCTAAGCTATTCTGCAGATGGTTTTACTTACTGGGGACTGAATTTGGTTTGTGTGTCAAGCTTGTGACATACGTCTCTGAAATTTTTAGTGTGAATGACTTGCTGGGTGACAAGTAGGTCTATTGCAGAGAGAAGATGAGAACAGAACTGTTCTGCCTCATGGCCCAGGCTTTTAACTACCTGAGAAAGAAACAATCTTCCCCATTCTGTAAAGCTGTTGTAAAAAGTCTCGGTATCTTTTTATTTTTTTCCCACAGCTGTCAAAATGGTACTTAGTAGCTTTATCCAACAGACTGTGAACTGGAGGTGTAGTCACTGAGCTGATCCTGTTTTAATCATTGACCTTAAGTGGAAAGAAGGTAAAGATCAAATAAATATTTTTTTCTGATCTTTGGAAAGCTGCCAAAACTAATGAAGTTGAATTCATTTGGGACAAAGGAGATGCTTTTGTCTTTCTGCCTCTTTCAGCTTAGTCGCGTTTTGGATAGCACTCAACTATTGCGATTGGAATACAAAACAACTCTGCGTCAAATCCCTCTGAAAGCTAGGCCTGTCTCATGTAATTACAATGCCATCCAGAAAATACTTGCTTGTGTGTCTTACATGTGTATACTTCTCATCTTCTTGGTAAATAGCCCAAACTTACACAGTGGTTTTTTTTGATTAGGGGAACAAATTGGGGAGATAATTTGCCTTTCCTGCACTTCTTTAGCTTGACCACAAGAGATCAACCTAAATCAAAAGTTAATCCAAATGCACCTACTTTTTAAAATAACAGAGGTGAATTTTTAAATATGAATCTAAATTTTTTTTGTGTCAGACAAACTGCTGACATGAAAACCACTGGAACTGTTACTTGTATCCTTATGCTCAATGCTCTGAGGGACATACACCTGTTCACAGTTTAGCAGCCTCATATACATGCACATGGCACAGCCTGTCCAATATTCATGTGTTCTTCAGGTTCAGTATTCTGGGAATAAACCTTAAAGCAAAGCCATTTTTCTTAATAGGTCATTAAAGCTTTCCAGAGGCCAGAACTGATTGGTAAGCTTCATGTAGTGAGTGAAGTGGTGCCACATTGGTAATTAATGTCAATTAAATAGCGTGGGCTGATCTTGTATGATCTAAAGCAATCTCATCCCATATTGTCTGCCGTGGGACTTTGCTGCAACTTTGGTTCTGGCTTTGGGCCGTTGGCTCCTCTCGAGCTAAGTTGATAGATTATGAAGGTCATTTGCAAAGACTGGGAGGTGAATTGTTCATTATTGGAGACGTTGTTAATATATTCTTTGTGCATTAGTCAACGTGGCCCAGAATATTTTATTCACTAAATTACAACTGAAACAAAAACACAAGAACAAAAATGAGCTCAGCTGGGCCAGCTTTGTTTCCTTAGGTGTGTTACTCTGTGTACTGGCCCTGTGATAGAATAATTTGCTTTCACAGGAGTGTAAGCATTTGCAGGATTAAATAAATAAAACCAATATTAACACTAATTAGTGAAAAGCAAATAATTCCCTGAAAGTTTGATGGATGTTAAAACATGCATGTGCCCTACAAGTCATCCTACGGAGAACTTGCACTTTGGCCAGTTATTTATATTATGGAAAGTTCATAGCAGGAGTGAATAGCCTTTTTAGGGATTCTTAGCAGAGTATAAAACAGAGCTTTGCCATCACTGTTGTGGATGCTGGGCTGTCCAGAAATGGGACAGCCCAGCTTGAGGAGTGTCAGCTTTTTTTTGAAGGTGGAGGAAGAGGTCTGGAGACTGCTGCTAGGGGAAGAGTGGTGACAGCTCTTCCCCAGCAGCAGCCACCTTCAAAATCCTTAAAGGTGGCTCTTCTGTCATTCCCTTAGCAGCCTGTTTCCTAAAGCATTTGCCTGCTCTGTCTTCTCCAAGCATGATCTGCTGAGGCCTAGTCCTGCAGCCAGACGCATGCTGTCATCTTGTCAGATACCATATTGTGTAAGAAAGTGTGTTAAAAGTGTTGGTTACCTGAATTTAAAAGGGGACCCTGGATCAAGCTAGGACTAAAATATCACAGAAGCAATTTCCTTAGTTATCTATTCAGAAGTGACTGAATATACTTCCCCCACCTCAAATGTAGGCCATGAGGAAGGAAGGAGAGTATTTGGATTTAAATATTAACTGGAATCCCTGCTCCCCCAATGCCTTCTTTGGGTGATGGATGGCTCTGAATCATACTGGGAGACTATAGGGACTCATAGGTAAGTAAATCAGGCCTTTTCTTTCGTTAAACCACATACTCAATACTGTGTTAAAGGACAAGATGAATACAGTTTTGAAATCAGTCACATTGAATTCAGTCACTGAAATGTAAGGGTGTTAGCCAGTGTTTGATGCAGGAAACAATTTTCACCCACCAGAGACAGAACTCATACACAAAAAAGAATAATTTGAAAAGATGGTACTTCAGAAATTTGATAAAATGCGTGTTTTCAACTGGAATTCGGGATGTTATTAAACAAGTGCTTGTAAATTTATTCTGTTATGTAAGTTTTGTAAACAGACAGGGTCATTTTTTTTCTCTCTTGTGAGCCCCTTCATTTTTATTTTTATCTCTTTGTCTTGCACATGAAGTCCAGACAGGCTATTGTCTATAATAGTTTTTTTGAGAATTCATCGAGAACAAAGATCTTTCAGCTGTATTGAAGCCAACATGCCTGGTTTATAGGTATATCTGTTCCTTTCCCTCACATTTTATCATTTATTCATCACAAACTACAGCTTGGGGGAAAACAAAAATTATTTTGAGATGGTTTTGGCTGAGTTGTATGAGGGAAAACAGTTTTAAAAGCTTTGAAGCTTTTCATTAAAAGTAACACTTCAGTTTTGTGAAGCTATGAACATCTTATTGAAACATAGGTAAAAATTCCAGTATTTGTTGAAACAAAGGTCTAAGACATAATTTTTTCACACAGGTCTGTAGTCAGATTGCTTGCCTTCTGTTGCTGATATTGGTTATTCTGAATCTTCCTTCTCGACACTTGTCTTTAATTTTCAGCCTAAATATTATACTAGGTTGTTCTTATGCCAACATTGTCCTTTAGTTTAAATAGTTGTTCTGCCTCCATAATGCTTACTCTCCTGGGAACATTTATAGAAGGCAATTTCATTATCTGTCAGCCTTCATTCTGCTAAGCTAAACAAGCTCATAGTTGTCTCTTGTAAGCTGAGGTCTGTGTTCCCATCATCCTTCTAGATCATTCCTTCACTAGCTCCAGTTTGTCCTCAGCTATCTTGAAGAAGAATGAACACACAGTATCTCAGTATTACCAATAATGTTGCAAAAATATCTTGTAAATCCTATTAATATATCTCTCTCATTTCTGGAAATTACTTTCCTGATTCATGCTAGGCTTTAATTTGTCTTGTCTTTGAGGCAGGGATGCTACAACTTAGTGGCTCATAGCCATTTTGATACCTTTGAGGGCCTTCTCTTCCTCTGTCATGTGGAAATCAAAATATTTTATGGAGCTCCTTCTGTTCTGATGAAAACAAACACCAAGTATTTTCTGACCAGCCCATAAAGCTTTTGGTTAGCAAGCTGCTTGATTTCCTGAGAGTTTACTGACAGTTGGACTCTACTTTGGGAGCAACTTTGCCAGGCAGAGTCCAGTCAGGTGTAGAAGACTTCCCATCATGGATAATTAATTCAGAGGACCAAGTCTGAAGCAAGTAATCACCAGATCCAGGGATTCTAGTCCTCACCTGTCTTGGTCTGAGGTAAACAGCCAAACCGTAGCTTAGCCATCCCAGGGCTGTTGGCACATGTGTACTAGGATTCTCTGAGGTCCAGTTTTATAATGAAATAAAATGGTCTATTTCCAAATTAAATTTGAGTTTCTCTTGAATGGTTATTTCTTTTTTTATTTTTCATTCTCAAATGTTCCCCAGAAGAGAATTCTTTCTCTAGCAATAGTAAATATCATTGTACTTCTGGAGTAGTATGTTAAAAGAGAAAGCCTATCTATATTTATCTTTGAGATTGGATTAAGACACTAGCAATGAGTACAGTCATTTATAAGTCTCTTCATGGCTCTGCTATTCTTAGCTGTCAGCATTTTCTTGAAAGATATCTCCATTGTACATTGTCACCTTCAGTTTTTTCTTAGCTTACCACACTTCTCATCTGGAAACCAAGAACTAAATATTTAAGAACAAACTTTACTCCTTCAACCCTTAACCTTGATAGTCATACTGGTTGCCATATCACACTAATTCATCACATACAGCTTTTTATTGTTAGAATTCCTCAGTGAAGGACAATTTGTCAATTACTGTGTTACTGTATGCCAAACGCAGTGGCTCAAAGCTTCCTTTTTAAAGCAATTCCTTATCTTATGTTCAGTAATGTTAAAATACTGGACTTCATTCTCTGGTAGATTGATCATCACTTTTCTGCTGCTACTGATTTCGCAAACTGGAGTTCCTTCCTAGAAACACCTCCAAACAGTTGTCTGTGATGATTGTCTATTGCCTGCTCTTTCTCTCTCACTACTGTTTTCAACAATTCCCTCAAAAACTGGTTTGATAAGGAAAATCACACTGCATGATGGTTCTCTCCTACCAAGTAAATTTAAAGTTGATACATAGTACAGTGAAGCCCAGTTTAACATTAAATGTATTTATTTCCTATAGTGCATTACTGTCAACCTTCCAGAAACATTGTTCAAGAGTGAAAGTAAGTTAATTCACTTATAGGAACAGGCAGTTTTTCATTTTATTGTTTATATTCATTCATTGTTGAATTATTATCTAGCAGTTAAATGTCAGGTTACCCTCCACTGCCTCCTCCAAGGAATGATTGTGCATGAGTGGTAAACCATAGTGCATGTGACTATAGAATAGAGCATCCCTGGAAATGTGATTGACGTTTTTCACTGCCTCACTGGGTTGCCTCTTTCTTGGTTTCTTTTCTCCACTTCTCTCCCTCTCTCCTTCCCTCCCTCTACCCAGCATTGATTTTTTTTTTTAGTTAGAACCCACAAAATCAAATACACAGCTTTCTCTAGAGCACAACTTTATCTCTGTATTTAATGACTCGTTTATGTTCATGAATGAAATGAGTAGAACTGTCTGCTTTTATGAAGGCTTGAGACTTTTTATGGCAATAAGAGATAAATTGACTGGGTATAATTGAGAGAAGGATGTGATAGATTCAACTGCTCTGTGCAAGCAGAGAACTTAGTTCTTTACTAATACAGACAGTATTTTCATGATTGTGATATCAATTTGGAAAAGGCCTCTGATTTTTTCAAGGGAGCGCCTGCTCTGCATATTCTAAAATTGGGTTACTTTAATGGTATACAGAACTGACCCCCCAAAATATCTACACGCTTCTGAATAATCTGGGAAGTGTGTTGTTCCAAGAGGTTTACCAGGGCCAGAGAGACAAAAGAGAGGACGCAAATGTGAAATAAGCTAAAGCTTTTTGAATGCTGTCAGTGCTGTACTTGAAAAGCTTTGAAGAGGGAAGAAACAGAAATCTGTGGGTAGGATGTCCACACAAACAAGAGAAGGCTATGGATAAAAGGAGAAAAAGAGCCCTAGTTTACCCAATCCTGAACTAAATCTTCCACTGCACAGAGACCCAATTTTCTCAGTGACTGGTTGCAGTTGAAGACCTTCTACTTTGTGGTGTGAGAATGTAATCTCACACATGTCATTGTACGCATCTGGTGAAGGCATTACATGTGTGTGGGAAGAGATTATAGGACTTGTTGGAAAGCAATGTTAACAGCGAGTTACCTGATTAGCTACAGAAGCCAAGGTTCAGGAGACTGTATTTAAGTGTATCATTTCATCTAAGCATAGCCACCTTAACTAGTAGTCTAGGCTGCATTTAGGGCCAATGGAGAGGGAAATGCATCACAAGAGTGTTTCATCTTTGGATGAAGCCCCCTCTGGCCTACCTGTTTCCATTGTTTATTAAGTGAACAATGTGTAAAACTTAAGACTAAATCCTTAATTTTTAGATGGCAGAAGCTGCTCTGAATTCTCTTCAGAAACAGTGTTGAGAAACTAGTTTTTGTGTATTGATAAATACTCACAGAAGAAAGTAGCTGCATTTACTTGAAAATATTAATTGATATTTGCCAGCACCTTCTAGAAACTTGCTTGTGTAGGGCCCATCAGGCCCTGATGCTAATAATTGTCACTACTGTGTAAATAATAATAATGGACTAGACAGTGAAGAAGCATGTGTAAAAGAAGTAGTTAATCTCATAAAAAAATATTTCCTCTTCAGATATCACATAAAGTTAATTCCCCATGAAATCTCATTATAAAGAGCCATTTCCCATTCCAGCTATCTAGAATACTATAGCTGGTCTGAGAGAAAATTTCCTCTACATGGTCCTTTGCAATGGTAGACTACATTTTTCTATACAGATACAACAAAATAACATAGATTTCTCTGTTTTTCACAGATTACAGTTGACAGTTATTTACAAGTTACAGAATTTACAGTTCAGGCAATAGATTGGGATGCAAGAGACCTGAGAATCAAGTTCTTCGTAATAACCTAAGCTTATGTGAGCTTAGGCAAGACATTGTATTTCCCTTAAATAATGACCTACCTTTGTCTTGCCTTGTGTATTTCTGAGCATAGGAGCTTCTCCACCTCTGAACAACATCATTCCAGTCTTGTCTGTCAAAAATAGACAAAGATCTTAATATCTGGTATAAGACAAAGAGACATCAGTTGCAATGGATTTCAGTGTTTACTGTAACATGGTATTTCTTTGAAAATCCTAGCTATAATTGTCATCATAATTTGTGATGAACACCAAAATGGAACAACGGGACTAGATCAAGGGCCTCACAGCAATTGAGAAAATTATTTAGGAAAAGATTCTAGGAAATTTTATTTTCTAATATAGCCCAAGCTCTTCCATTCCCATTTCTTTGATAACAAGGACTAAACTTATTTGACTCTGCATTTCAGCCTGATTTTTGCTTTTATTTGTAAATCTCAGTCTTGTCCTTCTATGGACTTATGGCAGATGTGCAACCTTTACTATGTTAAGGTTGCAAAATCTTGTGATTTTAATATGAACTTCATTAGAGTGAATGGAAAATTATAGTCACTCATTGATGAAGATTTATGGTGCGTGAGCCCTCTGTGCAGCATTTTAGGATGGAAATTAATCATATTTTTATTCCATTTGATGCTTAATGACTTTTATGTGTTTTCCAGGAGGTTTTTTATAAAATATTTTAGTGTATGTCATGAAGGAGATGGACAAAACCTTTGCTGTATGAAAGCAAAGCAATGTGGACTATTTCTCAAACCAGCTATCCTTTTGCTATACATGTCATCAATCTCACACCTGCTGGGCTCTGTAGCAATAAAATGGTTCCGTATCTAGCAGTTAAACTTAATGCCATGTAAGTAAGTGCTTTAGTGTTTCAAATTGACAAACAAGGAGTTATTTTTTTGAAATCAAGGGAGAAAATGGATGGTGGGGAAGGAATGCAATGTGCCTTGAAAGCACTGCT
The DNA here is from genome assembly GCF_030936135.1 of Gavia stellata. NCBI lineage: Eukaryota > Metazoa > Chordata > Aves > Gaviiformes > Gaviidae > Gavia > Gavia stellata. Next base: position 8,050,607 of record NC_082611.1, on the reverse strand, counting down.
TTGCTCTTAATAAGAGCTGTGAAATGTTTACCTCATTACTATTGCTCTATTACTGTTAAGAGTTCATTGAATACTACAGGAAAATAAAGCACCATCTGTTAAAAATAAACTATATCAATCCAGGCTTTCCTACAGTATATCCTCTCTTCCGTGACACCATGCATAGTACTTGTCTACCCCATAATATATAATACAGTGTATGAATTCAACCTGACCTGCAGAGATCATGATTTGGGGATCTTCTGTTCCTTCACGTACATGCACCCACTGACTTTATAGTATACGTGTGCTGAGTCTACCGAGTGTGCTGCATTAACTGGACCAAAAAGCCTGCATGGCAGAGAAAGCAGTGTCTTTTATGTAAGTGGTTGACCTTAGCTCTCTTTTCTACCAGTGGAAAGGCCAAGTATATTAGGTTTTACAGCTGTGCCAATGTTTTCATTTGTTCTTTCCAGAAAAAGCAATGGCAACCTCTGTAAGTGAATGATTTAAAGCTGTATTAAACATTCAGCAAAAAGTAAAAAAAAAAAAAAAAGAAAAAAAAGCTGCTGGGTTACCTGGGACTTCACAGCTCCCAGTGCTATGAAACACTACGTAGATGCAACTTCTGTATGTATCCATGGTACAATGTTGAGAAGCAGGATATATCAGTTGGACAAGGACAAAGGTCTGTGTTACTATCATAACATAATGACTAGCTCTGTATAGCCCTGCCCTTTACTGCATAATCTTACCATCAGATTGTAGGTTCTTTGTACGTTCCAGCTGCGTGTTCTCCTGAAAGAGCTAAATTCATGCTTTAAACCTGGAATGACATGGTGTTAGTTATCCTTCTCTTTGGGTTTAGTGTGTGAAGCTCTGGAAATGGATATGTTGTGAAGTGCTAAAATGAAACTAGTTTCTTCAGTCTGTGGGAAGCCCAATACAGGAATTAATTTCACTTCCTACCCTTGTGTGTGCTGTGTAAACATGGAATGCTCTCTTATTACATTTCCACCTCTTTAATTGAAAAGTTCATACTGAAGTTACACATGGGATTTGTTATTGGAAAGTGATTTCTTTTTCTTGTGCTCAATAACTACAATTCCCAAGCAATTAAACTTTTTTTCTATTCTACAACCATAGAATCTCTGCTAAAAAATTCACAGGAACATGTTGCAGTTACAGAAGAAATAAAGCCTTTGAAAACCAGGATATTTTCCAGTAAGGCTAACCAAACACGTAAACATTAAAAATTGTGTCTTGACTTTGGATAACAAAAAGTACTGGGAAATATTTCATACTGTGCTCGATGTTTTTCTGAATGCATAGAATTTGATACATACAGGCAGTGGCCTTGTTTAGAAGAATGGAAGCACAAGGCGGTGATGATTGATGAATTTTGGAATAAACCTGTGTAACTGTAGGTTTTGCTGTTTCCTGAAAAATTGTGCAAATTTATTTATTTTATACACTTTCTCAATTTATTTTTGTTTGTTTGTTTGTTAGTTTTCAACTTGAAAAACAAAATAAATTTTGTTAAGTTCTCTTGCCCTAAAGAACCTCTCCTGACATTCAGCATGGTCATGCAGCTTAGAGGTTTCCAGAATTCCTATTGCCTTCATTCTTATGGCCTGCAATATTGTTTTATTTACAAACTTGCACTCAACAGTTTATATTTCAAATGGTTTAAATTATGGCTTTAAAATAAAAGAATTGAGATTCTTGTTCTTGCCCTTGTGCTATTCCAATGGCACAAAGGGGACTTTAAACCTGTCTTACTGAGAATTAGATTCTGACTCAGACGAAAATATTTGAATTGTTGCTCAAGTTAAGTATGTATCAGTTTCACTAACCTCATTGTGACTTAATGTGCCTCAACCTAAGAATATCTATATGTCTGACTGGATCATACATTTAATGCTGGTCATAGAAACATATTTTTGTAGAAGCTGTGTGATGTTGCCTGGAATTCATGTTACATACCCCAAGAATTTTTCAAGTCCATGAGACCTGTTGCTTTTCACAGAAAGTTAAAAATCCTGTGTTTCTTTTGTCTTGGAGAAGGAAGTTTATAGTTCCATTTGCTTCAGATTCATTATGAAAATCCTTTAAGATATCAGTTGTAAGAAAACAGCTGGGTCTCAGCCATGTTTTGGGGAAGTGGTAAATGAATCACAGTGGGATTTGGTGAATGTCAGCACAGAGGGAACTGTCAGTGACTGAACCTGGGAAATTTTATATGAGATGAGGAGGGCTAAACTTGTTACAATTATGTATAATTTTAATAAGTATACCTCTCTCCAGTAAAATCAGGGCATTTTGCATTTCAGCTGCTAAAAGTGTCATTATTTGGAGCCTAGGAGCTAGGCCTTCAGTGAAAAGAAATCACACCAATACCATGTCATCAATGCAGTTGTATCAATACATCAGCAAGGCTTGAGATCCTAATAAACCTAAGATGCTGTCAGAGGAATACAGGATCTTCTGTACCCAGATTGCCAGGCTCATTATGTAGTGACCAAAGAAATGCTTCTGTCTTGCTATATTATGACCTACCAGTATGGACTTCATCCAACTTCATATCCTAATAAATGAACACCTTCCTTACAATCTAATGGGTTGTGTTTGCTGGAAGCAATAGCAAAGACAGCAAGGAAGAAATGATAATTCATGAAATTATTTGGGGCAAAGTGTGAAACTTAGCTAATTGTGGATTCTCCGTTATTTATGAGAACTTCAGTCTCCAACACTCGAAATCCTTTAACTCTTTCAACTGTGATGAGTTACCAGCCCATGCATTGAATCTGGGAAAGGTATAATCAGGTAAGTTGAGTGTCTTCTGCTTTGGAAATAACATCTTGCTCTTTGGACCTCCAATGGATTATACCTATGTAGTCAGGGAACACAAATACAGGTGCTGAGAGAGTTGAAACACTGTTCATGTCTCTGTGAACAGAGAGAAATACAGCTCTTATGTTGGAAGAGTACTACTGTTCCCAAAAGAAAACATTTAAAGCTTAATTCAGCGTTCACTAAGGTTAATGAAAGGTTTCCATTGACTTTTCTACTCTGATTCTATATATGATACTGCACTGCAGAATCAGATGTCTTCCAATAGTACATTTAGGCAATGCAACTATCATCTGTCATGTGTTTTCTTTTTTCATCCTCTCCTTAGGAAACAAATTATGACTGCATTATGGTGGTCATGTTTTTGGAGCAGCATTTTGTATACATGTTGCTTTGTGTTCCTATTAGCAAGTTGAAGGTGTGTTTTGCAGTTGGAGAAATTTGTGAAGATTCTTAGCTTCTGAGAAAGTTCAGTTAGAAATCTGGTCGCCAGCAAGGTTCTGTTGGCCTACAGACATTGTAGGGGGATTAGCTGTGCCAGACAAGTTCTGCCCAGACTCTTTTCTTAGGAAAGTATCTTTGCATATTATGGGTTGGGCTACAGAGAGCTTTGAAATCAAGGACTCTGGCTGACGTTAGATCACAGGAATCCAATCTTCTGTAAGCGCTGGAAAACAGGCTGAAAGCCAAGAGCAGTAAGATAGTGTCATAGTTTGAAAAAGTCCTTTTTATGACAGATTTCTGAGGAATGCAGGAAAACTTTGCCATTTTTCTAGATGCCAAATTTGGAAAAAAATATTGAAAATAGGAGGTGCTGTGCTTTTTCCCTTTAACATGTTAGAATTCCAAGTACAGTTTTGGTTTTTTCTGCTCTTTTCTGCAACTAGTTAATATGCAGGATATCTGCACAGTATTTTGTTGGGCTTTTTACAGAATATTGTATGCCTCCTCATCAGGAATACCAATTTCCTTTACCTCAGTCTTGCTATTAAATGCCAGATATAGATGGAAAAGTATGTTGAGAGAGGAACTGCCATGCTAAAATCAGAGTTATGCCTGAATAATCTGCCACTTCTACTTTTGTGTCCACCCTAATTAACTTCCTTCCTATCTCCTACCTGGTACTTGCATCACCCTTTTGTATCTGCCTGCCACATGAATCCCACATGACATAAGGATTGTGAGTTCTCTGACTTCCCTGTGTGGTCCACAACACAACAGGGTCTTTGCTGAGGCTACTGGTTGATTACATACACTGATGGTTATATGTTCTGTCTCAGAGAGAAACATTCTTGGGTCTCTTGGTATGACTGTATGCTCACTTTCAGATCTTCAGTGTGTAACATCAAACCCCTGCACTGAGACACTGAGAATTCCTGCTTAGTTCTTTGAATACACTTTTCTTTCAAAGTTATCCTTAAAAAAAACCTCAAAAACCTCAGTAATTTGAAGGCATGATCTGAAAGTTTGTCCCCTACTGCTGTAAAAGTTAGTGTCAAAGTCTATGTGTTGAAAGCTTATTTCATATTGCAAATTCCTCTGTTTGTACCAGTGATGGTGTTTGTAACACTCTTCCTTTTTAATTATGGTTTTCCTGAGATTTTAGGACAAATAACCATGTCCTTTTTTTTTTTTTTCCTTTTACCCAAGACATTACAAGCTTCTCAACAGTATTTAGTCACAAGGAACATACTCTATGTGAGTGCTGGTGTTTTGGATTAATTTCACTACTTTATAAGAGTCAAAGGATGGAATTTTACCTTTTGGATATATGTATGTGTGCACCAAAGGAAGAAAGGAGTGTGTTTAAAGGAGAACTTAATTTAAGGTTTGGTAGAAAGCCTCTTAGGACAGTAGGAAATCTTCTATCGATTTCAGTGGATTGGCAAAAACCCAATCCAACAGGTAATTAACTCAGAAACTTGACCTAATTTTTATGGTATTTGCTTAATGATCATATGTGTTGTTTACTTGCTGTAGTTTCAGAAACACTCTGTGTCAGTTATCGTTCATTGAGCTTCCTTTGCTCAGGTGTCTCTGATTCTTTGCTTTTCAAAGTTGAAGGGTGAACAAGAAGTTCAGGAATTTCATCATGAAAGCTGTACAATGTAAAGGAATTGACACCTAGAAAAACAAGCAGAGTTAGACAGGATTTGACAGGTTGCAGAAAAGAGAGAGTGGACAAGATGGGAACAATGAGCAGCAACTAATTATTATTTCACTGGTCACCATAATGCACTAAAAACTTTCAAAGGCTGTGAAATTAATTGCATGCAGAACAGCACTCAAGGTGCTTAATATTTTGTCTCTCTGGGACAATTTGCTAGAGACATCTTTTGAACTACAAATACAAAGCAGGAAAGATGGGGCTCTCTCTGGCTGTGTCATTCTTCATTTTAATGAGGAAAAAATGTCACACAGAGCAGTGTGAATTTGAAATATTATAATATGCTTCAGTTTTATGTCAGAGTGAGTATGTTTCTTAAAAGAGCCGTAATGATTCTAAATTCCAGACCTTGTTGACAAGACATCTGCTTACTTGGCCTGTGGTTTGTGTCTCATCTATAAGCTCATTATCATATATATTAAAAGAAACCTATTAAAATATTTGCATTTTAAAATGAATGATAAAAACCCCCTACCCATCTTTCAGAAACTTGTTCTGTTGTCATGCAAAACATTCCACTAGGGAGAGAGAAATATTTCAGTTATTTTCAAACCATTTAACATTTGGGTGATTCTTATAATTACTTTTCTCTTTAATTGTTAAAGCTGGAAGGCTTATATAATATTACTTTTAAAAGTCATAGTTCAATGTAAATAATGTTTTCTGTACCCACAGACCTCTCAGCTGGATGCTGACTATAACCCTAAGGGTGCTCGTTCTTTCTTTGGTCTTATTTATTATTTTCTTCTCTCCTCATCAGTTTTCTATTATTCTTTTTCCTGCCTCTTCAGCTGTCTAGCTGCACATGTAATGGGTGAAATGACACTTGAAGCCATGCTGGTTGTTTATTTAAACAAATCATATTGAGATGAACAGAGCAGATGCTTGCAAAGATTTAATAAATCTGATCTAGAAGCTCATCAGACTCTTGAGAGGTCTTACCATTTTAGAAAATCTCCCACCTAGAATTGCGGCTCTGAGATCTTTATTGTCAGCCCTCCTGGTCTAGCACAGAGTGCAGGAAGTTCCTTTTGTTTTGTCTGTCTGTGTGAGGACAGGCTTGGGTGATTTTGGCTGCTGAGCCCTATCTCAGCTCCATTAAGTTTCTCTGAGAGCAAGCTGGTGGCTTGCAAGTTGCAAGCGGTTCTTCTGGGTCTCCTTCTGTGGTAGGACTGGCAAATGTAAGAAAAACATTAGAATATACCCACCAGCTAAGGGGATGCCTGTTGTCCAGGCTATTTTCTAGGTCCTGTTTGTTAGAAAACCTCTGCACAAAGGATGAAAGGGGTGCTACAGCAAGTAACAGGGAAATAGCCAGCTGAGAAGATTCAGCTGCTTTCTAGAACCTAGTCAGCACAAAAAGGCATCCTCAGAGCAGGATGTTTTCCCCAGCAACCTCAGCTAATGGAAAATAAAGGAGAGATAAAACTGGCTTCATCAGCAAGACCAGAAAGGTGGTCTTCTCTGAAGGTGTACAGTGGTTCCTATCACCTCTGCTTGAAGAGGTTCATCCACTATGACTAGCATCCAGTATCACCATGCTGTGATTTTTATTTCAGGAAACAGATTCCCCAGAAGGAAAAACTGTAGCAAAGATGAGATAAATTTACTCTGGAGTACCACAGGTTACTCTGAGAAGAGTATTTCTTGGTGACAAGACTGGCAAGGAACAATTTTGGCAGCTAAGGTTCTCATACCTAACAAGGAGACATCTTTATTGCCGGATACTCCTCTTCCAGTCCCCTCTCAAAAAAAATCTTTGCTGTGGCAGTTCCTTAAAACGTCCTTAGTGCCTTCTCAGGCATTTAATCCATTTTCTTGCATATTGAAAGCAGCTGTATGAGGAAAGGAAACAGCTCCTGCTGCTTCTCAAAAGCAGTATGTATAACATCACAGCTGGAAATAACGTGTTTTATGAACTTGATTTATCCCCTCTGCTGTGTGGTATAAATCCTGCTTCCTCACTGCATGGCCTGCACATGCATTTTTGAGGGCCTCATCCTGCCAGGTCCTGAACAAGGTGCAGAGGAAGGATTTAATTAAAAGGAAACATTGGTTTGGGGATTGCTAACGCCTACACATCCTCTGCTGCCTAGCAGGGGGAAGCATTAAGTAGAATGGTGGGAATCAGTAAAAATATTTCCTACCCACTGGATTTATTAGGTACTTGCAGTACCTAATACATTATTTCAAAATCACAATTATAACCCATGCAAAGCAGCACGTGATAATGCCTCACTTAAGACAGCATGGTCTGTTTGTTCTGTTTCGTAACAGCTAGTGGAGGACAAACTTCAATGACTTCCATTTTATGTCGGTTTTTCCTCTCAGACAATGCATTTTGTTGCCAATTTTAATGGACTGCCAAATTTTTTTTTTTAATGGGCAGCTGCACAGTCCCTATTCTTAGAATATCTGAGTCCCTTACACTCCCTAGCTTGTTTTTTTCCCTAGTCCCTGTGTTGGGAAGGTTCATAGATAACTGAGGCAGACAAAAAATGAGGTAGGTTAGCACCTTGACTGATTGAAATCTGTAGGAGTTAAATGTTTGTAACTGAGTTGCTTGCTGTCATGCAGGACTAGAAGTAAGTAAAGCCCAGATGGAGTTATGTTCCTAGCTGCTGGTCCAGGCTGCCATTTCAGTCTTACTTGTGCTGCGGGTTGTCTTTGGTTGTGATATACACTATTGAGTATTAAAAGCCAGGGAAATTGTTTACTGTTTCTCATCTTAGAAAATCTAGTTATTGATTTAGATGCCCAAACATCTACTCCTGTGATGAACTTTAAATATTGAACTACAAAACCTTGAGTAGGTCTCTGTCCTAATTGTGTGCAGTATGTGCAATGTGATTATTTTTATGAAGGTAGCACTTACATGATGATCAGAAGCCCGTTACTTTTGTTACTGTACAAACCCACAGCGAGACGTCCCTGTCCTGCAATTTGAAAAATCTAAGATGTTTAAGACGTGGGAAGCTTTATTTGAACAATGGGGGAACTGAAGCACACTCATTAAATATTTCACCCGGCATCACACAGGCAGTCTGTGGTGGGTCTGGAAAACACTTCTGTGTTCAGTCTTATGCCTGTATCTTAACAGCAAGGCGCCTGCCAGTCCTGTATGCAAACCTAATAGATATATAGCCAAATGACAGTTACTGATTAACAAAAAAAGCAGTTATGCTTTATGAAGTGTTGGAGTATTTTATCTTTTCCTGTCTGTTTTGGTGTCCTTCCCTCTCAGCATGAGAGAGAAAGGGAGCAAGATCATCCAGATAGCAGTGTCCTTATTAATGAGAAGTTCAGCCAAGCATGTGCTAGTTTTTCTGTCACTCCGTGCTGTGGTTATCTATTTGCAGAACAGGAATAGAAAATAAGTATCTAATCTTTTAAAAGGGCTTTGGAAGATTACTTCAACCTTTATCCTGCCCCAGCTGAGCTCCGCTTAAAAACCTAAAATGATCTAAATAACTTTTGTTTCAAAGATGGACATTAGTGTACCATGCTGGAACCATGCAAAAGCAGCCAGTAGGAATTAGCTGGCAACAGAGATTTTCACATAAAAACAAAACTGGAGAGGGTTTCCTTTTCAACTTTCTTTTTTTTTTTTTTCTTTTTCCTAACAAAGAAAAGGACCTGTGCATGTTGGAACAAACCAGAGGGAGCGAGTGAAGGTCAGACGAGGAGGACTGTTCCTCGAATGCTAACAAGAAATGCTAACTCCTAACTCAGTGTGGGCTGAACTCTTTCCCTATGTCCTTGTGACTTCATGGGTTCCCAAAGAATTACTTGGATGTTGATTTTCACTCTTAGGAAAGAGTAGATAGTAGTCTGTGGGGATTCCTCCTAGATCAGCAACAGCCTTAATTGGTTGTGCTCCTGGAACACATTCAATTGCACTCTCCGAAGACACCCTTTTTCCTTCAGGAGTGTCCTGAAAATATGACCTGAGTCTAGGGTGGAAGAGGATGAGATTATATAACCTTGTGATATTGGCTTGCACATATGGTCTGACACTGCAGTTAAAACATAGAAGTTGCCTGATGGGAAAGAGAAGATATAAAAGGCCATTTCCCAAAAGAAAGTGCTTTCCTTTGGCATTATGGGAAGAGAGTGGGCAAAGCTTATGCAATTGGAGGATTTTTTCTTTAACTTCAATTTCTGCCAGAAAACATGGTTGATTTATGACCATATTTATAAGGTTCAAACTCATTATTAATTTACCTGTATGTTTCCCTTCAGTCTGGACTGTGCTGTCATACAGAGCAGCTGCCCCATCCAGATCACGCTCTCTGCCCTTACAGAGCTGGAAGAACTTCCCCAGTAGGTGAAAGGGAGATTGCAGGGCCTGAGTTACTACCTGGCTTGCACACCCCAGTTCTCAAGCAGTCAGGGCGGCAAGAAGGAGAAGCTGGCTTATTGTGAACCAAAATAAGATTTAAGGAGCAGGTTGTGCAGCGTTGGCCAATTGTAGTATTTCAGGATGTTTCAGTGAGATTTGTCTCAACTGAACACAAAGTGCCTCTGGCTGCTCCACTTCATTAGGTATCTACACACAGTCTGGATGATATTCCTAATGGATCAAGGTTGATCTAACTGTAACAGAAATTTGATTTGCTTTCATGTATGTACTTTTTGATTCAAAGCGCTGTCTTTCCTCTTCCCCAAACAAAGACAGAGTAATGAAAAGAACTGCTGGGTACCAGATATACAGAGGAGTTTGGGAATAGTGTTAGCAGTTCTCCCGTCACACCGCTGCCCCTAGGAGACAGATACTGGGAGCGCCTGCCACCACTCACAGAGTTTGAATGCTCCATATCACCATAGGAGTCAAAGGCACTTAATACTTTACAGGAGGTGTTTATGGCATCAATCTCTAGGGCAGTATGTGAATTAGAAAAAGGATCATGTGTGTACCTGCCCTTGCTGTTAATTACCTTGCCATTGAATAAAATAAGGCAACATAAAATGGCCTTAGGAAATATTTAGACTAGCTGGAACACAAGGTTAAAGGTTTCTAATCTGCTTTATGATGGATAGTCCCAGTAGTGCTTGGGGGGGGGCAGGGGGGAGGATGGGGGCAAGGAGCAGTTCTTTCTCTTTTTGGTTATAATATGGCTAGAAAATTTTCAGAGTGCAAACTAACTGCAAACTTCCAGCACCTCCCCATCTGCAGTACAGCTGCAGTCCCTCTTCCTGATGTTTGCACAACATTGCAGCAGTCTCTTGTTGCTGGAAGAGCAGAAGCAAGCTTTCCTAGTGAAGCAGGACCATATATCGTCCCTCTGTATGTTTTCCTGATAAGTGTATGTTGCAGCTGCTTTTTTCCTTTAGCATCCATGAAGTTTAATTATTCACAACCAATTTCACTCTGAAGAGCTCTCTCGTGTACATTTCAAAAATAGAATATATTTAAATGAAAGTGAAATCTTGTTTTTAATTTATACAGGGGTGAGTGCTTCTGCTCCTAAGAGGAGTCTTTGAATTGCTGTGAGAAGGTTACCTTATACCTTCTAACGTACACCTTTATCTGACAGCTGGTCCCCCTCAAAGCCACTCTTTCCAGCTCAGTAATTTTAGCGTACAAATAACATGCTATGAAAATATGGTCTTTTTTAAGACTTTTTTTTTTTAAATTCTTGTGTCTTTCCTTTATGTGAAGAAATTTCTGTACCTATCAACAAGAACTTCAGCAGTGAAATAATCTTCCCCATTACACTGAACTTCTCCAGAGTCCTTGTAGATCTTAAAAAAATAATTCCAAATTCTAAAATACATTAGAAATAACTATGCAAAGAACCAGGACTCTGATTTTGAAAATATCTAAGGTCAAGGGGGAAAGGGTCTACTGAGTAATACTAGGCAGCATTTTGCTACTCAGAACTGCTCGAACATTCACAATGCAGAATATCAGTCAATTGCTTTCCTCCTCTACTCTTTTGTCTTTCTCTTTTTCCAACAGCAATTTTTAAATAATAATCTTCAGAGTGCAGTGATTAAAAAGTCTTTCTTCTGAGCAGTATGAAGACACTACCATCCTTCACATTACCCCATGAACATCAGCAGCGATCATCTCTATAAAAATGTGCACATTTTGTTAAATGCTGTCATTTATTTTGATGCATTTATTGCCATAAAACATCAATGACAGTTTAATTAAGAGATTAAATTTCTTATACTGCGAAGTAGAAATATTTATGAAGGCACTCATCAGAGGCAGAATATTAAAACAGAACAGGTGTTTTTGCAGAAACACAAATAAAATGTTTAACAGTAAACATTAAAAAAATCAATTGTTAATCATGGTTCTTTTCATTCCTTTTGAATTGTCTTCCAAAGATTTTGTGTCTAACAAAGTCTATGGATCTGCAATATCATGTTATCCCACCACTTGGTCTTCCTATTTGTATCCTGTGGTACAGCTGGATAGATTATATGCTTCTTCAGAAAAAAAACTTGGGACCAAACTCAGATGAGGGTTGTAAACTAATGCGGTCAAGTGTCTGAATTCCATCTTTGCCAATTCCTTGGCATGAGCAAATTTTCACTCTTAATGTTAGTATTTCATCACTGTTGATGACACCAAATGCCAGAACTTCATTATGAACCCTTTGGTGGCCTGTAAATGGCATGATATTTTCTAGCTTTGGCTCATGTTTCCATCGTTAAAAAGAAATCAGATAAAGTTGTCTATCATCTAAGATACCTTAGATTTCTTGCCGAGTCCAGTTAGGAGATGTCTGCGAGACTCGAGTCTGACATGGAGCTGCAATGTCATCCCTTAGTGAGACAGACTCTACCTGGTGCTTCATCACTGCTAAAGTTGCTTTTCTTTTCTTTTCTTTTCTTTTCTTTTCTTTTCTTTTCTTTTCTTTTCTTTTCTTTTCTTTTCTTTTCTTTTCTTTTCTTTTCTTTTTCTTTTTTCTTTTCTTTGCAACTGGTGGCAGATCCTGCAATGATCAGCACTATCTTTATTTTTATGTCAACGTCTAAAAGTTTCTAGGTCTTTGACTTACTGCAGTCTGTAGGTTTCCTTCAACTCAGTTCCTCTCTGGTGATGCTGTCTTGAAGTATGCCCCCTACTACCTCTTTGAAACACTGGGGTTTTATTACAGCAAACTATAAATTACATATTGTTTATGGCTTGCTCACATATACTATGGAAAAATGTTACTATTGGCTCCACTGAAAGAATGACTGGGTTGTAACAGGATTCATATTACAAAATCTCTGCTATATTTTTCAGGAGAAAAATTGTGTTTAATTGTCTTCCATGTTTCTGATTATCTCCAGACTTTTGAGAACAGACCCTACCTCTGTACCTAGTATTTCACAGCATAGTGTCATCAGCTGTGCTGAAGTTGTCTGATTCACGGTAGGTGGCAATAAGGAGAGAATGCAATCATGGTCATTAGCATAGCAGGAGGGAGGGAGGTGTTTTACTTTCTATAGCTCTGAAAACATATTCCAGGGAAGTCCAAATTTTCCTCTGTGATGAGAAGTGTGATGTAGTGAGCAGATCCGTGTTGCTAAAACTTACAAAGAGAGGTCAGGGAAGGGTTGTTCCCCTTGTGCAGGGAGGGACTGAGAACAAGGAAGAGCTGACCAGGTGTTTGCAATCACCTATTAAAAGCTCTGATGGGGTGGAGAAGGCACCTGACCTGAGTTTTTGTTGCTGTAAGTGAACCTGGGTGTTTGGCAAGAGGTATTGGGCTGAGACAAGATGTCGATACCTGGTCTGACTGAAAAAGCCTTTCTTTGTGGAAATCTGCTTCATCCTAGTAGGGATCAACTACCCATCACTGCTAGCTGTGAGGCAGTAAAGAGAAATGGAGTAACTTTGAGATTGTGCACATATGTGATGTAGTCAAACCAGCAGAGTGGATTATAAGCATTTGCTTTGCAAGAGATGAGGGTAAAAAAGGAGACAGCTTGCTTGGGAAGGAAGTAAGAAGTATGTTTTCCTGTAAAGCTCTTCCACGTTGCTTTGGATCAAAGGAAGAAGATTCATGCTGACACTGGGAGTGGTTGGTCTGTTCAAGGTAAGTGAGTTGCTATTGCTGTTGTGATAACTGCCCCCACCCTGGAAAGAGGAAGGTGATGAGGGTTGATGGTTTGACATGGTTAGGGCCTGAGGTTGAACATTTGAGAAAGAAGAGTTTTCTCACACCTTGGTATGTTCTTGTGGAATAGAACCTTCCTTGAGGATGACCCCTACTTGATCTGTAGCTGTTCTTTGCCTTCTGCCCTTTACGTAAAGCTAAAACCACAAGATGAAGTGCTTATCTAAAGGCTTTACTCCCACAGTTAGACGCTGATTTCCTGACTAATGTTTTCCGAAACAGTTAGACTATGCAGGTAAACTAATCTTTACTGTATCTGCACACTGATGGCAGTGTTATTGCTGCAAAACTTAGTATGCCAGGTAAATATCTTCTGTTTCATTGATCAATCATCCTGTTCCACTGTAATCAACTGCCAAGCGACTTTGTATTCTCACTCCAAACTCTTAATGGAGCTATTCACGTTTTTCCCAACAACTATTGTTGAACTCAGTGGGTGAACTTGGCTGGTAAAACTCCCATTGGTTGCAGTGGAGGCCAGATTCCACATATTGCTGTTTCTCTGTTAATTAGTGGATTTATGTTTTTTCCCTTTCCAGTCTTCACAAACAATTGAAGGAACTGCAGTGGGTGCTTCTCATGCTGTCTGCTGCTTAAGCGAGTGAGGGAGGGAATTAAACTGTTCAGAACACATTTATTCTTTGTGATGTAAATTTGATGACTTAATTCTAGGTATGAAATGGCTAGCAAGTTGGTCTGCCAGCTTTGCCAGTGTTGCAGTACATGAAAATAATGAGTGTCTCACGTATAGAGGGCTCCAGTAACTCAAACAGTGGAAACTAGTTTGTTGTAGCTCTCTGATTAGAGGCTCAAAACTCTGTATCCAGTGCTGGCTGTAATACCAATCCTGTCTTCATCTCAAGTTAGCAAAGAAATTGGGCTGTTGGTTAAGAATCTTGCTGTCTTTGGAGAAGCAGAGCATGTTTCCTCTTAATTCTTCCCTCCAGGGAATTTTTTACACTAATGCTGTGGATTTTTTTTTTTTCTCTTGCTGAGCTCTCCTTAACTTTCAAATTATAGAAATACTGATCTTTCTCCTGTTTTAGTGCCTGAAATCTTTACTCACTGGAAGCCACAGAGAGTAAGTGGCATGACTCAAAACACAGGGCAAAGCTCTGGTTTTGCTGGTGGGTGGGGGAGAGAGGAGAAAAATTGCCCTTGTCAGAGCAGTCACTGCTTGTTTAGAAATAAAGTACTGCATAGTTTCACCTGAAGTGTTCCCTCTAGCTGCTTTTTAACTATTAACTTTATTCATCTGCTTTAAGTCAGCTAGTAAACTTATGTGGGAAAGTCATGTGCTGGTTCAGAATCATTTATCCTATGGATAACATGATCAAAACTCCCTCGGGATGGCATTAACCTTTGTATTGATTCAATCAAAGAGCTTCACATGATTTTTTTCAATCTGCTGTATGCTATGTGTGAAGGGAGTGCAACTGAACATCATTCATCTTGTAGCAGTGTAATTAATTGAGCAATGTTTTGGTAAGAGTAATGTAGCTAAGATGCTCACTCTGATATAATAGGTTATAGTTTTATAATTACAGAACATTATTCTGATTTTTTTCTTTCATCTTGCCTCTACTTTTTAAAGTTCAGAAGTTATCATACTTGTACTGAAAAGTATATCCTCCTCTTCCTTCCCTCCCCAATCAGTTGCTGTTTTAAATGCAGCTGTACTTTTAATTACCCATCAGCACTTGCTTGACCAGCCTGAAAAATATTCTTTCATGTCTTGTGACACTTTGGATCATGTCTCACTAAATAATCAAATAAAGGAAAGTCTGTTGTGCAATACAAAGTATTGAAGTCATCTGTCTGAATCCCAGCAACAGAATAGTAATGTTAGAGTAATGCTACAGGGCAAGATGTTCACTAATACGAATGGGAATAGTGGGCTGAAATCAACAGATCATCAGTACATGCCTTTACTAGTGCTGCTACTGCTCCTTCACCCCCTTGTCTGCAAAGTGCTTTACTGCTTGCTTGAACCTATTGAATACTATATTTAGATAGTACTTTCTCTGTTAAAGAAAGCTTGCTTTAGAAATGTTGCATGCAGTAAAGGTAAATTCTTTATGTGGCATATGCATCCCCCTAGCCTTGCATTTGCACAATGTGTTTTGAGAGCAGTGGTGTGCTCTAGTAATAGAATCTGCTATTTCTAATACTTTAACAACATAGTGTGTCATAGAGGTGTATGTTACAGGATGTACTGCTTCTAGTAGAAGATCTGGTAGAATCTAATTAGCCAGGAATGATCTAACATATAAATTAGCTACAACAATAGATTTACTACTGCTAATTCTAAAAACAGTGTCATAGAGATCACTGCAAAGGGCTGCCCTGAATTGACTAGCTTCCTTTCAGAGAGCTGTCATTAAGGGGAGTTTCCATTCAAGTCTCTTGTTTGCAAGGTTAGAATAGGTCCCTGTGGTGTGCAACAGGTGAGCAGCTACAAGTTCCTAGAAATTTGTTGCCTCACTTCTGTAAGCTGTGATTTATTTTTTTTAATTTTTTTTTCTCTTCAGTCCCCATTGGTCTGCCTGTGTTCTTCTAAAACTGAAGAATGTTCATAGCCCTGGGAGTATTTAGTTGTTGTTAGTAGAGTGTGTTCATCATACTTGGTGGGTTTTTTTAATGAGGAATTTTTAGAAAAAAAGAAAAAACCAAGCCACCCTCACTATTCTGTGTGATTTATGGTGTCAGAAGAGCTAATTAAAAATAATAGGGAGAAAACTGCCCAGAAGAGTATAATTGGAATTGAATCCAAATGGAAATCCCAGTTTTGGCCTTTCTTCTACTTTCTCCTGAATTTTGGAGCTCTTATTGAGCGTTGTGGAATGAAATTTATTTTATAATATGCCTAAACTAGAACACAGAATCCAAAGTCATCTGAGTGTAGGTTAAGTAAAGAACTCTTGTGGCTTGTGTATCTGCATAATTGCAACCTTTTCAATGTGTTTTTTTAAACTATTTGAATACTTCTTTTTGAAATTACATACAATTTTACAGTAGTTTTTGTAAGTATTTTTATCTTATAAGAGCAATCTAAATATTATCTTGGGAAAACGTTCTACTCCTATATCATTAGCAATACTCCTTGTTGCAATTCCTGTGTAATTTCACTGTTTGTTTGTCACTGTTCCTCTGTATAAAGCACAAACAAGTGGTTTGTGGGCTGAAAAGAAGACAAGGTTCTACCCTCTTTACTTACAGTTCTGAGAGTCTCTTCTAGACGTTTTATGAAGAGAGAAAACTATATTTAACAATGCTAGTAAAACAGAGAAGCTCCCAGGCACGTAGACAGTATACCACAGGTTACGAATATCTGCCTAAGACTTATTTCAGAAGAGAGAACAGTGTGGACTCCTTCCAGTTAAACAAGAAAATTCTTGTGGCCAGTGGTAAATGATCCACCTGGCATTTTGATTAGCTCTAGATGAGAAACTTGCATTCAAGGTTTTTATTGTCATTTATACAAGCTATCCAAGTGTTTATGCCACATCCTCATAGAAAACAAAAGATGATGTATGTGCAATTTGGTTCTGATGGGTTTGCTGCTTCAATGAATACATCTGCCATCTTAAAAAGGAGAAGAAACATTGAACGGTTAGGATTTGAAAACATATTACTTACTGGAAATAACCTGAGTGGCTGTTTTATCAGTACAGCACAAGGCAATAGAAGGTTTTGCAGTCTGTAGTCTTCACAGAATCACTAAGGTTGGAAAAGACCTGCAAGATTATCAAGTCCAACCATTAAAAAAAAAAAACCAACCCCAAAAAACCCCACCCACACACGAAAACCACCACACAAAAAAACAACCAACACACAGTACCATGCCCATCAAGCCACGTCCCACAATGCCACATCCACTCCACATGCTCCTTGAATACCTCCAGGGAGGGTGACTTCACTACCTCCCTGGGCAGTCTTGCCAATGCTTTCTCCCTTGTTCTAACACTTTGAGTCCTTTCACGTTCAAAGATTCAGCAAAAGTGTCCATTAACCTCTCTGCCTCAAAGTCCTTTCACTCGAGTGGGAGGTCCCCATACATCCTCAGTGTTTTGCTGACTTTTTGCCCTAGAAAGGTTACTGCTTTGGGTACAACTGCAACCCTTCCCTCGCATGTTCCTTGCTCTCTATTGCCTTTGTAATCCCCTAAAGGAGCCAAACGTCTCTTCTGAAGCCAACCTCAACCAAAGCTTGGATTTGTGTTGCGTGGTGAGAGAAAGGGATAAGAAAGGAGGAGTTAATGGCAAGGTAGCAGGCTAGCCAGCTCTTGTCCTACAGGGTGTACCACAATCTGCAGTAAGCCCTCCTCCCATCACCATTTAAACTTAGTGTTGTTATCATCCAGGATTGCACTGGAGGGAAGAGGACAGTGGGGAGGAGTGAAAGTCAGATGGGATTTTCTGAGTCTTACTTGTGCTTCTGTCCTTCTCACCCCAGAAGTGTGAGCAGCATTACTTGTCCACCCTGCCTTGCTGGAGAGCCAACGCTGTAGCACCGCTCTGTTTTGTTATAAAGCTGAACTTGGAAAAAAACTTTTTTCCATGCATTCGGTTGATGTCAGAACAAGTGTGACCTGCAGGGTCCTGAGGACTGTACGTAATACAGTGTGTTGTCACTTGTCTGTGGGTAACATAATGCTAAAATGCCTGCTACACTCTGAGACAAAACCTGGCACTTTTCCCCTTAAGCAGGGTGGGGAAGTAATAAAGAGTTTAACCTACCAATTTGTGCATCCTCCATATATCCAGAATGTCAGGCCCTCTTATGTAAGAGATGTGAGTAATAAAAGACCCAAATGTTGTTACCTATAGGTATCCACTAAAAGCCTGCACTAATAAAGCAACATTTTGGGTTAGAGTGTAAATTGAATTCCATAGCTTGTTCCTCAATCCACTCTGCCTGAACACAGTCAAACCAGTATCATCTTGCACTGCCTGTATTTAGAAAGGCACCAGAATAACTGCCAAGGAGTGTCTGAAGCATTCATGCTTATTGGCTTTGAGGTAGTGAGCATTTCGCTCTTAAATTGCCACTTTCTTGGTGGTGTGGTCAAAAGCTAGCTGGCCTAGTGTGAAGTTTAGAGTATTCTTTCTAGTCCATCCTAGGTGGCCATCTCTGACCATTTTCTGAGTTGATGAGAGGCCACTGGAATGTGTTTAGTGTGGTGACTGGCCAGAGCTAATGACCCTAAGGGAGGATGATGTGCAGTTGAGTACAGCTTAGGACATGGCCGAGCACACTTACGCAGATGGAACTCACTTGTGTCTGCAGTAGATAATATGGATGCATTGCTAGAAACCACAGTGTAGTGTTTGCACACCAGAAGTCTTAGTCTAGTCGCTTAAAGAGCTTTTTGGCATAGCATCATAGACTGACCCACTTCCATACCTCTTTGAGCCAGCCTGCAAAACCACTCCAGGTTCTGGTTCCTGAGCAGTAGTCTGAGGAACTTGCAGGTTTTCTGCTAAGAGCTGTCTAGTAATAAGGCATGTGTGAGGATGGCATGCTTAACCATTGATACTGAGTTGAAGCAATTCTAGTGATAGCATTAGGAAATGGTGCTGTCTAACTTGGTGTGTGGATGGCTCCAGGGGAACCCTTTCCTATGCTCCTACATTCCTAAGTTGTCACTTAATGTTTCTTCATCGAGTGATACTGTATAGTTTACAGATATGTGGCAGAACAGTATGAATTATCTGTGCTAACCACTCTCTCACATTGGTGGGTGACCACCTGTGTCAGTCACAACTGTTGCACTTCTTTCCCCAAATCTATAGAAACATGAGGTTAAATACCATCTTGAAATATTTTTGTTGTTCTTCTGAACTGCGCATGAGCTGGTATTTAAAAACTAAGATTTTTTTTTTAATAGCCCTGAAGTCCCCAGCAGTGTGTTTCAGAATGCAAATTAATCAATGGTCCTGTGGATAAAATATTGTGTGATCATGTAATTAAAACCATGCATATATACAGTGGGGCCAAATTGAAGTTGCATGGGCAATTCTAATTCTGGCAATTCTTAATTTTGGAGTGCTTGGTTTAGCAATAAAATGCTGTATTATTGTAGTTCTTGGATGTAATTGAAAATATACTTGGAGATGAACAAGTGAAGTAGGAAACAACACTGAAGATAATTACAAGCAGATCTTCATTTCAAGCAGAGAAGTTAATCTTCCTTTGGGCTCTAGGGCCTGTTTTAACAGGGTAATTAGCCATAGACTCTGTGGCTTTTGACTCCCAGTCCCTGCGTCCTAATAAATGAGGACACACAGTTCTGTGACTGGGAGAAGCTGTCAGAGGCACATGTATTATGCATGTTTGAACCATGGGGAAAGCAGTCTGAGTTCAGCTGGACTCCGCTTACTTCAGCAAGGACATACATCCAACTCATTTCAATGAAACGAAGAACCACTAAAGCAATTTAATTCATGTGAATGGATGAATGGTATTAGCCTCTTTCTTTCCTTTTCCTTTACATTGTCTTTTTATTTGCAAAAGTGTACAGTTGTAGTTGAATTCAGCCTGGCAGAGCTGTAAAACAAATTAATTTGATTTCTCTTTTAACTTCATCCATGCTTTGTTTTTAAGCCATCATATTCAGCCCTTCTGTTTCCTTTACTCTAGTTAGATAGGCATTGCCAGACGTGAATCATATTTGAATGTCCTTTTGTTATGAATCTGGTGCAAATGATTATTTCTGTCTCCCTTTTGTTCAAAAGCAGGTCTTGTCTCCCAGCAGCAGGCCCTTAATGTTTTTTCACTTGTTCATTTCCATTGCCTTTTAAGGTTCAAATACACTTCCAGTACAGTCTTCTTCAGAAGACATTTGGGAGGAGATAGGTCTCTGCCCACTGTTGCTGCTGTAGAAAGGAAGTTTATGGTTTTGCAGTAGCAGGGAAGGGTTCTCATCTCTGCCAGTAGATTGCTGGCCCATTTCAGATGATCAAATCCAGACCTTCTAAAAACTGAATGGGCCTAACAGTGGGGGGAGATTTGAGTATAGTGGTCCTGGACTGAACTGTATGATTAGTGGACCCGATAGCTACAGTCTGTGCTGTCAAGCCCTGCAGGATCATGCCAAAAAATCTATTGACCTCAGAATGCTGGTGGTTTTTTTTTTGCTTTTCAAGAATACTTACAATAAGAATGGATAGAGATTTCAAAAAAAAAAAAAAAAGCTAAGGATAACTTGTGACCTCTGTTTCTCCCAGGCAACTGGAAAGGAAGGCTTTTGCCAAGCTAGAAAGAAAAACAGTGAGTCCAAGTTCTGAAAGTTGAAAGGGCAATCTAATAGGGTAGAAAAAATAAATGCTACTCTCTGCTTCTTATGGAAGTTAACATTTTTTCAGGTTTACACAGTGATCAGTATTTAACACTGGCTGATCCTTTTTGTAAAACTGTTGACATGAGCATACGATGTAGGGCTTACCATTAATGTCAGTAGGAACAGGCTCGAACAGCTGTCATTGCTCCCTTTTTGCCCTGTTTCTTGTAGGGGGGAGGAAGTCAATGTTAAAAGCCTCCCATTGAGGCTATTGAAGTGAAAACCAAAAAAGCTGCTAGTTCTTTGGGAAGGTTATTCCCTTTGGCAAAATGTGTGTGCATTGAATAATCTACAATTCAGCCTTATTCTGTTTCCGGTTTTCTAACATACTTACAGAGAACTTGCTGGGCTGTTCATTAACACTTTCCCTTTTCGACTTCATTGTGGATAATCCTGCCCTCAGTCCTGCAGTCCTTCAGCTAAAACTGTGATATTAAAAGGTGATCAGCAGAAATACAGAAGCCCACGCATCATCCTCCCCACTTAACCCCTGCTCTTGTTTAATCACTGGCTTGGATGCAGAGTCAGGAAGGTAGAACATGGATTTGTCACCTGGAGGATGCAGGTATTGATCCATGTGCAGACATGCTAGCAGGAGGATGGAAGGAGCGAGAGTCATGACGTTACTCTAGTGCTCTCGATGTGGTGAACGGCGACGCTGCGCTGTGCCTCTCATCCTTGGGTTTCCCCAACCTTTGCTGAAGGATGTAATGTTGTAGCAATGACTGTCCAAACACTTGTGGACTTCAACAGTGGTTTAAGGAACTATCCTGTCATGGACGCTTCAGATCTAGTGCAGTAGTAGGATACTGAAAGTTGCGTTTTTTTCTTCCACTGAGAGCTTAAGAAACCACCATGAGAAACTGAAATAACAAACTGAATTAAATAGAGCACAGGGGAAAGCTTTCTGGTCATGCTAGGTGGAGGGTTTTTTAAAAGTGTTTAAAGTTTGTGGGTTTTTGATGTCTTTGTTCCTTTTTAAAATTGTTTTTAGTTTTACACTAACACATCAGAGTAAAGAGATATTTTGAGCAAGAAAACAACTCCAGTATTCCAGCAATTTTAAGTGAATTTTGTTTGTTTTTCTGGGGAAATGTGTCAAAAATGACTTTTCCTTTAAAAAAAAAAAAAGCTTTACTCCATATCTGATAACTTTTGGTATGAGGTGCAGTTGCACTGTACCTCTTCAAATTCAGTAGAGATTTTCTTCAATCTTTGTGTTATTATCAGGAGGATGTATTCTTGAATTCTCACTTTTCTTCAGAAAAAGAACAGAAGATAGTTCAAATGAAGGAGTAAAGGGGTAGTTTTATTAGTCGGTAAAATGCCTGTAGATGTATGGAAGGACATGTCAATCACTTTGATTTGCACTGCTACTGTTTGGGCTCTCAAACATTATTAATGTAGTCCAGTGCTCATAGAAATCGATAGATTTCTTTCTAAAAGATTTCAGTGATCTTCATGTGTTGTCCTGTCTTGTATTATGGGGTTCAGAAATACTTAGCTTATTTCTGGTGAGGCTAGCACACTCTATCACTCTCCCTTGTTAGGGGAACAAAGCCACCTTGATAATAAGAGTCTGTTGCCTGTATGCTCAGGGAAGATGCACCAGTTGTTCGTGTGCCCCATCTTATTTAGTAATATTACTGCTGAGAGCTTGAAAAACCACCATGAGAAGGAGGTGGTGGAGGCTAGGAGGAGGAAGAAATTACTACAGGGACACTAATAGCTAAGGAGACATGATGATTTTCTGTTAAGAACTTGACCAGGCTTCAGTCCTTATTGGCTCAAAGATGAAAGTATTTGACTTAGAAACCCAGCTGTACCTTCTGAAACTTGGTTATTGACAGATGTAAATTTAACTTCCATCTGGAATGAGTTCATAAGTTGGCCCTAAAAATCCTTAGGCTATAAATTCAAGAATATCTTCCTTCAAATTTCCTGTTTCTAGAATTTCAAATTAACCTAGTGCCCAAAAGAGCAGAATATTCAGTTCACAGCTCTGGTCTTCATAATCAAAAATTGTTCTTGCAATACTTCTGGCTGAAGTGAGCAGATCATAAAAGCCTCATATCATGACATTTTCAGCCCAATTTTATGCTGTTACACAGTCTGGAGCAAAATGTTTTCTTTTCTTGAATTCTTATCCGAACTTCATTGGTATAAAGGTTTCTACTAACTATTAACCTGCAAACCTCCAATGTATATGTGAACAATTCTATTAAATTTAAACATCAATGAAATTACTCAGGTGAATAACTCTAAAAGATCAGTCCCTTTAAAGTGTGCAGATAAAATTCTGATCATTGCTCAGAGCTCTGTTTGAACTTGATGCTTCTAAGAGCTGAGGATGAGATCTTAGTTGGACATGATTGACATATTGATGCCATGTATTGTCTGACTTTTTCCAATAGCTTCATACAAAGTCCATAGAAATAATTGGATCAATTCTTAGGTGAGTAGGGCATAGACCTGAGACCCAAGTTCTCACCCCACTTCAGGCTGGGAGTGAGTTCAAATACTCTCCTCCTCTAGGACCTGGCCCAAGTCCTGTGAAGTCCCTTGGACTTTAAGAAAGATGCGCTGCCTGTGAAAAGGTCAGAATTTTGCCAGGGAGTCATCCAAGGTACCCTGAAGCAAGCTACTGCCTTTGCAACTGGCCCTTGAGTGTTTTTATGTTAGATTAAAAAGTAATGTATTTAAAACTCAAATTGTCAAAACTTTCTCCTTAATATACTTTAGATTAAGGCCTTTACTACTGTTGACTAAAGTAAATCTATGTTATGCAAGTAGTTTGTGCAAATAGCTAGTTTAATATGAAACATTTTCCTTTAAGCAACATCACTAAGGATATAAGTTGTATATTTCCTTTAATGTGTTGTAGCTGCATTATATATTTCACTTACATTTTAATGTAATTATAGGTACAAATTGTTCACATTCGGTCTTATGAAGCCCTGAAAAGTTATGTCTCATGAGTCAGCATGTAATTTCCTTCTGCACAAATTGCAGAATTATGCATTGAAGCTAAGTACATTGAATAATGGTAATTTACAATTGAATTCCTATGGATTTACATATTACAATCACATTAATGCCAAAGGAATCCACAATATTGTCAAATAGGTTAATAATGGTTACTGTTAGCACAGAGAATACCAGTGGAATGAATAATGATTAACTACTTACTTTAAATGTATGCAAAATTATGCAGCTACCTTGAAATTATGAAAATTACAAAAATGTCATGGAAAGTAAAGGCTGGGAAGTGAATTATACGTCTCTGTTACAAATGGTTACCCACACAGAACTCTGGGCTTTCCTGGCAAGCTCTGTTAATATCTAAAAGCTACTGGAAATTTGACACTTGAAACTGTAGAATTTTTTCCTGCTTTCCAATGTCATTTAGGCTTGCAGTTCTGGTGTCTGCTCCATTCATCTTTTTCATGCCTGTCTCATAACACACCGTGCCACACCGACAGAATTATGTATTTATTCATGTGTACCATCCTAAAAATCCCTTTTCATCAGTTCTTCACTGTTAAGACCATGGTTCATGAAGTCCTGTACGGGACTCCCAGTGACTTTGAATTGGCTCATAAATAACCTGGCTGTCTTCATCCTAATCTTTCCCAAAATACAGTTTGTCCATGGAAAGCTTCAGAAAGAAACAACCAAAAACAGATGTTGAGAAATTGGTACTACTTGGAGATTAAACCTTAAATCTAGACACAACACACTTTTTGCATTGTGGTGCCAACCTGGGAACTTTCAGCGCAGGCTCCTTTCAGTGGTTGTTCCTCTTGTTTGCATACAGCTAAGTGTACCTAGCCTAGATAGGAATAGTCTTTTCTACTGTGGACTGGGATGAGGCCACAAGTATCTTTGAACAGAGGTGACTGGAGCCTCAGTTCAACAATTAAACACTGTTAATCCAGCTAGTGCATGGACATATTCAGCCTTGCACCTATCTCAGAGGACAATAAAGACCTCTCCTTTGTGGGCTGTGCCCGGGAGAGAAGCAGAGTCTGAGCAAGGAAGAGGGGCTCTCGCATCAGGAGATGTGCACTGATGTGCTAATCTGCAGATTTGTTCAGACTCCTCTTATGTGCTTACGATACAGTGTTAGCATTCAGCTCCTCGTGTATGGGTAATCACATGTATGTCAATGCAGCGACATTAAAAATTTGGTTGTATTCTAACTGTTTTATGAATTGGTGTGGCAAGCCTTATATAGGTCTTTTCTAGGAAGAGAATGCAAATACGTTCTGGAGTGCATGGAGGAGGGAAATAAATGGCATTGCAAATGGATGAGGCTTGTTATTTGTACAGTCATTAATATTTAACTGTCCTTTTTCACAGGCTATTACCACTTGAATTTGTAGGATGTCAAAGCTTTCCTGCTTTGGATGAAACATAGATTTGATCCTGGCAGACTTGAAAGGTGTTCAGATTTTGTTTTCTGGATCACAATACCTATAGTGCATTTGAGAGACGTTTACAACTGAAAAGCATTCAGCCCTGGAACTTGTCAGCCTTGGTTTTGCCGCAGACTTTGCATTTCACCCTATTTGATTAGCTGGGGGAAGACAGCCTCATACAAAAGTTTGGAGGTTTTTTGGTGTGTTTTTGTTTTACCATCAGCTCATGCTGAGCAGGAGGGTATTTGAGCTGTAGGAGTATACATTAATGCTTCAGCCAATGAAGGAACTGATTTTGTTAATTGTTTCAGCCTGTTCAGAGTGGATGTCCATGTCCACAAAACAATGAAGCTGAATAAAACAATTGAGACTTCACACCCGCTTTTAAAAAGAGGGAAGGAAAGGATTAAATAAAAGATAAATTTGCTTCTTCCTTCATTCGGAGTGAACGATTGCTGTCTGTTAAAAAGGATGCTATATAAGAATGCCTTACTGCCAAAGGTTGGTCAAAAAAAAAAAAAAAAAAAAATCATGATTTTCTGAAATAGGAAAAAGAATTAATCCATGACACCACCTGGTCTCTGTATAAGCAAATGGCTAACAAGCCAGTTCCAGAAAGCAGCTGCTTTGCTTTCTTTACCAGAAAAACAAAAGTATGCTTAAGCTTTGATTTAGGACAACCTTTTGATGAACAGGAACAGTGTAAGGAAAAATATTCTTCTAGTCAATTTGCACGTTTTATGGGGATCTGTCTAGAAGGTGGCTGTTACAGGAAGATAAGGATTCTAATTTTGTAATTGAGTGCACTCTGAAAAGACAATTAGGAGCTAATGTGATAAGTAATTGTAAATTATAACAGCAGAAGAAACCTGATTCACAGTCCTCTGTGGAAACTGGATTTGTGTATTCAAATGATGTGTCTGTACTTTTATTTCCCCTGCATGTACATTTCATTTAATAAAGCTAGAAAAAGATTTCTGTACAGTTTTGATTTTTAAAAAACAGGAATCCAAAAAATGCTGGAATGCAGATGCATTTCAGCCTCATGCTAATCTTAGTGCAGTACTGGAACAATGCTAGGTAGGATAATAATTTGGCAGTTCTGCCACTTATAAAGAATTATATGGGTATGGTGCCTGATATCTCTAGTCTTATGGGTTTTACAGGATTTGATCTATGTCTCTCTGGCAGGGATAAATGCCCAAGTCAGTGGAAGCAGGAGGAAGTTTTAGTGCCTTTGTTATGGCAAGAGAACGGTACTGGGGTCTGTCTGTGTAAATCCTTATGGTGCAGGTTACAGTAATAGTTCCAACACCGTGGAGCTGAAGCTTCAGGCTAAGGAAAGATTCTTCTTTGATTATGGTACTGCCTTATTGCTTGGCAGAGATGTGCACAGTTCCTTGATATGCTCTGTGTTTTTGCCTTGCTGTAGAATTTCCACATGGTATTGCTTCTATTTCTGATCATTTAAGTAGGGTGGATAATTTCACATTGCCAGGGAAACACTGTGATTTTTTTTTTTTTTTTTTTTTTTAGGGAACTATACTCTGTGCCCATGGGCAAGTTGTCCCAGCTGCTCTAACACTGTCCGCCTCTAATTGGGTCTGCACTGGCCCTGCATATGGTTTTGCTGTAAAAAAAGTGTCAGTGACACCTACCTCATTACGCTTACTCCCCCAGGCAGATTAAAAAACTTCCAGGAGCCCTCTCTCAAACATGGCTAGAGCAAGCAGTATTTGAGACTTGGATAAATGTTTGTGAGCTCTTTCTGCACCCTGCTCTGATTTTTTTTTTTCTTAATTTTCTTTTAAATTCTACTTAATTCTATGAACAAACTACTTCAGTATCTTCTCCCAAGGGTTTTAACGTAGGTGGTAAAATGGTTTCAAGGAGCTGAAAGTTTATTATTTAAAAAAAAAAAGGCAACGGTCCTGCTTTCTTATCCTCCTAAGCCTTCTCATGAGTTTCTACTCCAAAGATCCCATGCTAAATAATTTACTAAAGAATTATGTAGGAATATTTGGGTGGGAGTGGGGGGATAGAGTTGAGCAGAAATCTAAAAATTTCCTGAAATACTTAGCTGAGCCATCTTTCTTCTGCTTCATAGACTGAACTGTACTCCAGGAAAAGAGCTACCTGAAGCTATCTGCAGCTGTAGACCAGCTGCCCTTACCAAGGGAGGCTGTGCTCGTCTTGTACACAAAGTATTTTTACGGTCAGCCACCAAGTTCCTAACCCTGCTGGATAGACTTTGAGCTCATTTCCTCCAAAATAGTTGTGTACCTGTGGATGCAAGTTCTTTAAAGCATTTTTCACTTTCTTAGGGCCATTTATCTAGGGATCATTCCTGGATCTTTGTCTATAGTGCTGCTAACCTCATTTAAAGGAAATCCAGCTTTAAAAAAAAAAAAGTATTTCGATGCTTTATTATGCTGATCTTAAATCAGCTCGATGTGACTTCATTTTGGGATCATATTACTGTGCGGGAATTTTTATTTCCTTGGGTTTTATTCTAACTTAAGTGTCAATGTGTCCTTCATGAAGTAAAGCTACTGGAATTTTTAAGTTTAGAAATAACAAATATTTTGAATTCTTGGACTACAAGGATGCTTTTGAAAACTTACACCCTGTTTTCCACATGTTCCTGTAACTGTAGTTAATAGAGTTCTCGTACGTAATCCTTAAATCTCTAAAAGTAACCGGTTCTATATATTTTGTTGAAATATCTCTTATTTGATCCTTGTAATAACAACAGTTCCCTAAGATTCTGGTGGCAGCAATAATTATTCAATTAATGAAAGTCGTTTTCTCACTTTCCCTTATTAA
This sequence comes from Gavia stellata, assembly GCF_030936135.1. Taxonomy (NCBI): domain Eukaryota; kingdom Metazoa; phylum Chordata; class Aves; order Gaviiformes; family Gaviidae; genus Gavia; species Gavia stellata. The sequence continues at coordinate 8,022,896 of NC_082611.1, read as the reverse complement.
TGCCACAGCCTTTTTCAGGGAATGTTAATAAAAATACTTTTTGAAGTGTCTGATTATGAAACTGTCACAACAGTTAATAATCTTACTTATCTAAGTGAAAGACCATGTAAATGAAATTAAATCCTTATGTGAATGACTTCTTAATGTTAGATTTAGGAAAGGGCCCATAAGAAATGATCCTTGTCCATTGAAAAGAAACAAAGAGTAAAATTGCTCTGCAGTTGTCCCGTACTAGCAGCCAAGTCATAGTACTGAAGTCTGAAATTCATTTTAGAAAACAAACCCATTCTTGGGTAGGGAAAAGGGAAACTATGATTCGTTTATCACTTCTGAAATCAGCCTAGTGCTTAAATCAATCAAACCTGTCATATTACTTCTTGCAATTTCCCCAGTCTGTAGTCTCAGAACTGTTTCAGATACAGCAGTGCCAATTTAGCAGGTGCTAAACCTACAGTAATTTCGTGTATGAGCATTTTTTCACTTGATAATAAAACTTCAACACTAGTGGAAACTGCTAGTACATGAAGACTTTAGTGCCACCATAAAAACAGCATTGTAGAAAAATAGCCTTAAGCTGAGAATGGATGAGTAGTTTCAAAGTTGTTATACTGTACCTCCAAACAGATCCAGGATGGGAGATCTGAACAGAATCCCAAATGTTATCCTTCTCTCAAGTTTTGTTGATCTATGGTGAAGGACCATGTTGTGATTTAGTTGAAAATATGCTGCTATGGTGCAATTTGTCACGTAAAGCCAAACTTCCTGGGTATTGCATATAGTTCTCTATTCAAAGCTCACTAAACTGATGTTTACTGGCAGTAACTGTCCTCATACCAGGCAGTTTTCTCCAAGCTTGCATCATTTGCCCTCATGCCTATGGGTTCTGTTTTGGTAAATATGCACTACAAGAAAAATAAGGTAAAGGAAAACCAGAACAGCAAAGCTTCTTTTGCTAAAAAGAATTTTAAGTTACAGTCAGGCTTGACTAAAAGAAATCGGTACTTATGAAGGCTTCTGAAATCTGTAAGTGATTTACCAAGCTGGGAACTGTTAACTCTGATTTTGGTTATTTCTTGATCTGACATCAAAATATTTCAAAGGTAACTAACTTACATTCTGTAGTCTGGCAGTCTTGTTCTTGTAACTATTGTGATGGAGTCTATCCATACAGATAAGAATTCAGCAGAAACACTTGTATGGGCTTTGCAGCCTACCCTGGGCATCTGGAAGGGAATAAATGCGTATATTCCAAATGTGCAGTTAGCAGGTTAGATGTATGCAAATCAGATAAAAAGCCATTGTCATCTTCCAAAGAGCAGTGATACTGAAAATCATAACTGCTGTGTTGCTCTGGAAATCAGGTTTAAGTTTAGACTCCAATAGCAATAATCTGTCTTATTTATTTCTCTAAAATGCTCAGATTCTTCTATTAAATGTCACTGATTCCATCAAATATAAATCCTGACTTCATACAACATCAAATGAATACAGGCACTAAGTGGAGATGCCAGATATCTGTACTTATACTTCATTCAATATCTCTCGTTTCTGTTATTACAGTGTGTCGTGGTTTAAGCCCAGCTGGCAACTAAGCAGCACACAGTGTAATATCCTAATGTGGTGAGCTGCATTAGAAATATAATTTAAAATATTTTTGGAGTTAGTCTCATTGCTCTACTGTCAACAATAAACTAAATGCTTTCTGGTTTGGTGTATAGTATCTATAGATACACTGAAGCAACAATCGGGTTTTCTCTGTTGGTGACATTGGATTTTGGACTTCTGGGAAGAGAGTAAGAGGCTATTTTCAATGTATAACACACTCCTGAATGAGAGGTCTGCTTCTCCATACAGTGGCACTGGGCAAACAGCAACAAATTGCATTCTAGGACAGATCACCATCTTCTTTTAAGATATGATATGGTTCTTGGTTTAAAAAAAAAAAAATTGAATGTGCAAAAGTCAGCAGCCAGTCTGACATGATGCAAAACAGGTAGCAAGCCCTCAGTCTGACACTGTGATCAGAAAGGCAATCGCAGCAGTAGTAATATCGTGTAACAATAATAGCATTACAATGTAGCCTGGTATTTTTTAAGACGAGGGTGAAGGGGAACTTTTTTGATTGGTCATAGGGTTAGAAAGTAAGGGATGATTCTGAAATGAACTAATAAACCCCTTCAGAACATGATCTATATAAATAATTTTGAAATGGGATCTTAATGGAAAAATCCATGTTTGTAGGGGTATGAACAAAACAATAATTTCTATCTATATCAGGGAGCATATTAGTGAATAAGTACAGTGAAAACAGTATTAAACCGATGTCTGCTATATAACCCCACATTGTTGGATTAGTTGTTTCAGGAAGTTTGGGGGGGGGAAAAAAAGTGGGGGGGCAGGTTCTGAAATTGTTATCCTCTCTGCAGAAGATAATGAAAGTACAAAATCTACTGCAGATGAGCTGAAGGCAGATCTGGTTATTACCATATTTAGACATATTTAGTGGGCACTTGAAGTACCTGAATTCCTAGAATTTTCTGTATTTAAGTAAAAATACAATATGAATCCACATTTGCAATAACAAAGTTCTGGTTGCAGCTGCTTTGAAGACTTCTGCATGTGTTAATATGTATGAGCCTGTAGCAGCACTAAGGTTTTAGATCTCCCCTTTAAAAATGGGGGACAGTATTGTGTGTGTTATATGATTTGCTATCAAGTTAGTTTGGTGAAAATTATATGAGTCTTTTGGTGACAATTACAGAGTAGCAAAGTACAAGTTAGCAAAACTCTCCTGTAGCTGAAGTCAGAATAAAAGTGGTAGCAATGGTGCTGTTCTTAGTGGGATCATAATTATATGCAACAAAGTTAATCAGAGGAATTAATATATATCAGTCTCACCTGAACTGGACAGACAATTAAAAAAAAGAAATCTTTCAACATATCGTTGCTGAATGTTATCTGAATTCTTGCTGATGTGGAAATTGCTGTGTGTACCTGAAAGCTGGGGCCATCACCTATTGCTTTTCTCAGATGCTTTTGGCTAGTACTTCTTTATGAACCTCATCAGAGAGCACTTTGCTATTAAAACCTCTCTTGAGTGTAGAGTGATTTAATTACATTCAATTAAACATCTCTTGCTTAAAAAGAAAAAAAAATCAAGTTTTATTTCATTGATGAGAAGAATTGCAAGTGTCATCTAAAAATGATGCTGAATCAGATTCCTCTGGGACATTCATTTCATTCAGAGGAGCTATCTGGGTTACAGGCATATTGTTTATTAGACAATAATAGCTCTGTTATTTCTTTCTCAAGCAGGTAAAAGCCTTTTGGCAGTTTTACACTGCTGAAATTCCTGTCACGTTCAGAACCTCTTACAGGAGGCTAAAACATCAGTATGAGACTAAGCATTAAAATTTAAAAGCTTTTAGGTTTTGTGAGATACTGCAAACCATGATTCTTGTGGAAATATATATGTGTTATCACACATATGTGCGTGCACATATGTATATGTATTCACAAGGAATACATAAATTCTTTTGTGAAAATATATATAAATATATATATACACATATATAATAAAAAAATCATGGTCAGGAGTTGGCTGATTCCCTTATTCTTTTTCTATGCTCAAATTCCTAAACCTATTGAGCTACCCAATTACTATGAAACTTTTATTCTTTCCTGCAGAAATAATTACTTGAGACTTATCACTAAGAATATGAAGCAGCACAAATTACCTTCAGCCTTCCTAAAGTCTTTGATGTACTGTTTGTTTGGAGTTTGTGCTCACCAGAGGGATGTGATGCTGTGGATAACACATAGATGAATTCCCTGCTGTGGAGTGGCTACCAGCTGTTTCTCTTACAACTTTAAACCACAATGATTCACTGTCGAGCCAACAAAACCTGTCAATATGCTCATTACCCAAACTAGAAGCTAACTAATACAGAAAGTGGTGGACTTCTGGCTACATTAAGTACTGAGGGGAATTTCAACTACTCCCCGCCCCCAACAACAACACCCCCCACCCCCCCCCCCCCCCCCCAAAACAAACCAACAAAAAACCCCCCACAAAACCAAACCATAACCCAAACAAGTCTTTTTTATTTTAAAATTCAAAGAAGGGGGGTTATGTTTCAAATAGCTTTAATGAAAAAGATGATTTCTAAGGATGTTTAACAGGCACTGTCAATCTCGCAGCTGTCTACTATGCCTCAGATAGGACATTTTTTCTTGTTATTCACATACTTTTAGTGATACTGTGCAATTGAAACAAAAAGCCCATTTCACCAAATTGGGAGTTATCTCTGATTTTTAACAAAGTGGAGGTCTTCTATTGCCTATCAGTTGTCATCAGATAAGAGCACCAGGCTACCGCTGACAACATTGCATTAGGACTATGGGGTGGGGTATTAGTATATGGTGTTTTTCTTCTGGGTAAAAATATTAATTTGTGTACCTGTCATGATCCTGCTGTGAGAATAGAAAGTATACGTGTTCAGAAAAACTGGCTGGTTAGCAAGCTGCTTATGAAAATCAATAGTAGACATTACAGATGAATCTCTGAAAATTAATTTCTTATTTCTGTTTTATCATCTTTTGTTTTATCCTTTAAACTGCACTTGGAGAAAGCTTCTCTAGTTTTTTTGTAGGTGTCTTTAAGCAAAAGTTTGTTGGTCTGTTAAACTGTTTACATTTTCTTTTGACTAACATGCTGCTGGTTTTTTTTTAAAAAGGTAAGCATTCCATGTTTTGACACTGTAGCGGATCATTCTGTTGTTGAATATTCTTTTTCATTGATGCAGATGTAAGCTCCTGATACTGTAGGCCTCTATTTTATACCTGAAAACATACGAATCCCATGAATATAATTCATTTTCATTGTTGTGAGGCTAGCATTTAGCAAAAATGACTATAATCTATGTTCCTCCAATGTACATAGCCATACAAAATGCTAAATATGATGACTATAAAGGATTTGAAAATTATAAACATGTAGACACACTACTTATGCTTAATACAAACATTTTAATAATGCTTCATAATTATTGTCTTTTTGTCTTAGTTCTAAGATAGGGTTTTGTGGCCACCTGTTTGCAATTGCTGGTTTGGCCGAGAAAGAGTTAAAGGGTCGATGGTGTGTTCATGCCAACAGTTTGGACAACAAGTAGAACTTCAGGAGATCTAAGATGTGGCCCGAGAGAGGACTTCTAGAAAAAGCCCTATTCAGAGTTCAGTTGAACTTATTTATGTATGATTTTACTATTCCCTCTGGTAATAATGCCAATTCTTGTGAAGTGGTGAATTTTGACTACGTATAATGTTCACAGTTTGACAGCTGAAAAGGTCTGGGAAGCCTCCTGATCACAGATCTGTTTTTGAACTGTTGTTTTTGATGTATTGAACTAAAGTAAGAAAGCATGATCGCTCCTGCCTCTCTCAAGGATTCAATTACTTGAGACCTGATTCAAGATGTGCTTGTGAAAAAACTTTCTGATGCTTAATGACAAATGCTTTCAATTACACTGCTCACAGCTCAATTAATGGAAAGGTTTTGGTGAAAGGGGTTGAATTAATTTTATTTAATATGATGCACCCAGACTGGCTTTCTTGACTAGAAGATATTTTCAAAACATGTAATTACAGTTTACTGTGATGAGTTGAATTTATTTTTGTTGCAGGAGGGGGGGAAGTACTACCCTGGCAAAAAATTCCAAGTTTTTCTCTGCTTTTGGGGAGATGCATCCCTAGTATGTAAAGACAGCTGGAGAATAAGAAGCCTTTCAATTCGCTGCTGCACCCTGGGGCTGTTGGTTTTTTTAATTTTTAATAAGACAGGATGATAATAATATTGATTTGTTTTACACATTTTCAAGCTCTAACTAAAACAATGACAATTGGCGCAACTAAACGTTTCCAAAATTGTAGATGTTTTCTATTTCCTTTTTGGAAGGAATCGCTTCCCTATGTAGTGTATAATTAAGAACACGGTCTAACTATTTTCAGAATTTGATGGAATGAAGGCAGTCATTTGGAGGAAAGAGGGAGAAGAGAATCAAAAGAATTTGTAAATTTTCACCTCTAAAAGACAAATATTCTGTTTCCAAGTATGCCGTTTTGGCCCTGTTAAGGCTTATCGCAGCCGTTACAGCTGGCAGTGAGAGAAGGGCACTTCCAGGAGGTCACTTCTCCCTCTCCTCAGTGGTGATGGACAGAATCCACCCTGTGAATGAAGGCACTGGACTTCTAAGCAGCTCAAGGGAGGTGCATCTCGCTGTCCAGAAGAGATTGTTGACTCCCTGAAGAACTTAGAGAAGTGTTTCCTGGGTGTTATCTACTCCTGAGATCCAACAATGGGAGACTGAGGGATTGATCTCCTCTTAAAGGAGTAGTTTTATTAAAGTATCCCTCTTAAAAGGATCCCTATTAAAGGGATTAGTTTTATTTCTGTTGACTTTAACAAAAAGCATGATTGAGTACTGAAAGGGGGAATTATGACCCCAGTTGTTGCTGCCCTTGATCTATCTAGTCACAGTGCTCATCCTGGTCACCCTTCTCCCTTGTTCTGTAATGGTGTGGAATTTAGAAAAGTCTATGTAGCTTTAAAAGAGTGAAAAATAAGTTTGCCCTAAACTATGAAAGTCAAAGATGCAAGATATTTTTTTTTGTCTGTTTATTTCTTTTTAAAAAAGCACTAGAGACTAAATTTCTCTAGAAGGTATCACGAAAATACTCCATTGGGCATGGTGACTGATCCAGGTAAGAGTTAAATAATGATATTAGAGCTGGTAGCACTTTAGAGGCCTGTGTATGAGTTGGCAGGCAGGGTGTTACAGGAAAGCCCTCTAGTCTCTTACTTTTAAGACCACACAACTAAAGTTCAATGGAAAAATATTTTCAGTGCTCTGTGAGTCCTGTGACCACTCTGAGAGTTTCTGTGTAATTTGGCTCAAGTTGTTGTTTGACATGTTTTTCTATTTACACTGAGCAAGAAGGACAGTCACCAGGGGTCAGAATGAGATTGGGACATAGCAGTAATGTGTTTCAGTGCCTTCTTGTTATTCTTGTTACTCATGCAATGAGTATGTGGGTATTCTGAGGCAAAGACTCTTCCAAGCCATCAGTTGGGTGAGCAAGGTCAAACTGTGGTACTGAAAGTATGTCTGAGTAACGAAAGTACTGAGCTGGTTGTGTTGGCAAAAAAAAAATTCACTTCCAGAGATGCCAACAACACAGCAGGATTTTTCCAAACAGTGAATCTGTTTTGTCGCCTGAAGTTCCAGACCAGAGGAAAAAAACAGAGGGAAGGGGAAGAGGAACAATGAATAAAATGTTCTAGGTGACAACTGGCTATTCCCTGCTAACACAGGTTTATGTTAACGTATTTTAGTTTAACAGGGTTTTTAAATGTCAGCCAATTACTCCTTGGTATTAGTGTTTTAGCACTCCAAACGTAAATTAGGGTATATTAAAATCTGAAGCTCTTGAAGGACTATGCAGGTTTTGTTGAGGGTTTCATGAGCATCAATTTGGTGCATGCATCTAATTATAATCATCATAAGCAAGAGTGTATGGAATGTTCCAGTGCATGAATCTCTAATACTGAGTAATTCCTTATAAAAATGAGGCAGCCCATATGGGTGAACAGATGAAACACAGATAAACACTGTGAAATAGAGCAGATGTACGAGTTATGACAAAGGTTCTCCACTCCTAGTATTTACTGTCCATGAGGAGAAAGAATTAATTTGTTACACCCCTCTGAAATTCTACGTACTAAATACAATGATGACATTACAAACGTGAATCACCAGAGGTATTGCTATAGAAGATACTGTTTTAAGGCTGTATTTGTGGGTGATGGTGTAATGTTGGTTAGAACGATCATGAAGGGAGTGTTGGGTTGCTATCCTGGTGAATGTCATCTAAATAATGGAGCAGAATGTTACTTTGACAGTGCTCTTTATAATAACTTTTGTTTCTATTGTTCAAAAGAATTGATGCGTATTGAATAATTTCATGTAATGTGTATTGCAGCTGGAGAAAGACAGTTGCTTATTATAGCCTGATTGACTTGAAGTATTCATTCTAGATGGGATATGCTATAGCTGAAAAAATAAGAAAGCATATATACTTAAGTGTTTATGAATGACTTTATTCATTTGTGTTGAGTTACTTAAGGCAAATGTAGTGGATGGGTGCATAGGCTTTTGGCTTGTATGTAAATGATAAGAGATTCATGTGTTTCAAGTGTTTGTAAAACTTAAGTTTTGCATGATTAGGTTTTGTAGTCAGGCCCAATACCTTACAAGGTGACAAATAATTTTAAGAGATTTTTGGTGGCCACAGCATCGTGATGTATGAGCAGGTGCTGCTCTCTCTTCCCCTGCCCCGACTTCCTTGGGCTTTGGACTCTGCTATGCTGAGTGAATATTTCTGTTTGTTCACTTATAGTGCCCTGTGCAGCCAGGGCAAAGGTGTGCTTTTGAGCAAAGCTGAGCTTCATCTTTTATTCTTTGCTACAGTGAGGAAAGGCTTATTCAGTGAAGCCCAGTACCTTTGGACCTTAATTGTCACACACTTATGCCCATAGATAAATGAATGTTGTTTCAGGCTTGATTAAACTTGCCATGTATTTCCTTGTAACAACAAAACTGTGCTGCCTCATGTTTTGACATGTGTAAGTGTTAAGCATACAGATAGCAGAGATGGAGTCTGTGGCTAATCCTGTTGTTACAGAGTCGGAGGAAACCTAGGCTGCCTTACTGCAGCTAGACACAGACTTCTTAATGCAATAATCTGACTGACAGTATTCGATACTGTTCAGGAAGGCTTCTTTGCCACAAAATTGGAAAGGGTGTTTTGGGATGTAGATATTAGAAGTGTCTCACAGCACACCTAGCTAGTTTCTATAGGCATTAGAATCAGCAAGATTTATTTCAAAGATATAACTAATTGGAGAAACTCAGCCTGTTAAATATCTATTACCAATGATGGCATTCCGGAGATGGAATTGGTTGTGCTCAGCAAAGAAATGAAACCTAGATTGGTATATACAGGCTACGATAGGTACTGATTTCTTAGCATAAAGACTTCTTGGTTCCTCAGGATTTGTTACCGGTTAGTTAAAATATATTGACTGAAAAGGTTGATCTGTCCAAAGGATTTGCAAGTGAAATAGATGAAAGTGTATGTTTTATTGAAACTAATAAAAAGCAATGGGGAGATAACTTGTAGGGAATAATTTATTCATGAAACTTCTTTTTGTTCATAAATTTGTTGCAAACAGATGGCAATAGTCTAGAATGCATTTGAACTTGTTCTTGTAACTTGTCTGAATAATTCTTCATCAGGGGCTCACTGATGAGTTGCACACATTTTATATAATTTGAGCAATTTTGATTGGCTCACCTGTGTCACTAGAGATCCTGCTCTGGTGCAGTGCATTTCATTCAAACCCAGGCTAATTCCCTGTTGTATTTTTCCAACTTACTGTATACAGATGATACTTTTATCTGAGGGCCAGGCAAGGATCAGCAGAGCAAAAGTAATTAAACTTGATGTGCAGAAGGGGGAACTTCTTTATTTCCATTCTTTACAGATTTCTCTCAGGGTGAAAGTAGGTGAGCAAGCACCCAGTGCAACTGCTCAGCCTGCCTGCCTACCTTTCTGTTGCTTGCTGCTGAGATGGAGAAGCACCAAGGAACAAGTTCTTGGTGTGTGTGAGAAGGGAAGAGGGCCACTGAAAGGGTGATACTCTTGCTGCCTTGCAAACCACAATAATCTGCAAATGCAGCTCATAGTACATATGTATTGGCTTCTTGTGGTGTAAATTGATGGGAGTGGGTCAGCAAGCTGCAGGTTTTTCATAACAATCTGAATAACAGTGTGGCTCCAGTGCTATGTTGGGAGAGGCGGCTCTTAACACCTAGCTCCTACTGGATTCTGAAGCCAGTGGGACCTGGAAAGTGCTGCCTTATACAGAATAAAGTGCTGTAAACAAAACTGCTAGCAACAGTTGGCCTTTTTCGAGGAGCATTTTGTGATGGTCGTTGCACTTCTGCTTAATCTGTACCTTGCCAAATAAAAACGTAATCTGGCACATCCTCCTGGGAGCATTGCCGCTCCTTGTGTCAACGAGTGCAAGGGAGAAAGATAAAGTGCCTTTTATAACCACATTAGGTCTGATAGCACTCTGCTCCATTTACTATGTGTAAGAAAGCCAATGAATCCTAGGAGTATGTTAGCCATTCAGTTAAGTGTATGCTTAAGTAGTTTGTAAGATCAATGAGGCCAAATTTTTCATTAAAGGGAAACAAAGAAGCAGACAGTGACTTCAACTGGTTTTATTTTTTTCCTGTAGTAATGTGTGCACAATCTTTTATATACAGGACACTCTGTCATACTAGATTGTTTACAGCTACTTCCATATAATATTTAATAATAACTCTGTCAATATTACTGGAGGGACATACATTTTGTTTTCCTGGAGGCATTTAGGGAGTACTCAGGAGTAGGTAGTATTTCCATAATCTAAATTCATGCTCTATCCAAGAGGGCTGTGTCTAAGGTACATAGAATTATGTTTCACAAAATGTGTTTATTGCTATAACTATCCTTTTTTTATCGTTCATTTGTTAAGGTAAGTAATGATGTATAGCTGCTTACAGTAAGGTAATAACAATTCTTTCACATTCTTCATTCTTACAATCTCTTCTCCCCCTTAAATATCAATTCGTGTTGAGGGCTTTGTTTAAAAGAAGTCTCAGTGATATATATTGGTAAGTTTCTTTAAAAAAAAAAAAAACAAACCAACAAACCAACCAAATAAAATCAAACCTAGAAAAACCATCTCTTTAGTTACTGTAACTATTACTAAAAGAGATGAGACAGCATAAAACAAAAGCCTTCCCTGAAAGAGTGTTGCGATTACTTTTTCCTTTGAAATTCAGACCTTTAAAAAACGCTAATGCCATAGGAATAGATTGTCTGTAGTCCAAAACAGAAATTAATTTTTAAGAGAAATGTCACCTTTGAAACAGGACTACAGGAGAAAATGCTCAGTTAATATTTTACTTTTTATTTTGGTTACAGTTGTAAAACCTGGAGACTAGATCTTCAGCTACCATAAAGGAAAACAGCCAGTAGTTCACTTGTGCTTATATAACACTTCTAGATCATACTGAGTGTAATAACTCCTAAATTTCAGAAATCACATGGTGGAAATCCTTCCCCTCTAATCAAGGAAAGACAACTGAGTGGCAAAAAGAAGAGGAATACTTTCTGTATTTAAAAAAAAAACAAAACAAAACAAAATGCCTTGTCTGACAGTCAATATCTTTCTCACTAGTGGAGCTAAAGCATTTTTTTTATTTTTTCCCTGTTGCCTAAGTCTATGGAAATGGCACCTACCAAACAGCCTTGGTCATAGTGGCCTAAGGGGTTGGTTACTTTTTGATGCAATTGGGAGCTTATGAGGTGCTGTGTGAATTTCTCTGTGTGTCTGAGCAAGAGGTTATGCCTGGCTGGGGAGAGCTGAAGTTATACGCATGTTTCTTCCTCAATATTTCCTACTGAAATTTATGCAGCATAAATGTTAGCTTATATTTAAGCTTTGATACAACTGGAGTCCTGCAGCTTTCAGACCTGTTACAGGCAAGGTTATATGGCTGTGTGGTGAGAAGACAAATCAGTGTTGTGGCACAGTACTATAGGCATCCCAAAGTAGTAATTCATATTCTTAAAGCTTATTTTCATAGAAGGGTTGAATCTGTTTTTTAAAGTCCTTGTGCTAATATGTAGTGCTCCTGTCTGCCATGGAGCTCTGTGCACTGTGCTAAAGCCCAGACTACAAGAAGCCCTCCCTCTCTGCTACAGCAGTAATACAGCTTTTGAAGCCTTCTACATTTTTTGCAGAATGCAAAATTGCTCAGGTTGGTTCTTATGTGTTCCTTATAAGAAATCCTTATAAAAGAATGCTTATACTTGTTTTTTTCCTCCTTGTTCTAATGACATTGGTTGCTCCTTTAGTTGCTGTTGTGATGGATTACCTCATGGTCCTTCAGATATCCCAAACTGAGTGGCACTGAGGAGAGGAGCTCTCAGCAATTGGTACTTTCAGAACAGGGTGTATAACCATAGCAATAAATATGCGGTTGCTTCTGAGGCAGCTCATGGAAATGGAAGTGCTTTAACTGACAGTGTTTTCAGTAGCACAGGCCCCAGGGAGTCTCAGACAAAGGATATATTCCACAAGACTTCTAGGAAGCAGAGTCCTATTCAATTATTCATATTTTCACTAAGTTACCATTTTTTTGAGAATGGCATAAGTTGCTTGACCCACACTTGGTTTAGTTTTGAGGATTTTTGTGTGATTACTTTTGTTTAAAGAATAGTAGAAACGCTATTTGAAATGGTAACTATGCTACAAATTTCAAAGGAGTTAAGTACTGCCTGGAAGCCAAATGGAGTTGGGAACTCAAACCCTCCAGCAAAATCTTAGTTGTCATGTCCATCACTAAAACTGACCTGTAAATAGCTTAAGGGCAAACAGAAGGCAAATTATTTTTTTTCCCTTATGTGCTAGAATACACACATGTAATTCAGGAAAGTGATGCATAGGCTGAAAGTAGAAGTCAGATATCACAGGATACTAAAGTTTTGGGGAGAAAGAGAAGTGAGACGGGGATGATGACATTATCGAACCACAGTGCTCTGGTATAGTTGCAACGCGCCCATGGTATTGCATCACCATCTATTTGTTTTGTAGCTTCCTTGGCGGTTTTGACAAAACCAGCAGCTGGAGCAAAGTTTTATTGATTTTAACAAATTACTTACTTTTTCTTGGCTTTCCTGTGCTTGATGTCCTTGTTTAAAATACATAATCTGGAACATAAAGCCGTCATGCTTTTCTGTTTTGTAATCTCATTTTACAAAAGAAGAAAGTTTGGGAATCGACCCTTTTTTCAACACAGGCATAAGGAACAGGAATGGTTCTGGGGCAAGTGTGGTGCTAGTAGGTAATGATTAGGAAATACTGCATGTTGGTCTTGGTAATGGGCGTTTACTGTATGAATATATTAGTTTACTTAAAGGTGGTTTCTTGAGAGGGATGGGAGGAGAAAGGGGTATGCTTGAGATAGCAAATGCTTGTTGTGGAACAAAGAGGCCTCAAGTTTCCAGACTGACCTCCTGTTGAATTTATCCCACTTCTTTAGTTGAGGAGAAGAAAAACATGAGCTCTCACAGATGTGAAAGGAGTTGGTCCCTCTCTTGAGGGAGATAGTTAAAAGGACTTTTTTGCCCAACAGGAGGGAGTCCTGGTGGGAGCTGTCCTAGATGTGCAGACATTCCCTCTGGTTTCTTGGAAAATTGTCTGCCTTGGTTATCCCTAGAAGACAGTAATCTCCAAGTAAGAGAGGCATATGTTAACACTGTCTGTTTTAATATAGTATTTCTGTTATGTCTTGTTCCTACTGAGAGAATAAACTATTTTGAGTATGAGCAGATCCTCTGTTTATGGTGCGCAGCAGGAAGAGCAGCATATATAACACACAGTTAGACATAGAGCATGCAGGGAGCTTGTAGGATGTGGTCCAGGAGCGGTAGAAGGATCAAATGTTGGCACAGCATATTGGGAAGGGAGAGACAAGCATGGAGAGGAGCACATACCTCTGAGGACAATGTATTGCAGCCCAAACTTGTTTGCAAGTCCCTCTTACTAGGCCTCATAGAGGACTCACCATCTTATCACTGAGATGCTTTTGTTATCCATGGAGGCAGGATGGAAATACAGGTGCACTCTGATTCTAACAGTTATGTAATTTTTGACTTGGTTTTAAAACTGGGTTTCTCTACTTTGTAAAGAGTAACTTTCAAAGGTAATAGAGCTATTTATTTTAATAAGTGATGGTGATATCTTATTAAATTAGCTCAGAACATGATTAACACAGACCATCTTTATAGCTTCATATTTTCAGAAAATGAACCCAATATGAAGGCAAAGGAAAATTTTTCTTTGGAATTCTTTTATGCTGACATAAAGGATATAGATATTGAACTGTATGTTTTGATTTTCTTTTTTAATTCTATTCAAACTTATAATGTTCTTACTTCCCAGAATATCTGTATTAAACCAATTATAGTGCAGTAGTTTTCTGGTATTTGATTTCAGAGGCAAACGTATTTATTACAGTAGAACAAAAGCAATATTGTGCCTTAAATGTGCTGCTACTTGTTTGTGTTATGAACTAATTGTTTAAGAAACTGAGTCGAACTATTATTACAGTATGTTGAGACTTCTTAGTGCAAGCCAGAAACATTCTTATGATCCCCCCCAACATTTTCCTAACTCGGCAATCTCTATCCCTGAAGTAATTTGCAAGGTATTAATTATTCCTGGAGTTTAATACTTTGCTTTCAGATGGATGGTAGAACTGTGTAAGAATCACAAGAGCTTGCCTAGCCTTTTTTCTTCCAGTAGATTTGAATCTAGATATTACAGCCATGGATGTGACAGAATATTTTTAGATTACTTCAGAGATATGATTGCGAAAAGATTTTTTTACATGTAAACTGGTTATCTTGCAAAAGGAATCTTTCTTTCCATCCACTTGAGGCAAGAACTGTGTAGGTTAAGATTTACTTAGTTCCTGTGGTCTGATTCAAGTACGGGGTAAACCAGAAGACTCTTGGGAGTAGCAAACTGCACATCAAGACTTGCACAACGTAAATTTTACTGGATAATATGAAAGTTTTTCATAGTCCCACATAGGAGCCATCTTCCACTAACCACATTGTAAAGAGAATAGAAATGCATAGCAATGAAATAACAATTCCTATGAGTCACTATAAAGGCATTTGAGAAGTAAAACATCTTGAGTTTTGGTTGAAATGTTTGTGATTCCTCACAATTTAAACAGCATTCTTTCCTGACTCAAACCATTGGAAGAAATAAGAATATGCCAGGAAAGGCATGTTTCTAGTCAAATAGGATTTGACTGTTGTGGAAATCAAGGGAATAGGTTATATGATGGCTCCCGTGTTATGACACTTTAAACTGTGCTTTGTGATGTTAACACCTGAGTGAGATTAGCAAATGGGAAAGGCACTGTGCAAAGCAAAGTGTAGATTCATTTTACTTCCAAGTTAGGGTGGTCTGAGGATATACAAAGGGTGAGAAATTGGCTTACAGCAGTGCAGTGTACACTTAAGAATGAAATTGCAAGAGTTTATCTCAATGCACAGATTTCTATGTCTGAAGTGTTGTCAAAAGATTAGAACAGGGAATGAGGAAGGGAAGACAAAGGAGAGAAGCAAAGATCAAAAAGAATGGAGGAAAAAAGAGAAGGATGTGGAAAAGGAGAAAAAGTTTAGAAGTGTTGAAAACTTTCTAGGTGAACATCATAAGGTGTTGCTGAACAAATAGTTAATCATCTATTGTGAAGGCTGTGGTCTCTTCTTGACGAGAATGGGAGCTGAAGGGAATACAGTGTCCTGAATTAATGCTCAAGCCCACAGGCCATAATTAAATATGGAATCTGGCCCTCATCCAAATGAGTTTGGTACCTGTGCCCTAAGTACCAACATCTATGAAGTCAATCAAATGTGATGCTATTGTCATACTTCTCGTGCCAAGCAGGGATGAGAAATTATGCATAGTTTTTGCTTGAGGTATCCATTACTTGTGTGACTGGTACTTACTTTTTACATACAGGCAGCATTGTAATCAACTTTCATTAAGACTAATGCCAATTGTTGATTGACTACAAAGAGTATTTCGATTAAATTTAGCATTTTGGATAGGACATGATAATTATCTGCTGTTGACATTCAATTTTGTAGGCCTTAAGTTTACAAACAAATCCCACATCTTTGTTAGGTGCATTAGCAATTGAAATACCCTCCTAAATCACTGTCTGTGTAAATGGTAAATCTCTGCAATCAATCTTCCTTTTCTTTTAAAAATAAATTTCAGAGGAATTTGCATAATTGGCCATGCTTGATAAAAGTCTGATGTATAATGTTGTCTGTTAAATGCACTGCTACCTGGAATCATGATGAAGTGTCAACATGCAGGAGGTAAATATAAAACAAGCATTTAGTAAAGGATGCAGCTGATCTCACGAGGTGAGTAATGGCATCTAGCGGTGTTATAATTTGAAGTGGCTTTATAACTTGACGGAGGGCTTTCACTATGAAGGATATGAGAGAAAAGGACAGAACTCAATTGCATCAAAAAGCTTTAATTTGCACTGAACTTTGAAGTGGAATTTACACTGAAAAGTGCTTTTAAAACACAGTAAGGGTGAGGCAAATGAATGTCCTCACTTCTGTTTGAAAATACGTGAAGCTTACTGTATGGAGTTAGTATGGGCTAATACCTGTGTAAAGGCATGAATTTCTCAGCTTGATAGCGTTCCAGCTGCTGCCTTGCACTGCCCTGCAAGCTGCCACGATTGAATTAGCAGCAGGATTTTACCTGCATGTCCTCTAGTAGGTTATGTTGGAGTCGCATCATTTTGCTATTTAAATACTGGGTGGCATGGCCAGTGTTGTCCCACTCTTCAGCATGTGCTCCTAAAGCTGTCACTGTCAGCTGTATGTGCTCACTAACACGGCTGTGGTCAGTCTCATGGTCCTCATCACGACATGCTTGAGACTATTGATTTTGTAACATACTGAGTGCTGTGTATCATATTACTGCTCTTATTGTCTGACGTATGTTTCATATGAGATGAACATCCACTATGACCCAAGCCCCATTACTGGGGCAATGTCTTACGGGATACCTGAAGGCTGTGCAAAGGAAATGACGCAGAACTACAGTAGGAGATGTGGATGTGGCTGTTGCTGGCTATCCAGTATGTAATGTGGTCCAGCCCAGGGTGAAGTAAGGCCCTTGTGTAGGGAAACCCTGAGGTCTTATAATGACAAAATAAACTGAGGGAACTCCTGCATTAGAATATTATACAACAACTGAGTTGGTGGGGTACCTGTTACTGTAAAACTATACTGAGCTGTTCGTTCAGATGCAGTAGTAGATGGTAGTCTGGTCTTACATTTTGCAGCTGTCTGCAGATTAATGCTCCCTTATCCATTAAAATTAAGAGGGAAATGTGCAGTCATTCCTCTGATAAAATAAACGGGCATTATTTCAATGATATATATGTGCTTACCCTATTAATGACTTGGGACATATTTGTGCAGCTAAATAACTAGTGCCCTATTCTAATGTCACAAGGATAGGGAGTAATAGGAATGCTAGTATAACAGTTTAGGGCTTAGCATGCACTAACAACCAGAATAGGTACCTGGGGTCTGTGGAGGGTTTGTATTCTGGATGTGTGCCCATGTGTTTGTTTCCATTTGCTGAGCTAACCAAATGAAGCTGGTGGCTGATGTGCAATAAACATTGCAGTGATGCTTCAGGTGCACAGTCCATATGTATGGAGCTGGTTGGGAGTATGTCTCCAAGAGTGCTGGCTGCATGAAGGTCCCGTGAATCCCAGAGGTGGAGACAGCTGGGGTTCAGAGTGGGCTGACACAGGTTGAATGGGTAAGTCAGAGGGCTGGCTCTGCTGAACCAGAGGTGGCAATTGAACTGAAGGGGGGGTGATATCAGACCCCTATAAGCGTGCAGATCATTGTTTGGGCTGCTTTAGAGTGAATGCGATATTACTTGCATATCTTTGTGCTTATATACAAAAACTGCAGCAAGTGACTCGAACACTTTTTCAGTGACTGCCATTTTAATTGGAGTTTGTGAAGGTGAACTGCCAGAATTGTACCGTTTAAACAGTCACAGATCAGGACACCCAGGTTAGATGACAATTCATTGAGTGTTTTGTTGTCTACAATTAGTCTTTGAGAAAATGGACTGAAATACACAGGAGTGATGTACAAATGGATTGAAAAAGATCTGGAACAGTATATTCTGCATGGGGATGAAATCTATGCTGTGCTAAACCGACTGGTGAACCACAAGAAGAAACTCTTCCTCATTACTGAGGAAGAAATACACTGATTACGGCAACAGATGTTTGATCATCAGTCCAGAATAAACAGAGCCTGCTGGAGATGGCTCTCCTTATCTTTCCTCTTTCTTCTTTCCTTCCTGAAGATTTTAACCACTTAAGTCAGAGGGAGACTGATGTTTTAGAGAGATTATATGTGTGCATCTTCAGGTAATTTAATCTCTGAAATACAGATTAGTTTTGTCTTTTGTAGATGGATGGAGTCAAACCAACAAATGAAGCAATGCTTTTATAAGTAATAAAGAATGCAGTTCTGATTTTAGGCACTGGTCTGTGAGACGCCAGTGCCTCACACTGGGACAGTGTCTTCCCTTAAAATACAAGGTTTATAAGGAAAAAAATCTCTGTTGTCCTAGAAATGACATGCTTGCTGCAAGCTACTTGAAAAATCTCTGTCATATTTAAATAAGAAAGGGTGGTAGAGCTTGATTATTTTTTTTTTAGATTTCTGTTTTCTCACTGGATTGAAAAGAGGCGAAATTCCTCTGTTACCATCGGAGTTGTGTAGTCTCATCTGCAGTAAGCAAATTGAAGAAATAGGTCAGTTTTACTTCTCTGCCATGGTACAGTTTAGATTTCATAAGACTGCTGACAGCTCTGCCATAACATAAAGCCATGCACTCGCCCTAGGGCTGTCTAGGATACTGCATGCCCACGCAAACTACTGGTGGGGCAGTTGTGATGTGGAAATGACCTGCCCAGACTGCTGGTCGTGTCTCTAGCATCTCTTTCAGACATGCAACTCTTGTGCTTGCCTCTCCTTTCCCTGTGGGTCTGGAAATAAATGTAACGAGTGATATCTGCTTTCCAGTATCTTCTGTGCTCTGTGTGATAGATGTCTTATGACTTCATCTCTGCAGGTGCTATGATGAGGTTACTGTAATATGCCTTGGGCTTTTACAGTAAAAACACCTGTTGGTGTGTTTAAGAATCTGTATTTATCCTCTCTAAATAGTGATGTCTGCTATACTGAATGCTCCTTTTATTCCAGCGGTTCCTTTTGAGAAGAAAACAAGAATATCTTCCAGCAAGCTGGCCGTTTTATAAGCCATGACTCATGGGCCAGAACTGACTAATGTAATCTGAATAATGATAGGTAATATCCTCAGCTGTCAATTGTTAAGGAAAGAAGTTCAAATACGGCTGCAAGGGTGATGAGAGATTTGATAATGCTAACAGTGAACTGTGTGCTGCATGTGGTATCAGTGTGAGGATCTTAAATTACAGAAGAAGCATGAAGTACCTAATTTCCATTCTTCTGTACATATATTAAGGAATTTCTGAATTCTTGTGAGTGGTGTTCATACTGTGGACAGCAAGCTTGGTAATATTTTAAAAAAATTAAAAATTGCCTAGTGGAACCAAAGAATTATCATACAACAATATACACAGGCAGAGGTGGGATTTTTTTGTTGTTTTGTGTTTGAACCATGACTGTACCATTTAAGACAAACTTAATTCTTCATCTTTCTCTAGCTAAAAGAATTAGCCATGCTTGTTTTGTATTCTAATTCCAGTTGTTTCTTTATTTTCAATCAGCTGGGGTTTTGATGTGCACAACACATCAAAGAATTGAGTTGATGGGATTTCTGTCACTGTTCTAACATATAAATGTAACATTTCATTTTAAGAAATAACTTATTATATACAATTCAGAAACAGATTATGTTGTAAAACATCAATGTAATCCTGCCATGGTAAATGCTGACACACTGTTATTACAGCGTTGCACGTGAGTATATGAACTCAATAGTATGCATTGGGGTGGTGGGGAAGAGGAAAGACAGAAAAGGTTGTGTGTAGTCAGATGGTGGACAAAGCCCACTAGAGTGAGAGCTGCTATTTTTGGTGTGCCTTTTGGTTTTCCGTATCCCGCTTGTATGTGTGCACTGATGAATCAGGAAGGCTTCTGAGTCTTTGGCGATTCTCGAGAGCCTTGGCTAAGGATTTTTTTCAAGCCCTTTCATTCTGTTCCACTGAGAATGACATGATCCACAAGAAGCATACTGATTTTTAAAGTCGAATACATGAATTTTTGTTTCGGCTGAAACCACAGGCAAAATCTTCTTGACTTGGATGCAGGTAAGCTTATTTTCCTTTTATTTTTCTCTTAATCAGCAGCTGAGTAGACTGGTGATGTCAACAGATGAAATGACAACAGATGTGAGAGCAATGGAGGTCAGCAGCACTGTTCTGCATAGCCACATATGCTCAGGTTCATTTCGCAACTCTGTCACTTTGCCCTCTGGGTGAGTAGGACCAGAGTATATAGAAGGGATGGGGATTGGGTGGGCAGAAGTTGTGCAGTGTTATTGATCAGTAATTTCATTAGTTCTATAGATAGAAGCACTGATGGCTTCACTGAGAATCCATTTCACTTTCTGTGGCTGATAACATAATGGATTTAGGGGAAAGACTTATGGAAATGAGAAGTAATTAGTAGTATTGACAGATATGCCAACTTTCACTATTTCTGGTTTGTTTTTTTTTTTAACTCTCCTGTTGACTCTGAGTGGCTGTCCAGGCTAACCTCCTGATTAGTGTTCTGCTTTTTCTGACCATTTTATTATTTCTGTAGGCAGGCTGCAGAAATCTGCCTTCTGTGCTGAAGGCAGGGTATATTAAGGAAGACACATGAATATCTTTGAAGCACTAACTGTGCTCTCCATGTTTAAAATGGGTGCATTGGGTTATGTGATTTCATCCCACAAATATATTTTCTGTCATCCTGTGTGCAGTCAAAGCTGCAGAGGGAATCCATATCTCCTCACAAGTAAAGTGGTGTTGAAAGTCCTGTACGCTCTTACCTGTCTACTCTATCCTTTGTTTACTGAGAAGCTTGAAATGGGCACAAGCAAAGACACACCTGTTGCAAATAACGAAGTGATCTTTCCCTTTTTATTTATTTCTTTTGATAACAGGACTGTTTAATTATAGGAGGTCTGGGTTGGGGGTAAACTGGACCAGCAGAAACATAGAATCATTTAGGTTGGAAAAGACCCTTAAAATCATCGAGTCCAACTGTAAATCTAACGCTGCCAAGTCCACCACTAAACCATGTCCTGAAGTGCCACATCTACACATCTCTTAAATATCTCCAGGGATTGTGACTCAACCACTTCCCTGGGCAGCCTGTTCCAATGCTTGACAACCCTTTCAGTGAAGAAATTTTTCCAAATATCAAAGTATCTTTCTGGGATAAACTGGCATTACTTTGACTGCACTGGAACTGCTCTGATTTAAATCTGAGAATCTAGTCTTTTCTCTCTCTGCCATTGCTCTTGCATACATTAGGAGCTAGCTGTAATACCAGTTGCTTTGGTACAAGCAGTAGTTACAAGAAATATTTTATTCTCAACCCAGTTCAAATCCTAAAAGGGGATCTCCTGGACTGAAGTTGAAGGCCAAAGTTTCTCTCCCTTGTCTCAGGGCCAGCTTAAAGTTTGAATTATGCTTTTTGAAGCTTGTTTAGGCAACTCCAAAGGCCTTGTTCTGTTTGTGCTCTTCCTGACTTAAGCCACAGATTATTCTGCTTCTCGTGATACCTTGGCATATTAAAAATTAAGTATTTTCTATTACTTTCTTCTGCCTCCAGTGTTTCTCATTGTGGAGGTGGTTTCCCACTTGAATATTTTCAGTGATTCTCATAAGATAATGAGTTGATCAGCCATGTCTTTCACAATCCATCTTGGGAGAAGTAAAGGGGAATTTCTCAGGCATGTGGCATAATTGGTTCCTTGTCAATTTTTATAAAGCTTGCAACTAAACTGAACCCTGATCTAATCCTGCAGTCAGGTCAATACGGACATTGACTGAATCTTTGAAAACAGTTGATGGTTTTTCTTCTGATTCTTTTTTCTTTTAAGCTGGAAGGTGTTATGAAGGAAATTACTGATGTACATGAGGCTCTAGTGTATGTCTGTAGCCTAAGACCCATCTGTAGGTGCCCCTTGTTTGACACAGAGTTGTTATAACCTTCATTGAATCGTTTAAGCAGAGCTCTACAGTGTGTGATAATGCTTGGTGTCATGGTTAGGGTGGCCGTGTAAACTGGGGACATTCATGTAGTTTCAGGCAGCCATGTTGCATATGTGCCAGAGCACTCCTGAAAACAAAGTTCTTAAGTCAAAATCTTGAGATGCTGAAAGGGTTAGAAAGATTCCTTGCATTTTACTTGGGAACACACAAGAGTCCGAAAGTTCCTTAAGTACCTTTGTGGATTTTGCTTTTTATTTCTTCCCCCTGTAAAATGCATTTTGCCCCCCTCTGTAAAAGGGGCTTGGAAAACGCTGTACCCTGTCCGTGTTTAACTTCCTTACCTAATGAGATACTGAGGTGGGGAATGACTGTCTGTAAAATATGAAGGAAATAAAAATTATATTGCAACATGTTTATTCTGAAAACATGTCTAATCCCTCTGTATTGCCGGGGGAAAGACTTTTATGGATCCTGGGCGGGGAAAATGATTATCTGTGTGTGTTAATTTGCTGTGTTAAGACACACTCTTCAGGAAAATAATTTTTTGGAAGACCAGAATTTTATTTCTTTCTCTTACTTCTAAGATGATGAATAAAATGAGGAAATACAATGTGTGATCAACAGTTTAATTTTGGGTTTTTTCCCTTTCTTTTACCCATGCATTTCTATGCGTGTGAATATATGAAAGATACAAGGGGTTCCTTACTAGTTATCTGCAATATACATACATTATAAGCACATCTACTTTTTAGATAGCTTTTAAAATTTTTTTTCTACTTTCTGATGTCACTGGGATTGACTACGTTTTTTAATGGATGTACCTGCAAGTACATGTGCTGACTACCACTGACTTCAAAGGAATTTAACCAGAATGGAGGAAACTTTCTGGACCAAACCGTTGTTAAACTCAGTGATACTTTAAACAGATCAAAACAAGATGAAATGAAGCACATACTTTTGGAATAATGACTTTGCATTTTAGGTCTCTTTAGAACCTGTACCAAATTCTCTAACTTTAAGTGGCTAAAACCAATGCCCCAAATTTATTTTTCTGCATAAAATATAAAGCAATGTGTGCTGGGATTTAAAAGTGGAAATGATAACTTAAATTACTATTAATTATTAATATTCTTGGTGACTCACAAAATCCTCAATTTGTTCTCCTGATAGATTGCTTATGCCTCCTGCATATGCCAAATTGGATAGGAAAAGAACCATTTCAGATGCTAATCAGAGAGCTATGCCAGAAATTTTGAGAAAGACCTTTTCCCCTGACTGGTTGGGTCTAGAGAAAGGAATAGGACACATCTCTGGAGTATGGAATAAATATCAACAAGAAAATATGGAAACAGAGTGTTATGCCTTTGGGTGCTCACAACCAGTGTTCCTCCCCTAAAAGTATAAGGTAACCGTAACGAATGAGAGAGACAAAATGACAGTGTGTGCTTTTTATGTCCTGATTTGAATACATACCTCCAAAAGGAAATTCTCCTTCTAAGCAGAACTCCCAGCTGTCATGAGAACAGCCAGCCTGGCTGTGGTCTCCTCTGTCAGAGCAGGCAGGGAGAGTGGATGATGTAAGTTTTGAACCTCCACTGATTTATGACGACTCCTGAATCTTGTCATGGATCAGACTAGAGCAGCCCTTAGGCTGCTCAGATCCTGCCAGGGCTAGATGTCATCTTCCTACCTACACCACATTGTGTTCTGAGAATTTAATCCTCTGTCTATGAAGCCTTAGTGAGAACTTCAAAGCCTTCCATGGCCAGAGGCAGAACACTTGCTCATTTAATAATTTTAAAAATTGGCTGAAGAAAGATATCTCTTTTTGGTTGTGTGGTGGGGTTATTTTGTATGGGGTTTTTGTGTTTTGTTGGTGTTTTTTTTTTTTTTCCCCCTCTCCCCTGGCTTGTGTTTTCATGGAAAAACCTTTCCTCTGTGTTTAACCTTGATCAACAGCACGATAGAAAACCCTTAGCAAGTGGATTGATGGTGTGAAGGCCAGTCACTTTCCAGTGTGGTCTGTCTGTGAGTGAGCAGTGATGGGCAGCAATTTTGATGAAAAGCCTGCTTAAGCTGCATTGATCTCTATACTACGTGTCCTAACAAACTGCTCTTCAAAAAATCTAATCAGCGTGGGAGGGATTTTTTTTAATGACATATCTCTACCAGTTTGCTTCTTGCTCTCAAAAGAGGTCTTACTGACTGCAGTGTGGTGACCATCACCTTGCTCAAGTTGTTTTCCTGTATTATCCTGTGTAGCATGTATAGGAGATATGGGTGCCTTCATCACTGAACAGACCCCTCCTTCTGCTTAAACTTGTTTGCGTACTTTGAAATAATTCAGATTGGAAAGGCTAAATTCATCCCTGAATGCCACCCTAGCAGGTGGCATATTGGGAAAATAGGCAGTTCTGGCTCTGACTGTGTGGAGGCTGATTGTGACTGGAGGCTTCAAAGTGGAGTATCAGCATCACATATAAAGGCTGAATTAGAGCAGCTACACAACCCCATCAGGTTCCTGCTTGCTTTGCCATCTGGAGGAATGCTCCCTGCTCCTCCTGTCCATTTACTGTAGGGGGAGCCAGGCGAAATTAGAGCTGTGGCTCAGTTGTGTGATGACTCCCCAAAACTATCCATGAAAAGCAATGCTGAGACCCAATTTGACTTGCAGGTGATAGTTCATCTTAATGAACATTGTTACTGCAGTCAAACAGATGCCATGATGCTCAGTTTCAACCTGTTGTAGGGTAGCTCCAGGCAAAAGAAGCAACCTTGCTTTGTTCCATTATTAACATATGGTTTAATAGCTTGTGGTCTGGTTTTCTTTGAATGGCTCCTGTGCTCTGGATTGTGAAGCAGAGAGGAGTCAAGTGTGTGCTGCTGTCAGGTTTGTCTAGATTTTGTAATGAAGAGTCACTGAAGTGCTGTACTAGTGCTGGAGCTGGTGTAATACAGCACTAGACAGTGAGCTCCAGATGGCTTCTGGAAGGGATAACTTGGAGGCTTCTCGGTCCCATGTGACACTCAGCAGTGATGTCAAGCTTTACCAGTAGCAGAGACAGAAGTAGTATACTGTTCGTTAAACCAGTGCTACAGATTATCTGACAGAGCTGTAAAAGGGTAATAATTCACATGGGTGTAGTTTTGGTTAAGGAAGAGGACCTCCCAAGATTGGGACACTACCTCAAATGGAGTAATGCATTCTGTTGTAGTTAAAATGATCTTAATTGCAAGCAGTGACATTTAATGCCAACCAGCTGATCCTTCTTCAGGGGGATTCAGAAGCAGGGAAGAAAATCTAAGTATTTTTCTAGGAGCAAAGGACACACTTTCAGTTCTGCTCTCAGTGGCCGCACTGAATGATTACCCTGAGGAACCTTGTCTGTCAAAAACACGCCAATCATCACTGATCTCATTTAGGCTTTAATAAAGCATATGACCCAGAGTCTTTCAATTGAGTTATGCAGATGCAGTGCCCTATGCATTTAATTAGGGAGCTTAAAAGCCACTAGTGTTTAATTCTCTAACCTACCTTGTCCCATCTCCCAGCCTTCCTTCTGATGCTGAAACTGTAGTTGCATTGTGGGGAAAGCAGCCAACCGAGATAATTGGAGGGCTAAGACGGGTGGTCCAGTATGTGTGTGTCAGTGTGTGTGTATGTATATACAAAAAAAATGCAGCAGAGGAGGCTGAGCTAATAAGGTTCAGCCTACTCTGTGGGTGAGACATGGTGGGTATTTGACAGTGTCACAGGAGAGTTGTGGAGTACTCAAAGAGTAAAATCATAGAGGAACATTTTAGTGAAGAAATTTGTGTTGGTTTCTTCCCAGGTCCAGAGTCCCATCTTCTTCATTGTCTAAGAAAAGATTATTTTAAATTAAAGCACAATTTGTTTAAACTTGAATGTGTCAGACTATTGGAGAGGATCAGTACCCAACACATTAGTCAAAGTGATTGAGAGTAGAAACGACTGTCGTGTTGTGAGAAATGGAAAATATGTGATTCTTTTTCAAAAGATTATCACTAGTAAAAATTTCAGGAGCCACTGCCTTGGGATTACCAGCCAGGTAGAGTTTTGAACTGTATTTTTTTTTTTTCCACATCTCTTGGGAAGATAAAATTGTATGCATTAAGACTGCTGCTATAATCTTTTTGACCATTGGAAAATTGTTCCCTGCAGTTTTTATCTAATGCTTTTTTCCAGTCCAGTTTCAAATGACCCAACTGGTAGGTTTCCAAGACTGATTTAATGCCTAAACTGTAGGTATTAAATCTCTCCTTTAACTTCTGGCTGAGTAGGAGAATTGAGTCACAATTCTCATATATAAAAAATTAAAGACCAGATTTCCTTTGCAATTTGTATCTCCAAAATTCCTGTTGAAGTTCTGCCTTCTTTGTTTTCCTTTTTAATGTGAGACTGGGATTATTAATGGGTTTTGTATCAAGTTAATTATATTTTCATCGAAAACTTTGCCTAAAACTTTAAGCCCAACCTCATAATTCCGATACAATTGGTAGTTTCAGATGGGCAAGAGGAACGTGGAGCAGCTGGTGATAGTAGCAGCAATAACAAGCTGGCAAACATGAAACAACTCAGTTATCACTTGTCAGACCTCAGATCTAATGAACTGCTCACATGGTTTTTTGTCTTGAATGAAATTGCTGCTGAAACATTTGCTTGTTTGTTTTTTTTCTGTGGAACTTTTCCTTTTAGTGGAGTTACAGATTTCTGAGCAGAGTTACATGCAAGTGTGACTGGGCAGCTTCAGAACCGTTCTTTTAGCTATTGCTGAGGTATTGGGAAAAACTTTTCTTTTAAATCTGACTGGTTCTTCATATAAAGCAGATTATGAAGCTGTGCTACATGGGGGGGAAAAATGTTTGTATGATGCAAGGAATATTGAAAAGGGCACCCACTCACAAGATAAGCAAATAAGTAAACTCCAGCCATGCCAAATATAAAATCCCCTGTTCTCTTTTTTTAAAGCCTAAAACAACAGAGAGGCTACATTCAGCAGAAAAATAATAGTACTGTCTCCCAGGAGATGCAGAGTTGTGACAGCTAAAATGAGCATAATTTCATTCCCATGATGTGACTGGCACTTCTGAGGTGCAGTTCCTCTCTGCTATAGGATGATTAAAATATGATAAAGTACATGGTCAAAGCCAGTAAATCTTATTGCCTTTCATCCATATGATGATCCTTGCTAGTAGAAATGAAAAAGGGGAGAAGGCAGGAGATGTTCTGCACTATGCCTGAAAGTGCTCAAAGACTTCTTGCCTCCTGAGAGTCTCATCTCCTGCAGCTGCTGTGTTATTGTGCTGACTTTCATAATGGGGTTTGGAACTGATCCAAAATTTATTCCCATTATGGGAAGCTTTCTGTCAACTCAAGATCACTGCTTGTTTCTAGCCACTGCAATAAAATGAATGACAGTCAATTGGTGTGGGAAACCCACTGTATTCTCGGATTTTTCTTTCAATTATTTAATTGGATGGTTTTAATGATTTCACACACAAGAACTTCTGACACTTGTAACCTTAGATATTCAGAAAATCATATAGGAGCTGAACATTAGAGGCTTTGATATTTTGTTTTTCGTGATGGCGTTACAGAACATCTTGAAACACAAGGTCAAAAACAAGTGAAAAAGAATGTAAAGAAGATGCTTCATAACACATGCACCTGGTATTTAGATGTATTAAACATAAAAACTGTCTCCAGTAACTCTCCACTAACTAGCAATAATGATTAACGCAAGGACTAATTTTAGAAAAATAGAGTGCCAAAATAGTGTCCTAAGGTTAGCCTGCCTCATTATAATCTCATTATAATGTTAAAAACCACACCTCCTAGTTAGAAAAGCCCCCACCCAAATAAGCCCCCTACTCTCTGAGCATGCATAGTGAATTAAAAGAGAACTGTATCTTTAAGACAAAGTAAGAAAAGTATTAACCAATAGTTAATTTAGGGGTAGGATCAGTAGGCGTAACTAACTTTGTTAACTGCTTTAAATACCTGCCATGATTTTAACTGGGTGTGCATGTTAGGAGGAGAAATCCCCCATGCACCCAGCGCTGCAATAAACCGACTTCGGCTTTCTAAACTATCACTTGGTTTGGAGAGTTTTCTTCATTATGATTTTCAGTAACAATGGGATCTTTCTTGTGCAGTTGAAATGTATTTTTGATTTAGTATCATATGCATGTGTAATGTAGGAATTACTATTTCCACAAGTGTTCTTCGAGGTGGGCCCATTTTAATATAAAATGCAAGGTCCAAAGTGATGAAATTTTTATTTTAAACTTTGTCATTACTTGTTCGAAAGAACGTAATTCTTGGAGATGGTATTTTCACTTTCAGTAATAGGATCATGTCATTTTGGACCATAAAGATATGGGAAGTAATTTGCTTGTGTTTGAGACAGACAGCTACAGTGTCCAGCATGGTCACAAAACACAATAGAGTAAGTGTGAAATTATCTCCATAGCCATTCCCATCATTGAAAGGATAGAGAACTGGCATAAATCCACCTCTTCTGAAGAGTGATGCACCTTGAGAGTTGGTTGTTTGGAAATTCCTTTGAGATTCTCTGTTCACAAAGTGAAAACTGTATTAGTCTCTGCTTGTGAGAGAGCTAGAGAATCTTCCCTGTGATTAAACAGACCTTAATTCCAGGGAACTGCAAAAGTAGCCATTTAGTAACCAAGGAGGGCGGGGGGAGGAAAGGTAGCATGAATGTTCTAATCAGTGCTCTTCATCCAGGAGTGTCAAAGGGACTTCTAAAACACAGGGCATGTGGAAGATGAGAACTCTAGCCTGGAGGTCATTGTATGTACCAGGTCAAAGCGTGAGGAGGGACAGAGGACACAGACATACTCACTTAGACTGAAGATGCCAAAAACTATACAGAAGAGACAAAGGAAAACCTAGGGCATAATCACAACTTTGCAGATAGTATTAGAAGCTTAGTAAGGAGACAGACACCAGGATGGAAAATCACCTCAGGTATCAATCTCTAGTTTTAAGCTCTCTCAATTTGTGGACCTCCCAGTATTTTCAGGGAGGGTGCAGACCAAATTTCAACTGACTGGAGAATTGCTTTTGTTAATTATCTCTTCTGGAGCACATTAGAAGTAATTTGCAGATACTCAGTGACCTGCAGCCTGATGGGCCCACCAGCTCCAGAAACTTGATACTGCTGTGAAATCTGGGGTAGATGAGCTATAAGCATTGAAGAAAATTTTGACTGAAGTGCAAGAAGCTGGAGGTACTTGCCCTCTTCAAAGTATAGCAGAACTGTGCAGTTCTCCTTTCCCCTCAAGGACAGAAAATACGATCATATGGAAAATGGATGCTCTTTTACAGCTGCTGCACCTGGTTAGCCTCTGCTGTACAAAGGCCAGAGCAATAACAGTGAGCAGAAGGCCAGGGATCAAATAGCTTGTTATATTTTTCTCCTCCATGTCTCATCAATCAACGTACTAGGGGTCTAGATTTATGACGTTGCTCTATACTCGAACCTTCCCAAAGTTCAGGGTGAGTTGGTTGGAGCAGAGAGGATGAAATGCTGATCTCTGATACTTCTGAAGTAATTCTGTTGAAGGGAATATAACTGCCTACAGGACCAGACTGCAGCTGCCTCAGGTGCTCTGGAGATAAGCATCCTGTGCTGGCCAGTTGCTAGTGAGCAGGATTACTGTATCCTAAACCAGCCTCACAAATCTGTCTCTGGCAAAGACAGATTCATGTGAGATCAGAATTGGGGCCACATGTTTGGAAATGCATTGGTATTTCATGCTTTATGGATAATCTGTACCCATTAGCCTATTGAAGAAAATAAGGTGTGCTGTATTTTTGCTTTGAAAACAGTCTAAATAGAGGAAAATATTCCAGAAGCGAACAGAAAAAGTTCATGCTGCATTATGCTGAGTTTCCCTCTGACTTTATTGCCTTTATTCTGCTGCAGCTACAGAAAACTCACTTAAACTATGAAAATTCTTTGGCGTGGATTCTTTATATTGATGAAACAGAGCTGACTTTCTCTGGAGAGCCAGAATGTTATTAAAGCATTTAACCTAGCACTGCTGTGGCTATCAATTATACCCTTCATTTACACTATACAAGGCTGATGGCTTATTTGAAGTTCAAGAGGTTTTTTTAATGAGATGTTAATTGAGTACACCTGCAGTTGGCTAAAATTTTCATGGACAATTAAGTGTGATCTTTTCCCTTCCTAAATTCTTTGTTTTTCCTAGGTTCCTAACTGTATTTCAGTAAATGTATTCAGTGTAGAAGTATGGACTTTTAATATACACCAACTAGAACAATAATCGATGCTTGTGATTTATGACTAGCACTTTAAGCTTATTGTCTAAGTCACCATGACTTTTCTATTTACATGAACTAGAAGGCTAAAGCTCTGTGCCTTGTAATTTGATCAAGCTGGAAACCATTTGTGCTCAAGCAACCAAATAGCCTTGCAAGTGAAGATCCAAATCTCAAAAGCCACCTTGGTCCCTCAGCATCTGAAGAAATTTTTGTGTTCCTTTCTACTTCCTTCCAAGGGGTCCTGGTAACAGAGCCCTCTCCAGACATGTGGTGAAAGTCAGGTCATGCTAAGATTATAAATAACCTTTCTCCCCTCCCCCCCCAAGTGGGCCTAAGTAAAATCCACCTTGTGACTGGTAAGTGCGTTTCAGAACTGTTGCTTTTGGTTGTTGTCTGGTGGATCTGACGTGGAGTTTACAGTAGTGCTTGCGTGGACACTTGGGTGGAATGGCATGTCAAAATGTAAAACACTTTTACTACTATTCTGCTGTTCCTGATGCTTCCAACTTTGTTTAAACTACATAAACTTATCAAAACAAGGGATAAAAATAGAATTTGCTCTGCAGTGGTTTGTGTCATAGGTTTAGAGTATAAGCATTTGGCTCTGGCTCTCCTGGATAAACTTTATGACAGTGCTATGGCCTCGTGTCTCGGCAAACAGCAGAGTTCTTATCCAAATAAAAAACCTGCCTTCAATCCACATGAAACTTTTGTTCCTGGATTTCCTCTGCAATTCTGCAGTTCAGCATGTCTGACCTAGTTTGCACTAAATTAAAGAGCAAACTTAGGACAGACTGTCTGCTGATAGAACTATTCCCGTCCCCCAAATTACTCCTATCAAAATACAGAGCACCACTTTATAAAATACCAGCTTTGAACAGACATTTTCATGCTAAACAGCAACAATCAAAAGTTGTTTATAAGTATTTTAGAGTTGCATGAAGGAACTTTTAAGGATGCTTAAGCCTGCAAGGGTACATGCACCTACAGACTATTCATGTTCCACACTCCTTACCAACTGAGATACGAAAAAGTTTAGAAATATTACTGGCTTCAACATTATTGCCTGATAAATCCATCAGTTTTCCAGGTCTAAGTGTTAATTGACCACCATATTCAGTGCAAATGATTAGCAGCAATGTACCTATTAGCTTCATATTAAGTACACACAGAATTACAGAACAGTTGAGGTGGAAGTGACCTCTAGAGGTCATTTAGCCCAACCCCCTGTTCAAGCAGGGCCATATGTTGCAGCAGTTGACCACAGTGATATTCTACATTTGGAAGCTGAAGTCTAAATTGCTTTAAAGATACCATTATGGAGACAACTGCGTGGTTATAACACTTACTGTCTGAGAGACCCTGGAACCAAGTGTTATAACATTTGTTTATTTGGTTAATGGGTTCTGAGTGCCTGTACAGCAAGTCTTATTGCTGATCAGGGCCATGTGTGTTGCTTTCAAATAATGTCTTGGTGTCAGTCACTGATACGCTTCAGAAAATCTAAAACCGCAGACCAGACTCTCTCACTCTTCTTGTCTCTAAAAAGTTATCAATTTCTACAGGTTTTTATTAGAATACCGTATTTCAGAAAAATATCTGTTCGTTATTAGAGAGCAACAAGAAACAGCATGTTATTTAGAAAGGCCAAGAACAGGTCAGAGTATGGGGAGGAGAGGACTAGGACCACAAAGTAATGAAGACTTGAGTGCAACTAAAAACATTCAAATAATGAAGAAGCTACAATTGAACAGAAAGGGTTAATTTAAGCACTAGATCATACAGCTATGGTGAGTGTTCCATCATCTCTTGAAGTCTTTAAATTGAGACCGGATGTTTTTTGAGTGGGGGCAGAGTGGGGAGAAATATGATTTTGTCAATGCTACAAGTTTTGGGGTTTTTTTACCCTAAAAAGTATTCAGTAGACATCACAGTTAAATAAAAAAATGTAAGCATAGACATTAAGTATGTGCTTAATTACTTTTGATTTCAGCTTCAAAGCATTATCATGATCAGTATTATTTTCCTGAATCAAATTATGTTTGTTTGTCAAACAGGTTGCATCTGCAGTATTCCAGCATAACATTTTAGTAGTTGTCATAAAAAGGGGTCAAGCAGGGTTGTTGGTCGTAGCAATTCTTGCTAACCTCAAACTATAGTAATCAACACAGAGAATTTCTGGCAATTTGTAGTGATTAATCTGTAGCAGGGGAATAGCATTTGTTAAAGCAAAGGTCAAGTAATCTAGAAAGGGAAAATGAGACTTTTAAAAATTATTTTTATAAATACCCTGGTTTTGCATAACAGACGAGCTTGTTTTATATACATACCACTTTATACTGAGGAGTCTGAGATCACTTCAGTAAATGTGATACTTAAAACACAAACATGTACTGGGGAATAAAATGTTTATAATGGCATTGAGTGAGCTGCATGAGACAGAACTGGAAATAAAGCTGAACAGCAGTTTTTGGTCAACATCACTGGACTTCTTGACTTGGAGAAACATGTCACAATGGGAAAATAATAAACATTTTAGACAGAATCCAACCTTAATGATTCTGTGATTAAACATTGTAGTAATCTGGTAAGTATCTTTCCTCAGCATGAAGAAGGCTGAACCCATATAATTTCCCTCTGCAGGTAGATGTCTTAGCCATCATCCTCTGGGATAGCTGAAGTGAGGAGGAGAGAGGGACATTGACACAGCTCTTTTCCCAAATGATACTATTCTCCTTTGTATAAAGCAATTGAGCTATTCACTGAGCTGGAAAGCAGAGGGCAGTGAGTTTCTAATTAGGCACTTAGGCTGCTTAGCTGGGAGATGAGATAGTTTGTTGTGATGAATCCTCACCTCTCTGGTGCCAAGGTCCAGGTGGTCTCAGCAAAATAGGGATATCCATCTGCTTCCCAGGTTAATGTTTTGTCTGCTGAGAACTGGGTGACACAGGAAGGGCACTGCTGGTTATGCTTTGTCAGTCCTTTGTTTATATTAAGATTTTTCATTTGAGTGAGAGAATTTTTTTTTGAGCCATGCAAACCTGAATATTTTGTTTAACGTTTGGTCTGGATGGCAACTGAAACTTCAATAATTTGTGGAGTCCTGTTTTCTGTATCATTAACTCTGGTGAGTGAGTGTGAAAACTTGAGTGTGGAAAAAGGGAGGAAAAAAATCTGATTACAGATCATTCACTACTTTATCTTTTGCTTTAAGCAAGTAATTTTTGACCCGTAGATCTATGGACTTTCTGGGTTTTTTCTATTGCTTCTAAGGGGTTCAGAAAAAGCAAGTTTATATGCAGAGTCTACAGATGTGAATGTTCCACACTCTCACTGGAACATTTTTTAGGGTCCATAAATCAAAAGATTGAAAATCCCTTCTCTAAACATACTAAGCATACAGCAATTTTCCACAAGAAAAGACTGAAGTGATTTGTTACAATGCAAACTAATTTTAGCACCAAATTCTCTGGTGTATTTGCTGCAGGCTCCTTGTGCCCCCAGAGCAGCAAGTTTGCAGAGCAGAAATGTACACACAGCTCTAAAGCAGAGTTTGCTCATTTATATTCACAAGCCTCTAAAACCACAGTGCGTAACTTGATTGGTCTTCAGTCAGTGCTGCACCTCAGTGGTGTGTAGGCCAGAAAGCTCAGCGTCTGCCCGGAGAGAGAATTTCAAGCTCTGGCAGGAATTATCCACTAATAAATTGAAGAAAGGCTTTGAAAGGTCTCCAAAGAGGCAGGTGTTCGAACTAGAACACTTGCACTGTTTTTCACCTGACTGACTGCTTAACCTCAAGTCTTATCAATATATAAGTACGGGGCTGAATTCTTCTCTTGTACAATGATGTGACTCTTATTACAATGATCCTGATGTCTATGAGTAGATGCCAAGATAAAATAAAAAGAATGATTTTTTTTTTTTGTCTCTAGAGGGGACTAATTGCCTGTCTGTTGATGAGAAAAGTGCACTTAAAATTAATTAAAGAATGTTTAACAAATTCTATGAAGTTTCATGAAAGTTCAAAATTGCATAGAAAAATCTACTGAATATACCCAAGAGGATTTTTGGAGAAGGCACCTAAATGGAGAAGGGGGGAAAAAAAAAACAAAAACAAAAAACTAAACCAGCCGCCACCATATACATGGAAAACATATTTGTTTTGTGGCTCTTGAAGGCATACTAGTACAGCCAGTATGATCAACTGTAAGTGAAATGATCTGCACCAAGGAGATCCTTTTCAGCTGTCTTTGCAAAATGGAAGAGGATAAATGCAAGCTCCCTTTGGGGCCTGATCTGAAGTATGCAGAAGTAAATGGGAAGATTTCCCTAAATTCAGTGGCCTTTAGATTGTGTCCTTTAAGGTCAAGGGTTCTACGATTTGGGAAGTATTCCCACTGTTCACATGGCCAAAGCCGTGGATAGTGTCTTCTAGTTCTGTTTTTGCCAATAGCAAGATTTCCATGGATTTTAGCTAAGCTATGATTATATTCTTTGTGCATAGTGAATTGCTTATTACAATTTATAGCAATCACTGACAATTAGAAGGTGATGTTTTTCTTGTCTGTCAACTTTAAACAATTTTCAATTATTTTTCTTTAAGGTACATTGAGTATTGCCTAGACCTACTGCTCCTACTCTGTTTTTCCCATTTTTCCCATTCCCTTTCTGTCGATGGTTAGTATTGTTCTCTACCCTGCAGTCAATGAAGTCTGTCATGTCAGAAGGAAGCTAATGGCTAGAACCAGTAAAAAATATTGTTGATTCACATTTTATGTGGAAGAATGACCCTCCTGACAAAGGCTTTGTTTGTTTGTTTGTTTGCGTGTTTGTTTTTGTGGGCTTGGACCAACCTCCAAGATATTCAAATGGTTTGAGTTCCTTTCTTTCACTTTGTTTCTAGCTATGAATGTGACAGAACAAGTCATCACAAGGATGCTTCTCTTTATTTCCTGCCATTCTCTTGGTTTACTAAATTCGGTAAGGTGCAGAGTGAAGAGAGGAAAAATTGAAATCACAGCTCTGCAGTTTTACCAAAGGTGGAGAACAACTTAATAACTCAGAGTAGTTTCAGTGGAGAAAGTTTGTGCCCTTTAATTGGAGCAACACAGTTTTCTTAATGTAGCCATTCTTCTAAATTAACTTTAAATAGTGTTTGTATTAATGATGATCATTATGTATTAATGAGAAATAATTTGTTCCTTCAATATTTCCTAATTGTATCATGGTTTCCATAGCTGCCAAAATGTGCTTGGTGGTGGTGATTACCAATTTGAAAAAATAAATCAACTTCATAAGAACAGATCACTTCTTTAATATGACACAAATGATAAAAGAAGAAATAAATCTTACTTGTTTGCTTGATTATAATCAATATCATTGCATACTGAGATCTAAATATTTTGTGCCATGTCAGTCTTTATTTCACATGGAAGAGTCTATTTCATATTGTCTTGATCCATCACTCTCACACTAAGGGGCATGGTTAACAACAGGAAAACCACAGCAGAGACATAAGCCTCTATTGTTATGTTGTTAACTGCTTCTGAACAAAACTTTCATGGCACTGAAGACAAAAACGTGCCAAGATGACTTAGCCTTAAAGCTATTTGGCTTCAACTCCAGACAAGCATTTGTTGGAGTCATAAAAACCAAAAT
The DNA here is from genome assembly GCF_030936135.1 of Gavia stellata. Classification (NCBI taxonomy): domain Eukaryota; kingdom Metazoa; phylum Chordata; class Aves; order Gaviiformes; family Gaviidae; genus Gavia; species Gavia stellata. Next base: position 7,986,890 of record NC_082611.1, on the reverse strand, counting down.
GAGGATTTGCGATGTGTCCAGGATTTTCTTAAGTGCTGCTACCTGAGCTAGATGTCGAGCGAAAGGATGTTCAAAGCTAGCCAGTATGATCCGAAGGAAGCTAACCTTAAAACCAAGCTCCTGCTAGTTCCATTCAGCTTTGACTGAGACCCAGGAAGAGATTATGAAAGCTTCATTTTCAGTTTCTTCTGAAGGCAAAACCAGATCTGCTGATTAGAGTTTGGAATGATTTCAGAAGAAAAGAGTTGATCTTCACTTACTGGTTAGTTCTGTGACCTTGTACGCTGCGAAGGTCAAGACCGTCATCTGAAATTATTTGTTAAAAGATAGAAATATATCAGTGAAACCCTTGAAGGTAGCTGCTTTCAGAAAACAGAAGGGTGATGAATTTTTTTTTTCCTTGCAGTGTTCCCCAGATGGCTTAAATGTATACAGCATAAGACCATCGTGTGAGGTGGCACTGGCAGCAGCCTCGGATGGGACAGCAATTTAGCTCTTATAAATAATATATAGTAGCAAAATATTAGTATGAAGTCATGTATTTTTCTAAACAGCTTAATTTTCAAGACATTTCAAACCTCTGCTGAAATCCTTTGGAGAATAATTTTTGTAGCCAGGGCTTCAGCACTTCTTTTTTCCTTCTCCTGGGAACAGTTTCATCTTAGAAAAATTGGTTGCTTCAAGGTTTTTTCTGGTTCTCCAGATGGGCTAATATTCAAAAAGGCTTTTTCTTTGGTCTTTTTTTTTTTTTTCCTTTTGTTATCACTATTGCGCTCCTAAGACAGGTAACTATGGCTGAGACATTGAAAGGCATTTAGGGATATGAGAGCATGTTAGCTTTAAACCTTCCCATTAAATATGTCTTGTAGTCTTTGTAGATCTCACCCATTAACTGTGCTGTATAACATTGCCTATATTCAAATAACCCAGACTCCCTCACTATTAAATGACATTGCTCTACATGTATCAGTAAAGTTGTACAATCTATACCAGGTTGTTATGTTGTTTAAAATTGTTCCTTTAAGAGTTTTCTAGACACTGTGCCCAAGCTATATAATCAGATTAATTCCTGAAAAGGAAGCAAGTGATTCCTTTGATCCTGCTCCAGATCTTTTTCTGATTGTCTTATCTAGGTATGTCTGAGTGAGCTAGCATATATGAAAAGCTAGCTACTCTTTGAAGACCTCCAGGTGTTTAGATCAGGAGGTGGCCTGGACTGTCCTTTAGCGCACTTTAGCTTCCATCCCACAAATTGAAAGGTTAAGTGTTTTGATGATATGGAAAGAAACAGGCAAAATAAACACAGCAAGGTCAAGGAAGTGAAAATTCAGCCTAGTTGTGTAAGAACAACCATTCTTGTACCTACTGGGAGAATTTTCTGAAAGCAGTGCTCTTTCCAGCCATGATGAGTTTATATTATAATGGTCATAAAATACTTGTTCCCCTCCCCTCTGTTGAGAAGTGGTTTCACTTGACTTAAGGCATTAACCTTTTTTTTTCTTTTGAAATTTTCTGAGCCCGTATGGCAGCTGTTTTTTTTCTGATCTTAGCTATTAAAAATGTATCATTTTTATTGGTTGCATGGCAACAGATAATCCCTTTGCTCTGTTTTGTTTAAACAGATGCTGAGAACTCTGCCTGTCATAATAAGTAAAAGCACTACCCTCAGGCTTCCTTTAAAACTGCAAAAGAGGGAGAGTATGGGGCTTGAATTAATGTTACTTCCAAAAGTAAAACTTTCAGTTGTAGCAAGCAACAGACTTATAATCTGCTTAAATAGTTATGCTTAAAATGTACTTTGATGCTGTAACCTAATTGGCTTTGGCAGGCTTGCCTGGAAGGTTAACTCATATAGACCAGGACTGGGATTTCCAAGTCAAAGGCTATAGCTTCTCTGACTGGAATAAAGGAGGAGTTCTGCAGAGAAGCAGTATATTGAGACCAAAAATCTGTTGGAAATCTGAAGCATTTTTCATTAACTTTAATAGGCCATAATCTCACTGATGTTTAATGAGCCTGTTGGATAGCATAAATTTTCAGTGTCATGATGAGGCTGTAGTTATGATTTTGATTTCTCTTGGATTGATATAATTTCACTGATGTTTGGGAAGTTTCTCCTGAATTCCTTCAGCTGCAGTTAAGATAAGAAGCAGGCTGTAGGAGTTTCACAAAGAGCCAGCATGAATGCTTCAGTGGCCAATATTGCCTGTTATAAAATGGATGAGGGTGTCATTGCATCAGAGGCTTTCCTGACAAATGTGAGTGGAATGCAGCCCTCGAGACAAAAGGAAGAGACTTACAGTGTATCTGTCACAATAGGGCTGTTATAAACACTCAAGAAGTTCATTTTGCCACCTTTGAACATTACCATGAGAAATAAACCTCAGCACTTCCTTTTTTTTTTTGTTTCTTTTTTTAAATAAAATGAACACTGACATGGTGCAGCCAGGTGTCTAGGTTTTTTAAAGGAGATAAATGAACCTGTAGAGAGTTATTTAGACTTTACCGTTGCCCTATGTGATGTATAGACTTGGAAGCCTATGAAGCATGAGAGAAGTGACTATAATGTATGCATGTTAGTCACAGACCCAAATTAGACTGTAACAACTCTCCCATGTGATGTTTTTAGGAGGACTGGGTTGCTTGGATATTAGCATGTCTCCAGTAAAAATTCTCCCTAACCACTTCTGTGGGGCCTGGATTTGAACTGGAGCCTTAAAGAGGGAGGCTGTTTTCTAGTTTATTTAGAGAGCAACATTGTAAGAAGATTTGGTAGATGAGAAAAATGTCACCTTCTCTGGGTTTACTCTAGACTCTGAGAGATATCTATGGCAAATGGAGGAAATGAAATGGATCATGAGAAAGCTGGTTTTCAGTCCTCTGTATTAGTGACAGGCATGGCACAAATAGGAAAAACACGGGCAACTTCTCAACTATCTAGTTAACAGCTCCTCAAGGGAGGAGCAAGGTGTTCTGAGCAGTCGCTGCTTGTGAGGGACATGAACGGAGTAGGTAAGGATGGTTCTCGGGGTATTTTTAAGCTGCACAGAGATCCTTGAACTCAGGCTTATTGGTAAGATGTCTGTACACTCTCTGTGGCTTAAACCTTGATCCTTTTCAAAGTGAGGACAAAAGTATGGATAAGATATGACAAGAGCTTTTTCGTCCTTCAGAAATGTAATATTTGTTTTTCAAATGCGGCTTTTACTAATCAACTGTTCAGATGGTGTCCATGCAGTACTAATACTGCTTAACACTGAATCTAATTTGAAACTTGTCTTTCTGCTTCCATATACTTTATTTACCATTGTGAAATGATGACACCACTTCCGTTTTCTTGTAAATAATAAGAAATCCTGTGGTGACTCATTATTAATACTGTTTGGCTTGGGCCGAAGGAATAATGTCTGTGTCTTGTAACAGCTCCTATCTGGGTCTTTTACTGACACACAGATTTCATTTTATTGTAACTTGTGAAACGCTCTGCTTAATCAAAAGGCAACTAATTGCTTATCTATTCTGTTGTCTAGAGCCACTGGCTTAAGCTGCATTTTGAAATGAGAAATTGAGTAGCAGATTTCACAGTAACTTTCCTAGTTTGCGTTTACACTGTGTGTAAGGAGATTGGGAAAACGCTCTTCTTTGCAGTATCGGCTATTTGCATAGCTGTTTTTGCTGGGTGAAGGTAGTGTAGTCCCAGCAGTTGATCTTGCATACAGGAGTATAAATCTGGAATGATTTTGTTAGCATCAGAGGAGTCATTTTGAGTTTGCACAAGTATAAGTGAGATTATTGTCTGACTGCTGAAGTGCTTTGCAGAGGAAAATCTACTGTTCTCATTCTGGTGGGAACATAGATGAGCATAGAAGTGTGGCTTCTTTTTTGCTCTGCTTTCTACCTCAGGCTGCTCTAAGTGGAAGTTATGCTGGAGGGAAGCTTTATTCAGTTCTTCTAAATGTAATTTTAAAAGCACATATTTTATTGTCCATTCAATTCAAAAAAAGTGCAACAATTTGTCCTAAGAAGACAGTTCATGTGTCAGTCTTGACTCTTCTTTGTATGCCCCTAATATTATTATATCATCCAATTTTCTAGGTTTTATTGTCTTTCTCTGTGCTGTGGCACTTCTAATAAGTTGCTTTCTAATTCCTTTGTCACATAAGACATATCTCTGAAGCCTCCATAAATTCTCACTGGCTCAAACACCACCTGCCTCTCCATTCTTCTGTCGTATCAGCAGGGATTTTGGGGTCTCAGTCTCAAACTGAGTCCATGCCTCTCACCTGCCTAATGCTCTGAAAGAAATAATAACGGAACCCCTTTGTCACAGTCATGAAATTGTCTGAAGACATCAAGTAAATAAAAAAAGAGCTGATTTATTCTGATGTGAAGGCATTGTTAATTAAGTCATACAGGGGAATGAACACTAAGCAAAGAATGCTATCTGACATCAGCAATTATTTTATTGATGCCTCCGCATCTCAATCAAATGCAACTCTTTCTTGACAGGTAGTATTTAGCAATGATGGAAAATTGGTAGCTTTGAGAGGAGGGAAGGTGAGGGTCTTGAGTGAGTGGTGGAATATTTCCATTAGCATCAGATTTTCTGGGTATGGTTTTAGTTGCAAAACTGAGTTAACTCCACCACCTGGGGAGCTGCATGAGTTTATTCTAGAAGATGAGTTCTTAGTTGATGCAATCCCAGGTATTGATCAAATCCTCAAAAAACTGTTACAGTTCTAAATTAATGGAAGTGGATCTTCTTTGATTTTGGATTGGTTTTAAGTTTATTCCTCAGAAGTGCCAACAAGTCCGTGCTGTGATCAAGGGTGTTTCATTTTTACTGTATAATTTTTGGAAGTGTTACTGTTTAAAGCAGAGGTTGCTGGGAATAGTTGGTTTGTCATATCTGAAGATCCGAATATCAGTCTTTCTTGGGTCCTGGCAGATGACATTTATGTCTGTGAGACCTATATTCTTATTTAATTGTCTGCTTAAACACTAATTAATCATTTACTCAAAAGAGGCACTTCTATGGTCACTAGAAGATAAGACAACCCCTAATTTTCAGTATGAGCTGAAGTCAGAGAAGAGTGGTGTTTTATGATGGTGCAAATCAGTTTAGAAAGATTTTGTCCTTATGAAGGTTTTCCTTAGCAAATGAGTTGTTGTGAAAGACTGCTTTATATCTGCTGTTGAAATAAATCATTCTAAATGGGAATTTCATCCTCATATCACAGGTTAGATGTTATCTTGGCAATGAGTGTAGGATGGTATGCATAAATGGGAACATGTCATTGTAAAAATCTCTTATTCCAGCACTGAACTCCATTAGCAAACACCGAATATCATCAAATTCAGAATTTTTTTTTAATGTTGGAAGTACTCATGTTTCTATTTCCTTCAAGCATTATAATGTCACTACAGTGATTTAATATGCTGTATGTGTATGAAGGCATTAATTGAAAGATTCCTGTAATACTATAGTAATAAAGAGTGGTCACTGTTAGTCTTCCTGTCTTATCCAGCATTCCTGTTGACAGAAACAATTCATAAAATCGCTTACACCTATATGCATATGGTAATGAATGTGTATGTGACTTCTATTAATGCTAGCAGTTGTGACAATACTATGCTTGTGCATATAGCAAATAGCAGAAATAGATCCTCACTAAGAATTAGTTATGTCTTAAAGCCTTCTTTCTAATTTGTTTGGATCCAGTATGTGTAGGTAGCCTCATCCCATTTTTCATAACACACCCAGCAAGCATATTGGTAAAGAATAACACAAGAACATCTTTTTAGGGCTCACTGAGTTGGGTTTTTTCTGTTGGGTTTTTTTCTTTTTTTTCTGTTAAGCCCATGTTCTTACCTTTTAAAATGTAATAGCACTTCTTTTGACCTTTCCCAAACACACATTTCTTGATCTGTGGATACCAAACCCAGAAAAATTTTTCTGGGTGTAGATATGGCAGTGGCAGACACAGAGGTGATATAACTTCTCTACTCCTCCCTGATCTTCTATTTTTTTACCTCCAAAGAACACATCAGGTTTTTTGGTCAACATTACACCATAACGCCTACAGGGCACATCCTCCTAGAAGAGACTCCTTCCTCTGTTAGTGTGGACTCTGTTTCTCTTTACTGTGTGCAAACTTAAACATGTTTTTACTGAAATAGCATGTTGTTTGTTTGTGCTCAGTTTACCTGGAAATACAGAAAGCTCCCTATATTCCTCTTACTACTTTGTTAATTTTTTGTAAAAATCATTCCTACTAACCTTTAGACACAAAGTCTTCGTTAATGTGATGGATAAAAATATTTACTAGCAGAGGAAAAAACAGCTATTGGATGGTACCATAAGAAAAGTAATTATTTGAAGGTAGTTTTCTGCTTAGTTTCAGGTCTACTAAGTAGCTGGGGTTTTAACCATTTAATATGAGACGTGCTGACTTACATATTTTTCTAGTATTTTAATCAAAACTTCACTTAAGATGAAAGGTTTACAGCAGACTGTGCATACTACATAAACACTATTGTCTGCATCAGCTAACCATAGAATGGTGAGCTCTGTTTTCCATAAACCAACATGCATTAATTATGCCATTATTGCTGAAATCTTTCCCAAGCTATTCCTGATACTGCTCCCTCTATCCTTTGCAGTACTGGCACGCTGATTGCCTGGGATCAGCCTCCCTCATTCTAAATTTCAAATATTAGAGCCACTTTAGCCTTCATCAGACCTCTAGAAGTGCTATGGTGCTCTAAAGCTTTTACTGAATAGTCTGTACAAGAGGTCCTCTCCTACATTTTGACCACCTATTTTAAAACTCTTGTATGTAGGAGTATTTTTAGTTTTGCTGATCTTAAAATACCTTCTTCTAGTATATTAGCTTTTCGTTAAAGCTTTTCTTGTCTACTGTTGAAATACAGTATTCATCATCATCATCAGATATGACTGTATTGTCCAACTTTTCTTCACTCAGGGGCGATGTGTTTACTGAAAACATTTTCCTTTTCTGTGTTATTTTTGACCATTTGACACGTCAATCTGTGTATGAAGAGAATCACTATGCAGTTCCTTTTTATTCCTGTTATATCTAAAAAATTTCCTTCTGTTGGCCTTTTATTTATTTATTTTTTTACACAGATGGACAAAAGGAGAAATCTATGGCTTTCCTCTACATTTTTGGCAATTTTTGTATTCTAATTTGTGTTAAAACTAAGATCTTTGCCTTTTTTGCATTTGTTATATGTATGTTTTATACCTGCTTCTACTTCCCCCTAAGCCAACTTGGTTTTTTAGCAGCTACAGCTTTCTTTGACTCAGACTGTGGTTTTTCTGGACATCCAGAAAAATGTTCTTAAGCTGTTCCCAATTATTGTAACATTTTTCTTCTAAAATTCTTTTTCCCAACTGGTCTGGCTCTTCTACTCCCTGCCCTCCTCCCCCAGCTTCATGAAATCAATACTTTTTAAGCGGCAAGCATGTATATTAGTAGTTTTGGCAAAGTAAAAAGTCTTCTGTTTGCACTTGGAAAATGCAATCAAGTCATGATCACTTCTTTGGATAATACACTTTTTTGTGATCAATTTACTCCTTATCACACAGATGAACTCTAATAAAGAATTATCTGTGTTGGATGCATCTTTTCTGAGTTAAGATTTTGTCATCCATAGTTTCTTAGCAATTGCAAGGACAATTTAACTCTGGCAGCATGAGTTCTCTCTGCATAAATCACAGATTGGAGTCTTTTTTTCCCTTTGTACTTTATATATTGGTGTTCAAGGAGCGGTTCATACTGATTTGTACTGTGATTTGGTCCCCTTTTGGAGTTGAGGGGGGAGGCATCTTTTTCTTAATTACTTGGAAAGGGGCTGACCTGTCATGTTTTTACTCTAAGACCATTTTTATTTTTAGCCATGTGTTCAAATCATAGACTTAATTAAAATTGCATGATACTGTGCAAAACCTAAGAAACTGGCTACACTAGTTCCTGCACCCTTCCCAAAACACACACACACACCTCTCGTCCCCGGCCCCCACAAATGACATATTGTGGACCTGACTGCTGATACTTTCCAGAAATCAGATAAAGCTACCAAGCAAACTGGATTTTTGTCTCCTGCTATTAGCTGGCTATCCCTGATGAATTCCTGTGCTGATCCTGAAACAATAAGATTCTTGTTCTTTAGATACCTGGAGATTTTTAATTAAGTTGCTCTGAGAATGGAGAAATTTAAGTCTACACAGGTTGCATGTTTTTCTTGGCAGAGCAGTACTTCTGTCTATCTGAAAGAAACTGTAGTCAACAACTGTGTGCACCTCTGACCAATTCTCTGTGTGATTAGAAGCAGACTGAATCATGCGGGATTTCTGCGTGGATCAAGACGGCACACTAATGCTTGCTTAATCTCAAACACATTCCCTCCATCCCTCCAGTAATTAGGCCTCTCTGCACTTTAAAACGTGCTTCTTGACAATTACCATGTTTATTCAAAGAAGCAAACTCAACATCAACATAAACAGTAATACGATTTGCATAGGAAAATAGTAACTTGGGGTCAAATCATAGACTAGAATTATTGCTATGGTTATCACTTTTGTGTGTGTTAAAGTAATTATTACAAGCACCCAGGAGACGCACAATAGAGTTCATGAATATGCTTGCCTTGGAGAATACAGAACCCACATCAGAATTAAAATGCTTGGTAAAAAAGGGTAGTTTGCATTAAATTTCAAAAGGGATTTATGAGAAGCTGTAACAAACTGACTAAAGAATATGGATCAGGCTGTGAAAGAAGGAAGACCTAGATTTGACATGAAGACTTTTATTCTTAAAAATGATCGTATGTAATTGTAATCTGTGATATTACCATATTTTTTTTCTTTCTCGGGAAATAATTAAGCACTCCCTTCTGATCATTTTATGGTACCAATGCTCTTTCAACAGTGTTAGCATTAGTTGTCTTTGGGAAGTGCACATTTATGGACGGTAATAATTTTTAAATAGCTGACATTAAATACAAAATAGCCCTCTTTTCCCTTGACAGAGAATAGCATGAATGAAGGGCTAGGAGGGGTATTACTATCTTAGCACAAGCTGCCCCAGTTAGCTGCGAGTGGGCTAGTTCCAGGTCCCTATTCAATTTTGCTTTGATTTTCATTCAGACAGGCACTTGTTTTGCTTCTTCCTCCAGAAGAGTGGGAGGGCGCTCCCCTCAGCATTTCACAGGAGTTATCTTTAACCTGTGCAGTCTGAGCTTGGGGTCTGAAATCTCCTGGGAGTGTTGGGTGAGACCTGTGCAAAACTGGGCACGAGTGTGGAATAAGCTGATGGGATCAAAGGGAATAAGTTCAAGCACATGGTGGACAGCAGCAGAGGAAACAAAGCGCGTTAGCCATCTGGAAACGTGTGCAGGAATGAAGAAGCAGGACAGTTCTTCCCTGGTCTCTTCACTTTTCTGTTGTCTCGTCCAAACTGCACAGGCAGATATGCCATGGGACAAATTAGTTTTCTTCCCACAGCTGTTTGCTTTGTCTGGTCTTCTCAGAATCTAAACAAATCAGGTAGGTAGAGCTGAAGAAAGATGGGATGACTGTGATCCATATGGAGAAATTTATTTGAACCCCACTAGCTGCTTCTGCAGTTGCTCAGGAAAATAAGCTGCTGTTGGCAGAGTGAAGAGTTGACAGCAGAAAGGTGGAACAGGAGGCTGGGAGGAACCCAGGGAAAGGTGTAGGATGTGGGTGTAAATAGCTGATCCAATCTGGTGAAGAATTACTTACTGTGTTGTTCTCCCACAATTTAGCCTTGTCCTTTCCTTATGATTGTGAACTTGAGTACTTTCAGTCTGCAGCTTGTCAGCCTTCCAGATATCCACCTCTAGTTGCAGAAAAAGCCATGGCAGAGAGTGCCTCTGCCTTCATCTCGTGCACCAGCATGCAATGAGCTAAGGCACAGTGTTTTGTTACCATATCTACTGTCCTTACCCTTTTGTGGGGTTTCTTCTTCTTCAAAACTTATTAAAAGACTCCCCCTAAAGCAGTAACACAGATAATGCTGCTAATCATCTCTGTGCTTTAAAATACTTGTAAATGAAACCTAAGTACCAGCCGGTTCTTGAAATCTAATTACAGGAATTCACTTGAGATGCAAGTTTCTTTGGATTTGTTAAGGATGGAACTGGAATAGAAAAATAACAACTAACAAAGACCAGCTTCTGCTTAGAAGAAAGTCACTCTGCTCCCCACTCTGCCGTGTCTCCCATGTGTAGCATAAAGCCAGTATGTCATTGGGTCACCAGATCTCAGATATTTAGCTAAACCATCTGGAAGTTCAAAAAAGATACTAGAAATACTGTCCTGTTCTGGCTTCATTCCTTCCTCTGCATGGAGATTGCTTTAAAAGTCTACTGAAAGTAGAAGGTATTTAAATTCCACTGTGTGGAAAACTTTTATTTTGAAGCTCTCTATTGTATGTCGGACATCTAGAGCTTCTCCTCAGAGCGTTAACTCTGCGTCATGCCACTGGGACACTGAGAACATGCTTTGTGAGCCTGGATGATACCATACTTGCCTGTGCCAGGGCAGCTGCTGCAGCAGGGATATGGGGTGGTGGTGTAAGAAGCAATAAATTCTTCCTTCATGAGTATGGGAGCTGGGCTGGGCAAGCAGATTGTGGCTATTTTCTGTTCTCTACTCATTATGTGATTTAAACCACACATTTTTTGTGTGTATGTGTCCATGTGACTGGGGAGAACAGCAGGGATTTTGCAGAGCTTGGCTTTGAACAAAAAGGAAATAGCAAGATATAAAAAGGTATTTCTTGAAGTGCAATGACATGGAGACAAACCCAAGAATGGGGAAATTATGCCAGGAATACAACACTGAGCCTGTATTTAAGAGCTAGTGTGAAGGGGAGGGAAGCTAACTTCATGATACTCTCTAAGTTGCTTACCTGTAGCTATATTGGAGATGTAACAAGGATAATGAGGTGATAGTTATATCAGCCCTAATGCAGAGTAGAATAAAAGCTTGTATCTTCATAAGTGATGTATAAATTAGTGAGACAGTTTAAGAAAAGTTTCTGCCTCTGTCTTTATGGGCTGTGCTGTTAGCCTGGCACTAGCTGCATATATCAGAGCCCCCATGTGTACTCAGCTATCTCAGGAGCACACCATGTGGTGGATTTATGAATCCACAGAAGTTGCAGTGCTAAGCATGGCTGCCTTTTCTCCTGATTACCTGTTTCTTATTAGGATATATTGCCCTGCCAGTCGAGTTGAGTGCTAGTTCCCAAGACCGTGCACAGTGGAGTTGCTTTGTGTGGCTTAACCAAGCAATGTGGACAAACCCTGCGCTTTCTGGGGATGCGTTTGTTCCCTACCAGAGCTCTTAAATGTTCACTCAGGCTTAGTGTAAAGTAAATATGACATTCTCACCTGCTGGAAATAAAGTCTCTAGTGGAGGGTGTGATTTCTCTAATACCCTCAAATTGCAATAAAATAAAATATTAGCAGCCAATATGATCTCAGGAACCCTTTCTCAGTCAGAATACTCAGACTCCTCTTCACCGTAAGAAGCGATTTTCTCCAATAGCTGCCACTGGATGCAATTGCAATGTTACAATTCGCCCTGTCCACAAGAGCTATCCCCGAGGAGAAGAGATTCATGCATATTTGATAACATACACAATGGAAACGATACTGCAATTAGTGTGTTTATGTTGCAGCATTTGATCATCAGTGAAACCTAAATGACATCCAAGCTAGCTCTGTAATTGCTCTGAGTCCTCTGAACAGAACTGGCTGTTAAGATGTGGCATGACTTTCAGGGAAGATTTGTGGTGCTTGTCAAGAAGTTTATCAAATTGTTGTTTATCATTATAGTAATATATTAATTACATTAATTAATATATTCTATTGATATATTATTATATTATGAACACACTAGCACATGATCTTTCCATTTACAAGAAAGTACAAATTTACCTCCCTGCTGAAAGAAACCTCTTCCGACTCAGAAAGTGTGTTTGCACAGAGACAGAAAAAGAGACTGTTAAGTGAATTAATGCCTTAATGATGATTGTTTTTTATTTGTATTACAGTAGTGTTTAAACTGAGACTGGATCTTTTATGTGTTCAGTGTTGCACAAAGGCTGATTGTAAAAGTGGCTTCCCCAAAGAGCTAAATGGAGAACAGATAAAAGAGAAGAAAAATGACTTTTCCCAGATCTGAGAAGTAGAGAAAGGAGCTGCCTTGCCTGGGGTTATGTAGCTAGTCTATGGCAGAGCTTGGATGTGAATCCAGATATATCAGTACAACTCTTTTCACACAAACTGATGTGGTAGCATGATTTTTATCTAGTATTGCATTAACTACTTAGTGTTGCACTGGTGAAAGTGTCTGTGCTTCTTTTCTTTAGAAAGAAAACACTGTCCGTGTGCACTTAGGTATAGAAAGATAACATTCATGTCTGAAAATACCTTTAATCTCTCATTCTTACATATGCTTGTTTCCTAAGAAGATACATCTGTCAGCAACTGCAAATCCCATTAGTAATTCTTGTTAGATGCAAAATTGCCCTCTCTCTTGAGCACTGGACTGGGATTCAGGCAGTCAGAGTGCTAGCCTGGCTCCTGCCAGGTAGGCTTCGTTCTGGTAAGGTGCTGCAGGGTGTGTAGGTTGTTTTTGTTTGGTTTTTTGTTTTGTTTTTGTTTTTTCTTTTTTATTGCTTCTTTCAGCCTCATAGCGCTTATCACCACCATGACCATCTCCCAAAGTCAGACTAGGTCATTACAATCTTTCTGTCTTGTCCTCAACTGAGCTGCAAGAGCCTAAATATCTCCCATTCTTGTTCTGTTCCTTGGAAATCACTTAAGAGGGAGCTAGAAGGGCATGCCAACATGCTCCTGCAATGAAGTGTGCTGCAGGAGCCCCCAAGCAAGTTCTGAGCATGCTGGTAAAAATGCTATGATAGGGCTGGGTCCTGCTGGGGAGATATCTTCAGGCTGGCACCAGTGTGTATCTGGGCAAAAACTGAAAGAGGGTTTGGCTACAGCATGGCTCTGAGGCAGCTCCTTTCAGTTTTGGTGCTAGCACGGGTTGTGAGTAGTTGAGGCATTTGCACAAGGTTGTTTTTTGCCCCAGAGCATTCCAGCACTTCTGCAGTGCAGGCGCCTGGAAAAGAGCAATATTCCCTCTGCTGCTGGCTCCCCACAGCCTGTGTTTCAACCCTCTGCCAGATTCCAGAAGTGAATTATTTTGTGTTTTTATGTTGTTTCACTCATGGTATCTGAGGCTTTTAGTTGGGTTGGGCAGTAAGAGGGAATGAAGAGATCCTTTCATTAAGTGTTTCCTGGTGTTTACTGCCACTTTGGCTTTCCACAGTTGACACAGCAGTAATATCTGCTTGATGTGTTTTCAGAGTCTCCCTTGCTGAAACAGGCATTTCACTGATACTACAGGGTTTGTATTTTTGGTTTTTTTCAAAAAGCACTGGCTTATTTCCCAAGGCAGAAATTTCTTTAAGAAGGAGGTTCCTGCCTGTGTACAGTATTTATTTTTTAATTAGTTGACCTAATGTGCAATTAATGTTTATAATGCAAGCCTGTCTGGGGCCATCCATTCACTTAATCAAACACTTTTGGTAGTTGCATTTTCTTTAGCATTTTTTCTTTGTGAACAAGATACTGTGACTGTATAACAGCATTTTTCTGTAAGCTTGGCTGCCCCTACGAAGTCTGGTCCTCCAGAAACTAGCCATGATGAACTTTTTGTTCTTTGCTTTCTAACAGGTTTGTAACACTTTCCCAGAATGAAATGAACCAACAGCAGAACATCTCCCACTGCCAGGAAATTTTTTAGTTTGTTTGATGCTTGTTTCTATTTCCAGTCCGGAAGTAAAATTCCAGTGTGAGTTAGTAAACCTTGTTTCAGATTTGAACTGGTCTGAAATTGGATTTTCTCTGCTAAATATCTTTGCTATTGGATACAGAAAGTTTTTGTTTGCTTTTAGTCATTTGTTGTCGTGTGTCTTCCTTCCCCCCCCCCCCCCCCCCCCCCCCCAATAAGCAGGTTAGACACAACATTTTGCAATATGTTGATGCAACAAACTTAGGCAAAGGACAATTAAACAAACTTGGACAAAAATACATGAAAATTATTTAATCCTAGATACAATTCAAGTGTAGACATTTAGAAACGCAAGTATTGCATTCACTTGGTGTGACAGAAGATCAGGGACTGGACAGTCTGTAACATGTATCCCTAACTTTTTCCAGAAAAATATCAAAGAACTTAGAATAATTTCTCTGTCCCTCATGAGTATGTGCTGATAGGTCTACACGCAGACTTGGTTAATGATGTCTTGGAATGATCAAAATTACATTTGTCTGCCATAGATATGCTATATGTCACTGTAGCATGTGGCAATTGCAACTGCAAAATCTTATCAAAATTTAAATGTGAAAGTGTGTGTCTCAAATTGTGCTGAACTCTTATGCTTTACATGTTTGAACCAACTGGCAAATGTAATGCACACTTCAGTGATGGTAATTACAGAAAAGCCTCTGCTCATTTCCCTGGTAACATGTTGCTAACCTGGTAACATGGTACTAACTGATGCATTGCGCGTCAAAATGCAGTCTGCTGTTTGCGATGAATGAAATGCACTGCTCAAAGATACTACTGCTGATGAGTTTGGCAGGAACTTGAGTGCATGAGTAACTCCAGACAGAGCAGAAATGGAGTTAATAACTGTGGGTTTTGTTTGTTTCTGTTTGCTGTTTTGTTTTTTTTTTAAGTGGCATCTGTCATCTACAGGTGAGAAAGGAAGTTAGTTTCACCAGAGGATATTTGCAGTGCCTGAGGTATGACACCCTGCTAGGTAACCTGCAGCAGGGTGCTGGCCCCCTGAGCTCTTGGGATTTGCAAGAAAGGGACCTTGAAGGGGAAATTACAAGTCAGGCTCTTCCTTTGAATTATCTTCTGGAGAGTCTGGCTGGCTTTTTTTTTTTTTTTTTTAATCCTCTGACTGTCTGGGGAACCTATGGATACTAGTGACTGTGTTGATGCCTAAAGCAGTCTGCTGTGAACTACTGTGATCTCTAGCTGAGCAATGTTATCCCTGTTTTAAAGATCAGGGAGATAGATTTAATATGGCAAAGGCAGACTCGGAATTTAGGTTTTGTGACTCTCATTCTATGTCCTGTACATACTAGGGCGAGCCCTGTCTATTACAAAGGGGCTTCTTATGTGCTTATAATTAAAAACATGCATGGTCTTCTAGACGTACAGGCCATTATTGTCATATCCTGCTCTGTGTAGAGTACAGGTGTGCTAAAGATGTGTGTGTTTGTGTGAACAATATAGAAAGCCTACTGTCCCCAGCATATTGAAGTAAGATTAACAATGTGTGTTTAATTGCATGTTCCTGGCAGCTGCCCTGAGCCATCCACCTCTCCGCAGCAGGGCGGCTCTAGTAAACATTGCAATTACCTTCCACTGCAAAGGTCCCTCTGCTGTCTAATGACTTCATATCACTATTACAACACTCTGTTCTCCATTGCTCCAAATTAGGCTTGTCAGAGGGATTATAGTGAACCTGATTTCAGGGATTTATATTATTTAAATTATAAATATCCTGCAAAAATGGGATTTGTGATGGAAGTTGGAGTTTTAATATATTTATATAGATAACATAATTTAAAATAATTAGTTTGTGAAAAGTGAGGTAAAGAACAAAAATTTAGGGGAATTAACATTTTGTTTCTTAGTGCTGCAGCTAAAAAGGTAATCGTATGTCTGTACAAGTCTGTAGGAATTGGCATGGCTAATACGGGGTAACAGTGAAAACTGTATGCCTGATGCTGCTGTGTCTGCACAGGTCATACTATTTTTTTTCAGCATGTAAGTGTGTAGAGTACTTTCAGAAACACAAATAGCTGGGGAAAGCAGTGCCTCCTACTGTGACTTGATCTGATGTCCCTCCTCTCTGAGCAATTACCCACATTCCCTAATTTACTTGTACGAAAACCTGTACTGGGTGATGGCCTTTACAGTGTCTGGAGGAGCTGCTTACCAGGGCTAGAAAAGGTGCGTTGCCCTGGCTTTGATAGCTTGAGTTGAGGAATGGAAGTGGTGGTGAGTAGGGAACAGCTGTTTGTGGTCTGTTTCTGCACAGTAATTAAGGACCATCAAACTAATCTTAGTTCTTGGAAGTCTAGCAGGAAAACTTACTACTATTGTAACTGTTCTTGGACTTTCAATACGTGCTACAAAGAGTGTCCCTCTGGTCTGCTCATTTCCCAGGTAATCTGTAGCTCTTGCTCTCTAATTTTACTCACCTTCACGTACACATCCCTCTGATTCTCTTCAGGGGCTTCATTTTTTGACCTTGCTGCCTTTTTCTGGCCAAAAGTCTGTTAATATTAAGACCTAATTGGTACACAGACAGTGCACTCAAAAGGGGCTTAACTGACACAGTGTGCACCCAGGAGGGTTGGGTGGGAATAGCTACCGTGGCAGGGGAATTGGTCAAGCTCCTCACCCTGAATCATCAGGATTGTAAACAGTAAAGAGCCTTCAAAACCCTGTGTATCCTGGGGCTCCTCAGTTTTGTCTCTTTTGGTTTAGAATAATATCAAAGTAAGGCAAAAAAAGAAATCGAGGATATTTATCCCCCTTCAGTACAGGGAGTGAGCCGAATGGTCATTTGTCCCTTGATGCCACACAGTTCTCTAATTCTAAGTAAGTGTCTTGAAGCAGTGACAGACATGCATTATAGCTAGCATTCAGAGGTGAAACAGTGGAGGTGTTTGAGGATATAATCATAAAAAGGAAAGAAAATAGTGTAGCTGTAGCAGTCAGAAAGATGACAGATATTAGGGAATTGAGACTTTCAAGACATTATTTGGTAATATCCCTTCATATTTCAGACTTAATCCTGTTCAGTACTAGGGTCCAGTGTTGTGTAAGTGAAAGGCAGGGAATCTTAACTGTGTGTTAATAAGAACCTTGCCACGCGGGGACCAAGTTCCTCTTCACAAGCAACAACCCCTAGGGCTTTCTTAAAATAGTAAGATTGTGTCTCCTCTGTCTTGCTCTGACTGGTGAAAACACTAGGGAAATAAGAGAATATGAAAACTTGCTATAGTTGCGTGGGTCTAGACGCACATAACAGCACCTGAAGCATGAAGTAGCCTCCACCTGACTTTTTAGAGCTCTTCAGCATTACTGCTGGTCAACCCGTCTGTATTAAGGAGATCGTGGCTCATCTTGAGATTATGGTACTACCATGAAGTTAAGTGGGGACAGAAGTATAAAATACTGATTTGATTGTACAGCAATGAATCACATTCTTCATATCATCAGTTTCTGGGCTGTTAATTACGGTGAAGTGTTTCATGGTAGGAACTAAAATAAAATCCATTATGGTGTTGGTCAGCATGGAAGTAATTATATCCTTTTGATTTGGTCTGCGGTGAAAAAAGGGCTCAGTAAAGACTGTGATTCTTCTTCCTTCTAATGTTCTAGAATAATTGAAACTATCATCATCAATGCCTTAATGGAGGAGAATCAAGAAAGAGGCAAGACCACTGGATGGGTCAACTTGTAGGGCATTGAAATCAATATCCAATTATCAGACAGTGCTTTAAAAACACTAGTGAAAAAAATCAGAAACAGTGACCTTAACTTGGAGTTAGTTTGCTCTTATTAATTTGAGTAACATTTCTTCTGAATGTACAAATTAAAACTTAGCTAAGGGCATTTATTTCAGGCATGATTATGGGCTTTATGAGTATGCATGTGTGCAGGGAGAGAAAAACCTTTTTACATAATATTGCAAGACACGATGTGTAAGCAGCTCTCAGTGCAGAGTTTACATACTTCGTTCAGTGATAGACTGACTGGACTTGTGTGTGGAGAGATATTCCAATGAGAAGCAGGTGGTTCACCAAGATGATATAGCCAGCGACAAGTCAAGCCCTATTTTGGGGGAAAAATAGATAAAGTATAGATATGCAGTGCTTCTTTCAATATCTGCTGCTCATGGTGTATATCCTTTCAGGAATGGCATCCAAAATGACTTAGAAGAACTTGCTATGCTTCAGAAAGAAGAGTAAAAACAAACAAGGTATGCTACATCCAAATGAAGGCTGTAGAGCATCAGATACATGTTGCCATAGCAATACTGCATGTAGGGCATAAAGAAGTGGAATAGTAAGAAGCCAGCAGGTTCATTAACATCATCAGTAGGCTCAGTGGAGCACATGGTAGATATCTCTATGGTAGATAAAATGGCTTCATATTTTCTTCAAAAAACATCTGTGGGTGTGATGCATAAAAAGAGAGAAGATGGTGAAAATATAACAGTGGTGGGAGTTCTACCCATGGTAAGACTGACCCTTACATCTGTGGCAGCTGCTTTGGTCCTCTTGAATGCTGTGATGAGTTTATAAAGTTCCTGCACTGGGGACATCCAGGGATATCCCCTGTCTTGAAGGGTTTCTTGTAGATACTTGAAGGTTGTGTCATACCTCTTTGAGGTGAAGCATATGACCATGGCTCAGAAATGCTCTGCAGGATTCCCCAGCATTTCTAGGAAGGTGACAGTCAATCATGGTTTCATTCTTCCTAGCCAGAGTATCTGGGATTCTTTATGGGCTTTGACATATGAAGTGAAAGGAGTCAAGTGAAGTTCTAACTTTGGTTACGTGGGAGATGCTAAGAAACAAAGGGAGGAAGGAATAATAGTATTTTAAAAATTAAACAACAACAAAAAAATCTGTTCCATATGCTAAAGCAACAAGGAAAGACTATAAATGCTACTGCCTATAGGCATTGAGCAGAATATGTTGTGTGATCCACTATGTGGGGATACATCTGTGTTACAGCCACTTAGGTTGTGGCTTGTACTATCAACACAAATGCAGATTTCATTTCTTTTTTGGGTTTCTTCTAATGCCATTTCCTGAATTTCCAGGGAATAATTGTAGCAGGGGAAGTAGAATGATTGATCCCATATTATCAGTGTTGTAAAATCATCTCCAGGTGTCTGTCAGCTTTAAGCGGTATAACTAAAATCAGTGTGGGCTGAAGAGCTGCATACGAATCAGGGCCAGTATTAACAGGGCCAGATCCTCAACTGCTGTGAGATGGGATAGTTGCCCTCAGTTCAGGAAGCTTCTGCTCCCTAATATTAGTTTGTGACAGGAGTAAGTCTTTTGTATTGGTCAAATTTAGCAGTTATGCAAGTTATTTAGATTTTGAAAATAATTGGGTCAGCTTATGACTAAATGACTTAATTTTTTTTTTTTGCACACTTTTAGTTGCTCCAAAATTCTTTTTAGTGCTGAAGTGAGTAATTTTTTTACAGGCTTTCCATGGTGTTTAATTAAAGAGACAAGGTTTGGAGCTTGAACTTGCTGATTAAATGAAATGTTGCTGTTTTAAGCAGGAATCATAATCAGAAAAAATCAGAAATCATTAACCACTGAAACAAAGCTTATGTAAAAATACTTGGATTAAGCAATGATGACTAGGGTCCTGTCTTGTTTTAATGCCAGAAACATCTTTTCAAAGCAATCATGCTTTCCCAAGACAGTATCAATGAGGAAGGATCAGTACTACAAAATGTTACACCTTGTTTAAATTTCTGTAGAGGCAAAATGCTTGTTTTCTGTAACAGTTGTTCATGTTTTATTGCTAACAACGGTGCTGAATCACAGCTGTCAGACTAGGAAGAAGGTAAGACTGAGAAGAAACTCTGAGCTCTCACCTCTTATTTTGATTCCTTCCCTCAGCAGCATGTTCTTGCCTTTGAGTTGAAGTGCATTTGAACTAAACTTTTTGTAGACACACGCTCTCTCCCCACTGTTGGTGCACTTTATAGATCTTTGGCACAGATTGACCCCCGCATAATGGCTGCAAGCAGAGATGCAACTGGGTTGGGGAGGGAGGTCAAAGTGTATTAGGGAACATACTCTGCCTCTACTCCATAGCGATGAAAAGGTGCAGTTCAAAGACTCCACCCACCACCTCTCCACCTCACTATCTGCAGTAAATGATTGTGCTTTTGGTTGCCGCCTTCCAACAAAGTCATGCCTCCGTATCCATTAGGGATGGGGACAAGATTAGGACACCCCAACTCTGCTCCCAGCCCAATTTTGGAGTAAAGGCATGGAGGCAAAATAGTGGTAGTGTGAAAGGCACACCAGAACTGTACGACTTATGGGGTTGTTATCCTTTACCTGGTAGCAAGCTGTGGAAATACAAAGCAAAAAGGAGTCTTACAAGCTTATCACTGTCCTTCCATTAAGTTTCAAGAGATTTTGGTATTTGCAACTCTGTTCTGGATAAAGTCCACCATGCTGAGTGTTAACAACTTCTACTGGCAGTGCTACTGTAGAGCTGCAGATCAGTAACTCTGTGACATGCAAGTGAATCAATTGAACTCCTACAACATCTAATTAATTTGCAGTTGTTGTGAAGAATCTACAAATGATCATTATTAGTAATGAAAGCTATTGATCCGAAGTGTACAAACTAGACAAAAAAAGAGTAACAGGTGAAGGTTCCAGGTCAGATCCTTTGATAGCCTTCACCAGCACTTTAATGACCTTGGTGTGGCTTTGTTGAGTAACATCAGCTGCGAACATGGCGCATAAAATTTAATGTTCCTTGAACTGTTTCAGGATTTAGTAATAATGTAGCTTATGTATACACCTATGCTGAAATTTTGAAAGCTACCTAGGGGAACTGAGTGCTAATTGTAATGGAAATGGGCACTCAAAGCCCTTAAATGGCCTTCCAAATCTCGGCTGCATTGCGTAGGGAAGCATGCAGTCACCTGTTATACAGATCCATTGCTCAGCCTCTCACTGCTTTTTATGTTTCTGTGGACTTTTCTTTCAATGAGAAATCAGCACCTTTCCCCTTCTTCTTTTAAAAAGACTGAATTCTAATCATCATGTTACAAATTTTGGATGCTTTGCTAGTGAACCTGTAGATTGCTAAGAAAGGGCAGTGTAGTATAAATTTTCCAGTTTTCAGTTTCAACATGACTTTGTAATTTAAAAGGTAATTCAGGAAAGACGTTTTGAAACTCATTGCTGCTTGTGCTCTCCCTGCTGTTTCTCTCTGACTGTTCAGAATACAACTACTGTGTGAGAAAGAGAATGATATAATTTTAGTTGTTGCTATAAATTCATCCCTAGCACAATTCCATTAAAACTAATGGAATTATATCAGGATTAGTTTTGGCCCACTTTAGAATTTTTAGACACTGGAAAAAAAAAAATCATATTATGCTTGTCGTGAGGTAAAATAAGTCTGACACTACCTTCTATGAATTCATACTTCATCCTTTATTAATGTTAGAGGGTAATGATGCCCTGTATTACTTTTCTAGCAGCTAAAATATTATGCTGTTTTAAGGGATTTTATTCAGTCCTTCAGGGACATTGGCTGCTGCCTGCAGCAAAATGTGTTGAGATGTGCATATATGTGCTTGTATAGGTGTAAACACACACATATAGGTGTGAAGACACAAGAAAAGACAGGCAATCTCTGCATCTGGAGGGTTTTTAAATTGTTTTGAAGGAATGTATAAACCTTGCAATTTTTTAACCTGGTTCTATTTATTAAATAAGTCTTAAAATTAAGAGCACAATCCATACAGGTTAAATTTTATTATTCATGATGAAAGATGAATCCCTAATTTCTAGGCACTTAGCTGTGCTGCCACTTTTTTGGTTGGATCTTGAGAGAATTTTTATTAAAATGCAAATAGTGTAGCTACAACACTGTTCCCTGATTAAATGTAAGAAGCATCACTTAGTACTCATTGAAGTCAAATGTAATCAAGATAGAATTGATTTTATATTCGGTTCGTGTAAACACTGCTCATTCTAGCTCTTAAAAATCCATAAAATAACAAAAATGCCAGCTTTATTTTTCAAATGGATACAAGGTAAAGAGAAAACTGCTTATATGCTTTATACATTTATAATGGAAATAATGCTAGCCTAAGATAAGTGCAAGAATGATACTCCTCCACTACTATACACTTATATTGAAGCTATGGTTATGTGATGAAATTTTCGCAGGTTGAGCAAAGTTGAGACCTTTCAGCATGTTTATAGCTCAAACTGAGCTCTCCATCTGTATGTTACTTACCTGGGATAGCCGCTCTTCTTTCCTCGGTCACTGAGGGGTCAAGCTATCTTGAATCACCTTGCAGGTATCGTGTGATAGGGACACAGAAACACTAATTGCAGATCAGGCATTGCCTGTTGGCTTAGCCTTTGGTATCCATACCCAGTTGCTTCTTGGGAATAACACTATAGGCCCAGAAAATATCTGGTTACGTGCATATCTCCCGTTGATGTATCCCACCCCTCGATCCAAACAGGGGTAGGATCAGGGTGCTAAGGACCACTGGACTTCTGCAAGGAGAGAAATCCATTTAGACGTGGCACTTTGGGACATGGTTTAGTGGGCATGGTGGTGTTGGGTTGATGGTTGGATGATCTTATAGGTCTCTTCCAACCTTTATGATTCTGTCATTCTGTGACAGACGCAATTAAGTTTACTGAGTTTTAGACTCAGTTAAACAAACTTGCAGTTGTGCCCATGGAGAAGTGCAACTGTGTGAGAGGAGCTGTAAATCAGGTTGGGAAGTCTCTGAAGGTGTGCAAATGTGCAGGTGCAATTGTCTGCTCCTGCAAACACAGAATGCCATTGGAGGCAAAGCAGGTGCTGAGTTATAAATGATGGACTCTGTGTATCCATCAAAATCTCTAGCACATGACACTTCAACTGCACTGCTGTCTGCAACCAGTGCAGCACCCACTGCTCGGGAAATCAGGGTGTGTAATTATGGGGACTTGCTATTCCTCTCAATGGCATTTGGAAATAAGTTGTAGTTGATTTTACTGCCTGAGAAAGGGTCTATTTCTTGTTTCTCTGTGCAGGCACAGAGATACAGACATGCATATTCAAAGGAAACCTTACAGTCTGTACTAAAAAAATCAGGTACTAGACATCCCTGTCTTTGCCTCTCCAACCTATGGCTTTTAGGAGTCACTTTGTATTAAGAAAAGTAATAGTGTGCTTGCTAAGCAATGTGAGTATTTTGCTTACTAAGAAGTGTAACTCCTAAAATCTCCCTTAAGTCATAGCATCTGATGAGCACGTGAACAGAAGATAAAAGCTTCTATTGACATTGTGTTAATGCAAAGCCAGGGAAATGTTTCTGAAGTTTTGAGTTCTCTGAAGTGTTAGTTGGGTTTTGTGAAGATCACTCTATCACGAGCCATGTTTCAGCTCCGTTAATTGCTGAGGAAGAAACGTGGTAGGAGGTGGAAGAATATAGGTGGATGGCTTGCGTTTTTCCAGCTGACTACTGCACTCCACCACAATGTATGGAATATGTAGGCACTGCAGGGACTAAGAAACCTGCTGTACAGGCTGCTGAGCAAATGGGAAAATCTCCACCTTTGGTGAAGGAGGATGCTATGAAACCCATCTTTAGAGTGAATAAACCCCCATGAGCTCATTTTGCAGGTAGAGCATACAACAAAGCTATACCTTCCTCCCTGCTTTCTCTTCTACTAGATTTTGCTTTTTTCATATTGATCTAAGGAGAGCAATTGAACTTTTAAGTGAGTTGCCTGGGGTTTTTCTGAACAACAGTTTAGGTCATGTACAATAAAAACATTAGTATTAATGCTATGATGGTCTTTTAGTAGCGAAAATTAGATTCTCCAGGAAGAAAATTGTATTTTGAATTACTGTGAATTCTTGTGGGTTTATGTATTTAGTATTTTGCCCTAGATGATGACTTCTAATAACAATCATTATACACATTTCACAGACATTACCGTAAATGATTTAAACTTTAAGAAATTTCTTTTTTAGAAGCCAGTCTTTACAAAGGAAGTTAGAGCGCTGGCTGATTTTAACATAAATGGTAAAGTGCAAATGAAAATTAATTCAGTTTGCAAAATTTGTTTCAGGATGTGTTTAAGCAAATGAAAATCAACAAATCAAAGGTCATTCTTAGAAGATGCAGAAATGTGGAGCAAGTGCCTTGGAGCACATCTCCTAATTAAATCCCTGTAGAGGAAATCATGGTGAAATTTAAAGACCAGAGTCATTGCATTTAGGGCAGGTCAGCACATCAATTATCAAGATGACTTTGACTGTCTTATTGCAAGTGACTAACAAAAAGTAAGCTAACGTATTTGGGAGTAACAAGATGTAATAGAGTCATAATTTCACTAGTGATAACCTGTTTCACTATAAATTCCATATGCTTACATTTAATATGGCACTCCATTTCCAAAGAAAATACTTCTGCATCATAAAAGTGTTATAAAAGACATCACTGTGAAAGACAGGTGGAATCTCTGAATCCCATTCACTTCACGTTTTGCATGTTTATCCATTTCCTAATGCAACATATGCGCCATGAACATGGTCTTCCAAAACCTGTTCACCTGTAAGGAGGACACCGAGCTAATGGTGCTCAGGTATTTCTGAAATGGCTTCTTAATCCTTCTCCCCAAGATTTTTTGCTAATCACTCTTATAATAAATTGATTACAAAGTTTTAATTCTATTGGATTTCTCCTACTTGACTGCAAGCGCTTACTCTTATTTGTTTGTTTATATTGAATATTATTTAGTGTTATTGAACATTATGTTTAATTACATGTGAGGTACTTTGGGCAGCTTATACATAAACAACTGATATAGTCAAAGAGACAAAGGAACAATTCTACAAGATTTTTAATGTTCGCATCAGTGTTCCGTGTGACAGCAAAAATTAGTGAGACTGTCTTTCTAAATGCGTGTGATTCTGTCACCTGACACTAAGGGGACAGACATTACCAGGGGTCGGGAGCAGGGGGTACCGATCACACCTGCATAGGGCAGAAATGCCAGAAATAGCATGGGGGTTCTTCAGTGGTTGTGTAGTGGATGATGCCCCTTATTGTCAGGCTGGAAACTTCCATCTTAATCTTAGCTTGGATTATTCTGTATTTGACTTGTGCTATCTCCTTAACTGAGTAGCTTAAATACTAGCTAACTTTTTTTAAAATATATAAAATATTGTTTGTGCCTCTTTTGGTACAAGTGGCTGAATTTCAGATTTGAAACATTGTCCTTGGGGGTGTAAAAAACTCAGATTGTTTTTATTTTTTTGGGGCAGGGTTTGTTTTGTTTTTAATCTCTTTAGACTGACAAGGGCTACTAAACCTGTTGCCACGTTATGTTTTAGTTTGGCACTTGGTTGTAAATAGGTCAGTAGTACAGGTAACCTAAAATCCACGAAGGGATTGAAAATAAAAGAAGAGCATTAGCTGTTTCACAGGCTGAATAGAAAAAGAGATGATGAAATCATTCCAGAGGCAGGGAGGAAATGTGATTTCCATGCTGCTTTGATTTATACTTTCTGAGCTGTGCTACAAAGGACAGCAATGAAAGGAAAGCAAAATATCCTCTGGTGATGTTTCAGTAACACTACAGATTATGGAAGGATCGTAGTTGAAGACCAGCAAGCTCTTCTAAGCAAGGCTGTGCAAAGGAGGTACTGATATTCCCTCTGGTCCCAGCTCTGCCAGTGCTTCTGTGCTCTAGGCAGATCTGTGCATACCTTGTGACACCTTCTGTCTTTGCCCCAGCATTTTCTTTTGTTCCCAACCCTGTTGATAATTTTGGGAGTCAGGAGCATGATTATGGTGAACTGGAAGCCCGCAGCAGCGCTCCTGTATTTTACTATTATCTATTGGCCCAGGTAGGTTTAACACTGTGCATTAGAGATCAGCATAAAAAGGATTTTCGCGGATTACAAAGAGGAAAAGGTATAGACAAAACCTGTGATTCCTTAGCAATGTTTCCTGCATGTGTTGGACCGGTGCTGAGCAGTATAAATCAGCCTTATTCTGCTGAAGTCTGTGAAACCACATGGGAGGTGGAGCAACAAATACATTAAGGCACTTTTTGGTTTAGCCCCCAAGATTGGAAGGTTAATGTGAAGAACAGTTCCTCCATTGTCACTCAAGTCAATAATTATAACAGGTACAGTCCTATGCTTACGCGCGCAGTAACTTACTCAACTGAAAAAACCTTTCCACAGCTTTTCGTAATTGGTTTCTGCTAAACTGTGATGATGGGTTATTTTCAGAATTGCCTGATCATCAGTGGTAGAATTGAGGAAAAACCTTTTCTGGGATAATATATAGCGATATTCAGTGCAAACCTTCTCCTGCCTTCTGGTTGGCATATAGGAGGCACAGGGCTCAGCACGAATATGGCAGGGAGAGCTCCGAGAAGCATAGTCCATAAGTGAGGTGGAAATTATCCTTAAGCTATAAAAGGTGAAAGACTGCTGCAGCTGATTTGGCCTGGCTGTCTAAGCTTGAAAAATATATGGTTTTTTCATCACCTTACTGCTCCTGTTTCAGCAAATCTGATTCTGTTGCAAGCTTTAAGATGTTTATACTATCCCTTCTATGGGCTTCATACATATCTTGTTCAAAGGAACTTTTCCAAAATGATGGGAGCTTTACTTTTAGTATTCATTTCAGCAGAGTATGTTTAAATCCATTCAGTCTTATGGAACTTGTGACTGGTTTAATGGACGTTAAATGCTTGCTGAATTGGAGCATTAAGGATATTTCTGCAGGGATGTGTCTAAGATACCAAGCTTGAGGAAGTGGACTATATATTTAGTGGAACTCTGGACGTTTCAGTTTCACGAATTTAAAATAATGGTCTATTGTTGCCTGCTTTACATAGGATATTCCTCAGATCTGGGCAAAAAGCTTTAAAATGTGAATCCTCTGATCCACTGAGATAGACATCAAGAGGGAAACTTTACTGTCAAGATTGACTTCACTGGCAAAATTCAGATCTACACGGGTAAAACCCTCTCATACATTTTCAATAATTTTGTCTTCCAAACTGCTGAGTATACTCGGGCAGTGGCTTGGGTCACTGACAGACAGAATCAAGATAAAACTCTTACTCAGGCCTTCTTTTTCCAGGATTTTCCAACTGTGTTTTTATAGACTTAGCAAATTTTCAATTCTTTCTGTCTTGCCTCAGGGGGCAAAATTTCCACACTCAAGTTCATCCTTACTGTTCTATGCTGGCATCCTTCCAAACTGGTCTGCATATTTGCTAAGATGTGATGCTCCAAGCTGGACACAGGACTCTCACTGAAGCTGTGTAGAGCAAATTACTTCGTGTCTCACTCGTCCCTGTTTAAATGTCCTGTTATGATGCTCACTGAGCTGCAGATATTTTGTTCTATATAATCCCTTTTCTACAGCCTAACCAACATAGGGAATGCTTTTGTTTCTTACTAACATGATTGCTCAACGTATTTCATTGAAGAGCTACCAGATATTTTTTCCCTTCTTCTTGCTCTTGGAGGAATAAACAATTTGAACTATTCTAGCTATCTGTTGTTGTTGTAAGTGCAGGTCTGTCTCATATTTGTTGTGTTGCTGGGGAATGTGTGCAGCTTTTATTGCTTTTGAATTATAGCTGCTAGCACTTATCCTCTCTTCCAGCAAATAGCATTTATAGCAAGTTATTTGAAAGCAGTGCAGTCATTTGTACTTAAGACAGAATTATGGCAGCAGCAAGCAGTCACAGGGAAGAATTTAGCCCAGTGTTGCTTCTGCACACAGGTAACTCTGCTTACTCATATTCGTTACTCATTTTCATAAGAAAAATTTCCTTAAATTTCTGGAAGAGTGGAAGAACAGGTTTCTACTAGTGCTGGCTAAATCAGAGAATTTCCATTTGCCAAATATGCATTCTGTGACGCTACAATGTTTTATGGAGACTTAAGTATTTCAATGATCCGCTGAGAAGGGGTGATCGCTGACTTACTGCGATACTGATCTGGGATGAGAAACAGGAGCTTGAATTTTCCATATTGCTTCATAACAGCTAAAACACCCTTGCTTCCTCTTTCCAAATGGAAAAGCTCAGATTTTATCCTGAAAGTAGACATTTTTGTCTGATTTTGTTTTCATGGCAAGATTTTGAAATGGGTTTGTTTTCTGTTTTGCATTGGAACAAAAGCATTTGGAAAATATTTTCCACATTTTGTTGTGGTTACATTGAAAGTTCTCACAAAATGAAATTGTCATTGTCTGGTCAACTCTAATTTGCTGGCATTCAGAAATTATACCAGACAATTGCATGTCCCCATTCCTGTTTTATGGACATCTTGTTGCATATTCTAGCAACGCATGTTCTGTTCTGTAATCAAGACAAAAATGGATTGAATGGGAAGAGGGATTTTTGTTCAAAACTCCAAAGGTCTGCTTTAAGCCAGGGACATCGGTGTGTCATCTTCACAGAAAGAAACCAATGCTTTAATCCAATGTAAATCAGCTGTGTCAGCCTGGAAGTCAACTGGGAGGATCTCGGTAGAGAGAAGTTAGTGTTAAAAGTTGCCCTAGAGAGGAATAGATTAAGTTCTCATCTTTTCCTTTGTGTTATTATTTAAAGCTTCTGGGGAGACAGTGAATATACCTGGCATCACGCTGATGAAGAGAAGGAGCTTTGTGACAATACAGCCAATGTGAAAGGTTTATTGTTTGGGTTTTATATTCTTTCCAGTCTTTTTTATTTTGAAATGCCAATCACTGACTTTGCCTGTCAAAGTTGAAGAATTTAGTGTTCTTTTCAGAGAGCCATTCCAGCAATGGGTGCTTTAAATATTTAACCCATATGGTAGAAATCAAGTGGTAGTGTAGGATTCTTTTTTCTCTCTCCAAATTATAAGAAAAACAAGACATCCCTTTCCCTCATTTAGCCTAATACAGCAGGGTGAAGTCAGGCAGTATATGTGATCAGATATATTAATCACAAAATCCTCTTACTGTGATTTCATGAATCTTGATGCCACTTACATGATATTGAGGGGACTCGCTCTATCGCACTAACTCTAGAAGTAGAATGACACACTTGTGCTTATTTGCCTCCCAACCGGTCACTGAGTGCAGTAACCCCATTGAAGCATCCGCTGTTATCACCAGGGAATTGTCTTTGGCTTTGCTGGAGCTCTGTTACTTCGCATCAGTCCAGGCTCCTGGACTTCTGGTGACAAAGAGAATATTCTGAGTTTGCTGTCAGTAACTTTTTACTTCCCTTTAGCACCCAAACACCTCTGTAGGAAAATATTTCCAGAATCACACCTTACTGTGAAGAGTGCAATTCTTTTTCTAACAAAACACACTGGTGTAATTTTTTGTCATTTTATGTGTAGCTCCTACTGTCTTATGAGATTGGAAAATGAAATTAGCTTGAGGCCAGTGAGTAGTTCTCTGAATATCCAGTAAGTGAAATAAGCTTTCTAATTAAAGGTGTTTATAGCTACAGAAACGTTGAATTTCAGTTTCTTCTCTTTGAAATAAACTTTTCACCATTGGGTGTTGCTTATTCTGAATATCTGTGGCTGTATTTTTCCTCTGTGGCACTGCTAAAAATTTACAGTAAGGCAGAGCGGATCAGCTGGATTATCCACGGTAGATATCTATAGTAGATCCCTACTACCTCCATAGTATTTTTATATCCATTGCAAGTCTTGCTTTATATTTTATTTCTCATTTCCACAGCTGTGTGATGCTCTGAAGGAGAATGTGAGCTTCTGGAGATACTTGAGTTCTCCAGAAAGAATGCTAAACAGATAGTTTCATTTTCATGCTGAAGTGCTTCATTTTAGGCTTCGCTTGGAGAAAATATCTTTAGGAGTGTCTTAGATTCTTAGATCTAGAGATGTTGAAGTGTCTTTTTTTTTTTTTTAAACTATCTTTGAAATCTCTGCAGGCCCTCCAGCACACGCAGTGTGTTATCTACAGCTATTGCTTTTCCCCCTGCTTTTCAATTCAGTACTGTGACTGCTTGCTTGATGTGTTTCTTCTTACTGCTTTAATTCTGTTTCATATCATATGTTATTTATACATCCCTGTGTTAAACTACAGGTTCTATTATATTCTCTGAGCATCCTTTTGGTTGTAGCCCTTGCTGTGGTTCTCTGCCTAAAACCACAGGAGATGATTTTGCAACAAGAAGCAAGTCTAGGAGAGAAAACTGTTAATGCGAGGATTAAGCACTCATTTAAAGGGAAGCACATATTTGGTTAGACAAAGAAGGAGGACAAAACACTCTTTGTCTAACCTGACTTTTAGCTGTATGGAGGCTGCTAAAGGTGGTCATCACAAAGGGTGGACTTGAAGTCTATAAAGCAGAGGTCTCTCAGCTGTTTTAAGGAAGCTGCAGAACTATAAGCCTAGGATATGCAGGCAGTAAAGAGGAAGGAAAATTACTTAAAACTTGGCCTAAATGCTTGCCCTTTTCTCCCCTTCATATGGGAGTGAATTTAAGGGAATAGGAAGAGCCTTGCCTCCACTTCTCTGGCTGTCAGCAGGAGTAGGTGGCCCAGTTGGCAACGGGAAAAGAACAGGTAGAAGAGGTGAAGTGAGCCAGCAGTCCTCTCACCACTGAAACAAATAAGGGGGCAGGAAAGGGTGAGTGGTGGCATATGGCCCTTAGCCAATTTCAGGACTGTTCCTGAGGCACTTCATTGCTTATGACAACGAGAAAAGGAGTTCAAGGTAATTCACACATTAATCCCTGGAGTTGTCTCATCCTCTGAAAAGAAAGGCAGAGGAGGATAAGCATTTTGGACCTTGTCTGTGGCTAAGCTGTGAGCCTGTAGTATCACTCATTGATGTAGACATGGAGGCTGGTTGAAGTGGACCAATATTGTCATCTTATGTCATCATCATCACATGTTCTGGCATCTCAATTACTGTTCTAAAATAATGAAAGGAGTTGTCAGGTCAGGTAGGTTAGATGAATTACCCAGCTCAGTTACTCCTATCTAAAATAATCTGTATCACTTTAGTGAGCATCAGCATGCTGCTTACTTGAAAAATTGCACTTTAACCCTGGTTTCCCTCAGACATAAGCAGTCATTAAACAATTCTTTGGGATTTAGGTTTCTTGATTTAGTACATAGCAAAGAAAATGTCAAACCATATCTATAGAAAGTATTTTAACATTAGAAAAACATTTAGGAATACAGTAGAGGAAAAAAACCTACTATGGCGAAAATAAACCTGTTTAGAAATGAAGGATTTTAATATGGGTGAACATATTGATTTCTAAATTTACATTTATTAATAAAAACGGATGACTATGCAGTTGCAAAAAATGCAATACAGATCCTGAGCAGGGGTAACCCAATAGCAGTAATGCTATTATAGTTCATTTTCGCATTTTATTATGTTACTAACTATTTAATCCTGTCACAACAATGCTAAGCTTTGTATGGACAGGTAGGAAGTCAATGTCCTCACAGGTCTTCAAGTAGATCTTTAGTACTGCAAGGAGAATCCATGTGCTCATATGATTTCATTTGCTAAGATGAGGAACTAGAAGACAAAGAAAAAATAAAATAAAATTGAAGAATTGCAAAAAAAAAAAACCCCAGAACAAATGGAGAAGTTATGACCATTGATTTCCAAATTGTGTTAGCTGGATATTTCATTTACATTTACCTTTTCTTTTTTAGTTGTTATGTTAGCGAAATGTGATAGAGCAGGAGCACCACATTGGATTGATGCTACACATACCCAGCAAATCTTCAATGTGGCATACTGATATGATATAACACCCTATAGAAACCACTTCACCTTCAGCTGGAGCATGATTTGTCTGGAGGTTGGTGGTGATAAAGAAATCTATGAAGATAAACATCAATTAGAGCTAGATGGGAATTTTTCCTCATAATGGAAAAAGCAAAGAAAATTAACTTGTATTTTTTCTAAACCCCTATTTTAGAAAAAAAGAACCTATAGAGAGATATAGGTTAAAGTAAGTACATGTGGATTGCTGTGGAACTCTTAATTAAAAATATAGTATAAAATTAAATTATTTTTCTAAAAGGAAAAATCAGTGTTTCAAAGACTTTTCTCTAAATCAGAATTTCACCAGAATTTATACTTTTCTAATAATGATGCTGATAATAATGTCAGCTGTAGTAATGAGCTGACATTTATTGATAAAGAAACATTTCCCTAGAAGTTTACTGTTCTGTTGTGGTCTGCTGGTAAAAAATTAGACTCCCACCCCCTTACCCCACCCCGCCCAAGGCTGCAGAGATGACACAGTTCAAACTCTACCCTCACACAGTGCTTGTGCAGGAGGATGGATTTAATCCCAACTTCCTTTCTAACAGGATGGAAGATGGATGTGTGGAAACCAGCAGTCCCTCCCCTGCTGAGCCATGTGGGTTTTGTGCTAGAGCAGAGGATTGGTTCAGTGACCCCATCTTCCCCCACACAGGGGCCTAATGGATTAAGAAAAACAAAACAAAAAAACCCTTTCTTTTTTAATATCTTGTAATCAATGTTTCAATTGCTTGAACTTCTACAATGTTTCTGGCAAGCTGGCCTGCTTTGTGTGTTTACATATTTGCTTCCATGTGATGCCCCCTCAGAAAAGTGTCTAGAATGGATGCTCATTGCATCCTCCTCATTTCTAATTAGAAAAAAAATTGGTCTTGTTTAATTCAGATCTTGGTGGCTGCACTGAAAGATAAACCATGCTTGGCAATGATATGGTTTACCTCAGTTACCAGCTGATACAAATTCAACAGCTGCTAATTGTGACTTTTCTGGTCTCTGCTTGGGATTTGTGCTGTTGCTTGGTGAGACTTGAATATGCGCAGGTTTTAGTCTGGGGTCTATAATCCAAAACACATAATAGAACAACTTTGCTTTGGGGAGATGGGAGAGGAATTCATAATACAGTCTAACAAAGTAGCACTTTTCCATTTCCAATTAGTGGTGTTCTACAATAAAGCTGCCTTTGTCTGCAGTGATAGTTAGGAGAAACTCAAATAAATCAGAACATATGAATCCAGAATATCAATAAGGTTCTGAACTATGTGGGATGCTTAGAAAATGAAAAACAGGGTAGATTAGTATTGGTCAAAAGCGTGGATGAAAGAAGAGCAATAAATTCCAAGAGCAAATGTAACCAGATACAATGAGACTTGTAATAGATCAAGGTCAGTTGTTGACTAAAACAGTTTAGTATAGATGAATGAAGAATAATCGAGACTTTATGAGACTTTATTGTGCGAATCTTTAAACCATTTAAATAGTTGAAGTAAAAAAGGCTAAGAATCAACAAGACAAGTTGGCATTTCATGTTATTGAGTGATATGAAATAGCAAAACAAAAGATAGGTTTTCACCTATAGAATAATGCTAATTTTTTAGTTCACACAGACTACTGCTTTGGGGGCCTTCATGAAATACAAAAACAAAATGTCAAAAGATAAATAATTTGACAAAGCAGAAGAAAAACTCATGTGTCAGGGACATTTTAAATGTGAGGGAGATGAAGAGTAATGTTTGAAAGCAGTAAAACTGTTTGAAACACAATGCTAATATATATACTTTAGAAACCAATATCAGTAACTAACCCATCCTTGTTACCATTTTCAAAGCAGGATTCTAAAAGATACTTGCTTCTTCTGTGTGACACACGTCCTGAATAAAATTCAATCCCTTTCACTTGCTTAAAAAAAGCGAGTTAGCCCAGGAGAGTGGATGAATAGAGCCGGCAAAATTCTATTAAAATAACATCAAAGTGTTAGTATGCATTCATTTTCCCCAAACTATTGACTTTAATCAAATCTGTGTTTTCAGTGGAGCTTATTATAGTTGCAAAATATCCGGTGCTGATCCAGCTTGGTTTACGATAATGGACGGCATTGGGAGCAATAAGACCAATTTTCAGTGCTTTTGAAATTCTGTCTTCCTGTCAGTTCTTTACCAGTGATATCCAGGTGTCATTTCTGTTCATATAAGCTGTGGAAATAGAGAACCACCTCTCTGCCTGGTCTGTGACTAGTATTTCAGAAATACTCTCTCTCCTGGATTATTTTTTTGGCAGTGTGCCTCAAGAGTTACTCTGCCCAGTTTCGTCTCCTAATTTTCAGTGCAGCTTTCCCTTATTTCTTTCCCCCCCATTAAATTGGAAACAACTCATTTGTAGCAAATATTTAAAAAAAAAAAAAAAAAGCCCTATACATCTAAAAAAACCCAGCCTTTTTGGAATGAGAGGCCAACAGTCAGTAAATTTTCTCCTTGAAGTTTTTGACACAAAATGGAGTTGAGCTTCAGGTTTTGAAGTCGTCTATGTCACTCTGGTCCCAAAGTCCACATCAAAAGGCTATCTGATTCCCTGTTGGTTTTCATCCTGTTTATTATGTAGCGAATATAGTATATTTATTTTGCACATAGTTTGGTAATATTTTACACTACTGTTTGCAATGGTTTGAATATTGGAGAGAACAAAGCAGGAGTCATCAAGTCTACTTTTTGCAAACCTTAAATTAAATAGGCTTGGTAACGTGAAAAAACAGAATCAAATCTATTCTTCAATTGGCTAGCCAGCTTGGTAGTTAATTGCAGGTTTTTTTAATATGTACAAGGAACATGGCTGTAGTATATTAGTTTGCAAATATAACAAAGTGCTTTCCCACTCCAAGGAATTTTAATGTGGAGAGGCAAGAAACAAGGAGGGTAGTAGTGGTTGCTAAGCCGGGTGACTGATTCCAGAGATACTTGTTCTTTCTATCTCTGCTGGTTTGCTCAGACTAGTCTGAATCTCCGTGTTTGCGCTTACTGAGCTTCTCTGATTTAACAGGCATTGAGGCAAGCAAGCTTTACCCACCTGACAAAAGCCAAGACTAGAAAAAATCCCAGTGACCCAGCTTGTGTGTTTATATACAGCTGTATCAGAGCATATTGACATGAATGTATTTACGGTTTGGAGTTATACCTTCTCATAACCACATTTTTGCCATATGGTGTGCACCTGTGGATAGTTGACAGCACATTTCAGTACAGTGTGACTTTTTTTGGGTTCAAATTTGCCTTGTTAAATCTCCCCAGCTATGGACAGCAAAAATATGTATACAAAAAAGCTTTTCAGAGGGAAGGATAAAGGCTAATGGATTTTAATGATTCTATATTTTTCCAAATAAAAATAGATGGGATGTTATCCTTAACATCTGCTGGTGTTTTCTTATACAATAGGATCTAGCTCCTTAAAAGTGGTCTCGGAATGTTTCATGTGAGCTAGTATTATGATCCTTTATGCAGGTGACACAGGGAAAAAGGGACTTGCCCAAGGACACCCAACAAATCATGCCAAAAGCAGAACTCAGCTCCCCAGCTGTGTCCTGGACAGCCATGCAACCACAAAGGGCCCATTTAAAGCACTGTTGATGAAGCGGTTTCGCCCATACACTTGGGCTTCACAGTGGTCTTTCTGAAAAGCAGTAATAAATACATGAAGGGATTGTGGAGCTTAGAGATGCGTGGTGTGCTTGGTGGCGTGTCACTCAGCCACTGAAATAGCATAATTGCCAGTAAGCTTGGGAAAGCTCTGCTCATCCTGGGCTCTGTCTACTGGGTCTGAGGAATATAACAAGACTGATTCCCATCTGAGCTTGAAGGCCTTAAAAAAAGGGCAATCTCCTCAGTGCCTTGCTGTTCCCACTATGATAGCAGTATTATGCTGTGAAACATTAAAATGTCCAATAATCCTGCTTTCTTCTCTCTGGCTGGGCGCAATGATGATTGTATGCTAGACTGTGGGGAAAAACATATAGATTAGTGTTTCAAAATGATCATAACGCTTTTTTGCACTGGTTTACAATCTTCTGAAGTGCTTTACTAATAATCCTTACTCAGTCTTAACATAGGAATGAGACAAAGATTATTAGTATGCACATCTCGCAGGTAGGTGCATGCAGACTAAGAGGAATGGTTATGGTAACTGGTTCTGGTAAATTCACATATATGTTCACTTTGTACATTCATGACTGTTGCAATTTTTGGTCTGATTGCTATAGCAGTCTGCCTATACCAGCCTACCTGACATTTGCACATGGCAAAGGGTGTCTTTGTATAAATCCAATTAATCTGTAAATGAAGCTAAGTCACAGGACTATGCCCTAACATGGCAGAGGAGTGACTACACACTTTATTTGGGCAGCTCTACTATGGTAGGTGAAAACCTTTGGTAGGGAAGTGAAGTATACATTTCGAGAGAGGAGAGGTAGCTCCCTGCTTGTTGGAGGAAGCTTTGGACCGATCTTGCCTGTCAGCACCTATAGGATGAGTTTGGAAGACCTGTCAGCAAAATTAATTTGGGCAGCCATATGTATCCTGTCCCATAATAGCATGATGTCTCAAAACAAGGAATACATGCTGTTTGGCTGAACAGCATTTCAGCTGGTCTGGGAGCCAGCTCTCTATCGGAGTTATTAAGTTGATAAAATGCTGCTTTCAGACATTTTCTGGGGAAAACCTGATTTCTCAAGCATTAATTCAATACAAAAAATTTTGTCAATTAGCCCCATAATCTTATTTTTAACTCTGAATGTGAAGAGCACACACATGTGTGTCTGACTGCCTAACAGCTGCAGTCCACTAGAGAAAATCAGAAGGCAGGGATTTTGTTTGTCTGAGCAGATGAAAATAATTTATATGCACAAGCTATTTATAGAAAGGCTGCAGCAAGCTAATTAATTGTTTATAGGGAGAACTTTAAAGAGCATAACCTGAGATCTGACATTCTGTGTAATAATTATAATTAGAGATGAGCTGGAATCAAAAATCAGGATGTGAACACAGATACATTTTGGGAAAGTTTTGAATCTGATCCAGATCTCAACTGTGCAGCTTTTTGCAGCCATTAGGGTAGGCTAGAATGAAATCCTGGCTTGGAATTTGGCTTTCCGTGATTTGGTAAAGTGCAAATCTGGATCCACATTATGTGATGAGGGCCAGCTCCTAATTAGCATCTGGCATACTAGGGGAACAGAATTAAATGGGGTTGCTATGCTTTTATTGGTATGTATTTATTTGACTTTTTTTTTTTAAAGTAACTCAGAAAAGCTTACTGAGTTATGTGTTAGGATCTTGAAAAGCTAGCACTGACATTTATAAGGTGATAGTCAAACTTCTAAATTATTTTAGAAATAGCCTAATTTCTGTGAAGTCCTCTTGACCCTTATAATAAAGGAGTGATCTGTTGGTGTTTTCTGGGTCTTGAGGAGTAATGGAAAAGAGTTTGAATGCTCAGGTTGGGAAGGCAGCTGAGGCATAGACATTGATTTATGTCTAGTACTTGCTAGCACTTCTGACTCCAGTGCAAATAGTACCTGAATATTTTGAAACTTGGTTCTGATTCTAAACTAATTAGAAGTCAACTACTATGTGCTGTATAAATAAATATACAATAGTGAACCAGATGAAAGACCAATTAAGGAGCCAGAGAATTAAATCTCAGTCAAATGTTTATCTTAGCCAGTGCACCTCAGTTTATATGAGATATCTCTAGGCAGAAAGAAAATGCATCCAAGGGAAGACTACATCCTGCCGGTGTAATTCAATCAGTTAGCAAATATACAACTGAATTTCAGATTTTGTTCATTTTTCTTCCACATACCAGAGGTAATTGCTGAAGAGTTTATGACACTTTTCATAGGATACTGGAGAACTTGAAAGGCCTCTTCATCTCTGTGGAGCAGCTAATTGATTTCTTAAGGTAGATCCAGAAGAGCTTGCAGGGTGGTGGTAGTAGCACAGGTGAGCACGCTTGCCTCTACAGCCAGCACAGCCAGTGGATTGTCAGATAACAACAGAGGACTTGCACATAGTTCCAACACGTTTGGGTCAAGTTAGACCCTGTATGAGCAGTTCTGACCATGGCTGTCCAATGTTCAGCATCACATAAGTAAGGCCCTTATGTACTGTAGTGCTCTTAAATCAGTAGCTATGGGCATGATTCACTGTTGATGCTGTTTTACTCTTCTTTTCATCCTTTTCGTCCCAGACAATTTTTTCTGACTGCTGTGGCTGAGCTTTTGCTGCCTTTTACTTTTTCCCTTAATTTCTTGTCCTATTTTGTTATGGGCCTAAACATTTTGCATGACAAATGTGGGGCTGTTTTCAGCTTGCTGTCAATGCATTTTCAGATAACAAAACCTCCTTTCACTGGACCAGTTCCTGAGCTGCATAATCTTCTTCTCCAGGAGCTGCAGCTTTAGGCAGGCAGGATCTTCGCTCGTAAGTGAACCGCTCCCTGCATATTCAGCACACGCTAGAAACTGCTGGTTTGAACTAAAAAATGGTGTTGTTTTCCTTCATGCTTGTCACAGACAATATTTTGTGCCTCGGGGCAGCTTTTCCAACACCTAAATATGTCGCTATGAAAACATTCTTCCACCACAATGGCTTAAAAGGGTGGCAGTTGTTTCATGCAATGCAAGCTAAACTGCAGATCTGAACTGCCTCTCTGCAGAGCATTGCTGCTAATTCAGTGCTGTTCGAGGAACTATTCATCATTCTTGTCTTCTTCAGTGAACTTACAAGTCTGTATAATAAGGACCACACACAGTCTTTTATTTATGTAATGGTCTATTTATCAATGTGAGGTGAGAATTTGACCTTATTATACAAACTTCAGTATTCCCAAGATGTGTCAACATCCAGTTTCTTCTTGCAGCTCAGCCCTTCCTAACCTCCTTTTGCATTTTCATTGCTCTTTTCATTATGTAGCTAATTAAGCCATGCTCATATATAAACACCATTACACAGTTTACCAGCTTGTGAAAAGTTCTCAGATATATATATATATGCATACACTGATATATAGTGTATGCAGCATGGATTTTTTTTTTCTGAAGTAGGTTGTAGTTGGTTCAAATCAAAATGACATTTTACTAATGGCATTGCTATGAAAGCAGGCTAATAGAGTCTAACTGTGAGATTTCTTCTCCCTCTGGAAACAAAATGAGAATAAATGAAAACACACAGTATTTTTGTTCTTGTGCATTTTGTGCCCAAATCAAAATTTCAGAAAATACAAAACAGCCAGTATTGAACTAGTGTATAGAAGTTGCTGCTAAGCTTGGATTTAGCTATGAAAATGAAACCATGAAAAACATCTCATCCATGCACACAAATCAACCCTGACTTGAGATGGTATTATAAGATCTTGTTCTCCATGTGTGTGCGTATCCTTTGCAGAACGTTTAAAGACGAGTAGAAAATCTGTGCACAAGGTGACTTGACATGCATACCTGCATCTTTCAGTTAAACCTGGGCTGTTATTTGCATCTGCTCTGTCCTGCATCACATCACAACAGCCTCTCCTTGTCTTACATGTGAATTTTTAATTCAGAGATTTAAATTAATCTAACTTGACTCTTCAGGCAAGAGTCCAAACCCTGTGAACAGAAAAACAGAATTTGGTTTACGAACCCACTGTGAACTGAAGCATGCAAGGTTTGTCTGGCTTTAGTTACTCGTTTCCAGGGATACTTGAGTCTGCTTAAGCAAACTTCTATGCTTCTAATTTTCACTCCTCTTATCAGGAGAATTGTGTGCATTAGGTTTCTTCTGCTGGCCTCAAATACTGCCTTGGGGATGAATGACAGTGAAGTTCAGTTTCTGTTAAAGAATATGCCTTGGTGAATTATATTCTACATGTTTAATTGATACCAAGTCATTTATCTAATTCATAAGGGGACAAGGTAGAAAGCACACATGAATGCTTCATTCAAAGACCAAAATACAGAAAGTAGTCTCTTGGATTTGATGTAATGTACTGTAAATATAGGTCACTAGACTTATCCATTAAAGGAAGAAAAAACAAAATATGTCATTCCAAGTATAGAATAAGTATCTTAGGATATTGTATTAAACCATGGAGTGATTACTTACATGCATAAAGTACATGTAACAGACTGCAGCACTGGGATATGTAA
Organism: Gavia stellata; assembly: GCF_030936135.1. Classification (NCBI taxonomy): domain Eukaryota; kingdom Metazoa; phylum Chordata; class Aves; order Gaviiformes; family Gaviidae; genus Gavia; species Gavia stellata. The sequence continues at coordinate 7,946,993 of NC_082611.1, read as the reverse complement.
TACCAGGTTTTCCCACAGTGGTTGTGTATTAGAATAATCCTTTTTCATCATTGCATGCTGATGAGCATTAATAAAATAAGCCCACTAATTTAACAATATTCTACAACTTTGCCTCAAGTACACTTTTTGTTCTGGCATATAAAAAAAATAAATAAAATGCACAGAACAATTTCTCATCACCACTGGGACTATATGCCAGGATGATTTGTCAGAACTGCTACAGCTTCAATGCCTTTCCACCTATTTCTTCCACCTTTTCCTCTTTCTTTTATTTTTAACTTTCAATTTATTGTTTTTAAATTCAAAGAGATAACATAGCTACCTCAGGGGAGGAATTTTACAGCATTCCACAGTGAAAATGGCATTCCTTAGAAAGTTATGCTATTACTTTACAGCTTTTAAGAAACATACATACAAAACCAATGTAATGAAAGTTTTTAACTAGACTGAACAGTTTCTAAATAGCTATGGGGCAAAGTCCTGGCTCAAGCCTCTGTTAGCTAGCTAACTCCCAAATAATCTGTATTTCATTAAGAAATAAACGATTAGACTGAAATAGTTTTTCTTTAGTTGGAAGTATCAGAAAGCTGTGAGAGATCTTAAAACCTGATTCTGAGTTTTACTTTCCTACATCTGTAGAAGATTGCCTCAGTCTCTGTTATTAAAGTCAAAGCTTTTGGCACAAGAACCAATTTTGCTAAATGTTACCTTTTCATATAGGTGGATTTTTTTTGTAGAAAATCTATAAAGAACCAAAGAAGAAAATAATTTCATATGTAGAATTTACTTTTGGCAATTGTTCAGAAATATGGAAAATTTAGGATTTCAGGAAAAAGGGCAGGATTATGCATGTAATTTTTCCTTCCAAAATTGGGTGAGGTAATATTTGGGGCATTACATTTCACTACAGTTTTTTTCAGAGCGTAACAGAGACTGGAGAACCAAGACAGTTTGTCTTCACTCTGGAAGAACACAGTAAAATATTAATCAGTAGGGAGGGTAAAAAAGGACAAAAAGCTGAGATTCCTTTGAAGTATTTATAAGAAGAAGAAAGAAAAAAAAGTTAATTGTCATTATTTTGGATATTTTAGAATTTCAGGGTAAATGCCTTGAGTGAAATGCCAGTATTTCTATAGAAAACCCCCAACAGTTATGGTAATTATTGCAGCAGAGCTTCTTCCTGAATCCTCTTTTTTTTTGGTACTGATAACCTTCTGAAATTTTGTTTGGCCTGAAGTTTCTTACAGTTGATCTCTATCAAAATAAACCAAGCATTTTTAGGTTTGTTATAATTTGATTATTTGTACAAAATTCCTTCAACCACTTATGAATTATGTGACTATGAAAAACAAATATAAGCTCTTCGTTATAATCCTAATTGAGTTGTAATGCTCTCCCACTGGGTACTTCTCTGTCCCTTTAGGAAATTAAATCCCTTAAAAAATCTAACCCCTAATCCACTTACTTTCTATTGAAAATCAAATTAGGCAGCCAGTGTACTTTCTGATACCTAAGTACCTTTGCAGTCCAAATGCAGTTCATGTTCTGAAGCAAAACTGCAATTGCATGTCCTGCTTAGCCCATGTTTGAGCTGTTACCTGCATTGGGGCTATCTCTATGTGATCAACTCTGCCTCCTTTCTCTGTCTCTCCCTCCTTCCTACTGAAGACTACCTGTGGCCTTGCCTGTGCTGGTCCTAGCTACCTGGGGAAAAAAAAGTTGTTCCCTCTGATGTGTGAGCCAACCCAGGTCACTGCTGTTTTCCTGTGATGTTACAATAGTAATAGGGCTTTGGTAGCAGCGATGGTCTGAGAGACAGGGGAAAAGGTTTGTAGGCAGGGGTAATATCTTTTATTAGACCAACGTGCTATAGCTGGAGCCTGTAATGTGTTTGCAAGCTTAGCTGCTTCTGTGTATCAAGCTAATGAAAGTTATTACCTCTCCCTGTTAACCTGGCCTTATTTTCTTTAGAGCCACATCAGCAGTACAGTGGCACTTAGAAGTGATGTTTAAGCTCAGTTTCTTCCATTTGAGGAGGTCCCTCTTTCCCTATGGAGCAGCCAACCCACTGAGCTGCAGTAGATGGGCAGTAACACACTGCCTTCCTTCATCTGTTCTGTTTTAGATGGAGGAATTAAAGATTCAAGACTGAGAAGGAGGGAGGAAAGTCATGGTTTGGGGATGGTGGTGATGCTGGCTCCCAGACTGCTCCAAGGGCTACTCATGTATTTCACAGGAAGAACAGTCAGTGCATAAATTGCAAGAGGGTCCTTGGAGTGGATGCAATGCTGGGTGCTCTTGGATCTTTTTCTTAAGCTTTTACAGTTTTATTCCATCTCTAATTATGCGTGGAACTAAATCCTTCCAGATTTCTTCAGGCTGCAGTGAGAAAGAGCTATGTTACAGTGGGAAAGGGGTGGCTTTCACTCTCACTGGCTTCCTTTCTGTCATGTCTCAATTAGACACACACTCCCCAAACTTCAGTTCAAGTGGAGATGGGAAAGCATGCTTCCACTCACGTGTGGTGGTCTTTTGTTATGAAAATATCTGTTAGCATTTTTCCAGCCATGACTGCATGGATGGGTACCTCTGTGGGTTTCAGTGTTGGCAATACAAAGGTCAGTGATGTGAAAGCAAGCGAACAAAACATTTCTCTTGGAGTTCTTGGATCTGTGCAAAAATGTATGGAAAAATTGCTAACTGCTCTGCAGTTGAAGGTAATGTCAGTATATAAATGTGCCTGGGCTCTCTTAGCAAGAACAGACCTTGTCTGATAGAAAGGTCAGAGTTGTATTTCCTTGTTAAGAGTTAAAATTCCCCAGCAAAAGAGGAAAAGGGATGTCTGTGTTTGGGCAGAGGAGTTCTGGTACTGGTTCTGGCATGCAGCCAGATAGAAGGGCTTGCTGTGCCGGTGTCACTGCGACTCATGTAAGTCTTTTTCCAACTTATTGGTATCTGTATTGATAACCTGACGGCAAATTTTTCTAACTTTACCAAGGCTGAACAAGCCTGTTCATGACAAAGGGCTGATGTGATATTTAGCATTCAGTACTGCAGCGTCTTCCTTCTATCACAAATATCTAATCTACAATCTCTTTACATAGCAACTGAGCACCTCAGGTATTTGTCCTTACATTGATCTTCTGAGGCACGCAATGCTCTTTTACAGTTGGGCTGGGATTTTTCTATAGCTGTCTGAAATATTGTTGTCCAGCCTGAGTGAGTTGTTCAGCAGAACTGTTTATTGTAAGAGATGCTCTTCCGGAAAAGAAAGATCCCTCCTATCCTAAGGCAGTATCTGTGTCCCAATATTGATTATAAAAGGAGTTTCTGTGATAAGATTAGACAAATGCCTAACACCTACTGTTGCAGGCCCTCTGGAAAATTGCAACAGGAGTGAAAAGTATCTTCAGAAATGTAGTCCTGGGTTACTTTCCCAGTGCAATAAATGAAGCATGAGGGAGAACATGGAATTGTGGTGTCCTGTGTAGTAAGCACTGTAATGCTGACCAGCCTCCAATTCACTTTGGCTTTCAACCACCTTGAAGAACAACATATCAGTAATTATTACACTATTGTGACGCTATTTTAGTGAACCTTATTTGTTTTCTTTACCTCTTTTCTACCCTTCATAGTGGGAAGGAAAAATCGTAAAATATGGACGTATGCCCATACAGTAATGAGGCCATTTGTGTCCCATCAAAGCGCTGTTTTCATCTTTGTGTTGAAAAGATACTTATTCTATTACTGGTGAGGGCCTTACAGACCTCTGTTTTTCCTGACCACCCATTTAACATAAATTACCAGTCTCAGAGGGGATACAATGGCCTGTCTATAACTGCATTAAAAGGTGTTTCACGTTTAAAGAAAAAATAGTGAATTTGGGCAGATTTAAACAAAAAAGGACCTTTTAAAAATTTGCATTTCAATACAAAAGTAGTCTTATTGGCCCTGAGTCATTCTGGTGTTTACATATGCACTCCCAGCTCCAAGAGCACAGTGGTTCCAGTCATGCCTGCAGTAGTTAGTCCTTGCTTAAAAGAGCTATGATGAAGCTGAATCACCGCCAGCCGTTAGAATTTCAATGGTCAAAACTCAGACTTGTGCCCAACACAGAAACGTCATGCAGGGTTTCACCCACGCAGGAATTCAGGGTTTAGGCAGTACCCTGCGTACTCTGGAAAATCTTATGCTAATTGTGCAAGCCCACCGCAGCTGGGCCCTGGGCACTTCTGTGGTGACACTGGCATGGCTTCTGTTTATCCACCAGCCCTTGGGCTGTCTTGCTTCCACTTAACCCACAGAGCTCCAAACAGGATCCCTGCTCTGAGAGGAATCAGGCCATAACCATTGGGATAATGTTTCTGTAAGGTTTTGTGGCCCACTTAAGCCTGGACTGTTTCCCTTAAGTCTCTGCAATGTTTCCCTCGGCACCCTGTCTGGGATGGCTGTGCTGGCTTGAATAGGGCTCCCTCCCAGCAAACTCTGTGCCACTGATAAGACACCAAGGGAACCTGGATCATATACTCATGTAAGCTTTCATTACTTTTTCCTAATTATGATTGTAATTTATTTTTTTTAATCTGCAGAGATTATTACAATTGTATTGAGATTCTTTATCTCCTTTGTGCATACTTATCCTTTGATGATCTATGTATAGTATTAGCTACCTCAACCTCTAATTACATCTGCCTGATTCTTCAGCAAATCTTTTACGGCAACATTAGTCAACTGAATTTGGAACAGAGAGTACCTGAGGTGTCTCATGCAAACCCTCAGATTGAATTTAAGTTGTGCTCTCAGAAATGAAAGGCAATTTCCAAAAGTTTTTTTAAATTTAACTTCAAAGCCTCCCAAGTATATTTTATTTTGATAGAACTCAAAAAGAAAACCTTTTTTATTGCCAATATATTCTGCTCTTAGATATATTCAATTTACACCGGTAAGGCAGAAAAGAATCACTACTCTATCACACAACATTTAAGGAGTTTTCAGTAGCCACCTGGGAACAACAAATAAGCTACAAGCTTGTTGCAAGAGTGTGTGTTTTATATATCCATAAAGAAAAGATCTTTCCTGGCTAAAGTGTTGTGTGTTTCAGTACATACTGCTGATCTTCCTTCCCGCCCCCCCCCCGTCCCCCCCCTCCAAGTTAGGCACTTTTCTTACAAAAAGAAAGTAATAGGGGCAGTATAGAGATTCATTTTACCATTTGACAGCTGTTCCTCAGAAGGTTTGCAACAAAAGGCTCACGTGAGAAGCCATCAGAAATTCCAAACTCAGGACAAAATTGTAGGCATGTGTTTCTGAACGGTGACAAAATTGAAGAGAAGCCACCCTTTAAGTGTAAGTCAATCTGGATCTGCCCTTCAGCAAACTTGGGCTGATTCATCTTGGTTTACATCAGATTTGTGGAAGTCAAATAGAGGTTTAGAATGAAATGTACTTTGCATCAGACATTAAACAGCAATTTGAGGGTGTCTGTTGCAAGAGGTTTGAAGCTGCAGCTGAATTAAGGACATACTAAATCATACTTAAAATCACATACTCCAGGACCTTTCACTGTTGAGAGCACTCTCTGCTCCAAAGAGGAAAACCTCTGTCCTAGTTTCCATTCACCCTCACTAATTCAGTTTTGTACCATAAGCTGTGGATACCACAGTTAGCTTTACTTTTCCTTGTGACAAAAGAAAATAGATTTTGACCTTTAATATGTGTGCACAGAGGCACAAATTAAGACTCTGTTCAGACTGATGTAATCTTTGTTTCTCATTTAAAGCTTAGAAAAGGATGCTTTGGCATACCACACTATAGCACGTCTTCCAGAACGGCTTGTGGAGGGTTCACCAGGGTGGGTTCTCCCATGAGGGGAGAACATTCATGTCACCTTATATTGTTGGACAGGTCAAAAGGATCTTAACGGAGATGTAATTTGGCCTGAATGTATTCACAGCGCAGAACCATCAACTCTTTTCATCTGACTAGTTCCTCCTTTGAGAAGTTACTGTGTAAATCAAAGGTTTAGCAATTACAAACCCCTTATTGCCTGTAACTGAACCAGAGGTGTCCACTGAAATGAAAACCACAGGGTTTTTTTCTTAGCTCTCTAAGCGTGCTTCTCATGGCCACAATGAAGTTGCATGTAAAATACAGATATGCAAAATAATAGAAAACTGAGTTTTTATTAGAAAATTTAATACCAAAAGTAAAAAGCAGAAGGGAAAAAAAAAATCCCCTTACTCAATGGATGGAGGTGTTGATGAATAAAGGATTTTGGAACTAGAGGTGTTAGTCATAGGCCATGACAAATATTGGTATGCTTAAGCATCAGGCTACAGATATTAAACCTGGCATATATCTTAGTTTTATTCTGACTTCTTAGAAATTAAAAGTTTGTGACTCTTCTACATTAGGTTCAAATAATCTGTATTAGTGAAGCACTAATTATTCTGCACTTTTATCCTATGTGTGCCAATGGATCTGCAAACAAGAGTGGCAGAACAAACCCATGTAAATCTGACACAGCTTTTTTTCCTCCTCTCTCTATTTTCTTTGGTTTATTTTCTTCAAAAAAGAGTGCATTAGAGCTCTAAAAATAAATAAAAAGAAATACTTTTACAATGACTTCCTGGGCTTTGGTGCTTACTTTTTATGATATGCTTTTCTGTTGCTAGAGGAGTGCTCATCCTGTGCTTTCAGCACCCTTGATAGTTTTTTGAAACTGTAGCAGTAAAACTGCAGTAGCATCTAGGGGTCTATGTGGGCTGAAGTTTCTGTGGTGTTGCACAGCTGCTGGCTGTGTCTGCTGCCAGCTACTTGCATCTTGCTAAGTGAGATGGAAAAAGAGGGCGTTCAGGAGCTGAGCTGGGACCTAGCCTCAGGGAGTGCCCACCCAAAGATTAGGAGAATTTTGCCTGTGGTATTAGAACCGTATTGACATTTTCAGAAATAACTCATAGTGCCATTTGTGCTATTTAATGGTCCATGAAGCCAATAGATATGTTAGAGCTGGCACAGTTTCTGTCTGCTTCGGTAGCTTTAGATTAGAGTATGTTCTCTTTTGAAATGATAGGAATTATTTGGTTTGGGAAAAATAAAGAGATCTTCACATTTTAATAGCATTATTACAATAATTTTTGTGTGTTATGCCTTTACTGGTGTGCCTCAAGATGCATGTGGATTGTGCTGAAAATGTGGCATGGGTGAAATACGCTAAATGCTGAAAGCTTCTTAAATCTAAACCACAGCTTCTTGTTAGACATCGCATGGGGAGTCAATGTTCTCAGCACCTTTTCATAGAAGGAGTATGCAAGTAATGCGGGATAGATTTCACTCACGTTCATCTTTGAACTCTGGCAAAAAAACCACTTGAATTCCTATGTGAGTTTAGACTTGTGAGTCGTATTTGATTCAATGGTAACATTCATTTATTTGCAAGCACATGGAATATAAGACTGGCAGCAAGTTCCAGTCCTGCAAACAAAACGTATTTGTACGTCTGCATTCTTGAAGTCAGTAGTTTTGTTTGTAAAGATGCTTCCCTAAGGTCTTTTGCAGAATCTTGAACTGAGAAGAAAAGACTTTTGGTATAAGAAAAACTAATGTGTTTCTGTGCATTGAATACTGCCAGCTGACACCACTAGGTATTAGTGTATAACTGAAAATAATCAAACAGTAATAGATGTGTATGTAGTCAAAAAACCCCTTTTAAACTATATAAGCTATTTGGCCCTTAGGATGGGGGAGCTCATTTCAGAGCCTTGACTTGTATTGTCTCAAATCTGAGCCAGGCGCTGAGCCCTGGGGCATATATGCTGAAGTGTAGCCTGCTTTCAGTTCAGTGCTGCACTTTGTCAGCTTGAAATATGTTTACTCCAAATTCACATGTTTATGCAGAGATGTTTCATGAATTCTGCATGCCAGGTCACACTATCTATGCACATTCCCATTGCAAAATGCAATTGTGCTAGTCTGTGGAGGGAAATCAGTTTTTTTTAGGACTGAGTCCAAGGTTGTTTATTTCCATATTTTTCTTTTTTCCATTTCTTTTGTAAAAGCCAGGAAAATAAGCCAATTTAAGCTATGCCCATATTGTGTCTCTGGCACCAGAGAAATAAATCAGTAGCATTTTACTGAGACAATATGTAAATACAGCTCAACCTTCCTCACACTGATCACTTGATTGCCAATTTGGCCTCTATGCAAGTACAGTGTGGCAGAAATGATACTTCTTTAAAACTCACATGCTACCACCATTCAGCTCTCCATATATTGAGCATTTTTCTGTTTTTAATTAGTGACTTTGATATTAAGCCAACTGGGAAATATTTATTTGATGAAGATTCTCCATTCATTAGCAAAATGAGAAAAAATGAATCTATAATAGCATATAACTGCCCCATTAAGCAGCATTAGCTATCCATTTGAGAGCTAATAATGTAAAATACAATTTTCCGACCACCAGATGTTGATGAATAAACTGGTGCTAAATTGGTGGCAGTAAAGCAATAAACAGGTCACAGGTCAATTAGTTCCACCAGAAAGAAGCAACCCACTGGGAAAATGGCAGCAATGCTGTGATGGATGCTTAGGGGGTGACTGACTGGTGTTTTATTCATAATTATGTGCACGCAGCTGAGAGAGACTGAAATTCAGGCCAAATTGATGTTTACCTATATGGGTCACTGTTGTTTCTTATTGCAGCAAAGCCAGGAGATCTCAGCCAGGCCTAGGGGCTGTGGCAGTGCTGTCCCCTCCCCAAGCAGCCGACGATGCTGGATGGTAATTTTGGCCCCACTGGAAGTGATGGCTGAACAAAATCCTATCAACCTAACTGGGACTGAGCCTCCTAGAGTGCCTCATCCTGTACAGATATTTGGATATGATTCAGCCTTGACATACTCAAGTGAAAGCCATTGTGTGTCTCCTTGGGTGCCAATCCAGGAAAAAAAGATTTATTCTTACATGTAATTCCATCCTTCAAGAGGAAAACGCCTCAGTACATGCTGAGCTTTGATTTCAGATGACTTGAGCAAAGGAAGATGAGAGCTACAAGATAAGACAGCTGAGCTGGAGGGCCCAGCAAGGGTGCATAGGATGAGACTAACTTTGTGCGAGTAATGCATGGTCGTGCAGGAAGGATCACAGCTTCAGCATTGTTCCTTTCGTTTTGCATAATTAAGATACTTGGAAGGAGTGAGTCAAGTTTTCTGTTCCAATACATCTTTTTGAAATAGTGCTACAGAAATTAATGAACTTTTTTAATCATCCATTTTATTCTGACCTATCACCTTTCCTTACAGCACTAGCATGTAAATCTTATGCATACTGCGTTAAACTATGTTAATATATTCCACAAATCACTCCCAAGGTTTGCTGCATTATGTTGAGCAGAAATGTGATGTGACAGAGAACAGAGAGCAGAGAACACACGCACCTTTTTGGGGACACACTCCAACTCTAAGTACAAGTCTTCGCAAATACTCATTCTCTACAAAAAGTACTCTAGTGTTACAGTGGCCTTTATTTTCATTTCCACTTGTCCTCTACAAAGTTCTGTCATCTTAGGACAGTGTTGGAAAGCAGACTTAAGGGATGAGAAAAAGTAAATATCCATCATAGAGTGCAAACTGTAATCAGTTGTGAGCTGGTGGCATTCAGTATGTGTTACTCGGCAGACGAGAGATGTCCGTGATCCACTGTGCTTTTTGTGCTGCTGATCATCTTTGTCATGTTCAGAGTTTTCTTTTTCTGGAATAATAGATCACTGTTTTTCTGTCTGAATAGCTATTTCCTCCTCCTTGTATGCAACACAATGGCTATCGCTTAAGTATAAAAGCTTCTCATCAAATCTCTGCAGGATGTTCTTTGCCCAAATCTGCACTTTAAAGACACTTTTAGCAGTGCAATATCTGAATTACATCAGATATATGGCAGCTTTTTTTCTGAAAATAGCAGCTCTGAGCAGGATTTAGAGTTAGAGGCAACAAAATACTATTGGAAGTGGCTGAGTAGAAAAACTTGTGGAGTTTTCTAAGTAAAACTATATAGGTTTTTTAAATTCAAACCTCTAAAAAGTCTGTGCAATACATTTTTCTTCCCTCCAAAATAAAGGTGTACTTTTGGAAAATTCCACTGGGTGCAATTAGTAGAGATGGTAGAAATACTCATAGTGAAAGCTGAAGCTGCTTAAAATCCAAAGTGGTTTAATTCTGAATTAATGCCATGATCCTGCACCCACTGATACCTGTGCTTAGCTTTAAACACATGGAAATCAATTCAACCTAACTAAAAAACCCCTGAAACTCTTTATGGATGTAACGATATAAATGTTAGATTTGTAAGATAGAGGTGATGTCAATAAGCTTTCCTCTAGCTGTGCCCCGAGATGCAGGTTGGGGTCACCCCAGGGACCCTGAGCTGATGTTTCCAGGCCCGGGTGGCAGAGGCTGCCAGCCCAGCATCGCCCTGATGTGCCTCGTCTGCCTTGCGGGTTGAGCTGAAGCCACTTGTCCCCACTACATGAGAGCCCATGCAGCTCACATGACGGGGAGGGAATTTGATGCGCTGTGGCGCATGTGGCGGTGCATGGATGGGTGTGTGAGGATGACATGAGACATGCTGGGTTAGGTGGCCTGAGGAGGAGGAGACAGGCTGCTACACGAAGCTATTGATTTAGTGCTGTGCGTGCTGGAGGCACCGAGTTTCTCACAGGACACGCTCGGAGAGCCCCAGGTCTGGGTTCTGCCTGTGTGTGCCCACAGCTGTGCTCACCCCCTGTGTTCCTCTGCACGCCCTGGGGTAGCGGGGTGAGGAGTCAGCCAAGGGCTAAAGCACCTGCTGAGGGCTGTGTAACCATGGGGCTCAGGGGATGTTTAAGACTATGGGAAGCTGGGTTGGAAAGCGCTGTGCTGCACCTCTGGGGATGTCTGATGTCAGCTACAGTTTCTGATGGAAAGGTTATAGGGCTGGGTGTGCTGGGTATATTAACAGGCATGGAACAAAACATACTCAAATGATGCATGGGGTCTCAGTCTTTTGCTCTTCCCCCCCCCCTCCTAACTTTACTGAAGAAAAGAATTTTTAAAGTCTTGGTTTGAACATCATCTTCCTTTTCTGTCCTATTATTTTCTCTCTACTGTGATTTACAAAAAAACCATTTAAATATTTTATGATAGGGCCAATTTTATTCTCTCTTTTCCCTTAAAGAAAGCACTGATTAATGTTGCTTTGTTTTCATTCTCTGTTATAACTTTCTCCCAAGCCTAGAAAAATCCTATACAGAGACACATACACACTTTCTTTCTTTCACAGAAGAGATACAGTGACTTCTTAGTGTAGAGAATAGTCTTTTTTTTAATATCATGATCTTGTATCGGTCTCCTGATATTAGCATCTGGATACATCTTCTTCAGAGAGAGGGACTTCTTATTATGAGTCAAACCCAGGGTGAATGATCACAAAATGAATTTAAAACAAAGAATTAAGATACTGTTACTAATTGACAGTTCCATTTTCTTCCTTTCCCTTTTAAATCTGTCTGTGTGTGCTTATACATATATATACACATGCATGTATACATACACAGAAAGAGTACTCACCCTAATTTTAGCCTGTATGTCTCAGCAGATGCACATACAGAAAAAAATAAATCAGTAATTTGCTGAGGCACAGTTACAAGTGGATGTTTGTTTCTGAGAGTCTAAGAACTTGTAAATGTCAGCCCAGATCCCATGGCTTTGTCTCCTGTCAGCTTTCACACTCAGCTTAGCTGGGACACATAACAAGTAAACCTTTTAGAAAATTCAGCCTTCAGTTAGGGTTTATGTTTTAAATGAACTGTAAGAATCTGTCTTTGCTGTCCACTATTTTGCATGGGGAGTGCATTTATAGACAGCCAGCAGTTCTGTGTTGTGTCTCTTGGCATGTGCCCTCAGAGCTTTGAGCTTCAAGCTGGGACCCAACTGCCCTGGCAGCTCACTGACACTGTCCTGTCAGTTCATATATGTCAGAGAAGCAGTTTTAAAGAAATGACTGGTGAGAGCTACTTCTTGGTCATGGCATCTTTTGCGGTCTCCTTGAATTCTAATGCCAAAAATTCAGGCTGTTCACCTGCCCCTCACTCTATTACTGCTGTGGTACCAAAAGAGGGAAGGGGGGAAGTCATAAAAAGTGTGTCCTTATTCTCCTCTGTCATTTTTTTTAGTTGTTTCAAATTTCTGAAATGCAAGTTCAAAGAAAGGGTAATTACTTTCTGCAGTGGGCATTCATCTAACAGGAGAGTCATTTGCAATGAAAATATTTTAAGACCTAGGTGAAATGTTGCTAATGATTTGCTTTGTCAGGTCGTTAGGTAGCTTTCAGGCTTCACTGAAGGTAACAGGAGTTTGTTCTCAGCATGACCATGGAGGAAGTGTTGTCTTAATTTCTGGTCGTATCACACTTGCTTTTTATAAAATCAATTTATGATCATAATCTCATCTCTTTGTGGGGGACAGTGATGGGGGAGAAGGGGCTGGATTGCTGGAATCAGACCCAAGGCACAGAATGTGTCATGGTAAGTGCAGTGCAAATGCACCCGGAGCAGGCACTCACTATCTTCCTGGAGCTTCGCATGCTTTTTCCTAGTTACATTAATAGGTTGGCTTCATAGCCCGGAAATCTTTTTTTTTTTTATCTTTTTTTTTTTGTTTGTTCCTTTTTCTTTTTTTTTTTCTTTAAAATGTTGTAACTCAGCAGACTATGGTCTGTGTGCCAGGATGCTGTTTATACCAGGGTTGCTTCCCACAGGGTATAATTCTGTGTCAGACTGACATTCTTAGTGAGCACTGCTGAGGCCTCTGATGGACAACTGATTTCAAGGAGCACACTCTATTATAAGAATCTCAGATTTGGGCTGTCTGCAAAGTACAAGGTTCTCTGTGCTTTTCTAAAAGAGTTGGTTGCAAGGAGAGAGAATCCGGCGCTTGGGAGTGAGGCTTTACCCACTGGTAGTTGCACCTCTGCGATTCTGCACACAGCTCGAACCCATTTAAGGCAGGAGCAGACAGGAGAGCATTAAGACCTGTCTGACCCACTGGCAATGTAAGAAATCTTCATTCTTTCTTCTTTTTTTTTTTCCTAACATGTTTCTTCCAAAGCATAGTGAAATCAGATTTCGAAACTACAGCTTAAAATGTAATAATCATTTGTCACCCAACATGAGCCACAACTTCGGTTAGGGTCCTCATGAGGGATCTGTGAGAGGATGCTCAATGTCACCCGGATTGTGACAGTGGACTTGCACAAACAGAAATTAAAAATATTTAATCAACACTGAGCCAGTTTGATGATAAACTTGCTTTTTAGCCACAGGAACCTGAAAGTTCTCTCACATTTTTTTCCTGGGAAGGGGAGGAAAATCTTCCTCTCTTTACCCCCTCCCCATTTTAGTTGTTATTCTGGTATTTAAGTCTGTCTAGGATAAAGGATTAAAGAAATAATAGAATTAGAAAAATATTACAGGTGAATTACAATATTAATGTAGGTACAATATGGTACTAATCTTTTATAATTCTTTTCTATAGAAACATCCATCAGACTGTTCACAAACTATTGCATTTAGGTATTTCAGACACTGAGTACTAAACTGTTTTCAGAAATATTTTATTAGGAAGTTTCACTCTAACTTGTTCGGTCTAGTTAGACACCTTTTCCTATCATCAGTATAGTCTGTTTCTTTATGGTCGGTTCAGGTGTCACTGTGAAGAAATGCATGCATTTTTTACAAGAAAAAATTCACACAGAAAAAAGAGCATTTGGTGCAATGTAAGGAAACACCAGATTTCTTGGCCTGTTCTCTTTTATCTCCTCCTGTTTTCAAATGAACTCTCAGATCAGGGTGGGTATAATATAATTCAAATCCTAAACTCACTTACTTAATCTCTTGTCGAAGTCATACCTTAATGTCTATCTACAACCCTGGTAGAATTAAAAATAAAGAGTGTTGTCATGTCCGGAAATGTAGTTATTTCACTTGCCATTTCTTGTTAGTCCGTTCTTTCACCCACGATCACTGAGTGGATAAAATATTTAAAAGAATGTGCTGTGTTCTATCAAACGCAGTTGAGATGAGCAGCAGGGGCTGTCAGCAGAAGAGGTCATCAGGCAATTTCACTCTCTGCTTTCTTTTGGGGCCTTTGTAAGCCAAGTGTTATGAAAAATAGACCAGTCACACAGAAGGATCCATGGTTTAATACACAGTATGTGTTTTCAGTAGGAGAATTTGGCTTGGATCCCAGGGATTATAATGACTTATTTCTGATGTGCAGTACTTCAGGTCTCTGGGAAATTTATTTGTGTGTGACCCAATATAATTTAAAAATGGATTCAGATACAGGTATATAGTGCACCTACATTAGCTAGGGGATCTGTATCTACAAACTAGTAACATGACAACGTATAGCAGTGGGATCCGATAGTCTAAAAGGCTCTAGCTAGATACAGCCAGTTTAGGATGACTTCGGCCTGATTCATAGAGGTCCTGAGCACCTGTTATTTCAGTGTTTAATCAAAGGTGTTCAAAGCCGAGTTGCTCAAGATGAAAAGTCATGAATAACCAGGTTCCTTGAGGTAATGTAATATTCTTTACTAACTGCTGTACGTGGGTAGAGCTTTGTTGCACCAAACCCTACACCTCATGCACCTGTTCTTGACCTTTCCTCAAGCAAAATTATGGCCCTTCTTAGTGAGCTGCAGGACTTTTGCATATCTGACTGAACCGGCAGATCTTATCTATATAAAGAATTCATATATGCTATAGGGTCTGCTACTCATCACAGGCACAGAAGGGTGAAGTATTCCTAGTGTTATCTGTTCTGCATACAAAATAGGTGTGGATGCCATAACTTTTTACTTTGAGGACAATTGACAGTAATCCCACTGAGATCAAGACCAAGGATCTTGGCTTGTGTCAGAATGGACACAAATCCACAGTCCTAATAACAGGTCATGATGCTAAGTTGCACTTTATCTCAACCTGTCTCCCACTGCCTCATAAATGAATGCTTTCATGGGTGTCGTCATTATTTTAATACTATGTTGGAACCTGAATGGTTTTGGTTCTTGAATAGTGTTCTGAGAGCTCCCAGTAGTACTGCAGTTGTTGACAGCATCATTTCCATTCACTCATTTCTGAAGAGCTGGAGTTTTTGGTTTTTGTTTTCCTTTTTTTTAATCAACTGGAAACTCATCCCAGCTGAATCCTGTCATTTTTTAAAGACAAACATAAATCCCTTTCCCCTCTCTTCTCTTTGCCCACCCCTAACTCCTCTGAAGGTCATGCCTACCTTTATCAGACAAATATCAACTTCTTTTTTTAGTGTTGTGTGAATGAAACTCATGACAGCACTGGGACACCCAAGTGAGTACAACATCCCAATCTATTGACTGATGTTCAAATGCATGATGACAGATGTTAGTCTAAGTGCAGAGGGAGAAAAAGAAATAAAGGACATGAATGAAGTCATCCAACATCACACATCAAGTCATTGGCAGAAATGAAATCTGCACCTTTTTCTTAGGTGTCTTTGCCCCTGTTTCTTTCTTCAAAAAAATAAAGCACCATAGGGTGGAGAGGTTTGTGTCCCTATCTTTCTGTCCCTCTCAGTACTTGAGTACAATTTTGGTTTCATTTTTCCTAATAGGTCTTCTCCACAAAGATGAATAATTACTGATAATATTTTACATTTCCAAGCAGCCTTCTGCAGATTTGAGAAGTTTAGTAAGTAGACCCAATTTAACCTTTGAGTTGTCCTGCTTCCAGAATACAGATGTTACCACTGGACAAAGGTATTCTGCAGTTATTACAGGTACTTTATTAACTTCCATTCTCATGACAGTGGGACTCACCATCCAGCCTTTGAATGGAAGAGTCACCTGGATGATAGATAAATTATATTCTCTTTTATCTCTAAATGTTAATAATGGGAAATAAGAGGAGTGCTTCTAGTTCTGTTATACCTTATCAGTATGTGTCCTGCCTGCCCTAAGAACATTCTCTGTTTGCCAGGATTTACTTGAATGTTGCAATTATACAATTAGCGTATTTACCCTATGCACATAATTATACAGAGTTACTCTAATCATGTCAATATGAGATAGGGAGAGAAAAACCCTGCATTTAATAAGTCCCAGTGAAATTCAGATGAGAAACTCAGCATTAAAAGAACATTAAGGGCTTGATACAACACCGAAATGATTCATATTCAAATACCAGAGAAGAATATGGGATTGCCAGAGAGCTGCTGGTTTTAAGTATTCAGACATTCATCTTCCAGTGTGAATTTCCTTGACTGTGTACAGTTCATGGCAGGCTTTTCTGAGAGAATAAACTCAAGTGCAGTGACTAATAAATTTGTATACATATTATACAAATACATACACAAGAGGGTGTACTTTAGGTGTTCTGAAAGCGATTATTCTTTAACTACCACAAAACCATAGCATGTCTGAACAAAACAGTGCAACAACTCAGACCTATTGCTTTAGTATGGAGTGGAAGAAAGAGCAAACTTCCTCAGTTACCACTCTAGCCTTGGAATGGTGTAAATAAATTGGTAGCCTAGGATGCTATTTAATAGCATAATTATTTTTCCTATGTTAGAAGCTGGCATTGACATTGAATTGTTCTTCCAAACTTCTGATAGTACCTCATATTAGGAAAAGCACTATCGTAGCAAATGTCACATATAGTTACTCCAAGGTATAGCAGGGAGAGAATCATTTAACTAGAAAAGTTGACTGAAGCTGCAGGGACTTCATGTGAATGGAAACCAGAAAAATAGATCTTGCCGACATTCACCTTTTCGTTTTTTGTTCAAAGGTGAACTGGTATGGTTTTGAGTCTTTCCGTTGTCTGAGGAGCCCTCAGTGATCTGCTGGGAAGACAATAGATACAACGTAGCTGTTCTTGAAAGAGCAACTATGCAAAGGAATTGATGTTAAAGTTGTGGTTTGCAGCTGGTTTGCTGTATTTTGAGGTTGTAGTTAAGTTTCTTATTCAGTGGATAATAGGGCAGGAGGGGAAATTTGAAAGGTCACGTAGCCTGTGACTCTGACCCAGGACCCGTGAAACTGTACATGACAGGGAGTTTCCAGCCTGTTCTTAAAAACCTCCAATGATGTAGAGTCTATTTGTATAAGTAATCCATTTCAGGACTTCATTAGATTTACTATTAGAAAGGTATTCTTACCATCTAACTTAAATCTATCTTGTTGCTATTTAAACTTGGTATTTCTTGTCCTTTCCTTTTTGTAGCTCCTTGAAGACTTTTGTCATGTCTCGCTTGAGGCTAGAATGGTAGAAAGCCAGCAGCAGCTTGCAGGGAGCTAGGAACCACTGCCTGCTTCTCTTTTTTCCTCCCCTCTTTTTGATTGCCTTTTTCAGTTATCTCGAGTGTCTGCTTTTACAGCATGCTGTGAGTCAACAGGGTTTATAGAGAGGGTAAAAAGGCCTATTTTGAGCACTTAAGCCACTTGCTACACCTCTGAATGAGTAGAAATGCAAGTGGAAGTGCAAAATATTGGTTCTTCCAATATTTCATTTTGGAGATGGGCAAGGCAAGCTCCTCTGTCGCAGAGGAAATGCAGTGAGAAGAGGAAAGTGCTCCACGAGTCATTCCTGGCGGAGGGACTGAATCTCAATGATGTAGCCAGATTACTGTCACTCAGTTTTACGGGAATATATCCAAGGTGAAGATGACTATGAGAATTTCCCTTACAAATGCTTCCCAGAGGTGACTTGCATCAACATGCATATGCCAAGTCGAAGGTGATTGCACCCCTAAAAACTTAAATCTCCCAGAATTCACATATGTCTACAGGATTAAGATTCCTCTTAAATGCACACCAATTTCCCTGAAGTGGGGCATAGCTGTAACTTGTACAAGATTTACATGATTTACATCATACACTGTATGGCAGAGATACCTGACATAAGCTGTTGAGAGATCTCCTGGGTGTTGAAAGCAGCGTATGGGATGCTGTAGGCAGATCACGTAAGTTTTATGAGTGACTGCTTTTTGTTAATGCACTGATGAGTAGAAAGCAGCCAGCTCTTTCAAAATCTTCCTTTAGGGATTTGTATTCTTACTGTAGAAATGTTAAACTGAATTACATGTTGTGTGTCCAAAACAAGCTGGCTCATATGTATAATACATACTGTGCCAGCTCTTTTCTTACCACAGACCAATCAGTCTCCCACCAGGAGAGACCATTCTGAAATAATACGAAGTCCTGACTACCTCTTTTTAATAGCTTATGACTTGTCTCCAAAGCATAGTTGAATCTAGAGGCTATTACCAAAAAAGACAGTACAACCTGGTACCAGCCGCTGGTTCAGCATACAGAAACACAGCCATTAAATAAGAAACAGTAGTTTTGTAACTTTAATTGCTAATTAAAAGTATACTTTGTGTTCTGTGACCTTGAGGCTAGGCATTCAAGTGCTAAAATGTGAGCTCTATTTGACAAATATTATTCTGATGTGACCTGTATTTCACAGATATCATTTTAATTGGTCTCTAGCACTTACAGCAGCATAAAATATTTTTTTCCTGAATCTCATTCGTTGACTAATGTCTATTACATCATTAATTTGTATGTAGCTGTGTTGTATTTTTTGTGTTGGGTAGATTTAGATGCCCAGAATTGCATTGTTTTTCCCTTGAATATTTTAGACATCTCAAAGTTTTGCAGGTTTAGAATAGTTAATTCAGAGGAAATTATAGATATCATAAAGAAGAGAGGTTATTTCTCATAAAGGGTCAAATTCTGAAAAAAACAAAGGAGTTTAACCATGGTTAATGCATGCAATATTGAGGCTTTACTGTTCTGAATGTGTTTCATAGGCAGGAGTGTTGAAGACTGTGCTCCACTCTGATAACATCTGCAAAAGCAGACATGTATTCTGACTTCGCTTATTGTTTAGCTGCACAGCACTTCTTTCAGTTATGTCCATCACTTAGCCTGGCGCAAGGGTTCATCACTATGAAAAATGCTAAGACTGTTTTAAGTGATATAAAAGGAACTTCAGGCTTTCAGAGAGGAACCCAGGACTTTAGAGAAGAGGATGTCTTGTGATATCACAGGTTGTAGCTTACATTGATGATCAGCTCTAATTTGGACTAGAGTTTAAAACAATGAGAGATGGAATCCTAGAATCTCAATTAATGTGTAAAAAAGTGGGAGCAAGATCTTCAGCTCTTATAAATTTGTGCATCTCTAATTGATTCCAGTGCTCACTTATACCAGCTAAAGGTCTGAGTGTTGACTGGTAAAGAAGAAGACAAGAAGTTCTCAAGGAATTGCTGTGGAGCAGGTGGATATTTTTCATCAGGCTACCCAGCGCTCTGAGCGTGAACAACAGCTGCTTGGGGAAGAGCTCTAAAAATGTACTCTTGCAAGTCTCCAGGAACAGACTTTAAAGCAGAGAGAGAGTGCGTGTGGTTCAGCAGCCAAGCAGAAAAATATATTTAAAAATCACTATTCTCTTTACTAATTACCTTTGGGAACCCAGGAGAAGTGACGCTTTTACACAGTAATCAGCAAAAAAGTTCTGTGGTCTCATGCAATTTTGCTGAGTTGATACAATCCTAAATAAGGTGTCTTTCAGAGAAGATTTCTTAGAATCCCTGTAGGAAGAGAAAGAAAAAAGTCTGAAATCCCTCCTGAATGGAATTTCTGATTTTTAGTATTTCTCCATCATCCCAAGATTTGGGATCTGACTAGTCAGCTTTTAGCTGCAGCAGCTTTTTTTTTGAGGACAGTCAGGAGTGAAGCTGAACTTGGAGCATGGTGTAACTGCATGTTTCTGTACCAGCCATAAAAAGAAAATAAAAAATCATTTAGATAAAATTTTTGCTTTGCTTGAATTTTAAGGAGCCAAAGCTCAGAACAGAGTCAAATTGAGAACATTTTCTCCTAGATCCAGGTAACTTCAGTTCCTGAGAAATAGTTTCTGTGATTGTGAGATGAAAGGTCAAAATGAGCAAAAGAAGTCAATTTAAGAAGTGGCTTCTTGAAAAGATAAGGCTGTCTTCCTCCTTATATGCTTATCATGTAGTTTAGTGTCTACATAAAATGTTCTTAAAATACTCCCTTTCACTTTGCTGTTTCTAGGGAAGGTTTTAGAAAACCATATTAGGATTTGGGATTTCTCAGTAAAAGGAGGTGAATCCATTCTCCTCCCTGCGGCTCACTTTTCCCATGTGTAAAAGCAGGTTAACAATGTTTATTTGACAAAGAGCTTTAGGGCCACATTATTATCTCAAATGCTTTGTAACTGGAAACACCTTACCTAGTTATATTTTTACCATTACTGCTAGTAAAGCTAAAAAAAGAAAGGGAACAGTAATAAGGCAGCCAGCATTCACCTTCAGCAGTGCTTCATGCCTGACTCTCCATGCCTTCTCATTTACAAGCGCAAGAAATAAGGGACAGTGTGTCCAGTGTTTCTGCCAAGGATCCTCATATTTGTGGCTCTGGACTTTAGCTGCCAACAGGGCTCAATGGCTCTGCAGTGCCGGCCAGGCCAAAAGAGATGAGAATTGACCTCATGACTTTAAAAAAAAAAAAAAAAAGGAAAGAAAAGAAAGAAAAAAGAAGTTTCGTAGAAAAGGAGAGAACTATTTGCTTTCCTCGCCATTCTGTGTGACAGCAATTTGTGGGGAGGTTGGAATCGGGGATCTAACAGGAGAGAAAGCAATGGCTTCTGTGTTGTGGTCAAATTAAACTAGAGTTTCAAGAGCTCTTGAAATATTTCTATTCTAGGAGCACATTTTGGGGGTTTTATGTCAAAATTATTCTGCAATATTTTTAAGAGACTCCCATATGCACCAGGAAAGCTGTTCTATTGATGTTCATAGGTTGCTTATCCATTTCCTCCAAGGCTTGAATTCACTGGGCAGAAAAGTCTCTTTAGTCAGTTTTTCTACTGAGCCGTGGCATGTTCTCTGTTGGGAAAGGCCATGGTTTTATGGACTGTGTTAGAAATCCAGCATGAGAGAAGGCAATGTACTTTCAAAAAGTACAGTTGTGAAAGAGCTGGTCCTCTCAATATTTTTTTATGCTTTGTTGTTGATTGCACCCTTTTCTATTCCATGTGAGAAAGAACACTAGAAAACAAATGAGAGGCTTGGAACTGCTCAGAATATTTTAATCAAAAAGACTTTTTCAATTACAAAACCATTTTTCCCCAATATTTTGAAAATCAATTTTGATTACGTTTCTTTTTATAAAAAAACCAAAGGGAGATTAAGTGCTTTGATTGTGTCAAAAACCTATTTCAATTTCTGTGGGAGGAGCACTTTTAAAAATTCCAAATCAACATTTTAGCAATGAAGCACAAACATAAGGATATTCTTATGAGCTTAAAAAGTTGAAAACCAGCCCCCAAGATATTGATGGATCTCAAGCCAAAGGAAAATAAAAATAAATTCCCAGAAAATGAATTACTAACATTGTCATCATAGCCACTAGTAAATATATGGTGCTGGTTTTCAAGGACTAAAAATCTTTTGTTTTGAACTTACTGACATTGGCTGATCCAGCATAAATGCTGAGAGTAGAGAAGGGCTGCTGCTGTCAGACAAAGTCTTAGGCTGCTGCATAGCTTATAAGCATGAGGGATATATCGGACATACTTATTTTGAATGTGTCTCCTTCCATGTTTCTTTTCACCAAATGCATTTTAGATGCACACCAAGAACAAATTCAGTAATTCAGCGTGCTAAATTTTAGAGTCAGTGATTCCCCTGTAAAATCCGTTGTATTAAGGTTACCAGGAGGAGAAATCAAATCTCTATGGTACATGGCATGAAGAAGAGAGAGGGAGCGCTTCGTTTCTGCCTCTATCTCTTGCTTTCTATTTGCTGCCCTGCATGCCTGCTCCCCATTCCGCCTGCAGCCCAGGTCTGGGCTGTTCAGCCCCATGGCTGCAATCTTTGCTGTGATCCATGCTGCCGCAGCCTGAGGCTCACAGCTGTGCCCAGACGCCTTCATGCCTTTGCCGTCATCATCTCTCGGCTGTTTACTCTGTGGCTTGGTGTTACAGAGGCTGCGCCATATCGTGTGCATGTGCTTCGGTTTTGTGGAGCAGATGCTGCCTGACACTGGCTTTCTGAATTTTGTTTAAATTCTGCATAAGGGGGATCTCCCATGAAGTTTTGTTTTCCTCTTGCAGTCAGTCTTTCCTGTGCTGCTGTGTACTGCACACTGAGACTTTTCCTTCCAGCACTGCAGACCTGCTGATTATTGCAATTTGCTTGTTTTTAATACAGACTATGCCTCCCTCCTCATCCTTCCCCTCCCTGTGATGGTTTTGCCTGGGGAAGCAGTCCCAGCTAGAGCCCACAGTCTGTTTTTGTCCATTTCTCCATGTACTGGGAGGTTTCACTTCAAACAGTGTGAAGCTCTTCTTGCTTCTCCCTGCAGCTGTGATAATTTTTCTTCGCAGTGTATTTTCTGGATACAGCCTTTCTGTTGTGCATTCATTTGAGAAAGAGGATCTGTGACTTTCACATGTTAAAAGTCTTGTTGCTGAAAAATCTTTCCAAGAGCATCAATAGGGAGCAGCTGTGGAGTTGTATCTGGATGCAGATAACACGAGTGCTTGTCCATGCAACCTACCAGTATTCGAGCTCTCCCTTCCAGAGTTGCGAGAGATCCCTACTGCCCACTGCACCAGAGATGATGGTCTGAACTCTCTGAATCTGAGCAAAGATGAAATGCTGCTTCTCATTTCTCAGGCTTAGTTTTGGGGAGGTTGTGTACTAGCAACTCTTATGTGTCTCCCAGCTGTGTCCTTTGCTTCCACAAATGAGGTTTACGTGTCACGTAATGCAGCAATTTATGGCTGAACATTTCGATAACAAGTAGTCCTGTCTGCAATGACTGCTTAGCAGTTAGGACTCTGGTAAGTTAATCTAACAGTCCCGGTGATGGTTTTTAGGACATTTGCAAGAAATGGCCAAAAGTGCCTGAGGAATTTAAGCATCATCTGTAGGCCTTGCATTAGGAAATAAGCCGTTTCCCTGTTACCTCAATGTTGTGACCGCACTGTTCCAGACCCCATCACCTTTATTCTTTCCGTGTCCTCATAAAACAAAGACATCTGTCCAAAGTAAAAGAAATTTGATTTCTCCATGGATTTATTCTGGAACAATCATGTCAGCTAATTGTCCCAAATGAGAGACAGCCTGATTTGCACAGGAAGTCCAGAGATTGCTGGGTGCTAATACCTCTAAATGCTTTAGAAAAATCTTACCCTT
This sequence comes from Gavia stellata, assembly GCF_030936135.1. NCBI lineage: Eukaryota > Metazoa > Chordata > Aves > Gaviiformes > Gaviidae > Gavia > Gavia stellata. The sequence goes on along the minus strand of NC_082611.1, from coordinate 7,923,687 downwards.
TATTTTCTGGCTCTCACTGACTTGACTGTAAACCTGTCTTAATAAACAGCTGAAGAGCGAGTTAGGAGGTAGCCTGAGTTTGTGTTTTTTTGCCCTTCAGAGGTTGTACTTAAAAGGTAGAAAAACCAGATCTGCTTCTTAGTCTAATCTGACCCATACTAAATCATTAACCATGTTAGTCTCATCCCCTCAGTTTAAATGTGAGTGGATGCTTATTAATTTCTTAATATAGGTTTGCTTTTAAATGATTCATATTCCGTTTCATCGTTTTCATTGCACTTTATAGAAACTTGGCAGAGGCCTGAAGGACCTTTACTCTCTCCAGCTTGTCACTCCAGATGGCTTTGCATTTCCACAGCAGATGAAATGCTCTGGTCATGGCAGTGCAGTTGCATGCATTTACTAATCCGCTTTGCCAATCTCCCGGACCCTTGTAGGATGCTTCTGTGCACCACATTTGAAGAGTTTGCATTTAAATTGGCTTTTGAAATTCATGTTTCATTTTCTTATTTTAATTACTGTCCCTGCTGCTCTCATATTTAGTTATTATACTCTGCTGGAACAGTTAGGGACTATTCAGGTTTCTTGTGATTTTGGTAATAAATTTAGATCTGATATTATTGCTGTTATACCAGGATCTAAATATTTAATTAGTGCCTCCCATGTTTTTTTGAATAACACAAAACATCTATAGTAAAAATAGGCAAAAGAGTAGTATCTCCACTTTACTGATGGTGAACTGAACTCTGAAAGTTTAACTGATTTGTCTCGAGATGCTCAAGAGACTGTGGCAGAATCTGGGACCTCCATTTTTTGTGGCTCGTATGACTTCTGCTTCATAAATTCATGAAACCCTGTGGGAGTAGACCCACAGCAGGAGCTTGGAGAACCAAACTTATGCCTGAGAGTCAGTAAAATGAGATTCCTCACAAGTGCAGTTTCACTAAAACAGTGGGGAAATGTTTCTAACTATTAATTTACTTTTCATCTCCATTAATATATTTGAGTCGGAAGTGGTATGAAATATTGTGCCATTTGCAACTGAATTGGAGTTTGGACTGTGTCCGGGTCAGGCAGGGAAGTTGTACTCAGCACATGGAGCCAGTATATTTCAGAAACTCGCCTCTAGGCACTTACTGGGTGGCAAACATGCTTCATATTCATGAAGTGTTGTTTTTCTGAAAAACAGTCCTATTATGTTACTCTGAAATATACTTACTTAAAATTATGATCCTATTGTGTTTCTCCGAGTCTGTCTTTGGGTAATCCTCTGGCTTTTGCCTCAGGTCTTGGTGTATGACAAGTGAAACCATCCTGTTACACCGATAGCTTCAATTTAGTACGCCTGTTTTGTAGTACTCAAAGTAAAGCTAGCAAATCGATTCATGCTCTGATTAGTGGTTTTGCTACTTTTGAAGTACTTCCGTACCTCAACAGATCGCATCTCATTCCACTCTCAGGACCAGACGCCTTTTTCCATTTGCCTAGTCCCTAAAAATGGTTCAACATTGCATGCAGGGATGTGTATGTTGAAGATGCTCTGCTTTGACCTCTCTGGGGTTGTTTAATACATTGCACAAGACTGTGAAAAGGGAGGAAAGCACTCCTGAATTCGTACTTCCACAGGAGAAGTCTTGCACAGTCAGTATCAACAGCTTGTGAAAACAACAGAGACCTGGTACATGGTATAAGCAGATCTAGTAGGCTGTTTGTCTTTCTGTTTGTCTGAGACCCACGGCTCCTGGCAGCAGCACAGGAGGCATAACTGAGTAAGAGGACATTGCTGAGAAGCTGTAATGAAGAGGGGACTTGAGTGGTTTAAATTTTCGGTTATACTTAACGCTGATTTTTGGCTGTTGTGATGTTTAGAAGGGGAAATGTGGGCATTGTATTTTCATACCACTTGTGCAGAAGCTGTGTGGGACCAGTTGGGACCAGCTGTTGTGCTTTGCAGTGAATCATGTTGCAAAAAATGAATGTTTAGAAATTGCACGTCAGTAAGGAGACTCGCAGTCTTCAGCAGGGCTGAGAAACTGCTTGGCCACTTGGCTGTCTTTTTGTAGGTCCTTACTGACGCATTGTGAGTTCAAATTTAGTACTAGGATGAATTATTCACTACTGAAGTGAAAAAAAGAATTTTTAGCTCAAAGTTTCAGGCAGTTTTCTCTAGCCCTGATAGTTAGAGGAAGCCCTAGTTAGATAGTTAGAGGTGCTGTAAGAGTTCTTAGTTGAATTCAATTATAATTAACCTGGGACCAGAAAGAAGGAAATCTGAGTATCTCTGAGAAAGGATAAACATGGTGGGGATCTCAGACCATTTTTTCAATCCCTTGTTTGTGTAGTATAGAACTTTTAAGACGATTTCAATCTTTATTTTGTGTACCAGATGATTCCAAGCAGAGAAATTATTTATTGCTGCGGTTGCATTTTTTTTAGCATGTTTCCTTGATAACAGACCTATTCTAGTTGATAAGCTCCAAAATCTTCATTCCTCATCCCTCTCCTCCAGTGACATGTGAACCTGCCAGAAGATTACAGTTCTATTACATTAAGTGCCTATGAAAAGGGGAAGAGTTTTAGCCAACTAGTTCCAAACTTCTCCTGTTGCGATCTATAGCAATGCCATTACTGTCGGATCTAACATTGTGGCTTAGCCTAACCCTTCAGTTATGCACTTAGAAAGTCACAGCCTGTCAGAATAGCATTAGTGTCATTTCCAGCACCTCGCCTAACCACTGCCACCTCAGATCATGCCTGAAATATTAACTCATGTGCTCTCTTGTAGTGATAAAGTGAGGGTGATCAGCTAGTTGTCAATCAGCCTTTCAATCTCAGCTTCTAGCTTGCTCATAAATGATACTCCCATTAGCTAAAACAAAGTGGGTGGTTTTTCTCATATTTCTCATCTATTTTCTCATCAGAGAGAAATCAAAGATGACACATCCATGCTCTGAGCTTCAAGATGCTGCAGACTGGATTGCAGAAAGCCTTCTTCAGGTTTGGGTGGGTGGCTGCTCACCAGTCTCTGCCATGGCTCTCAGCCTTTACTTGTGCACATATTCACATTTAGGAATGACATCCACAATGTTGCTGTAGAAAAAGGATACATCTCCATGTAACTAAGCTCTCAGCATTTCTCAGCATTCCTGATAATTACTAATGACAGAGGCTTTGTCTCTAGAGCATCACAATATTTTGATTTGCATTTTTCTCACCAGGAGGAAAGTTGACAATGAGGGAGAAGTCCACTCTCTCAAGACACCTACCGTCAGGAAGAGAAATTTTCCACGACTCCAGTAAAACATACAAAGCACTCAAATTTCAGACAAGGTATTGTTTGTTGAATATTTCTTTCTGTCTGAGATAAAGGGAAGCAAACTAATTTTAAAATTATATCCCTGGGGGAAGATAAGGATACCAGGCTTATTGGTTACAATGAAATCCCTTAGCTATTTAAGCAGTTTAAAGGAGCCTTAGAGTAACTGTAAAGTCAGGTCTCTGTCAGGTGCCTGTGTTTAACTTTTTAGCTAAAAAAAAAAAAAAAGAAAAAAGAAGCGTTATGTAAATCTTCTAAGCAGCACATACAATAACATACTCTTCATGACAGAATTAAAGCCTGGAAAAGTGTGGAGATATGTTGCTTTGTCAGGGCTTGTGCTTTCGTAGGTATTCTCTGAATTAAACTACAGTGTACAACTTGGTGCTCCACTTGGAGCCAGGATGTCAGAGCATGTCATGTAACGCATTGTGCTGCTCCACCTTCTGCTAGCGGATAGCTCGGAGCTGGATCACCTCTGAAATGTACTGCTAATGTGGTGGGACGCTGGGGAGTGGTAACAGTGTTTCATAAGCTGTTTTTAATGTTCTTGATTAGTTTGGTATCAATTACCTAGTGATTGTTTTTTGTACAAATCCAGGATTTTACACATTTGGATTAAGTTTATACAGTTGTGCATTTAATTTGCATGGTCTGTTAGCAAAACACTAAACAAAATTCTTTTGGTCAAGTTTTCATCAGACTAATTAGAGTTTCTGTTTAGTCTGGGACCACAATGGTGGTTGGTATCATCTCAGAGACTGGCCTACTTAAAAATACAAAAAGGAAAAATAAAGGTAAGAATCATGAATAGGGAATCCTTAGTCCCAGCATGCATTTGTGGGGAAGGAAAGAAAATACTCTGCTCTGACACAGCCAGTCCAGAGATTTCTAATAAAACTGGAGCTGTTTCACCCTCATCAGTTCTGTCTTCATGACACTAAACCTTTCAAAATCGACTGTAGACTTTATTTTAGAAATTTCCACCTAAATGAAAATGGTAGCACTTCTGATTCTTTCAGGCTCATTTGCAGTGTGATTATAGAATAAATTCAGGTGTATTAATGAGAGACATCTCCTGTACTCTCTGCTTCATTTTATGGTTATTTAGAAACAACATATGGAACAGTTACCATACTCACAACGTAGAAAGATAGGGGCAGTAGCAAAGCTTGTGAGCTAAAATCCAGTATTGCTACATGCATGGAATCATAGATAAGTGTGACAGGATGTGACATCTAAGATACAGTTTGACTTACCAATGAGGGACAAAGCTAAGATAAGATGTACTGCCTCTGGAGAGAAAAAAAAAAAAGAGAAGAAAGATTCGCTGTAGGAATAATTTTGATTTTTGAAAGAAATCACAATGCTTCAAAATGATTGTGCTATAATGGTTATAGCATCAAAAGCAAGGATAAACTCCTGGGAAGACATATTTGCAGTATTTCCATTTAACCATTTCCAGGCAGGTGGGTGGATAAAATACAGGAATTGCCAACAGCAATGACTTCCCTTTCAATATATACAATTTACTCATGATCTCCATGTGGTTTATAGGGCTGGGTAGCCTACATCCATAGTTTTTCCCCTTCTGAGACTTGCTGTCTCCCAGTAACCCCAACTTTTATAATTGACGCCCTTGTTAATAATTGTTTTCTCTCCCTCTCAACCCCATTGTAGTAAATGTCATCTAAAAAACTTAGTGCACAGAGAAGGCAAAGAAATACATGCATAAGGGAGCGTGAGGCTGTTGGGTTTTCTGTGTGATAGCAACAGTGCAAGTACTGTCACTTGCGTTCACTTCCGCTCTGCACAGTATGAATGACCATACGAACCCGGGGCAATTGAGATCTGGACCCTTTGCCTTTCTGATTTTGCACATCAAGAATTTGTTCATTATAAAAGTGCTAAAAGTCATAATACCGTATTCTAATGGAGAGGGCTACAAAACAAGCAAAAAAAAACCCAAAGAAAAGGCAGCTTACAAGATCACTGAAATGTTGGTGTTAAAACTGGCGTGTGACATTGATATACATAGAAATGATTTGACTCCACTGCAACCAGCAAAAGGCCCCAGTGACCTTACTGAAGACACTGGAGCAGGGTCGATCTGAGCATAGGCAGACTGATACCTGTGAATACTGCTCAAAAAGCCAAATTAGCAAGCACTTTTGCATGATCTGTCTTGCTGCCTGGGCATTTTCCCACAGTGCTTGGAGCTCTGATTAAGGCAGTCAACCATAAATCACTAAGGCACATGTCAATGAAGCCCTTACAATGCCACTGGGGACAGAGGAATCATATCCTCTTATTGCTTTAATCGCGAGGCTGGAGTCCATTAAAAATCCATTTAAATCTATGAACTGGTGCTAGTTTTAAACTGGTAATTTATGTCCAGTGGATATTAGCAGCATTTTTTTCCCCTGTATCTGAACTATTGCCAAGAGCTGCTCTAACTAATGTATGATATTCATGTTCAGGCTTATACAATATCATCTCCTTCACTTTCTGGGTATATATCAGCAGGCAGCAGTAATAGGCATTGTCTGAATCAAAGCCTCTTATAGCAATGTTGCAAACCAAAATGAAAAGTCTGGAATAGCTCACTGTCAGTATACGGAAAGTATTCCAAACTGGGAATTGATCAGTGGATTTTCTGCCATCATCTTTCAAACTGCGTTTTGGAAGGACTCGGACAAAAATTCAGTAATAGGTACCTGATACCCAACATTCACCGACGAGGATGAGCTGTACAATAATAATAATAAACCAAATGCTTTTAACAAACAAGGGCAAATTCAGTCTAGTTAATTACTTTGTTATTTTTGGAGTTTGAGTGTTTCAGAGGCAATCTGTCCTTGTACTCATCTGATTTGCAAGACACAGTAGAAGCTCTTCTCCTCCATGCCAGCACTTTTGCATGGTGGCCTTCAAAATTAGGCAGCCAGCCCTGCACTTCTAACTGACAAAAATCAGTTTCTACAAAGGGGTCCAGTTGAAACAGTGCAGAACTGGTGTATATTGTACTGTATTAAGAAACACTAAAGAAGAAAAGCAACAGCAATGGCACAGCTGGCACCTGTATTACTGTGTATACACGCAAACAACGTAGAAGCAAAGACAACTTGGGCAGATGTATCCCGAGGCTGGGATGGTTCTGGCAGCTTCTGGGCAGGGTCATGACCCATTTAAAGTAATCTGACTTTTCCGTTTTGTACTGTAAAAAGCCTCTAACTGCTTTATGGCAGTTTCCATTTCAGTTTTCTTGCAGAAATGGACTTTGAATCACAGAGGTCAATGTCTTCACATTTACTCATGGTATTAAAAAATTCTGGAATTTAAAACAAAGGAATGCAAAATCTTTTGTTCCCATTGCCCATTTTCGACTCTTAAATAATGTTCCAAAGTCCTGAGGACTGTGGGTAGTTCAGCTATCACATCCATCTATAATTGCCGGGCCTTTTCAAACCTTCATCTCTAGTCACTGCACTTTCTTTGCCTTCTCCCCCTCTGCTCCACAGGTCTGCTGTCCGCCTCCCCATGGTGCAACCAACTGAGCTGCCAATAAAACACAGGTGTACCCCCAGCAAGTGCCGCAGGGACACGCTGGGGCAGAGAGGATGGTTACGTATTCACAGTGCATTTGTCTCCAGCTATTTCATCCATCTGTCACAGTCTCTTACTACTAGCAGGTGAGCACCTAGCTCTGGAGGGCTAGAAAAGCAGAAAGGAAACTGGCACTTGAAGGGTGATGAGATAAGCGTAATATTGGATGTAAAGATGTGGATCACAGTTGGAAACCCATAAAGGGATGTAGGAGCAAATGTTGAAAGTTGTGGTGAGGGTTTTTTTGCTCTGCATTTAGAAATGATCATCAGAGAGCAATGAGGCTGTCCTGATCAGCCAGAGGCAGACAAAAGAAACCAAGTGAAAACAGGCAAAGGCTCAAACGTTTCTAAGCCAAAGTGCTGGTCTTTATTTTTTTCAAGTGAGACTAATTAATTCCTACTGGAAATCTACCAAACTATTTACTCTTACTTCTGGTAGCAGCAGCCACAGAGGTAACCAGAAATCTCTAGGTAGTACAGGTGTTTGCTAGCAAGAGCAGCTGTTACTATTAGAAAAAAAAGAAAAGGTTTACTTCAGTTTCAGCTTCATAACCCAGATGACAAGTTCTGAAATGAATTAAAAAAAAAAAATCTCCAACAGACACTTCTTCAAAACCTGGCTCATTGCTTGGCTTTGTTTGCAGCTGTTTTGCTCCTTCTGGGGTTTGGCACGGGATAGCTGTTGTGGTGGCTGCGTTCACCCTTCTGCATGTCCTTTTTCTGGCTCACCTTCCATTTGGAAGCCAGTTTCTTTTTTCCCTTGTTTTGTGCTCATTAGTGCAAAAGAAGCAACTGTGCTGCTGTCTTAGCTGATGCCTCAGCTAGACAAAGGAGAACAGCTTCCTTAGGCGGATGGAAGATGTTTGTTTTGTACTAGGTGCTCACTTGGGACAAAGAGTAAACAACAAAACTAACTCCTTCCCCCCATCCTAACATTTTTGTTAGTTTTCTCTTATGAAGGTTCTCCTTTAAAGTGGCAAGATTTATTGACTGGACTTGAAGGCATCCAGATAATGCCTCAAAAGGCAAAATTATACTTATGTCAGCAGCATTAGGGGAAGTTAAAGTTGTGGATATAAGCAATCCAAACTAAGCCAGGAAGCTTCTGTTTGATTCAGACAGCTTATAGCTGGCTATCACTGAAGTTTTCTTTTGACAACTGCAGAACTATATCCTTTTGATTTTTCATGTACAAAGTCCTGCAGTAGTTCGAAAGTGAGGAGCAAGATTTCATGCGTGCGACTGACTAGAGAGAGACAGAAGCATTTTGAAATTATTCAACACAAGTTATGTTTTATTCTTACTGCTTTTCTTTTTAGCACCAGAAATCAGTGCTGATGTCATTCTTGTGTTAGCTGCTTAGTTTAGTGAGAATAAAGGACAGATAAATTGGGTCCCTGCAAAATGCAACACCCAGATGGCTGAAAAGACAAGTGAACAAGGTGCTGAAATAAGAGGCTTTTGTCTTGGGTTTGAAAAAGAAATAAAAATCAGGCAGCATACAAGTAATACACATGACCATAAACAGAAGTGAAGTTCATTTTGAGCCTGAACTTTGCATTCCTTCACATCAAATCAGGCAGGCAGTATTGCTATACTTATTCTGTGTTAAAAACAGAAGCAAAAGCAAAGCAATGCAAAGAGAATCAGACCTCAGGGAGTCTCTTTGACAGTATTTCGGTACTCAGAGACAGTTTTTGCCGGTGAAGTGCATTTCACAACCTCTGTGCAGGCCAGGTGGTATAAGGGACATGAGTTCTTATGGTGATCCTTTGCAATGACCTCCTAGCCAAATGCTCAAGTGCCAAGGAGCATCCCAGGTTTTGTTTCTATCCCAGATCCTGGATATTTCACTGAATACATTTCAACCCCTTGTCATCACAACGTTATCACTGCAGAATGACAGCAGGCTAAGCCAGTAAGTTAACCTGGATCTTGCTGTATGAGACATTACAACAGAGGCGAGAGTAGTGGCTACAAATTGGGGGACCACTAATCTAATAATTATCAGGTAATTATACAGCCACAGTGAGCCAGGTGTGGCTGCTTTTAGAAATGTCCCAGGAGGAAATGAAGTGGAGAGGGAATTATTCTAACATATGGCAATTTATCAGTTGCTAACACCAGCAAGACTTTGTTAAAAGATTCCCTTTGGGTTCCCTATGACAATGTCATGGATTTATGACTGGTGATGAACATCTCTCTGAATAGTGCAAAATGAAGTAAAGGATTACAGGCTTCTGGGTATTCTGTGATCTGGGATACAGGTGAAACAATTTCCACCATAGAGGGTGTCTTGTGACAGAAGGCAAAATGATTGCTGGTAGTCTGTGTGATTGGTAAGGTATAATATTATTTGCTTAGATTGTTTCACACAGGAGCTAGAGAGAGAGTTGGTAGCCAAAGAACCCAGAAGAAACTTGCTTAGTTTATCTTAGAAGATACTTTTTCATCTGATTTTCTCTATTTTTCTAGCAGCACTGGTTATATCAGACATAGCAGCATAACACATAGGTGCTAAAATTAACAATGCTGTGTTGTAACCATCTCTTTCAAAAAATGGTGACTGGAGGGAACTGCACATGAATGAAACTGAAAAGGAAGGAGGAGCGATGCATCATGGAAATGTTGGCAGAATTCTCCTTTCAAAATTTAAAATGTGAAAATTTGTTGACAAGCAATATAGATTGCTTTAGGTAGGGCAGTGATCATGTACAGATTATGTTTTTTTTTTCTTGTCAAAAGTACAAGATAGGAGGTACTACAAGCGTTTTCAGCCTGGTGGGTTTATATGGAGGGATGGATTCTTTTTGGTTTTGGTCAGGGGTTACACTGCAGGACAGGGAAGGGGGAAGTTCCCAGGCTCATCCTGGCTCCTTGCTGGGAAGACCTGAGGTGTTATGCCAAAGTCTGCCTTTTCTTCAAAAGGACCGTGGAAATGTGGGCAGGGAAGGAGTCTGTGATACTCTCTGATGCACACCTGTGCTGGGAGAGCAAGTTTGCTGCTCATTCTGTAACTGGAGCAATCTTCCTTGCCCACTGCAAGGATACCATTGTTTCTCTTTTTCTCACCACTTGAGAAAACAGTTTCTTTGTTGGAGTTCTCTTTGTGTGCACTGGAGTTGATGAATTGATGTGATATGACAGTACAGCTACAATTGCAGAAAAACCCAGGAAGAATGGCACATTTTTTTCAGGATACTCCATCCTGTTCTAACATTTATTTGGCATGTTGAAGCATTAATTCTTCATGTGCCGCAGTAACTGACTTTTTGATATAAAAGTTTTGCTAGAGAAAGCATTGTAGAGTATACAGTGCCAGCAGGATTTTGGAAAAGAAGTGGGATAGGGGAAGAGAAATTTTCTTTTTAACAAAGAGCAGTAAATTCCATCATGGGAACTTATACACTAGCTTGGCCATCACAGTAAAGGTAAGAGTTAGTTTCCAGATACCATCTGATGATGATGAAAACATTCAAAGTGTGACATTCATTTGTGTCCTGAACAGCCACCTTGTAGAAGAGAGCACAAGCTCATCCAACCGAGGATTGGTGCACCATCTTCCAGCAGGTTTCTTAGCATCAGATACATGACGTTTCATGAACTTTTTGTGAGGACGTATTTGGATGTATTTTTCCAGCCTTTCAGAGTGTATTACCTTTAGGGGATTAAAGGAGTTTGATCTCTGGTTGCCCATGTCCAAACAAGCTTAGGAAGGGCAGGGAAAATTAATATGGGCCAGTGTTTCTAAGCCTTTGGTTGTGTTTTTGGTTGTTGATCAGACTTTTCTTCTATTTGTGTTTAGACTTGTCCACAATGAATGAAGCTAATTAGACTTGGTTAAGCTGATAACACCACTGCAAGAATCCAAAGCTGAGCCCTCCCTGTCTCTGTCAAAGAAAATCAATATTCTCATTCTTCCATAACCTCATTGCTCTGTTTAGCAACACCAAGCCAACATTATGCTGAAACTTATGCACATAATTAGAGCCTTGGGAATTTAGAGGTGTTTTATCTGTAATGAAGGTTTTCAAGAGTAGGGATTTGCTTTCTATGGCTTTCTGCATTCTTAATAAAAAAGAACAAAACCAAAAACATAAGTAAAAAGCATCGACCCCAGATCTAGAAAGACTTCCCTGGAAGCTGTCCTTGACCCATGTCAGCTCTCGTGCTGGCATTTCTAACCTTTCTTTAAATGGAAGGTCACACAAGTGCTTCAGTTTCACTTAGGAAAAGGAGGCACCAAAAGGGGAAGATTCCAGATGAAACCAGGATAGCTCTTCCAGTAAACACCTCACTCCACAAACAGTCATAGTGGGATCAGGACTATATCTCCTAGAGAAGAGTAGTATCCCCCGTTAAAAGGGAATTATAAGCTGCACTTATGCATGTTTAGCTATGTTTAATTGCTGGCATACTTGAGTGAACTGCTTTTGGGGGTAATAGTTACATGATGTTCTCTGTTGTGTAATAGATTAAGGGAAATGCTGGGAATGGTTTTGTTCTCACACTGTGCAGCATCTCCCACTGCCTTTTGGGACAGTGACTGCAGTTTTTTAGGGCTCTGGCAGTGATAGAAATCCTGCCCTGGCTTTGGGTAATTGCCACAGAAAATGCCGAAACACTTCCCTCCCTGGACAGACAGCCCTCTACTGTCCATTGCATTTCCTTGCAGCAGTATAGATGAGAAAGGTCAAAGCAGCACAGAAACATACCTGTAGCTTAGTCTTCAGTAGAAATACTGGTAAGAGCTAGAGCTAAGCAATTTGACTTGGCCAAATAAAATATTTCTAGTGCTATGTAGAGCTATGCAGAATCTCCAGTAATATTTGTGTTGTAAACCCAAATCTCTTGATTGTTAGTAAAAATAATGTTGTCTGAATTGTGCTAGAATATTGAGAGTGAAAGAAATTATTTGGAAAAGCAGTAAGAAGACCTGGTTTAACCTAATAGCTTTTACTACAGGTGGAGCGTAGTGCAGAGAATGGAATAATGAACATAGTCCCCAGTTTAGGCAGCCTTCTGTGCTGCAACTGCACATGTGAGCAAATACATTATAAACAGCTTCAGTGAGAATTGTAGGGAACTGCATCCTTGGAAGGAAAGTACCAAAGACAAAACTTACATCAATAACAGCAGTAGGTAAAAGTATTCCTAAGTGCTCAGGAACAAAGGAGGTTTTAGGAAAAAATTCAAGCAAAGAGGGTTTACATCTTATTTATAGTCATCCCTGGTTCCATTTGCTTGTACTGTTCTGTCTTACAAAGGAGATCAGCTTTTGTCGGGACAGCTGGGACTGGGATGGCTTATTGTCAAGTCTCAAATGTCAATGGCTAATGCTGATTTATATGCAGATTACCTCTCAGCTTTATTTGGTTATTTATTTCTCAAAAATGCTGTCATTTGCTTCTGAGGAACAAATCAATGAGAGGGCAATAAAGAAGATGTAATCTTCTTGCTGATTCAGGAAAAAAAGGAAAAAATAAGAAAGAGGACGAGATAAGCATTTCGGCAAATGTATAACTGCTGGTAGTTTTTCCGTTCAGGTGTTTGCCAGATGTCAGGCTATTTGGGAAGAATGCATGTTGCTGTAGATCTAGAGCTGCAGTTGAGGCCAGACTCTGTGTTTAGTCTCTGCTGTTTGAGTTAGCCTTTAAGTTCTTCACTATTGGTATGAAAAAAGTACCATTGCATTAGCTCTGTTCCCTGACAGCCAAAAAAATGAATTCCTGTAGCTCTCACCATCTGGCTATGAGCAGAAAAGTTTTTTTTTTCAATGGCAATGTCTTCTTTCCAGGGTGTTCCAAATAATAGCTATGTGCCTTACTGACAAAAGTTAAACTCTTGTGGGCTGCCCATCCCCTGGATTCAATGCTGTGTTTTGGTTCATTATTTCCCTCTCCTCTCCAGTCTGCCCCATCGCCTGCTCTCTAATGCTGGATACTCTGTGGGGTAGGAATGAGCTCTTTGCTCTGTATCTTTACAGTGACTGCAATCCTTTCTTCCCCCCTGAAAAATGTTTGTTACTGGTGATTATCTATAATCGGAAAGAAATTGGTTTAATATTTTTACACATTTCTTGTTGAGCTTGGCAAGTTTGCGTTTTGGAAGTTACAGACCTAGTAGTGATGAGAAAGCTTGAGGTACAGCCATTGAAATTGAAATGTTATGCACCACCAGATTTACTTTGCTTGGTAGTTTCCAAAATACAATTGCATTGTCATCAGTCCTAGTTCATATTTAACTTCCAGTGACTTCAATGGAAATTTGGTCCCCAAACTGTTCATAAGTGGCAAACTGCATACCAGAAGAAAATGGGTTTGCATAAATAAGGCACTAGATTTAATGTCAAGAGATCTGGGTTCTATTTCTAGTGTGCTGGCAAGCCTCCAGCTTTGGATCCAGCTTCACCTAATCCATTAAAGATGAGCAGATACGTACAAGCCTTAGGCCCACATGTTCAGCTCCTTGCTGAGCTCAGCCTTGTGTGTGTGCATCTGTGAAATGGTGCTAATAACAAGATAGTCAAACTTGTAGTTACCCGAACATAAAAAAAACCCTGAACATAAAAAGTCTGGTTAGGCTGGGGTAAATGCTAATCTCTTAAGATTTATTATAGTCACTTATTCTATGCACAGCCCTCATGAGAACTCAGAAGAGTTAGGAGATTTATAAATAAGAAGTTGGGACTAACAAATAAAGACGCTGTGAGACAACCCAGCTCTTGTGGATTTATAGCTAAACTGCATTGATTTTTATTCCTTTTTTTTTTTTAATTTGAGTGCCTAAGGACATAAGAAATGATCAGAAATTGATGGTGACCCCAAAAATAACTTTCTAATGGTGATGAAAATCTCTTATTAAAGATTTATGTGGAGCGAGGAACCAGGTGACAGCTATTTCTGGTGCTGAGCGCATGTGCCTCAGCATAAGTAAACATTACTGATGGTATGAATGTTCTTTCTTGAGAATTTTTAATGATTAGAGAATTTTCTTCTTTATAGTCAGATATCTAACCACTAATTACTCTGTTAAACTGTGTTCTGGTAGCAGGAGAAATGCAACAACAAATTTATTTACCTATTAAAATCTTTATGTGTCTATTACTGCCACCAGTCTGTGGGTCCTCAGAAATATAGTCTCTTATTGATGGGATCCCAGATGCTAACTAGAATTTAATTTAGTTAAATGGTTTATACTACAGATTGTATTTCTCCATGGATATGCAGAAATAGAACAAGAGAAAACAATTACCAATTAATTAGGCTTTTTTTTTACCTATTTGCACCATTCTTTCTTTGCATTTTAAATATAAAATATTTACAACTATTTATATAAAATATTGCTTTTTGAGTCAGAAAATCTGCTCCCTATTCTATAAAGTTGCTTTCAATGCTGTCGCTCCAGTTGCAACTGTCCAGCAGTTTGTAAGACACTACATCTGGCTCTACTTATCTTTTTAACAGATTACACTAAAGTGAATCCTTAAGGCTAAACCCTCTAATTTACTAAAACACATGCACATAAAATTACAGCTGTCTCACCAAGGCTTTCATTGATTTGAACAGAACTGGGATTCATTTAAGTGGTTATAAAACTCAGATAAGCAAACTTCTTTCAAATCCAGAGGAAAAAAACACAAGTAAAATACCAAAACCAAAACACCCCCAACCTGCCAAACAGCCCTAATTACTGGTTTATTGATTGGCTTATCAGTGTCTTATTTTTTATCTCTGTGTCCACTGACACCATCTCTCCCAGATCCCTTGGCTCCAAATGCACCTCGGTGTGCTTCCCACACCGAGGGACAATTTTATTAAGAAAGTATGATGTTTCCTGTGATTAAAGCACAGTTTCACTCTTAAAAGTAACTATATACATTGTGTAAGACTCATTTCTCTGAAACTTAGCTGTCTAAAAATTAGACACCTAACTTAAGCTGAAGGCAGATCAGTCACTGATTGCCTGTTAAGTACAGAGAGAACATAGATGGAGACCTTAAGGCACGTGACTAATTTTTAGGCAGCTTAAGTTAGGTAGGAGGTTGTTTCCTCCCTGCACATTTTCTGCTATTAAAAGACCCCATTCTGACTTTCTGCACACACTTTGAAGTAAGGCATTTTCCCCTAAACGTCTATGGGAACATTTTGAAGATGTACAGGAGATGTAGGAGCATCCCTTCTGGGCACTGGTGTAAATCTACCCAGCTCCACATGTCCTCACTGCATGGAAGTGCCAGTAGTTTTACACCAGATGTGGAACCTCCTCAGCATCCTAGATTATAGCATGGGGTTCAAGAGGGGGAATGTGGGGGGAAAAAAAGATGTAAAACATTGAGGAGAAGGGAAGTGAGTTCTCTTAAAAGGCTCAGTCAGAAGCTGTTCAATTACCTTCCCAGGAATAAATGCCCCCATTTTGTATTGTCTCGTTACCCAGTTATATCATCCAGCTTAGTGTTGCAAAGTGTTCAGGCATTACTGCTGCTTAGTGTTAGGGAAGACACCAGAACCCAATTTAAAAAAAAACAAAAACCAACAATCACACAGCAATATTAGAAACAAAAAAATTAAAGAGAGTAGTTACAGCAGTTTGCCTAGAAAAGTGCGTAATTTCCTACCACCAGTCCCCTCTCTGGTGATGGGCCCTATTTTCATTCCCAAATGGTATCTGTCAGTTCAGTCAGCAGTTAAAAATTTGATGCAAGAATTAGTGGAAAAAACGTTCCAGTTCATGTGATAAACAACCCTAGACAATCATAATTCATAACCAAACCCTCCCTACTCTCACTTTTCCCCTGGGAGAGGGGATAAGAGAACAGCACAGGGCAGATGCTAGTTACTTTGCTTAATACAGTGCTTCACATCTTGCGGTATATTCATCTGCATGGCTAGCAGGTGCAGGAGTCTGCCTCTTGCTAATTCCTTCTACCGATAGCACTGGAAAAAGTTGATTATTTCAATGAAAATGGTTAAGAAGACATACTTTACACTGGATGGTTGTAGCATTATGTACTGCTGTAATGTCGAAAAGCGGAATTTGTCCAAGGCTTCCCAACAGTGTATGCAAAATTGAACTCTCCATTGCCAGCGCTGCCGGATGGGTGTTGGCCATTCCTCTTACAGGAAACAAAATCAGAGCTGGGGGGAGAACAAGAAGGCAGGAGGATGCATTGCTACTCTTTTTGCTCCCTGGACAGGAGGGGTTGAGTAAACAGCTGCTGGTTTTCACAGAATCACAGAATCATTAAGGTTGGAAAAGACCTGTAAGATCATCAAGTCCAACTATTAACCCAACCCCACCATGCCCATTAAACCATGTCCCACAATGCCTCGTCCACACGTTCCTTGAACACCTCCAGTGATGGTGACTCCACCACATCCCTGGGCAGCCTGTTCCAGTGTTTCATCACTCTCTCAGTGAAGAAATTTTTCCTAATATCCAGCCTAAACCTCCCCTGGTGCAACTTGAGGCCATTTCCTCTGGTCCTATCACTTGTCACTTGGGAGAAGAGACCAATACCCACCTCTCTGCAACCCCCTTTCAGGTAGTTGTAGAGAGCGATGAGGTCTCCCCTCAGCCTCCTCTTCTCCAGACTGAACAACCCCAGTTCCCTCAGCTGCTCCTCATCAGACTTGTGCTCCAGACCCCTCACCAGCTTCGTCGCCCTTCTCTGGACACACTCCAGCACCTCAATGTCCTTCTTGTAGTGAGGGGCCCAAAACTGAACACAGTATTTGAGGTGTGGCCTCACCAGTGCCGAGTACAGGGGCACGATCACTGCCCTACTCCTGCTGGCCACACTGTTTCTGATAGAGGCCAGGATGCCATTGGCCTTCTTGGCCACCTGGGCACACTGCTGGCTCATATTCAGCCGGCTGTCAGTCAACACCCCCAGGTCCTTTTCTGCGGGGGAGATTTCCAGCCACTCATCCCCAAGCCTGTAGCGTTGCATGGGGTTGTTGTGACCCAAGTGCAGGACCCGGCACTTGGCCTTGTTGAACCACATACAATTGGCCTCAGCCCATCGATCCAGCCTGTCCAGATCCCTCTGCAGAGCCTTCCGACCCTCAAGCAGATCAACACTCCTGCCCAACTTGGTGTCATCTGCAAACTTGCTGAGGGAGCACTCAATCCCCTCATCCAGATCATTGATAAAGATATTAAACAAGACCGGCCCCAAAAATGAGCCCTGGGGGACTCTGCTTGTGACCGGCTGCCAACTGGATTTGACTCCATTCACCACGACTCTCTGGGCTTGGCCATCCAGCCAGTTTTTTACCCAGCGAAGAGTGCACCTGTCTAAGCCACGAGTCGCCAGCTTCTCCAGGAGAATACTGTGGGGAACAGTGTCAAAGGCTTTGCTGAAGTCCAGATAGGCAACATCGACAGCCTTTCCTTCATCCACTAGGTGGGTCACCTGGTTATAGAAGGAGATCTGGTTAGTCAAGCAGGACCTGCCTCTCATGAACCTGTGCTGGCTGGGCCTGATCCCTTGGTTGTCCTGCATGTACCCTGTGAGCGCCCTCAAGATGAACATCTCCATAATCTTCCCTGGCACTGAGGTCAGGCTGACAGGCCTGTAGTTCCCTGGAACCTCCTTCTGGCCCTTCTTGTAGATAGGTGTCATGTTGGCAAGCCTCCAGTTGTCTGGGACCTCCCTTGTTAACCAGAACTGTTGCTAAATGATGGAGAGCGGCTTGGCAAGCTCCGCCACCAGCTCGCTCAGCACCCTTGGGTGGATGCCATCAGGCCCCATAGACTTGTGAGTGTCCAGGTGGCATAGCAGGTCATTAACTGCTTCCTCCTGGATCATGGGGAGCCTATTTTGCTCTCCATCCCTGTCTTCCAGCTCAGGGAGCTGGATTCCCTGAGGATACCTGGTCTGGCTATTAAAGACTGAGGCAAAGAAGGCATTAAGTACCTCAGCCTTTTCCTCATCCTTAGTGACTATGTTCCCTCCAGCATCCAGTAAAGGATGGAGATTCTCCTTGGCTTTCTTTTTGTTGCTAATGTATTTGTAAAAGCATTTTTTGTTATCCCTTATGACCATGGCCAGATTGAGCTCTAGCTGGGCTTTTGCCTTTCCTATTCCCTTTCTGCATGACCTAACGAGGTCCTTGTATTCTTCTTCAGTTGCCTGCCCCTTCTTCGAAAGGTGATAAAGTCTCCTTTTTTTCCTGAGTCCCAACAAAAGCTCCCCATTCAGCCAGGCCGGTCGTCTTCCCCGCCAGCTCTTATGGCACATGGGGACTCCCTGCTCCTGCGCCTTTAAGATTTCCTTCTTGAAGAACATCCAACCTTCCTGGACCCCTTTGCCCTTCAGGACCGTCTCCCAAGGAACCCTCTTGACCAGTGTCCTGAACAGGCCAAAGACTGCCGTCCGGAAGTCCATCGTGGTGGTTTTGCTGACCCCCCTCCTTACTTTGCCAAGAGTCTACAACTACCTGAAAGGAGGTTGCAGAGAGGTGGGTGCTGGTCTCTTCTCCCAAGTGACTAGTGACAGGACTAGAGGAAATGGTCTCAAGTTGCACCAGGGGAGATACAGACTGGATATTAGGAAAAAGTTCTTTACTGAGAGAGTGGTAACACAGTGGAATAGACTGCCCAGGGAGGTGGTGGAGTCACCCTCCCTGGAGGTATTCAAGGAGCGTGTGGATGTGGCATTGTGGGACGTGGCTTGATGGGCATGGTGCTGTGTGGTGGGTGGTTTTTTTGTGTGGTGGTTTTTGTGTGTGGGTGGGGTTTTTTTTGTGTGGGTTTTTGTTTGTTTTTTTTTTTTTCTTTTTGTAATGGTTGGACTTGATGATCTTGCAGGTCTTTTCCAACCTTAGTGATTCTGTGATTCTGTGTGATTCTATCATTTTGTGGTCGCTAAGCCCAACACGGCCTCCGACCATCACTTCTCCCACCAGACCTCCTCTGTTCATAAATAGCAGGTCAAGCAGGGCACCTCCCCTGGTAGGCTCGCTTACTAGCTGTGTCAGGAAGTTACTTCCACATGCTCCAGGAACCTCAGGGACTGTTTTCTCTCGGCTGTGTTATACTTCCAGCAGACATCCGGTAAGTTGAAGTCCCCCACAAGAACAAGGACTTGCCATTGTGAGACTTCTACCAGTCACTTGTAAAACGCTTTGTCCGCCTCTTCGTCCTGGTTTGGGTAGTCTGTAACAGACACCTAGCAGGATATCTGCCTTGTTAGCCTTCCCCTTCATCCTTACCCATAAGCATTCAACCTTGTCATCACAATCGTTGACCTCTATACAATCAAAACGCTCCGTAACATACAGAGCCACCCCACCGCCTCTCCTTCCTTGCCTATCCTTCCTGAAGACAAGTCATCCTATAACCTTTCTTCAGCATTACCTGCTGCCCATTCACCCTTTCTTTGCCTCAGTGGTTGCCCCAGCCTGGAGTTTTGGGGCTCTGCCGTGGGCAAAGAAGGGTCAGAGACAGTTTGCTGACCTGGCAGTCTGCACTGATTTGCTTTAGCCTTGGGCTGCTCTAATTTCAAGATTGAAGTGTATTCTGACTGATACATCAGATGGATATAGAAGCTTTGGACCTGACAGTACATTATATAATTATGTATTGTAGGAGGTATATTTGCCTGTACATCTGTACCCATATGAGCATACAAGTAGGTATACCTATAGGATGCTGGCAGCACTCATTTGAGTAAACGTGCATGGTGTGTGCCATAGAAATGGGGAGGCAGGTGTGCAAAGTCTCACCTGCAGCCTGGGAGCTTCTCTCTCATTTCTGCAGTGCTAGAGGGTGATAAACTGAATTTACACCCATGTAGGAGAGCCCTGTCCCTTTTGTGTCTCTCTTATTGGAAGCTCCGTTTTTCTCTCATGTTGTTTCTGTCATTTCTCCTTTTTCACAGGATAAACGCTCAAAAGCACCCAAATGACTTGGCAGCCCAAATGTAGTTTTCTGACTGAGCTAAGTACTGTGATCCTGCATGGTCACCTAAATCATGTTGAAAATGCCATGGGGGTGTTCAGGGAACTGGACTGGCAATCTTGCAATGGCATTTCAAGCCCTGCTTCAGCAAAAAATGTTTGAGGATTATTCAAGTATTGTGCAGTTAAGCATGTATTTAAGTATTTTGTTGAAGCAGAGTGTGTTTAGCTTTAGAGCATTTAGATTTATTATATTTTTGTAAGTAAATTGTTAAATTTCAGTAATTTAATCTGTGTCTCTTCTGGGGTGTTTTAAAATAGCTTTAAGGATGTTGGTTTGAAGTTTGCTGTCTACATCAGAAATGTTTGAGAAAGCTACTGAAATTGTAAAGAGAAAATTGATCTAATAGTTTTCTAAGGAGATGGTAACTTGTTGGCAGAAGGTGGTGCTGTTACCTGATATTGAAGCAGATAACTAACTCCTATGTCAGTGAACTTTTGCTAAACAAAATCCCTGGGTAGAAGAAATTTTCTTTTTTCCCTTCAGTCATAGATGTGATACATGAATAGATACACATGAGGTTTCCCTGTCTCTGAGATATAACAGTCTTCTTAATTAGAAGGCAGATGGCCATGCCAACATTTCTTCCAACACAAAGTAGAGTATCAGGTGAACTTTGTTCTTTAGAGAAATAAATGCAGCTATATCATGCTTTTTAAATGGAGTGGCTGATTTCACTGAGAGGTACAGGGTCATGTGGACTGGATTTAACGGAAGCAAAAAATGATTGATATAAAGCACAGCTGAAAGCTTTAAAAAGGTTTTTTCATGAGCAGCATGCTGTCACACTTGATAATATCAGAAGTCACAAGAGAAAATTTTGAAAAATCCAGAGAGGTTTTGGTTAGGAAAAGCTCTTTCAAGTTCTGTCTTGTGCATTGATAAAACATACAGTATACTCAAGCTGACAGGTGACGCATGGTGACTGGTTGGCTGTATGGAGCAATTCACATGTGTAACACATAAATCATTTCTTGGCTCTTCAGAATGATTTCAAGCCTCCAAAAACATCTAACATCTTTTTGAAAAGAAAGGATAAAGTGCAACTAATGATATAATAGATAACAAGCCTTATTTCTGAGCCTTCAGGATATACATAGATCATATTTTCAAGCTTTATATTATAATCATAAAAGTTAGAAATGTCTTTTGTATTTAATAAAAGATGATTTTTTTTTCACCTAATCCTATGCCCATGGGACTTACAGCACTGGAGCAACACACAGGTGTAAATAGAAATTGTTATTTTATTGCTTCTCATAAAAGATGTTAGTTGAGGGGTTAGACATTGTGAAAATGGAATGCTTTGCCTATTTCTGGATTAGAATTCTCAGAAATTACTGTACTTTTACTCCATTTACAGTTCCTGATTTAGAAAATATTAGAACTTGAGAAAGGCTGTTCCTGAAATAGCTTACTGGTAACTATTGGCAGAAACATCAATCTGTGTTCCAAAGTGTTTTGATAAATTTTCATAATCAAAACATTTGGAAAATTTAGATGTACATCCAACTTTTTATCCTGAAGGGAGACCAAATTTCAAACCTTTGAAAATCTCTTTGCCCGTTGCTAATCCTTCAGTAATTTAAGCTCATTTCAAATACAAGCCTCTATAAAAGAAAAAAATACTTCACATGTGCTAGGAGAGAAGATAAAACGGTGAAAAAGAGAGTCCAAATCATGAAATATATCTTTCAGGACTTGCGCTATCTGCTACCCTGAATCAGCAAAGAAAGCACTGGTGGATTAGGGAGGGTGAGAAATAGTTGTGCTCCTATGAAATAATACCCCTTTTGGGATGGCAGCTGTAGATAGGGGCTTGTGATACCGTAAGCGTCCAGAGCTGGGCAGCAGCCCTGAGGGACTGCATGGACTCTGAATTTCAGAGATGAATTTGTACAGTTGCCATGTTCATTTTGGGCCATATTTTCAAAATTCAGAAAGCTTGGCTTTGATCCTTTTGTTAGAATAGCTCCATGGATGTACAAATAGCTAATAAATATCTGCACTTTGATGGGTTCTGTGTGCCTGGCTTTGAAAATCTGGCTTTTCGAGACAAGGCACTATGCCATAGCTTTGGAGAAGAGAAACAAAACTGGTCAGATGCCATTTAAGATACAATTGAGTCTGAGACCGAAAGGCTTTTGCAGGATTTTCAGACCTTGAGCATAAGGTTTCTTTTTTTTTTTCCAATTGGATTTCACGGTTGAAACTTGGTGTAAGAATCCTGAGACTAGGGAGCAAATAGCTTTTTATGGAGATTTGAATTACATTTTACACTTGAAAAATCAGTCTAAGCAGTGAGTGAAATGGCCTGGCATTTTGTCTCTGTGTCAGTCCTCTGCTGCTCTCTTCCTGGCCAGAGCAAGTTACACTCACAAGGCATCTCCAGTGGTGTGTGGCTATGGCAGAGCAGGGTACAGATGGCTAAATGGAAATAAAACATTAAGAACTGATGCTTCCTCATCCTTTGAAGCCCTCCTTAAACCTGTTTTAAAAGTCTGTGAGGATTTTAGCTCTCTTACCCTGGCTTGGTCAAGTGACACAGCAAAGAGATGCGGGCTTGCTTACAGCTTTCTGCTGCCAGCTTCTCAGCATGAGGTGTGGTATCAGTCCAGTACCATTTCATTCATTTCAGCTGAAGTCTCCTCTGCTGACAAATATCATTGCCACTTTAGTGGACTACTTAAAGTCTGTGTCCAGTGATTCTTACTATTCATCTGATCACCGTCACATGGACCATGTCCCTTTTCTGTGTGAAAATCCAAATGTTTTCCATAGCTGATGTTGGTTTTGGAAACGCAAGTGGAGCACGATTTCAGATAGTCTGAATTCATCTGCAGTGCCCAGTGCTTACATTGGAATGAATCACTCTGAATTGACTACACTTTCCCATGATGTCTGCTGAGACATGTATCTTTATTTGATTCCATTTTCAGTAATATTTATCTACTGCAGAGATTGGCAAACTTAACTGCCAGTCAGTTTATGAACTGCAGAGTTCATAAGGTTGATACTTATTTCCTATTGTTTTGTGACTTTTGATGCATCTCTGGACAAATGGGTGACTTTACTGTTATTTTCCCTCAGAGCATAACTGTAATTCAGGGCCCTAAATGAAAAACTGTAAGCACAGAGCTCCAAAACCTGAACTCTCACTTGTCAATGGAAAAAAACAAACAAACCAGCCTGATGGTGGCACAATCTAGCCCTGTAAATAACAT
Source organism: Gavia stellata (assembly GCF_030936135.1). NCBI lineage: Eukaryota > Metazoa > Chordata > Aves > Gaviiformes > Gaviidae > Gavia > Gavia stellata. Next base: position 7,900,573 of record NC_082611.1, on the reverse strand, counting down.
CTACTCAGGTGAGTTACCCTGGTGCTGTAGAAAGCAGTTATATGTCAGCTATGATCCCATTTTTTTGTGTGAGTTGCTGAAAAGCAAACCTTTCCCACAACTAATTGTATTTGCTAACTACCTGTGAAAAAGCAATTATCTCCAGGTGATGCAGTTCTTTGGGAAGGCTTTTTTAATTGGCAAAGATGGGGAAAGGATCTCTTCTATGGATGTTTTTTCAGAAAAATCTTACCAAATATTGTACCTGATGTATCACATTAGACACATCAGATTGGGTTGCATCAGCAATGTTGCATTACATCACATCACCAAGGTAATGTGCTGTGACAGACTTGCAATGCACTGTGTCAGCTGGAAAATGGGGAAAGATGTGATTTCCTGAATAAAATGCTTCTTAAGCTTTATGGTATTTTCCCACCTCCAACTAAAGAAGTGGCTCTTTATGTTTTGGGGTATTTCTTAAAAGACTCAATTGCCTATTGAAGAATTCTAAGCATTTTTTTTTGTTTCCTGGTTCTCCATGGATAATTAACAGGTCTAGAAAGAGAGATATTTTTTGCTACTTACATTTCTATACCCAGATTATAATATATCTCTTTCCCCAAACTTTCAGCAAACTGAGAAAGCATTTCCTAGGAGGAGGAAAGTTCTTGCTGTTTGTATAGCTCTCTGTCCAGTGCCTGATCTTTTAGCTTAACGCATGCAATGGGCTTCATGTGGGGAATGCCAAGGGGTGAGTTCTGTACAGGTGAGGTTCAGGATCACAGTGGTAAGGCTGCAAATATAGAGGGAAAACATGGGGGCAATGCATGTACACATGAGTCAGAGCTGCAATTAGAAGGTGATTTTATAGCGCATGACTTCTTTATGGTGTACATCCTCTACAGTGATAGTATTGAAGTACCTTACTCTGCCTTTCTTCATGACTATGACCTTCTCCACAGGGGTGATAGCAGGCAGATACTGCAGACTGTCTTGTCTCTTGGAAAGTCATCCTTCAGTGATGTATAGGAAGACAGAATTTGCAGTAGCCAGGGTATTTCTCAAATCCCGAATAAATGATGACTTGGCTAGCTCAGGAGAGAGAGGACAGCGCAACATTCACTGCGGTTACGAAGAGTGACGAGTACCCAGCTAACCTCACAAAACAAACAACTGCCATCTGCTCACTGTTCTTTGAATGAGTTTCTACTCTAATTCAGCTGACAGCAGTTAGGCATCTTTGACAGAAGACTTAGTTGTGGTCCTTGTTGGGACTCCAAACAGAGCAGAGTACGTGGGAATAAGTGCACTTCAGCTGTAGCTATGGAGGTAGGGCACATAGAGATGAAACAGCAGTGCAGGTGAAGGAGATAAACTTACAACTGTTCAGCTCTGTAGGAAAGGAGGAGCTATGAAATCCATGTAAAAGCAAAAATCCAAATATTTTGAGTATCTCTTCACAATCTGCATTGTCAGAAATAATGCATAGTATCAGTTTGCTTCCTTCCCTAGTTGATTTTTTTAACATTTATCCACTTTTCTATGAGCTACTCAGTGTTGTCTGATATTGAGCCTCCTTTCAGGCATACATTATGCTTCAATGAAACATCAAAACCAATATACAGAGAATTTCTGAAGAGGCAAGTGCTATACAATGATGATGAACATATTGTCCTCAAGCTGTGGAGGTTAACAACCCAAAATTGCTTTGGTATTTGTACATACTGAAATAAGAAGAATTTATATGTTTGCTCTCATTTTAGTGGGCTCTTGTGATTCATTACATTGGCACTTCAGAGCTCAGAATAGTCACTTGTCTCCTGCAAAGCAGCACCCTTAACTGTGTTACTATTTGGTTTCTCATTATTGTCCCAATTCTTTCTTTTTTATTGCTGCACAAATACACTTTGGTTTCACAGTAACTTGCCTAATGCTGCTTTCTGTAGCATTCATTGTTGGAAGGATCAGGGTTCTGGTGTACTCAGAAAGAAATCAGCTAGGTAAATCTATAATAGCATTGCTGTTTAAACAATGCCTTGGATCATTAAAATGAAAAAAAGAAGAAAAGTTGTTTGTGTACCTATGGATACCTTTCATTTTACATTTAATAGGTTTTTTTAATAAAATGGCAGCACTCATGTAGAAAACATTTACTTAACCATTTTGCTTACTTTGATTTAGTCTATAAGGACAATACAGTCATTTTACAGTCTGTCCTGGGTAAAGGGAAGTGCATAATTGCTGTGCCCTAGGAACAGCCTGGGAAATGAATTATGAGTTGAAAGTCTATAATCTTTCCCTGCCAACCTACACTCCTGCTTGCTCTAAGCAGGTATTAAGACCATTAAGAATAAAGGTATTAAAAAAGGTATTCAGGTGCCTAAAGATGCAAGTAGGCTCACAATGTTTTGGATGGTTTTTTTTTTCCAGAAATAAAAGGTAGGCCTCTCACATTCATTGAAAACAAGAGGAGCTGCATGCCTGTTCCCCTCCAGCCCTCTGCAAAAAGTGCTATATCCCTTATTGTACCCATAAGTTCCTCCAACACTTCTACTAACCTGGATCCTACTATTTCACTCAAACCCCTGGCTCCATACCCAGCCAGTGTCCAGGCAGTGTGAGTCCATCCCATATCACCCACCTGGTTGTATGGGTGTAGATACCCACGCTAGAGCCAGGCTCCCCAGCTACCTGCCCTGTATGAGATGAAATGCATCCTGAAGGGTCTATTTGGTCTCTACTAACTATATGAGAATTCCTTTGCGGCAAGCTCAGAAACAGATGTTTCTAGTCTGGCAGCCGCATTTGCTCAGGAGAACTGTACTTCAAACAAAGGGGCAACCTTGGTGCTTCTGTCACTTGTTTTCATCAAAATGTTTATTTTCTATCTCCCATCATATGTATAAGTCATTCAGATCAATAAAAAACATTCTTAGTCTTACCTTTTAACCAAATATTCACCTTGCTTTCTATTTACAAGCTGGTATTAACTCACACTAGCCTTTTTCCTGCATTTGGAACTCCTATGCCAAGCCTTTTCTTTAATCCTGTTATAATTCTGCTTTTTATGTCTAAACCTGGCACAGCAGCACAATTAACTGCTTTACTTAACATGCAAGGTTACAAGTGATCTCTGTGATTCCACTAACATTAAGAAAGTAAATGGGGTTAAACTGATTCTCATTACAAGCTGATCTTTATACAGTCTTTGATTGGTAGAACTGGCAGCAGATGTGTATTGCAGAGTTAATTTTAAGAAAGTTACAAGAACCATTGCTACATAATGATGATATCAGGTGAGAATGGAAGAATCCACACAAGTCTTTCATCTCACTCAAGCCAAGATATTAATTGTGCTTTATTCTGTACTTTAAAAGAAATCCTTAGTCACACTGTCAACCTCTCATTTTGTGCTCTTCATTTCCTTCTGATTATAAATACAAATCAGCTTTTCCTTTAGCAAGACTGGGAAGTAGAGAAGTTCAAGCTCTTCTGTTCACAATGAACAAGAGCTACTTTTCCTACTGCAGTAGGAAGACAGTATCTCAGTTCTTTAGCTCCATGGTCTTAGACTTCTTCAGTGGTGAGTTCATAGAGAAACAGAGTGTTCAGATGTTTTGTCAGATCCAGCCAGAAGTGTTCCATGATGAGACTGAGAGAGATATTACTCAAAGGCTTGCAAGTGGAATTAGGGAACAAGCTGGTGATACATGTTAGTAAGTGACTGAAATGGTGACTTTCCCCTGCCAAACAAGACAGATCTTTGTAAAAGTAAAGCAGAAAAACAAGTAAGTCAGCTAATTCTGTGCTTCACTCTGTGAAGAGCGGGAATTTAACACAATTTTAAAAGAAGTAGTAGTGGTCGAGACAGCAAATGACTAATGCATGATTAAGGTTTCTACAGAAGCTGTACAGTGAAGGTAATGCTCAATTCTGGCTAAATTTGTAAAGGCTGTGCTCAGCACATATGCCAAAACAGAGCTATGAGTTTCAAAAAGCTTGAAAATAAGGCTGAATTCCAGGGTTTCAGGGCAGATACCATATCCGAGTGAGATTTGTAATAGCAATGCCAAGGACATGACAGAAAAAACACTCAGACCACCCACTCCCCTTCAGGAAGATTTCTTCTTTTGAAACTGTATGCAACAGGCACTCAGGAAAGCACTGAAAGACTCCAGCACACAGAATAGCTGCTGAGGAAGTTGCAAGAAATCACCTTTAGACAAGTAATGCTGAAACTAGCAGTGAGACATCTCTGAGTGGGGAAAGGAGGATGAATAGATTAGAGAAAATGAAAAGCTTCCACCTGGTTTAAAAATATTAATGTGAAGAAGTCAGCACAGCAGTGCCTTGTGAGCACCTTCTTTAGCACCCGCTTTTCAGTAGGTTGCTGGAGATTTGCATTGGTAATTTGCTTGCTTGAAAGTTCTCCCAGGCTTCTAGGGAAAAGAGGCAGATGTGTCCTTTCAGGGCAAGGCAGTAAGGTGTTTGAATAATTTTACCTCTGTGTCCTAAAATGTGGATGTACTGGATGTGAAGCCTTGGGGTTCCTGGATAGAAAACACCTAAACTTAACATTCATTAAAGAGAGCTAGTTTCTAACCACTGTATCCTTGATAAGTAGCACATCAGTAGGAGGGCAAAATAACAATTGCTCTGGGCTTGGAGAAGCTTTTGCATTACTGCTACCCCAATTATTTCCTTTTTTACACATGTTCAGCAATCTCTTGCCTCTGTAATTACCGCACTGAACACTGCAGCTATTAGATACAGCCACTAGACTTTTAACAAGCTATCATTACTTGCACTTGCTATCTTACAATTTAACAACAATGTCTTTGAGTGCAGTGTAACTTACTTCTCCTTCACAACGAACTCACAGACTTGTGCATGGACACGTGTGTAAAAGCCAGTTGCAGCCATAGACTTTGCTAAGTAACAGTGAAAAAGCCAAGGGTAGAGCTGCAAAACGTGGAAGCTGATGCATGCTATGGTCCTGATTTGAATATTTGAGTTAAAAGTTATTTGTAATATCTCTATTGGGCAAATTTTTCCCTTCCTTGAGAAACAGTGGCTGAGGATGCTGTCCCCGTAAAATTGAGCCCTAACGTTAGGAAGATAATTACCAAATTAGAAAGCATATAGTTACCTGAAAGCCTCTGAGGTCTTACAGTGATGCCAGATGGGAGGACAGCTATGTATCAGCTGTCCTTGAACACCTAAAGAAGTGAGGAAGGCAGGTTGAGAAGATCTGCCTTTTCCCAACTTCCCCTCTGCTTGACAATTTCTTTCCTGTACTCTGTGCTCTTGTAATGGTGCTGCATACTAAAAAGACGTAATTTTGTGTACAACCAGGCAAGCAAGAGCATGGTGGGACAGGTTACATGATTAGCTGGTGGATTTACTATTCTAACCCCAGGTGGCCAGGCAGAGCAGGCATTTAAAAACTCATCCATCTCTTGTCTTACTGTCTTTGAATTTGGATAATTAAAAGGGAATTACTTGCTGTATTTTTGATATGTGTAGTGAAAATGCATGAAAAGCTGAAAAATTACAGCAGTCCAGTAATTCATGTCATGTCCCATTCAGAATTACAGCTTTCCAGTGCCAGCTCAAACATCGAGGATTCTCTGCCACCGTAAAGCTATAATTGCTCAATTAATAACAGCGGGGTTTGGAGAGTGACTGCACAAACTCTCTGACCCAGGTAATAGAAATACTCATGTTAAAGTGAGGTTGATACATGTGACTTAATCTATTTCATATCGGGCTCAAGTAGTGAAGATCATTGCTTTCCATGCCATAGGAGGTTATGAGAGCTGCAGCAAGGTGTTCGTTTTCAGATTTAGCTTAAGTCAGCTGTGTTGGTTAGACAACAGGGGTTAGAAATTAAATTTTCAGGGACCAGCCAGACTAGCTTTCCTTCTACCAGAGGACTTGTACCCCAAATCTGGTAGTCTGCTCAGCACTTCTGGGAGGTGGAATACTCCATCCAGCTGTGAAGGCATGGGGAACAGGATGTAAAGGGAGATGGTGAAAGACTTCTGCTAACATTTCATTACTCCAGAATTTTATTAACAACAACTAAAAAAACAATGCCTCCCCATCAACTTCCAAATCAGGAACAAATTCTGCAGCTGCTGCTTTTCACAAAACACAGTGCCTTGTGGCCCCCCAGCTATGGCGCTCATAAGGACTGGAATAAAGTGACTGCTGTTTTGAAACAGGGTGATGGGAAGTTAACCAAAATGGCATGATCTGAATGAAAGGTTTCTTTTTTTCTTTATTTTTTTTTAAGGGTTACTTAGGTATTGGAGGGAACTGGCAATCCATTTACCATGACTTCTTCAGTTTGGGACCCTGATGCAGTGGTCATTTGAACCTGTGGGACTCTACATTTATTTCAGTAGGTTTCACTGTAAGCTGATTCAAGTCATTAGAGATCAGTTGGCCCATGTCAAAGGATCTGCTTGTACCAAGGAATTGATTTAGTGAACAACTATTCACATTGCAAAGCTCAGCTGCAACAAAAGCCAAGACGTATGACCAGTCAGATGTTGGACTTCTCAGCTCAGGGTAATGTCCTGTGCTAGGGATCTTTGCAATAGTCTCATTGAGATTGTATGTACATTGTGGATAAAAAGAACTGGCAGTTTCCAGGGCTGGCAATCAGGTTCCTTTTGTAAGAATTACCATCATTAATTAAAATCTCTTTTTCTGTCTAATTATTTCAGCTCTAATTCTCTTGCAGGTTCATAAATAGTAACATCCCGTTGTCCTGGGAAAAGTTCATTTTTTCTCCTTTTCTTTCTCTTTGTCGTTGCTCTCATTCTCTGCCCTCTCATGGCTTAAGGTAATTAAACTTCCAAAGTCTGGTCACCTCTCTGAAATATTTAAACATGATCAAAGAGATTGTCATGTTTCTTTTGCCTGCAAAGCTCCATGAGAGTTTTGAATGCAAAGGCTGTGCTTTTCCCTTCTGCAAATAGCTGCAGAAGAGGGGCCAGGCCCAGTAAGGGATCAGTTCTTTCCACTCTGGCTCACTATTACCCAGACCCCGTGCTACCAAGTTACTATTCCAAGAGCAAACATTTCAAGCCTTATAGCTTGTAGGCATTGTGAAAGGTATTTAACCTGACCTTTTTAATTGCCTCTTTGCCATTTAACACTAAGATCACAGCATTTACTGTTGGATGTTAATAATTCTCTCAGCTGAGCTTTTGCATCCAGCAGATGATTTTTGCAGAATATTCCCATGGAAGATACTCACTGAAATTTATACATGCATGAATGCATGCACGCAGAGTAGCTTGGGCTAAGTAATGTTAATGAAGAGGAGAACAATCTTCCCAAAGCCAGATATGTACAGCACTGTTACCCAGAAGACCTGGGTATTTTGAGAAAGAATTAATATAAAACTGCGGTGTTAAGGCAGAAGGAGATCCTGCTTTGGGCAACTTGAGGTTGAAGTAGGGGGGATCTTTCTAGGTTTTCAGCAAGGTAATAATTTTTATCAGTTCACTATGAAATCTGCCTTTTCTGTGCAGATATTTAGCTTGCTGGCTGATGTTTTCTTGAAATTTCCTTTATTAAGTGTCAAGTTTTGGTATCAGAGAATATCAAAAACAGCTAAAGGTCAAAGCAAATCATGAATGAAATTACACAAACTGATGTACAGTGAAGGATAAAATAGAATGTCAGAGTCTAGTTTACCTAAATGCTATCCCTGGATCAGAAGCCATCCATGCCCGCTCAGAGAAGCCCCTGTGCTTGCACCTCGGAGATGCCCACTAATTTCACTATTAAAACAGTAAATGGTGCCTGAATCATCACAAGGATTTTGGGAACTTGACTGAATGCTCTTATTTTGAGAAAAATATCCAACTTCCTCCAAAAACATAGAGATGCCAGTGATACCAGCATATCTGGGGAGGTCACTCTTCAACAGCAGCTTGGCTGACACCAGGGAACAAGCAGTAGAACAAAGATTGCTCCTCCAGCTGTTTTCTTGCTTGTTAGCTTACGTGGTGAGGGAAGACAATCAAAGTCTACTGCCTGTTGTAAGCACAGAAGAGAAGTACTATCTATGGGACAACTCAGAGGTTAGGAGGATCTGTCAGATCTGCACTTCTGATTCAGCACCACATGCCAGTATTGGATTCTTGCCTTGGCCCAGTGTGCAAAGTCTTTCTGGTTTCCAAAGACGGTCAATACACTTTCAACCAAAGCTTGCTGTTTATGGTGCGTTTACAAACAAGACTTCCAATAGCAACACACTTTTAATGGCTGTTAGGCCCTGAAACAATGGTATCTATGAAACCAACTGAATTCTGCTTATAAGCAATTAGTTCTGTGAGCCACAAAGACAACAGAATTTCCAGTCCCCATGTCCTGCATTTATCTCAGGATAAATGAAGAGCTCGTTTGTCTAGTTACCAAGGTGTCTGTTTCATAAAATTTGTAGGAATGTTAATACCTTGACTACACACAGATATACATATTCAGAGAGGCTTTGTGATCATATAAATCTTAAGAAAGCATAAAAGGAATCAGTTTTTCTGGATATTTGCAGCGTTGTCTGTACCAGAAAGGAGTGGCAGAACTGGAGTGAAGGAAAAATGCATGTCCACAGATCACAAGCAGAAAAGTAGGTATTTTGAAATACTTTGATGGTAATAAGAATGTTGTGTCCTCTCCAATGTTGGGGTTTTTAAAGCTCAGTAGGCAGCAAAATGAAATATTTTACGGTTTTATCAAGTGCAGCAAAGTCACTGCTATTATACTTGCAATTTCATGACCTGGTAAACAGACACCTTTGTGCTTAAGGGTCTAAGTGTCAGTGGTGTAGAAAACAGATGATTATGCTGCTTTGTGAAATAGAAGCTTCTTCATAAGAAGTGTTATCATACCTGAAGCAGCATCACTTCATATTTGCCCTTGTAGAGCATGAACCTGTGGCCAATGTTTTTAGTGAGATCAAGAATGAAGAAAACTGGTGGGACAGTTAATCTGGAGATATGTAAATATATTTCAGTGTGGGCTGTATGGAATATGTATTGCGTCTTCGAGTACGGTGATTCAGCACCACATGCCAGTATTGGATTCTTGCGTTGGTCCAGCGTACAAAGTCTTTCTGGTTTCCTAAAGACATTCAATACAGTTTCAGCCAAAGCTTGCCATTTATGGTGCGTTTACTGGAAAGACTTCCAAGAATAACACTTTTAGTGGCTCTTAGGCCCTGAAACAATGGTGTCTAACACACCAGTTGAAAATCTGAGTTTTCTTGGTGGATGCGTTAAACCATCTGCAAGTCCTGTGGATCTGGTCTAGCTAATTTTAGAAATTAATCAGAGATATGAGAGAAATCTGGTTGCAGGAGGAGGGCCTCCCTGGCCGTGGGTTTCCACAGAAATCTTTTTGATTTCACCAGTGAATGGTAGCTTTGTGCTGTTCTCTTTGTGTCTTATCTAATGTGTTATTGACGCTATTGCATTTGCTTTCAAACACAGTCATTGGAACATTTAATTTGCAGCAGCTGTAATTTATATTTGTAATTTTGTCTAAGATCAATAAAGGAAACTGAAGAGATTTATAGTCCTAGTTTCAACTAAGATAAATTGAAACAGGCTCTATTTCCCTGAAAAGCTTTATTTAAACAGCATTTTAAAAGAACAAAATGAATTAGATGAGATATTTGCATGTAAGCATGGGTAAATAATCCCTTGTGTCTGGAAGAAATGTTGGAAAGTGTGAACATGGTCAGTGTGTTCCTCTTTGAAATATAAATAAACTCCCAGGAAATGTTACCTTTGTGTAGGATCTAATGGGAGTCAAGAAACTATTCCGAAATAGTTCTTAGCAGCAGCAGTCGATATATATCCTTGAGATCTGTTGTATTAATACTTCATAACAAGACTGTAGTTGCATGTTTTAAATACTGTCCGGATCAGTCTGAGAGTAGAAAGCAAGACCCTGAAAGCAAGGCTCTTTCTTATTTTACAGCAATCCTTGAGCATGGATTGCAGAAATGTGTTAATAATTTTTGAAAAGTCTGTATTCATTTATGAAACATTCATGTTCCAAGCACTGCCTCGTGCATGGGGAATAGGTGCCTCTCCCATACAGCAATTAGCTGAGGGACTATACTGGGCAGAAGAGAACTGAGAACACTCCGGCCAGCTCAGGGCTGTAGTACAATTTCAAGATGAGTCTTATGGAGGGAAGGAAGAAATGCCTAATGAACCTTTCTCCTGTTGCACAGCAGCAGGCTGGGATACCAAATCAGTGCCCAAAAGAGCTGAAGACTGGGGATGGGGGGATATCATTGCAGCTGGCCCAGAACAGAGCACAGTTTAGCAGCTGGCAGGTATGCTCAGCCCTTTCACTCGGAAACCTTTCTAACAGGGTGGCCTTGGGGGGGGGAGTATATTCTTTCTCCACCCTCTGTTAATTTGATTTATGCCTAATCCAGCTGCCTTTTGCTGACAGACTGCTGGTATCGCTGTGCCAGGGCACATGTTACTACTCTCTTCTCTGATGTAGCCAGGCTTGAGATTTCTCCAGTTTTGGATAAAGCTCCATTTCCTACTGTCATATGATCACACGAAAGCAGGAGATCTCATACTGAAGAAGAAGATAATTTGTACTTCTCTGTGGCATGAGGGAGAAAGTTCCACAATAAGACCTTAACCTCCCTCACTGGGTAGTTGTTTTTTTGGCTAGGTTTTTCAATATTACAATGTTTTGACTTGGAGTTTTGCCAAGCTGCTGCACCTTTTCTGGGTTTTATTCAGCTCAGAGCCTACGTCCTGACCCCCCATTGTCTCACAGCTCCTGGATTTGCAGTGTTCATGGACCTACATGAACAGGGTTGGTATGTGGCATGGTGAAAGGAAGGGAACGGGAAGCCTGTTCCAGCCTGCACATATCTCATCTTCCTCTATCATTCTGGAAAGATGCATGTCCAACTGACCCTTGTATTCTGCAGGTGTTTTTCCCTCTGGGGAGCAATCCAGGATAGAAATTACTGTTTCTTATCTGTGCTATTCGTAGATAGCTAAAGGGGGGTGGGGTGGGGTGGGGTGGGGTGGGGTGGGGGTGGGGGGTGGGGGAAGGGAGAGGACAACTCCCCATTTTCTACATTTCCTCTTGTCACATCCCATGAAGGTTACAGAGGAAGCTAGAATAGAACCTGACCCATCTCTCTGTCTGTGCCACATTTCATGAGGAGGATTTATCTTTGAATGCTGTCAAAGGCAGCTAGATACTGTCCTGGAAGGACATACTTTCTCCTCTTTGTTTTTGTGGCTGGTTGTTTGAATTAAATTATTTTAACATGTCTTTAATAGTGCAGTGCTGCCATCTCTACAGTACCTTGTAAATAACAATTTTTGTTGTAAGCAGTCAACCAGCACCCTGTGTCTAGTCATTGCAGGGGTTGAATGTTACCTTTATGATCTTGGACTTAGTGTGACTAATGCCTGAACTGCAACAAATTGCTATATGGGCCACAAGACTGTAAACCCCATAATTATTTATATTATTATAACTACTATTAATAATAATTGTATACATGGTAAGATAATTACTAGATATGCCAACAAGGGATTATGGTGCTAGGGCCAGAACAGAGACAGAGAAGTCTATGGAAGAAGACAGGCCGTCTTCTGAGGACCTTCTCTTGCAAATGGATAACACAGAAGCAAATGTGTCAAGGGAAAGAAAAAATTGAGAGGCAAGGAGACATGCTCAGCATCACATGGTGAATTTAATAGAACTGAGTAGTAGCCTGTAATCCTGAACCACTGCTAGGCTCACATCATTATTCTGTTCATCCAACAAAGCTATGGCATACTGAAGCCCCAGATGCTTTGTTTATTGTGTGCAATCAGTTAAACTTGTCACTTCACCTACACTTTCTATTACCCAGTGTTTTCCTTAGAAGCTTCTAACAAAAGATTCAGGTGAAAGATTTCTTGACAATGAATAGCTATTTGTGAGTCAGTCCATGGTATTGGATTTCACCTGCCGTGGTTTTTGGAAGAGAGAAATTTAGAAGGAACGATAGATAACACAGCCAGATTTAAATGACTGGTAGGCTAGTTCGAGGGCTTGCCAATACCGTGTAATGGCCCTGTATCCCATTGTCAGCCTGCAAGACTGTCTTCAAGCTTGCAGGGCTACAGCCCACATGGAGGCAGAATGATCTGTACTTCTGTCATCATTAATGAGGCTGGGGGAGTCGATTTCCTTCCACAACTTTATGTTTGTATATCCCTAGTATTCATCCTCTTCTGCTGCATAAATACTGTGTGGGAGTGCAAAGGGGGGGATGGTGGACTTTTTAAACTGCAATGAGAACATCTGCTAAGGAGGGTTTAATTCTACTAAGGAGATCTTCTACTGGCATCAGCAGAGAAGAATTTAACCCCCATCCCAGAATGGTCAAAGCATCTGTAGTGTATTCTTCACTGCATTCCACCTCTGGTTTTGGGGGTAGAGGGATGATGATGACCAAGGAAAACACCCCCAAATTTAATACTCCCCTAAAATGTGCTGGATTTTTCTAACCATTGTCAGGGCTTTCACTGGCGGGTGAATACGTGGCTAAACAGAGCTTTGGAGCCCATCACTTCGATTTGCTGAACACCAGTGTTGGGAGTCACAGCTGCAGTCTGGAGATTGGCAGCCCCGCTGCTTTCATGCACCTTGCCAGTGGGGAGGGTGGGACAGAGAGAGTGGAGATACGTCTCCATGGCTTGGGTCTCTGGGGTGAACAAATGAAAGAAAGGGATGTTCAAGAGATGTGTACCATTAAGCCAGCGTTTCAAGTTGCTAAATAATAGGCAGCATTGTGAAGCTTCTCCAGGGAGGAGGCTTCCGGTGGTAGCTCTCTCTGTGCCTCCCTGCTGTGAGTCATTGTGAACTCAAGTTCAGAGGAATTGGTACCAAGGAAAAAGCATTGAGATAATAATCTTGAAAAATCAGAAGAGTGGGGGGAAAAAAAGGGAAAGATTTATACACTGAAAAGAGCTGAACTGCCTCACCCTAAAAACATTCTGTAAATTAACGTCTGTGCTTCCCAGCTATATGCCTTTATGAAAGCCACCATCTTCTAAGGGGGGAGAGACATGTGTATCAAGATTTAAGGACTTTACATGTTGTGCCACACAGCCTAAGCCAGTGGTTGGTATGCTGCCAGTTTTCAATACGACTCGTCAAGGGAAGGGAAATGTTTTAAAATCTTATGCTTGCAATTATAAGGAACAGTACTTCGTACTGCCTTGGGAGAAAGCGTGCTGTGATTTCCTTTCTCTAAGCATGCAGGTCTCTAGTGTTAAGAACACCAACATCCATTCAAGCATGTTTTAGCTTTCTAAGAGCCATAGACAATGCCATGATCAGTGGGAATTTTGTGGTGTTTGCTAGCTGCTGGGCCTTCTTTCCTTGGAGATAAACATACATTGTGTTATTAAGAAGGACCCTTTGAGTTGCTATTCTGATTTATATTCCCTTCTACACTGTTGCATGCATTTATTGTTTGTTAAAGGCTGATAGCCCTGGAGACCTAAGCTCTTCCTTTATCCACAGAGTGAAATTCCTCTCTCTGTAGAGGGGATGCCAAAGGCACTAATTGTCAATGACACTGTTGCACGCAAAAAATATCCTTTCTCTATTTTCCAGCCAGAATAATTTTGCCATCTGAAGGAGAACTCCTGAAATGGAAGCTGATTTGGAGAATTTATCTGACAGGGACAATGGGACTTAAGCTTGAGAACCTAGACGAGCCCAAGTGAAGGTGAGGAGAAGAATGGTGGTGCTGTCAGATGTGGGATTTTTTTTCTTATGCCTTACCTATGCTCTAAAGCCAAATGCTTTTTGCAGAGCAATCTCAAGAACTGGACTGTGCAATCAGAGGTAACCAATAACTTTTATTTTGTCAGTAGGGCCCATATGCTAAAGACAGTGTCCTTGTGGGGTGAGCTCAGAGCAGTTTAGGATGGGAGCTCTGGGCCTGCACACACCTCCACATTAGGCATCATCAGCATCAAAGTGTAGCACCCAAATGTCAAAGATTTTTGATCATTTTTTATTAATCTCAATCAGTTTAAAACTATCTAATATATTCCAGCTGAGCTCCTTTAGCTCTCTGCTTTCCTCAGCTCTGTGTGGTTTATTAATAGGCATACCTGGTATCCACTGGTCCAGAGGTAACTCATACCCCCTATTGTTAAAGAGTTAAAAATGTTGGTGATCCTATTGTTATTATTTTAGGGACACAAAGAAAGAGAGGGAGGGAGATCTTGTAACAGAAAAATACTTCTCTAACCTTGCACGTTGGTTTTAGATGTGGTCCTAACATATGACTGTATCACAACTTGCAAAATACCTTCCAGAAGCAGAATTCATAATAGCTACCAACTAGTTACCAACAGCCTATAAAAAGTAATATTGAAAGGCATTTTTATTTACTCATTTCCGTCTGTAAAAAGAAGGTGATGCTAGGGGGAAAAACTAAATTTAACAAAAAGCTGAATTTTGATCTTCTCTTTTACATTCCTTTAACAACAGATTAAGTAGGCAGCATCCTCCAGCCTTACTCATCTCTGAAATCCCAGAGAGCAGGAAGCTCCCGTTTAATCTGAGGAAAGATAGTAGCTTTGGCCCAGTGTTTATTCTGCTATAGTGTTCTACAGGAATGGCTACAGGGCATCTACTTGAGAAACGTGAAAAGCAGATTTATTTTAATTACATAATTTACGTTCATTAAAAAGCCGCCTCAGTAACTAACCCTGCTATTGAATTGTTTTGTATCTCTTCCTAATGCGCTCAGACAATGTTTATTTAATTGAATCGACAGTAAGGGTGAGTTTATAGGACTGTAATTCACACTTTTAGTGAAAGGAAAAAACAACGTGGAACTATGTTATTTGCTGCAAATATGAAGTAGGGAAATTCATCAGATCAAACTATATATTCAATTTTAATAGTTTCCCTCATCAGGGTCTCTTAATGGAGTTTCTTTTGCAATTACTCTAGGACATTTGAAGCAGCACATTGTGAGAACTTGCCAAACAACACTGAAAGAAATCCAAATGTTAGAGGAGTTTTTAACAGCATAACCTGTTCTCTTCCTTCTCTCTCTGATACCACTTTTTCTGGAGTAAAAAATACTGAATTTCCAAAAGATCTCCATTCTCTCCCTTTTTTTTAATTAGAATCCTTGCTTCACCATTTCAGCACAATTGTGGTTTTGGAATGAATAATCAGACGACTTGTGGTTCCTGAAGAACCTGTCTGGATTACAAGTAAGAAAGGTGCCTCCAGCTAAGCTGTTGATAATTCTTGCCTAGCCTTTCTATGCTTGGGTCTATGGGGAAAAAAGTCTTCAAATAACTTGATCTGAAAGCAAGACCACCACCACCAAAAGGCTTTGATGTGTGAAGGTGGTATGTCCAAATAATAAGGAGAGACTGGTTTTGTCAGACCCCACATCGCAGAGTACCTCTGAGAAGCCTTGTAAGCCTGAAATCAATGCTGCTTCCTTCCACTAAAGGGCAGCAGCTGTCTTCTCATGGCTCTCTTGCTGGTGGACTCCCATGAGCCAGGAGGCAACTGGTTTCTGCCCACTTCCTTCCTAGAATCAGCCACCCTCACCTTTCGGTGCGTTCATCCCAAGGTGTGTATTGCATGTGTGGGACTGGCAGTGGGTCGAGGGGGACACCTTCCTCCTGCTCTGTCCTTCTGGGATGCACAGGCCCTGCCACAAGTTCCAGGGGTGGAAAATTCCCCCAAACCATCATCTGCAGAAGCTCAGTGAGCAAAAGACAACAATGTGTCACCTTTGACTTCTTTCTGTTAAATGCTCCCAAATTATGAGATACTTTTTGGAAGTCTGTGCTTTCATGGAGTGTGCAGCAAATAGTTAAACCTGGAAGCAAGAGTTTCAAAGTGGGTTTGATCTTTACAAGAAGCGAGCAACCAACTGTGACAAAGTCAGAGCAGTTTGTGGACTTTTGGGAGGGAGGTGGGGAGCAGAAGGTGTTTCTATGGGGCAGTGAATTACATTAAGGAGTAAACCTGCCTGCTCATGGGGAAACAGTCTGTATTTAAGCCCCAGGTTTTTAAGAAATTGCTCTGTTGCAAGCTGAGTATAATACCTTTGAGATGACAAGATTTCTTCCTGTGCTGTAACAAATAAAGGTAAGTATGATGCTAGAAATTAATAAATGGAGTTTATTTGTCCAGACAATCACCCTTCAGTACAGAAATCAAAGGCACCGATGAACTTTGGCCTCTGTGCGAAGCTTTTACAATGCAGTGATTATTATCAGATCTCAGTAACTTCCAGTAATGTGTAAGTAGCATCAACAACAGCTATCACACAATTTCATTGGGCTTTCAGATAAGTATCTAGAAGTAGAACCAGGTTTTAGAGGTATAAAGAATGCAATTACCATTTTAATATCTCTGCACAGGGAACAAGAAGATTAATTTTTGCAGGTCTATTTTTGTGATTTTTCACAGGTTGGGAGAGATATGCAAAAAGCTGGCAACAATACACCAGAAATAAATTAAGTGCTGCTGATAGCTAATTAAAGGAGCACAACTAGATAGCAGAATTATTGGAAAAATCAAAATCTCTTGTACTTTAAAATCATGCTGTACTTTTATTTGTGTTTCCAAAAAGAAAGAGAAGAAATTTTGATATTGTTGGCTCTTGTTTCTTAATGAAGTCTAAACCAGCATTTTCAAAGCAAGACTATGTCTCAGAAGTCCAGAGAACAGGGAAAAAAAATATTTTTCTTCCCCTTTTGGCTACATTTTTTCTTATAACACTCGTGAGTGTATTTATTGTTACCTGTCAATTCCTGTATTCTAACGCACGGCTATAGTGTGTTTTATAGCTTAATTTCCAGCTCATTCACTGCTTCCTGACAAGGCTTTTAGAGTTGGTCCAATAGAAAATGAACTCAGTTTCTAAGTGGTGTGGATACGTGACTACTTCATTGAGATCCAGTTTAAGAAAAGAGGTATAAGCTGGCAAATCTACCAGAGAGCTGGGCTTATTCTGGGGAAAAGCAGTAAGGTTTTGGCACAGAATCAGCAGGAGATTTGCTGCAAGCGGCTGGTGACCTTCTCTTTTCCTTTAAAACTTGATCTGAGCTGAGCATTTGTAGCTGTGCTACATCTAGGGGGTAGAGGGAGGGATGATGTGTCGTCCACAGTCTGCACAGCAGTGTGCAGCATCATGTCAAAATCAAGATGGACTTGATAACTCTAATTAGTATTATCTCCCTACAGCATGCTGCCAGGGATGTTGCTAAAATGCTGTGTGGATTGGCAAGGTGGCGAAACAACAAATGGCAAACGGCAAAAAGAATAGGAACAAGCCCTTTAAAGGACACGTTCCACACTTTTCCTGTGTCTCAAGCATTAGAGATATTGAGCTTATATTTTAGACTAGAGATAAAGTATGGAAAATCCATGACTTTTAGATCTTGCTACAAATTAATCTATTCACCAGGCAGGAAGTTTTAAAGCGGGTTCAGACTTGAGGCATCCTACTGATCTCTGCAAGCAAGAACAAAGTCACAGCGGCTGTACTGTCACATACAACCCATCACGCCTCTGACAGCTCACTGCAACATGAACAGATAGGTGGCAAATTTTAATGACCCGTTAATATAACTGGCCACATTTATATAAATTCTAGGAAGATGGACATCTGCAGCATTTCCTGAGGTGTCTGGGCTGTTGTGGCAAAGGTGTTGAGATTGTTACAGGTGTTGCATGATATTTTCTAGTTTGGGGGATGTGGTGTGGGAAGGAAGAGGAAGGATGCAAAATAAATGTACTTGCGGAACTCTAGAATATTTAGCTGCATTTCCCTAAACTAAACTTGCCTAGGGGTAATATGCAGGCCATAAACTTCTTGCTACAATAACCTTGAAACTATGAAGTTACACAGCTGAATGAAGTCCTTTAATGCATCTGTATGCAGAAAACCTCTGTGATTTTAAACCAACCTTACTCCACTGTCTCTCTTTGAGGAGTTACATTTATGGCCACTCAATTGGCATCTGTTTTAATGACAAAGGTATAATTTAATGACATAAAATTAATTTTAGCTAGTGGGAGAAAGTAAGGATTTTTTTTTTCCTCTATTTTCCTTTTAGTGAAGAGGATAGCACCAGGTTCCCTTTTACTAGTAATCATCACCCATGATTTGAAAGATGGTATTTCTTGGCACCCTTTTCCTGCTGTTGCTTCTTCCTTATGCATCAATATTAAATGCTCAAGAAGAAAACTATTTCAGCAACCTGTTTTCCAAAACAAAGTGGGAAAAGAAGGGATTTTTTCCTCCAATGACACTTCAGAAATATGATTTATTTTAAAAGCATGTATCTGAGCTTTCCAGAAGTTTATTCCACAGCAGTTGCACCCAGGGGTCCAGAGACCGCCACAGAGAGTCCAGAATTACAAAACACAATGTTTTTGAGAAGAGTTAAGGTCCCAGTTACTTACCCGCCCACCCCTGCATCACGACACAGATTGCCCCAGAGTCCTCTGGCATAAAATTGGTCAGGAGCCTACTGCCATGCCTTGGCTGTGTCAGCGAGGAGCTTGTTTACAGTCTAACCACCAGGATGACTTGTGTGGGATGCTTTCTCCATGAAACGTCCTAACTCTGCAGAGATAACTCTGCCTGTGGATTGTCATCCTGCCTTGACATTTTAAAGTGTTTATCTCTGCTGTCTCACAGCGAATTCCTCTTTCTGCTGGTGCTGTTGACGAGCTGCCTTCTGCACAACTCTGCATCTCCATAAATCTCTTTAAGAGTCAGATTTAGTGATCAGTAACAGCTCCCTAGCAGGGCTGACTGCCGCTGGCTCCTTGCCATTTACCTTCTGCACTCGGGGTAGGAGCTGCCACAACACTGCAAGGCAGGGAGGGACTAGGGAGAGCCACAGACTTTGGTGTGACTGGGTAAGTCCCTTGCCAGCCCTCCCTGTCATCTGGAAAATAGAAATAATACCAACCTCCTGCCCTTCAGAGGTTTTCTGATGAATGTCTCTTCCTTCCACAAAGTATTTGAATTTTGCTCAGTCTTATTAATACAATTAGCTAAAGTGGCTAGACAAAAGCTGATGGGTATCCCTTGCACGAATAGAATTATGTGTTTTGGCGATGCTGAACACTGAGCAGCTCAGTCCAGTCACTTGCATAGAATGTAAAGAGCTGGTCTCAACTGCTTACCTCACAGCTAGAAAAACAGATACCGGATATGCTTAAGAAGTCTTTATTTAAAAAATAATTAGGAAAGCTATAAATACAAGAGAAGTATGTCTGTAATTTCTGTTTAATTTAAACAGACCTTTGAAATCCTCCCCATCACTGGTACTGGGGGTTTTAATCACGACATAGATCAGCATTGTAGTCACTGAGGTTTTCCAATTGGCGCCTGCCCCGTGGGGATCTCAATGTCCTCTCCATCTTCCTGACCTGTGGTACACGGCTGCAGTACCGATACAGCTGGTGGGAGCTGCAGCTGAAGTGCCAGAATTGCTCTGCTATAAAAGTGTGCATAGTGGAATCACGGCTGTATAGCCCTCCATCTACTCTGCCCACATGCTTTTAAGATGCATTTGCTCCCGTCATACTTGTGAATCAAGTTGATGGTGTTTATAGGGCAGTAGCTAACCAGCTACTCTCCGAAGCAGGAGCTGAAGGTAAGCATATGGTAAGCTGTAAGTATAAATTTATTACCCATTTGAAAGGGGCAATAGTCTTACTAGACTGATAGAAAGAGGAAGGGTTTTCTCCCAGAGGAAAAGGCCTTAGTTTTTGTTGAAGGATGAGGACCAGAAGGAAGAGAATAGATTGTTCTCTTTAATGTGTGTTTCCTTATGGAAGGGGGAAGTGTTGGCATTCAACAGAAAAGTCAGAACTTTATGCCAAAACTCAGTACTTTCTTCAGCTTATTTATTTACTCAAAACAATAGCTATATATCAAAAATCCTTTTGGTAGAAACGTGTCTTTGGACGTCATCTCACAGGAGACATAAGAGATACAAGTGAAAAATTCTCTTACCAACTGTGTTTTATTTTTTAATTTCATAGGAGGTTGTGCTTTAAAGAGAGCTTTGAGTATTACTAAAACAGAAATTGTTTTCATTAAAAACAGAAAAAAGGGAGAGTGAAAAAAATGCTTAGAAAACTCTTTCAGAATGAAAAATTACTTTCTTTGTGTTTCTGTAGGCCCCTTCAGTGTCCATGTCCTGCAGACATTTCAGCAGAGAGCGAGGCTGGCATGGAGGCTGGGGAAGAGCAGTTTATGCTTGCATCTCACATGCGCAGTGCTGTACTGGAAATTACGTGTGTGAGGCTGGCCAGGTTCATCGCTGGGCTAATCAGAGAGAAAAGTGCCATGCGGCTGAGGTAAATAAGCATGGCAGAGCAAATTTTGACAGTTATGCCAAAGTAATTTGAATTAGACAAACGTGTGATGTCTACAAAGCTGGACTTGATATCCCAGTGGGAGCAGGTTTTCCTATTGTATGTTCGTTTAATTTTTTTTTTACTCTAGGTTGGGCAGAAATAACACAAAAATGGCTTTTTGACAGACTCGTACGCTTGCTTCTGAACTCCCAGGGAATGCAGAGATCTAGCCAGACAAAAACCTGAAGAACAAGTAACATCAAAATGGGACTCTTATTCCTTGTTTATTTCTTTATTTCTTAGGTGTGGGTTTGTGTGGAAAAGGTTCATTTTTGAAAAGTTATTCCAAATCCTTACTCAAGTTGCAATCCATAATAAACACAACTTATAAAATAAGGGACAAATCTTCAAATGACGCAAGGGATTTGCTGCGTTGAACATGTGGAGGTTCTGTCCCGGGTAGATGTAAGTGCAACTAATAATCTGCGAGGAAAGTCAACACAGAGGAGGCAAAGTACATTTTTAATTTACACTTTTATGTAGCTTGTGGCAGGTGTTGAAACTGGCATCACTGATGAAGGGAAGACACAAAAGATATGGGAAGATGTCTGGCATTATCAGTTTTAAGTCATGCACTTGAAAATGATACAATGTGAAATACAGTGACTTAGTTTAGAGAATTTTATACTTCAGCAAGAATGCTTCTACTCCTGCTGATTAGCTGACATTTGTGGTCAATTATTTCCCAAATGTAATGGCAGTTTTATAATTAGGCCGTCAGTTAGCGATCCCTTTCTGCTCATGCCTCACCCCACACAGATTTGCAGTGTGGAGGTTTTCAGTTGTGGGTGTGATGTTTGACACGCATTGACCAGAAGTAACTAGAGTAGAGGAAGAACTGGGATTAGTCCAAGTGTGTTTGTTTAGCACTGAGGATTTTTTAATCAAGCTTCCACTTCAGTGAATTCTTCAGGGTCATGAAGTGTTCATTAGATGAATGGGAATATGTATATTTGCAAGAAGACCTTTGTCATCCTGGGATAAAGCATGACTGTGTTGCCTGGGGACACAACAGGAATGGCCTCATGCCTCCCGGCTCTCCCACTGTGTTGAGAACGCTCACAGGGAGCAGCAAGAAGTGCTGGCCAAGAAATGCTTTTCTCATCATTCAACATTTTCATAATTTCAGATATTTTCCTGGTAGCACATGACTTGTGTGGAGTGAAACCTTGCTTTCCAGTGCCACAAAACTGAAATGTGTTGGGAGTTCTTAAGTGCAGGGTGCCTGGCACTGCGGTGCTCCTCTCTGACATGGAGAGCCAGTAGTGGCGATGTAACATGGAGTTCATCAAGATGACTTTTCCCTCTGTTCGCCCTTACAGATGCTGTTTCCTGACAGAGTTCCATTCTCAGTATCTTCTTCCACGAAAATATGAATAGCTTAGTGAAGTTTTCTCTAGGATATTTCTTATTCTGTGCTAATAAGGCTCTTTCCCCTAGCTAGGGCGTGCCATTCACGCACAGTGCTGAGACCTGTGCTTCATAATCTGTAGTTGCAGAGAAGCTGCTTGGACTTTACTGAACAACATCAGAGATAGGGTCTTAAATGCAGAATCAGACAGTGCCACCTTGGTGAAGCTCATGATAAGCAGCAAAAAAAAGGGCAATAGTGAATATTTCCATTGTTTTCATACCATAGTAGATTTTCAGAAAGACTCAAAAAAAGCATGCTTTTTTTTTCTCAAGTGGTTTGTCAAGTTATGACAAAAATATGAGCATACAGAGATAAATTATTGGAACATTTTCTCTACATTTGCATGCATAGATATACATATAAATGTGTATAAGATATACATATAAATGTGTATAAGTGTATTTGTGCACATGCATGCAAATATATAGATGTATGTGCATGTGCTTGTGTGGATATATACACATATGTATGTTCATGCATACATCCAAGAAAATAATTTTCTATAGCCTTTCTCTTGTTTAACAATAATACTGAAATACTGGCATTCAACGATCTAAATCCTCAAACATGTTGAAGAAAGGTAGATTTTAATGGTGTTAAATGAACCATTTAGCACAGAGGGCCTCTCACCTTCAGTAACACCCTCTCAAAATGAAATCCAGTGTTCAGATATAATAATAAAAAGAAGAAAAACAATATTACCTGTTTAAAGCGAATATAAAAATCCAATTAAGTTCTGAATTTTAATGTGCTTGCAAGCATGGGTTTGTTGCTCTGTGAAAAGAATGAAAATGTAAATGACATTTCTGTGTGTTATCTACATAATCCAGAGGCTAGAATATCCTGTCATGCTTATTTTGTCTAGTGATGATAAAACTAAACAGTTTTAACTGAATTTCCTGTAAATGGGCAAATAATCAAAAATGAACATCTTTATATTCTGATCTTTCATTAATTTATATATGAATGCTGTTATAAAGAGATTAGCTTTTACGGCAGAGAATAAATTTTGCAGCAGTGACGGGCTGTAGCACATGAAGTGCTGTGGGTGGAAGAAAGTTGGAGTGGTCACTCACTCCTGAACTGCAAATTCAACAAAAGACAAGAAGGGAAGCTCTGCAAGCAAGAGGTCCATATGGCACCAGCCATTGATATGCAGACACAGACCATTATGCCCAAGTGTCACTACCATCTTCTAACCCCTCTTGTCCTGAAACGCAGTGGATCAGTCATGGCCATTTGCTAAGTCCTGTGTCTTACCTGAATTGGTAGCACATACTGAGGGGTGGCAGAATGAAAAGGTGGCGACCTGGGGGTGCAGGAGAGAGCCAGTGTGGTAGGAGGCTGCACAAGTGAATTTGCTTCTGTTCCAGCCATGGCTGGGGCAATACTATCAGTGCAGTAAACTCTGCTTCCCATTGCCACTGAGTATTCCTGCCTTTCCTTCTTTCCTTAGATTTGCTTTGTTTGGACTAAACAGCATAGAAGACCATCTGTACCTGGACTTTAAGTATCCAAATCAGCAATTAAATTTGTATCTACAAAGGCTGTCACCCACCTAGCAAAGAGAATGTCCTAGGGATGAAGCAATAGCGAAATATGCCTCAATCCCACCGTGACTCTGCAGCCTGGTGTTGCCCAGCTGTGCCACACCCTGTATCCATGCTCTCGCCCTCTAAGGAGCATTGCGTTTTCCAAAATAAGTCAGCGCAACTACAGGTGCTGAGAGCTCAGAGAGGCGAGGCAGGCTTGATTCTTTATTTGGGTATTAAATACATTGTTAGGGAAAGATATTTGACCAAATTGGTAATTGGGTAGCACAGAATATACCTATGCAAGTGGTACCTGCAGAGGAGTAGACAGTATACCCAGGCTGGTGTAAGTCAGTTTACTCTCAGACAGTAACTTTTTGTATGGTTTATAAAGATAATTTAATACAGGCAAAAGGCAGAATGTTCAAACCCACATTATTTTAACAGACCTTTGTGCCTAATGGTGGGATTAAGGATTCAAACAAAGGAGTCTGTTGGGTATTGAGCAAGACTGGAAATTCTTGGTGCCTGATTTTTTAAATACCAGTCTCTGTAATGGTGGGTGCCTAGTCTGAAGAATATCCAGCCCTCCAGTGTCTGGGAAATCTGCTCCTTCTGAAACAGTCAGAGAGGCTGTTTACACAATCTCCAGGTTTTGATATTAGATCCAGAAGAAATTATTAAATTGTTCATGTGATCTAAAATTGTACAGAAAACAGGGCTGTAAAACTACCAGATCTGCCTGTTGTTAGGAAGCAGCTTTATCTGGTTTTCCACTTTTTTACAAGCTGTATGTACTGCTCCTGGCCTTTAATCTCACTACAGATTTTGACACCTTTGAACTGTTCATTACATTACAGCACTACAGCAGGGATGGGAATAGCATTACCTGAACCCAGATTCTTCTGTGCTTCACAGAGTTATGAACCTGGTTCTGCATTTTTCCAGATTCAGAAAGATGTCAACTTTTATGCCTCTTCGTGTCCTGTAAAGTAATTAAAGGACAGCCAGGTAAGTTTTAGATGGAAGTAAAAACTAATCTTGTATTTATTTTGCTGTATCCAGAATTGGTTTTATGTTATTTATATTGTCACTACTGTGGTCCTACAGCATGTCTCTTGTTCAAGGTCATGTTGCCTGTGAAAATGAAAAGAATGAATTAAAAGTGTATGTAGAGATATAATACAAAACACGTTTAACATTACAAAGCTAACACTGTATGATTTTAACCTTGTTTCATTTAAAGCCTTAAAAACAATCTCAGGGCCTCAGGCAATTTATTATGCAAGGAACGTCACCTTCAGTATGTTATATGAAATCACCAGGTGTTGTTCAGCCCTTTCATACTAACCTCCATCATGCCTCTTCAAAGGTGGCCCAGTGTCTGTCTCAAGGCAGCATATGAAAATTAGCCACACGTGTTTATAAACATACTATAAATCTGTTTTCATATTCATAAAAATAAAGGTATGAGAAGTCTGAAAAGCTGTGGTGATGCAGACACAATTTCCCTCAATACTTCAGTGCTTTTGTTTCATGCACACACCCTTGTCCCTAAGAGCGATGCATCACAGCAAACCTGAACCAGTGCAGCCAGTAAGCAAAGCCGCTTTGCAAGCGCTTCCCTGCTGTTTGTGCTGCTGGAATTTAAGGACTTGATCGCACCCTTATTTTAAAAGCCAAACACTAAATTCAATCAGCAAAAGATTAAGCAGTGCCAGTGCTTTCTGATACCGCTAAAAAAAATTAATTGCATTTGAGTTATTTCTGTTTGAATATTGAATCCCAAAGTGGTGGTAGCTATTTTTTGTAATTCTGCAGAGATGGAGTAAATGGTTATGAATAGCACAGTGATAGAACAGGATTGATTACTAAGCTCCATTCTATGAAAACCACCTCAGTTTGCCAAAAGGTCTTGCAGTGGGACTCATGCATGTATCCTGTTACTTTTAAGCCCTAACTCAAATACTGCACAGAAACAAGAAGGTCTGGAAGGATTTCAGAAGAACTGTTTGCTGCGTACTGCCTCACATACTGTTTTCGCTACAGAGACAGCAAGTCCCTCTCCACTGTTTGTGACACAGTTTGTACAAATGGCATCTCATTCTGAGCACTTGCTCTGCAATCTTAATGGTCCTTTCCAAGAAAGAGCTCTAACAGTTCATTGAAATTGCATTTAGTCTGCAGGCACCCTGGAGATAGTATGAATGCAATTAACATCTGCAGATCAGGACAAAAATGCAAAGGACTCTATGCTGTTTTGACTTAATATATCATCATGGCTCTGTCTGGGCCTGGACAGGCTGTTATTCATCCAAGAGGTTTGGTGCATGCAACAGTTGCACAGTGCAGCTTTTGGCATGTCTTGACGTCCTGCAGGAAGGACAGGTTTGCAATGTGCCTGCTAGAACAAAAAACAGGAGACTGACCCCAGCTAACAGCACTGGAAACTGTGGCTCCGTTTCCCCATGAGCCTTTGTGGGCAAGTGGTTTTAAAAGCCGTATAGGAGCTCTGTGGGTAAAACCAGCCCATAGTGCGTTGCTGGCTCTGTTCATTTGCTGGTCCTGGCTTGCCCATTCCTTGCTGGCTCCTCAATCCACACCACTGCCCACAGGGGCAGAGATTTCTGTTGCTTGCACATATACTTACGGATGCCATGCAGAAGGCAAAGACCCCAGGGTGAGGCAGACCTACTGGCATCTCAGCCCTCCTGCTGGTACCGGCCCAAGCTAGTTGCCCGGGATCTCTCTGTAGTAATCGGGCACCTCCAGAGTGCTTTATCCTGACCTCAGACCCTTGAGACCTGCAGCCGAGATGTACATTTCACTGCTGATGGAGGAGCCATTTCACTGTCATGCGTTTTGATTTCATGCTCGGCAGTAACTGCAGGGCACTTCATGAACTGTGATTATTTTCAACTAGTGAAGCCTGATTTCAATCACATATTTTCCTGGTTTTACACAATAAACACTAAAGCAAACAGATAAGCAAATCTATGTTTTATCTTACAGAATCTCCCAAGTGCCTGAGGGAGTTTCAGGTCCAGTGGCTGAAGTGAAGCTAAATTAAGCACTGGTGAAATGCAGAGCAGTCAGGGAACAGCTTCCCTTCTGAAGCCCTGGCAATGCAACTGGCTGTGCAAGGGGAAATCCTTTTAAACGTCAGAGAAATAGTTTGCTTTGAAATCTCCATCATCTCTGTTAGCTGTTTTTTTAGCCTGCCTATCCATTCATTCAACACTGGAGTTTCAGCGTCACAGTACGTCCTCCCAGTCCAGTTCATGTGACAGTTTTTAAATTTCAGCTTCTGAGTTCTGCTATTTTTTAGCTGCTTTTTTTTTTTTAATGAAACTGGAGTTAGATTAATGTAAACTGCAATGTGTTCATATATAGTACAAGAACAAGAAAAATAAGAGAGGTTCATTCAATGAATTGTCTTCTGCAAATGACCTGTCTCTAATCACAGTGCTGCTTTTGATATGAAAATATAGAGGTAACTAAAATATTGATACAGCTGCACTTCAAAGAAAAATGAAGCAGTCTGAGGTCTTTGGTGCTTTTCAGATTTGCACCATTTCAGGACTAAGTGCTATAAACATCTGTTTATATGGAGATAGAGTGTGATTACAGAAGAAATCTTTTCCATGTGAGTATATGCTTTTTTTATGCCACTTCAATGTATTTTCACTTTAATTATATCATTCTACTATTTAGGCAAAACTTCTGGAATTTATTTCAAAAGAATCATGTAACTCCCTGATCCTAACATACCTAAAAATATATTTGTAACATTCAGCTTAACAATGTGCAACTTCAATCCTAGCATTAAGCTCACCTGTCTCAGAGCTCAACACATCCCTAGGTGAGTGCAAGCTGACACAGTTTTATCTTTTGTGAAGAACATTTATTTTTCCTTACCAAATACAGACTAAGAGAGGCAGGCTTCCCACAAAAGTTGTGATTAGAAATGGATGCATCAGCTGTTATCTCCAAACTTGCATGGTTGTAATCACAACTGCTTGTATGTGCCAGAAGAAATTGGAATATTTAGAGCTTTTCCATGCAGCTGGAAGGAAACAATTACAAGTGAAATACAAACATACACTCACATATACAAATATATGGAAAAAACACAAACACGTGCACAGACATACACATTCACACTCAGAGGTAAGCAGGACACCAACAGGAACAAGCAGAAAATGTGTTTGCAAGTAGAAAGCATTACAAAGAGGCAGAATATAAAAGTTAAGGAAGCAGAGGACAAGGCAAGTGTCTCAAGAGCAGAAGTCATGATAGCAGCTTTTCCATTCCAGGACTGAGGGCAAGTATGTGAAGGTGAGCCCACTCGAACAGTTCTGGTTCTGGGCTGCGAGGAAGCTGTATTTACCCTGTGTGCATTGCACTCTTTTTCACTGGGACAGATAAAGCCAGGAAGAAGGTTTTGTGTTGATGGAGAAACTCTTCACAGTATTTGCAAAGGCTAATAGGACCAAGCTACTCAGAAATGCTACTGTGTTGAACTAAATTGATGCTGCAAACAGGATGAATGGGTCTAAATAGAGACAAAATTTTGCCTTCTAAGTATATGATACCTGGTGTGGGGGTGATCTCTAGGTTTTGGGACTCCCTGCCACCATCCTTTCTGCAAGTTCACATATCCCCTTCTCTCTTCTTATTCCTGAAATTGCGCTACTGAGTGTATCATCACACGGCCTGACCAAGTCATATTCCTTCATGAGCACAATAAATACCTGCATTTCTTCTGACAATGCAGATAGTCTGAATTGTTTAGTTTTATTCCTGCTAGGTTTTCTTTGTCTGTATGCTTCTTGGGAAACCAATGCTCAAAGGAGCAACCTGTGTATCTCTGACTTACACGCAGTTCCAGCTGAACAGCACCAGGCTTCTAGCAGAAGGATTGAAAGAACAAAGAAAAAGGTTCATTTAATTTACCTTGAGGGGTAGTTCATTTTTCAAATAGAGACAATTTGAAAAGCACAAAGCACTATGCCAATATCTTAGTCACTCTCAAAAATAAAATTAAGTCTTTCTCGGTAGGAAAATAAATGTCAATGCTATGTACATTTGCATCCAGCAGCAATTCTGCAGCTAATTTCATTGTAATTGTTATGCTGCTATATTGCTTTATTATGAGTGTTGAAGCATTAAGCATTCAGGTCCAGGCCAGACTTGGCCTAACACCCAAGTCGTCATTTGCCACGTACCTAGCAGGCTGACTAGTACACAACAATGATCAGAGCTGGCACAGAGCTTAAACATTGATGTCCACTGGTGGCCTGAATACAGTTCAGAATATTATGGGCCAGAAATACTAACTTACACAGGGCTGCTTAATGAAACCAAGAACTGACCTGGACAGTATGAAACCATACATCAGATTAGAAAAGAAGCTGCCCTCCAACCAAGAGGCCATTAAGTAGCTGATAAATGGATATTTCTGTGAGTAGGATTTCAGGATGCTAAATTCAAAGCAACGTCTTTTTTTGAGTAATGCTGATAAGTATCTTTATTATGTATGAAAGTGACTGTGAGAGTAACTGTGAGAAAGGTGCATAATGCATTATCTATCTATTAGAAGGACATGTCTAGGTAGGCTTCATTTGGACAAGTGGTAACTTCTTTTTAGATGCAGAACCACACCATCAGCTGGGGTATAGTGGATTATTTTCATTTTCTGTCCTAATACACATCCACTGAACATTGCTGTTGCTGTGCTGCAAGGATGCACAGTAGGCAGTACAGTTGTGGCCACAGCTCCAGGAATCACTCTCTCTAAAATAAGCAAACAGAAGTACTACTGCATGACTCGAAAGAAATTACAGATACTAAAAATACAATAGGAAAAGAGAAGAGATGAGTCTTTGCTGTTCTATTCAGACATCTTTACATTTAAGCCAACAGCTAGTTATTATAATGACTCTTTCATGTGTAGAAACTGCCTGCCCTCCACAGACTTTGCCAAACTGGTGCTCGTGGGTACTGCTGCTGTAGCAGCTAGTCAGAACATACCCTATATGTGTGCTGGTCCTTTAGCGGTCCTTTATTGGTCTGGTCTGTACCTGTTACCTGGTTGTGCAATGCAATCTGTGTCTGTAGTATTTGCTCTTACAAGGCAATTCACTTGTTTATTCCTACTTGTACTGCTGGGAATGAGGGCTAATTGCTATCAGAGGATCTCGTTACTCTTTCTATGGCACATCAGCTGGACATCCCAGACTCCGTTACCTAGCGAAACCGCCTGCTGATGAACCCATCCTTTTATGTTAACAAGCTGGCTTCATAGCAACACTCCTACTGCAATTACAGTGACAGGCTTGGCACATTTAATGTTGGGATTGGAACAGCACTGGGCCACTTGCTGAAGTCTTTGCTCAAGTAAGCACAAAGTGAAGGACAGCGAGGTATTTTTCTTGCAGGACAGACAAAGACATGGGAAAGCAGATGTGTGCTTTGGGCACAGGAGGCTGCTTGGCTCCAGCTAGGCTCGGCGGAGTGGGTTTGCCAGATGCCACGCAAAGCACTTGCACTTGGCTCCTGCTCTGAACCAACCATGGGAGGAAGCTGTTTCTTCCCCCGGAATCTACATGAGGCTTCCATGCCCCAAAGCCTTCGGGAACCTTCCTTGTGATCTCTGGCTTTAGGAACGGGGACTTTGTAGCTAAAAAATTACGTCCGTGGAGCCCTTCCTGAAACCTGGACCAGCATAAGGATGGCCCATGGGGTTTTATTTGACTTGAAATGTGCTCTTCACCAATTCACGTAGTTTCCCTTTGACTTAGCAGATCCCCTTCAGCTTTCTGCAGCAAGCAGGTGTTTCTCCATATTTCCAGTCTGTGAACTTAAAGAAATTCTGAAATCATTTGTCGTTTTATAAATAAGTTATGCAAGCTGTCACCACAAATCTGTCACCATGCAGACAGGTGCAAACATGCGCAGTATGCAGAGAAAGACACTGACACCAAGATCAGAATAAAGGCCATCTAAAAGCAATTACATTTCCAGGTATTAGGGAAACACAATTATTTAAACTGCTAGTCTAAAACAGTTGATAAAATAGATAAAATTAAAAAAGATTGGCCTGAAAACTGATTTTAAATTATTCTGTAACATTCACATAACTCATATAATTGCTCTCTCATGACCCAGCCTCCATTAAAAGGAAATTTCACCTAGGAAAAAAATTATATATGCAGCACACGGTGATTAAAATAAATACATATTCTCTTGAATGCTGGAAATTATGTGAGGAACTGTCTTAAAAAGCGGGAATGAATTAGCCCTGCATTGCAAACTGTAGTGTGGTCTGTCATTTTAATAATCACACTCAAGAGGCATTGAAATAGAAAGTATGACAATGCATTAGACTGCAGAAATAATAGATGACCTATCGTATGTAGATATATAAAAATTAAGCTGGAAAAAGACAGAAAAAGACCATAGAATCAGGATCATAGAATCATAGAATCATTTAGATTGGAAAAGACCCTTAAGATCACCAAGTCCAACCATTAACCCAACACTGAAAAGTTCACCACTAAACCATGTCCCTAAGTGCCACATCTGCACGTCTTTTATTTGAAAGGTATTTACCTCCAGGGATGGTGACTCAACTGCTTCCCTGGGCAGCCTGTTCCAATGCTTGACAACCCTTTCAGTGAAGAAATTTTTTCTAATATCCAATCTAAACCTCCCCTGGCGCATCTTGTGGTCATTTCTTCTTGTCCTATCACTCGTCACTTGGGAGAAGCTTTTAATGGCTTGATGCTCAGCTGAGGTAAAGAAAATTAAGTGTTGAGACAGTGAAACTATCACAGTTTATACCCAGTTCTATTGCTCCTGATCTTCTCGGTCATGGTTGATGCTTTCAGAACCTATGGCCAAATATATGCATTGGCAACAACACCATCAAATAAAAACATAAATTAATTTTGACCTATTGCTAGCCATACATACACAATTCAGAGAAACTAGTTAGGAGATGAATAGCACCAAAGGACATTTTTTGAAGAAAGTCTTGTAAGACTCCAGTTTTAATAACGCGTAACTCTGCCAGTCTCATTGCAGAAACATGAGAGCACCCACTTTCAATTTAAAGTGCTCTCCTCCACACATAGTACTTCTCTGAACCTGTCACTTCTCAGGAGGCTCTTTCTCAGGCAGTCTGCATTTTAAATCAAGCAGTTATGACAGTTTTCACTGCAAAAGGGGACAAATTAGTGAAAGCAACATATATAGAAACTTGGTTGCAATAACTGCTAAACAACAGTAACCAGGGTTCCTGGGAAGTAACTAACTGGCTCAGATTTTTTCAGTGACCATCCATAGAAAAAAGGAAGTCCTGTAGGACTAAAACAGCTCACTAGCTTTGGTGCCTAAAGTAATGAGTGACAAAATGGCACAGACTGAGATCATTAATCCTGGATTTATTGACAAGTTTGAAAGCCCTGGGTAGACCTTCATTAGAAATTCAGCTGAGAGTGCAATCTGCTCCTGAGTCTTTAATATTCTTGAAGCCCTCTGCAATTTTAGATATGTTTGTTTTCCCATGATGTCTTTGAGACAGAGTGATGTGGGTAGTCCCATTTTTATGGATGGGATGTTGAAGTTCAGAGGTAGCTATGCTGAATTTTGGCTTGAAGCCAGATTTTCACCACTTCACCTGCATGTCCCTTCTTTTCCCTCTGCAGAAAACTGGACTTGCAGACTGGACACTGCTAATTCCGTATTGCAGTTTTTTTACACTAGTTCAGGCACAGTCTGTGACTTATCGAGCAGCAGTAGAATGGAGTGGTTAGGAAGGAGCTATTTTACTAATCTGCTTTCAGAGCCCAATTTTCACATCTCAGTCTTATGATAGGAGATCAAAGTCCCTCATTAAGGGACTGAATCCAATATTTAATACACTTAATGCCCACTTTATATACTCACAAGATAGCCTGGTTTCCGCATAAAACAACATCCAAGCTCCTTTTGACATTTAATGAAGGGACAGAGTGAGTGTTTTTAAGACCTCATTTTCTATGCCGTTACATGGTGGTGAAGCAGGACTGACTTCAGCAGTTATACTGGCATACAGGCTGCCTGTCAAAAGCAGGATCAGTCTCCTATGCTTTACATGAAGGGATAGAGAAGTATCCTTATTAATTCATCTGTCTTTCAAAAACTATCCTGTGATATCCTGCATTATCATCTTTGAAACATCCTGGACTTGGGAAATGTCAAAACTTAGGATATGAGCGCACACTATTACTCTATAAGTTGTATTGGAACTGATTAAGCTATCAATCTCTATTATTCAGCTACTGGAAATGAGATACATACTTCTCCTGGGGATTTACCTGGAGTGAGATCAAAAGGAAACTGCTTTCTCCCTTCCCTGCATGAAGCTTCAAAATTTGTTTGGACTAGTGATGTTAAAAATAAATAAATATATGAAGTGACCTGAATAACTTGAGCGATTCCCTTGTGATTAAGGCGGGAAACATTTGAAACATGAAAAGTTGCACCCGTGTTCAAATGAGAGAGTTCCTATTTAATTATTTAGAGCAGCCAAAAGCTCATTAAAAATTTAACCAAGATTTATTTCTCCATGATTGTGCAGGCACCACAATGTGCAGAAATGGAGGCTTTAACTCTGTTAAATTAAATTCTTGATTTTTCCCCTCCCAGCTTGGAGTGCTGGCTCAGTGGGACCCGGTAGACAATATCAAATACAAGCCAGTCTGCAGCAGAGCTCCACTCCTCTCCCATCTCTGGGGTGGTGTGGCTATGAGCCCTGGGCCCAGCAGAGCTTGGGGAAGGGAAGGGAAAGCATGGACTGCTTTCCCAGTACCCTGCAGGGCAGTTAGTGCCTGTATTCCTCCCCGGCCCCGTATCACTAGTGGGAATATAAACCTCCTTGGTGAAAATGGGGAGAGGATTTTACATGCCCAGAATAAGACCCAGAGGTGAGGATAGTTCCTTGCTTTTCCTTCCTTCCTTCCTTCCTTCCTTCCTTCCTTCCTTCCTTCCTTCCTTCCTTCCTTCCTTCCTTCCTTCCTTCCTTCCTTCCTTCCTTCCTTCCTTCCTTCCTTCCTTCCTTCCTTCCTTCCTTCCTTCCTTCCTTCCTTCCTTTCCTTCCTTCCTCCCTCCCTCCCCCCTTCCTTCCTTCCTCCCTCCCTCCCTCCCTCCCTTCTTCCCTTCCTCCCTCCCTCCCTCCCTCCCTCCCTCCCTCCCTTCCTTCCTTCCTTCCTTCCTTCCTTCCTTCCTTCCTTCCTTCCTTCCTTCCTTCCTTCCTTCCTTCCTACTGGGATAGGTGATGCACTGAAAGGCAGCTCTTTTTCACTCCATTTCTCTTCATGGGACTGTTTTTCTTTGTTTTCTTCCACTGACCCTCAATTCCCAGACCTGAGAAGTCAGAGCTTTGCAGCACACAGACTATTTAAAATTCCCCAGCGCCTGAAGCTTCCCCAGCCAGAGGCCAGCATAGCTGCAGGACTGGCTTTGCAGCCAGGCCCCTTGCCACCGCTGGTGAGCCGCAGGTATGCACAGACCCTGAGTCTGCACTCCCTTAAATAACCAGTGCTGCAAAGTGGGAGCTGTTTTTAATGAATTTAGTTCAGATCTCACCAATTTTGTGCACATTGCCTCAGAGCTAGGTCTGGGCCGTTGCCCTTGTCTTTGAAGTCCATTGCATTTGTGATTTTCTTTGATCATTGCTGTGGAAATGTCTGAAATGTTTTTCTCATAGGTTTGTATGCACACAGGCATAAGAGGACTGAGAACTTCAGTAAAGGTGAAATATCTGACCTTATCTTGACTTGGTTAGGATTAAAGTAACATTAAATAGGACAAAATATGTTATAACTACCTTGAGAGACTAATGAGAAGGGGGTAATATTATTCTTCTACTTCTATCAATATGCTCAATACATTAAATGACTGTGAAAGAGCTTTGCCAGCAAGCTTAGCAAGCGGGCAAGGATCTAAAAATGTCAGATAGTACCTTAGGATTTCTAAGGCATGTACTTCTTTCACTGAGTTTCCAATGGTGGCACTTGATACCTAATAGCTCAAAAGGATAAAATGTCCCTGAAAAAGAAAAAAATGAAGCCATTCTTTTCCCACCATCTCTGAGCAGAAAGGTCACAAAAAAGGGGAAACTGGGTTGCCTGGAGAAGCCTCAGTCACACTGCCTTCTCCCCAGTTTATAGAGCTTCCCAGAACTGCTCTGTGCACTGAGCCATGAGAGAGAAAGAAACAACTCTCTGCCCCATGTTCCTGTGCTGGTTTGGCTGATTTCTTAGTCTACGTGGCCTCACTATAAAAACTTATTTAAGAAACAGATCTCTGAGTCATTGCATATAGTTCTTGCAAAAACAATTCAAAGCTCAGAGGTGATCAACCAGGGGAACAATGCTAGGAATAATGCGGAAAGTGCTGAAGAATGAAATAATGGCATTTTTTAATTGCAATTATAGCAATCTGTGGCGTACCAGCTAGGAAACCCCGTTTGTGATCATCTCCTCTGAAAAAGGCTAAAAGGGAACAAGAAAGGATGGAGATCCTGAAAACAAGGGGTGGTCTGGAAGAAAGAAATGGACCATATGAGGTGAGCTGAACAAACATCAGACCCATTGGTGGTGGAGGATATCCTATTGGGCTTTCAAATCATGAATAATATTGAGAACATAAACAGGGAACAATTATTCATCCTTTCTCATAATACATGAAATACTTTCTATACTGAAAAGATTTTTGGTAAATAGCTAAAGTAAACCCCCAAAATCAAGCTGAATATTTTAATGCTTCATAAGTGGTAACTAGGGAAAGAAACTGTACAAGGCTTGCGTTTTCATTTGAAATATTACTGTATATTTTGATTCATTTGGTTCAGTTCATGATATAATGGAGCATAACTGATGTAACTTGGCTTGATGTGTCTCCTTTTTACACATACTGGAACAATATCTGCAGAAACATTTGAAATTAGACATTTTTTCAGACATCTATTTTAAGGATCAGTAACTTCAAACAAGCAGAGCACTTAGGCATATTTTAAAGGCTTATTTCCTGCAATCACGCATGGGTCATGGCTTACTCCTCATCAGAAAGCGCACACTTTGGGATCCTGATTACAGGAGGGGTCAGTGAAGGAAGGACATAGAAAGAAAAGGAAAATTAACAGAGTTTTCAAAAAAAAAGAGCCCAGAGATCTTGCACCCAAGTAGTAAATCTTTGATGCTAACTTAGAAGAGAGCTGATTTTTTAAGATTCTGAAGGAGAGACCGCAAGAGGCAAAACAAAGTTGATGATTCAAAATATCTATTAGGAGAATTTATGTCGCTGCTCAGCACCGTGTGGCCATGTGTGACATGAAGTACAGCCTTTGGAAGAACCAGCTGTCCTGGCAGGGAACAGGCAGCCTAATGGAAGGAGCAGCTAAATCCAATATTTCTTACTGAATTACTCAATTTCTTAGTACTGTGTAATAAGGTTTTTAAGAGAAAGGCAGGCCTATGAATTATTTTTGAGAGAGAAGGAGTTGGGCAGCTTTGCTTGGCCATATGCACCGCTTCTCTCAAATGAGATGGGCTGGCGAAAGGATCCTGGTGTTTTACTGGAGAGAGGTGGAAATACAACAGCTTTCTGCAGCAGCTAAGAACTGGATTCTGGGCCACTTTGAATAAGTTAAGCAAATGATTACCTGTGAATAAATTACTCAGGAAGAAAAATGCTAAATATATTTATTAATAGATACCATATGTTTTTTGCAACTTCTTAACAGAAGGCTCATAAAAGCACACAGCTGCATTCAAGAGTTCCCCAGTCACACACATTTTCTGTGTATACTTCATACACTCACCACTTAATAGCCAGAATACTCATTCAGTGGATATTCTAAAAACTTACAACCATCCCTTCAAGGTCTGTGAATATATAGTGAAAGTCTGTTTTTTCCTTTCAATCACACCTAGATGAAATGTCCAATATCCAAATTTCTTAAGTAATTTAATTTAAGAAATTTGGATATTTGACAGTTACACAGCATGTTTTTGTATTTTAAAAAATGAGGAAGGGAATTTCCTGTGCAAGTCTACTTCCTTTACTTTCACACATCATCAAAATGCCGATATTTCTGGAGTATAGGATTGTTTGAAGATACTCTGTTATTTCAAATTATTATTCTTCTTGCTTTTAAGAATTCTTCCAAATGTCCTGAGATAGGCACTCACGCTCATTATTGGAAGTGCTCCCTCTCTCTTCATACCTTTCTGTTTAAAGGTTTTGCCAACTGATGTGGTTTACAGAAGCCTCCAGGCTGCTCTCAGTTGTGCTAACAGAGCGACCTTGAGCTGATGAGGCAAAAACCGAAGGGAGCATAAATCATGCCGGTATTCACCTTCATTCCCACCCTTTACACTCCAGTCATTGTCCATTATCTCCTCAGAGACTACTCCAGAAATCGGTTATAATTGTCCTCCCCCTTCAGATTTTTACCTGATGCCTGGCAATGTCCAGAGCAATACCCAGTGGTTTCAGCCTCACAGGCGTAGGCTCTGGCTGATTGGCTCTGGTTCAGATATATGAAGTGTGGCAGAGGCGGGATTTTAAGGTCTATTTAATCAGCCCAGTAATTCAAATGTTGATTTGAGCTTGAGTATTTTATGTACAAGAGAGGATTCTGCTTCTGGAGGGATTCTGGCCTCTCTGCACCCTGCATACACCAATTATTGGAGATGCTGCAAAACAATGTTCTAGGCATCAGCAGTAATAACAGTGTAAGAAGAATAAATTTTCCTAATGCTGTAAAATTAAGAGAAGATTATAGGAGACATTTCAGCTGTCTTGCAGGTGAGCGATGAGTAACCAATCAGTTACAATGGCCATAAGATGGGGACAGAATTGCTCTTGCTGTGATGTGGTGAGAGCGATTGGCTTTATGTGCATTTCTGCATGTGCTGAGCTCCGTCCTGCTTTGGCTGCTCCTCCAACACTACCCAAACTGTCTAGGTTTAATCCCTGGTGAAAGCTTTTGTGACCCACACATGATGCCACAACGATGGCGCAGGTATTTCTACAGCAAATCCTGCAGGAAATACTTGAGATCTTTCCTCTCAGAACATCACTGTCTGGTTTGGCTGAGTTAGGCAGAGCGAGGCACTATGTAGGAGCCTGGATGCTGTTAAGGTGCTATATTCTCTGAACTCCAACATGATAAACTCCAACAAGTCCAAGTGCGGTGATTGAGTCCTGTCTCACAGGGCAGCTGGTAATTGTCAAGGGTATTTGCAAGCTTCCCATAAGCGGAGGAAAAAACAAAAAGGCCAGGCTGCACATTTTGTGAAACTGATTTGTAAATTCCAAATTAAAATATTTTGATTTTTAAGCTTAAATTTAATCTCACCACTGTGAAAAGCCTGTTTCTCCCTACCTGTTAAACTCAGAAGCACTTCTGCAGACGAAAACCAACCTTCCATCCTGCAACCTCCCACAGACATATGCACGCACATTATGTTCCATGCTTAATTGCCTTTCAAAACTGTCTTATCTTGGCACGAACTTGTCATTGGTTTATCTCTGCTCAGGATAAATGCATACCTAATCTTGTTACTAGATGCATTCAGAGCAGGCACTTTCATTAATAGCCACCCTTAAGGGATTTTTATCCATGGATCAATTTCATAATTGGAACACAGCTACATAATATATAAATATATCCCTTCAATGGCACAGCCATTCTCATGCAGTTCTCATGTTGTTCAGTCTTGCACATCTCATGGAAAAAAAAAAAAAATCCAGAAAGAAAGAATGTATTTTTAAACCAGAGATCCTTCTTGGAAGCTTGTTAGGTTTTCAGATCACACCACAGGCTTACAGGCTTGATTTGTCAGGTTCATGATTGTTACTGGATATCTGAGTTCTATCATTTTTAGCTTAGATAGTCACTAAGAATAGTTTTCCCTATTCTTAGTGGCAATGCCTTGAATTCGGTATGCTCTTTGTTGTAATATATAGAATTCTATAATAGGAAAAACCTAATTTGTTAGCTGTATATAATTTTCAAAAGCAGCAGGAGCTATATAGCTCTTAAGAATTAAATTATGTTCATTTATTCAGTGACTGCAAAATACCCTACTAAGAGTGTAATAGCTTAAAGGCTTCCTAATCAACTTTACTTCATTATTAAATAATTATGTTTTGTGTATCTGAACTGCACTTTTGTCACATCTCATATATGGGATAGTTAGTGACTATGAGTCATTACTGAGGCTGAGTGAACCATTCATAATTAAACCTGAACGAGGCAAAACTGCCTGATTTTGAGTTGTGTGAAGCTTTCAGCAATTCTGGGCTAAGTTTCCAACAAACTTCAATTCAATTATATCCAAACCCCAGCAAAATAAAATACATGTATACTGCACAGACCCAAGCCACAGCAAGCATTACTGAGTTTTGGTGGATTCCCCCCCTCTCCCCTCCCCCCTCCCGCCTCCGTTAGGATTATTACAGCTCTGATCAAAAGGGATTAATTTTCCTTCTCCCTCCCACTCTGCAGGCGCACAGTGAGGATGGGCACCACTGAGGCTCTTGGATTACGTACATGAGAAATTAGTGAGAAAGTATTTTACAGTTTTACCTGTTGTAGCTGCAAGCCATGCAGCTGCACACAAGGTTTTTCACGATAGCACCACTGGGCATTGCTAGCCAGCTCGTCAAAATGTGAGAGAAATTACTGTTATAATTCAAAAAGTGAATAGCAATATTAGTGGTAGAGGTGATAAGTTAAAAAATAGCCAGAAGTGTACATTTACTGTGTTTGATTATCAGCAGATCCCAAATCACTCAAAAAATCAAATATCCTCATCAGCTGCCCATAGTCATCTTACCCAAGGCTGCCAACAGCAAAACATTCTGTCTCTGCTGGTGTGATGGGAAATAGTCTGCAATGAAAATAGAGACATTCATGGATGAGTGTTCTCATTGCAGTTAACGCTGGATTTAGCTGCTGCAGGGGCGTAGGACAGGCTGTGCTGTGCTCACGCAAGAGGCAGCTCTCACAAAGAACTGGAATGTTGAGACACGCATCTGTCCAGGCGGTCAGATGTGAAGCAGGGGACACCTCCGCTCAGGTGGGGAGACCAAAGCCCAGAGTATGTCAGCTCATCTGAGGCTGTTTGGATCACTCTCTGTTGTTGGAGAGCTGTCCTGCAACGTTACAAGTGCTACCAGGGCCAAGAATGGGAAAATAAAATGGCCTCATATTAGTAATAAGACACCCAGTTTGAATCGTGATGGCAATTCACCATCAGACCTACTTCCTTAAGGACATGACAGATTATCTGCTGCTTCTGGTCTTCAAATCAAATCTTTCCCAAACACAAGCTACGTCTCAAATAAAATAGCTAACTAAAGGTGGAAGGGTTGGGAGGGCAACTGATTGATAGGGAGATTTCTTTGAAGCATGCCATTCAATTGCTTCATTTATATTTCATTAAGCATGAAATTATGTTTATAATTGTATTAAGCAACTGTGTGAGAGATATTAGCTCATAAACCCAGACTGAATTAAAACAATTATTAATTAATTATTATTAAGTTTTTTTCATTTTTAATGGAATTATGCTTCTGAATTCAAAGCACTAGCAAAAGTGTATTATTTTAATTCATAAAAATATCACTCTGATTGGCTGCTGTGTAACTGCGAGAATAGGAGTAGGTGTTATTTAATGCAAACACCATGTCATCCAAGAATGCACTTTTGCATTATCTATATGGAGAAAGGCAACTCCATGCTCCAAAACTGACAGGAGAAAAAATTCTGTCTGAGGGTCGCGCCGCAGGGAGATGGTGCAGCAGGGACAGCCATGCAGCATACAGGGAAAACAATGATGAGGAGGTGACAAACATAAGAGGAACTTTAAAAAAAACCCAATGTATTGCAGTGCCAAAAGCGACATAAGCAGCCAGCTGGCAGCCAACCCTTCTTGCTGGGATCCAGCCTCATCCACAAACCCCTGCACAGTAGAAAGGGAGCAGCAGCTTGAAGCAAAATGAGCCCTTCTCTGTAGTTTGTCTATACACAGAAATCAGAGCCAAGAGGGTTTTTTTCATCTAAAATCTATCAGGACTATGGCTCCCTATTATACTTCTCTACTTCATCCTGTGATATTAATACATATGCAAAAATCTCTTGGACTTTAAAAGGACATATTCACATAGTGTAAGAGCTGCAGGATGTTTCCTGAGGTGTTGCAGACATCAACAGTTTTAATAAAAAAAGCTCAAACCTTTAAGCCAGTGCTGGTGGCTATTCACCTTCATACATTTTTCTATCACTTTCCAGCTCTCACACTTATCCTGCTAATGATTAAGGATCTCAAGCACTTTGAAACAAAGTTTTTCACCTTTAGATACTTTTTCAGTCTGTGTGAGAAGAATAGGTTCCTCGCTGGCATTTATCTTACAATGTGCTCTCTGGCACCCCAACCAAAAATATTTTGAAACATGTTCCTTTTCATCTCAGAGCTTTGTGAGTGCCAGGCAATACATTTTTTTATTTATTTATTTTTAAAGGCTGATTTTTTGGCTTCTCCTTTTTTACTTTCTTCTCCTCTGTGTGCCGCTGACCACATGGTTTCATTCACTGAAACAGACGACTGCAAAATTAGACAAATACTTTGACTTTGCCCCTGGCTTTAGTGGTTGCCATACCTCTGAAGACTCTATTCACCTCTAATTACATGTCCGTTGAAATCATGCAGCGAAGGAACAGTGTAAGTCATTAGCCCTCCTAAATGAATGTGCAGCTGACTAGCTAACAAAGGGGTTAACACTTGACAGTAAAAGCATTGCATGCTGAAGGAGAGGGTCATCGGGTGACTGCCTATTACACAGAAATAATTGTCACCCAATGCTGAGAGAAACTGATGTCTGCAGGCTGTGTTTACTGCACAAAGATGCATTTTCTCTCAACTCTTACCCTTCTGCTTAATCTGCCTTTGCACAAAACAAGGAGGACATTACCGGGCAGGGGATGGTGGAGAGCGGAGAGCTTGGGCAGCGGGAACCAGGGTGGACGGGCTGGGGAGCACGAAAACGGGTTATGGAAATACAGGGTGATTTGAAACCCAAGGACATTCAATAGGAACCTTCCTGTTGAACCTTCCACCTACTATACAAAACCCATACTTTTAAGTTTTAAAAATGCTTCTTTGCTTAATCCTCCATTGCCATAGGATGGCATGTGGCTTGATACAAATGGGTTTTTTTTGGGGGGGTTGAGTTTTTTTAGATATTTAATAAAGAGAATATAAAGTCATAGTAAAAATATTTGTCTTCTTCCCCTACCTAGCCTTTTCTTATTTAAAGGCACTTTATGATTCAAGAAAGTATCCACACTACAATGAGCCTTTCATAGATTAAGCTGTCCTCAGATAGCTTCTTCTCTAACTAATATTTTACTTTTTTGAGAATACAATCCTTATTCATGGAGCTTAACAGATCTGTTAATTCTGTGGCCACTAAGAAAAAAGGAGGACTTCAAAATGCAATAACCATTATTAGATATCCTACAAGGCTGAGTTAGGGGATCGTGGTCAGGTCATTGCTGTCACTGTAGTGCTGCTGATGAATTACTGAATTGTGCTTGCTGAAAACATGCCACTACATTAGCATAATGCAATATGGAATATCCTGTTTAGCAATAAGAATGATCTTACAGTTAGGAAAGATTTTGGGTAAGACTTCCTGCTGGAATAAATACTCATCACTCTATTGAAGTCATTGCAGCTGTTACAATTCAAATGGGCTGAGATTCGTTCCCTTGTCTTGAAGCAGACAAGGACAAAGTAACAGCTAAAATGATTGGGGATCACTCAGCATGTGTTTGGAGTTGAGCAGAAAGGGGATCTATGCTGGACTTGAGGGCAGGGATGCATTTTTCTTTTGTGCTCTACCTTGAGCTGGTTGCAGTGCAAAACTTGTGTCCCAATGCATGGCTGAAATCATTCCCAGCCAGGATCACACAGAGGATTTCCAGGTGAGCAGGGTCTGGGGTTGGCTTTTGTTTGGTTGTTTGTTTTAACCTTGCCAACAATACACAGTGGAAAACCTTTTGGCCTATTTTGGAAAAAAGGTGCCATTTCATAGCAAGTTAGCTCAGTCAAAGTAATTTGACTGGACTATACGTAGATATGCTTTAACATCTTTAGCCAAATTTAAAGACAGTGGATTTTAGTGCAGGCATTTTAAGTTGTCTAATCAGCCACTGGGATGAAAATAACATAAAGATAGATACACAACTGAGGCTGAGGAAAGACACAATAGCAGCAGGGTGGTATTGAACAATGTGAAAAGGATGTTTATATCCAAACATCACACGCACAGTTGAGCATGAATACACATAAGATCAACTTGAGCTTCAAACATGTATTTATTAGATATGGGTGGAAACAACTGTTTTTCAGTCGTGGAGTACTAATATCACAAAGGTTTTCATCTGGTGAAATATATGACTTCTAAAAACCTGAACACAGCTAATATTTCCAAAGGCTTGTTGAACAACAGCATCTGAGCACAGGTGATGATTCCTAGTCATTTCTGTTATTATTAATCTCTTTTTTGGCCTTATTTCTTCCTGTATCTTTAGTGGCATGTCATTTTTGCCATGACATGCCCTGTAGAGATTTGTAATGAGTGAAGCTGAAGACATGAATCTACATTTTCCCTACTGACATTTTAATATTTCATTACAGTGCATTGGCAGAACAGATGAGATGAGCGCTGGTGCTCGGGACCCGGGGTCAATAAACCTGTACACAGCCACCGCCTCCTCAGTGCACATGGCCACTGGCCCAGCTGAACAACTTGTTGTTACACAAATAGGAGCTCTTTCCACCTAGTGCAGCAGAGGTATTCATGCTACTCATGAGCAAAGGCTGGAAGAAAGGCCACAGAATAAGCAATTATGGGAATAAAAGGAAATCTATGCATGAGGCAATGGGCATCCCATAGACTGTCTTCCATTCACTATGGAATACTCCTTCCTCTTGTCTGATAAAGTGACATCTGGTTAGTATGTTTGCCTGATTATTTAGTTCTCTGCATCACTTTGAGCAACATAATCTCTCTAATTGGTACACAGACTTTTTTCCAGTGTGGTTAAAACAGCAGATTCTGTGTCGAGATTCCTTCATGGTTGTTTTTTGCTATCAGCTTCAGAAATCATGCGAAAAGAGTCTAATTTTGTGTTTATTCATTCACGGAGTTGCCATATTTGCAGCCTTAGAAACAGTATTTAGGTCTACATACAAAGGAAATAAAATGCCCTAATTAATTTTCTGCATCGCTGAAATGGAGCTTCAGTCAAATGGGGAAGGCAGACTTTGCGCATGTTGAAGACAGTCATCCTAGAAGTGAGCCTCCAGCACTATGTGGGAGCAAAAGGTAAAATGAGACAGTAGATGAGATG
Source organism: Gavia stellata (assembly GCF_030936135.1). Classification (NCBI taxonomy): domain Eukaryota; kingdom Metazoa; phylum Chordata; class Aves; order Gaviiformes; family Gaviidae; genus Gavia; species Gavia stellata. Next base: position 7,856,667 of record NC_082611.1, on the reverse strand, counting down.
AAAATGCTTATTATAAGAGGTTTTTGGATGAGACAAGCAAATCTCCTTGTAATCTCAAATAAATCTGAAGTTTTCTTGCTGTGTTCTCACCCCATCCTGAGTCCATTGTGCATTTTGTTTCTGAAAACAGCACTCAGCCTATTTTGACGCTTCAGGCAATAACAGTCTGGATGAAAAGATTCTTACTTGTCCTTATTTGTTAAAACCCTAAAGGTTATTTCCTGAAGATAAGAGGGCAGTTGCTGCCTTCACAATGGCAAAGATTTTCTTTAATATAAACAGACCAGATCTATTTGGTCCAGAGTGGTTTTTAAAGGCTAGCTAGTAATCATCCCCTCAAAGATATCTGTGTCTTTCAGAGCTGGACCTACAAATCCATCACTTGGCTGGAAAAGCTCTTAGTCAGGAACATGCTCCCAAGAGGAAGACTTGAAGATTGAGTAATAAGGCAAGCCTGCTAGAGGTAAAATAAACAGGATTGTGTTTTGGTTTTTTATTTCTTTTTGCTATAAGCAGCTCTATTAAAGCATGGATACTACTGATAGGATCAGTATTTCTCAACAGATTGTATTTGCAATGTTAGACTTCCTCATACTCTGACTGCTTTAAATTCCTCAGGAGGCTTTTGTCCCAGTATGTCTAAACAGTTTAGCAACATTCAAAAGGTATCATGACACCCCAGTTATTGACTAAGAGAGCTTTTGATGCCCACTTCACAGAAGTGGCCATCCTGAAATACATTTAGTTGGTGAGAAAGGGACAGAAAGGGCTAAAGTATCTCTGGTTCCACGACAGCAACAGGCATTGTAAAGAAGTTAAGAAAAATTTCATTTTCAAAAAGATAAAACTGAAAGTGGTGAACTTGTAAAGCTTTGAAATAAAAGACTTGATAATAGTCTTCTTATTCTCAAAAAGGCTGCAAAGAAGGTGCTTCTGAAATATTATCCTGGTCACCAAAGGGCCAAGAAAAGTGCCTGGTTCCACATGCAGCAAAGGTTTAAATTAGAGATTTGGAAAAGCTTCCTAATGAAGGATATTTAATCAGTGAACCTGGCTGCTAAGGGAAGCTGTAAAATCTAAGTTATAAAGGACCAATTAAACTAAGACCTGTCTGGCCTGGGCACAGCAATATTCTGCTTCCATGCAGTGAAAATGGACTTAAAGCCACTATCATACTGTGGTGCTATCCTTTATCCCCCAGAACCCCACTCAGGTCCTGAGATTTCATTTTTGCTACACACATATATATCCCTAGACAGTATGCAAGTCCTCCAAACTCAGCTGTGAGTGCTTTCAGTCTGTCTTGCTTCTATAGTGCTAGTATGCCTGGGAAAAAAAAAATCATAAACCTAAATTATGTGAGATTGAAGGCCTCTCATGAGGAAGTCATGCAGATTAAAATTAATTTCATTATTCTGAGTAGAGCAGCTTTTCCTAGGGAAAAAGGTGTCTTGACTTTGTTGAGCTGGTACCACAGCTGACCTTAGTTAGGGAAGACTCTACTCCATAACCATCTTTTTTGTGGGGGGTGGGTGTTCAAGGATGAGGATCCTTGAGGAGAGGGGATATTTCCCTTCAGTCCTCAGTAAAGTATGCAAAGGTTCTCCCAGTTTCCCATGGACACTGTGAATGTGTTAGCTTTGGGTGGTTCCCTGATCTGACCGATTTGGTTTGCTGGTGCATTCAAGCATGTACATGCCATTCACAACTCTGGATTCCCCTCTTAAAGCCAGGATCCTTCATGTCAAAGTCAATGCTGCTTCCTAGCCTTCTAAATCCTTGAATTCAGTCTTAGTCATGAATTGCAAGAATGATATCCAGCATTGTAAGTCAGCAGTATCCCCCAAATAAGATGATAAAGCAGCTGTGTTGGCTCTAGAGTAGCTTAACTTTAGGTTTCTGAGTATGATGAATTATTGTTTAAGAAGATGTATTCGTAATTCTGTTCCTTCCAAGCAGGTGGTTGATATTTTGAGATCCCTGCTGTATCAGCATTATGTATATTTGGCACAGAAACTGCATGAATATTATAAATTCTATATTTAATTGGGTCTCATAAAGAAATCCTGTAAATCATAGTCATCCCATCAAACAAAACAGGAAATTGATATGGTGAGTTATTCAGCAACATTACTTCTTTTTGCCCCTAAAGGTTAGACAAAAATTTGTTGTTTCCTTAAGAGGAAAAAAATTATGATAGAGTCAGGTATCTTTGATGTAGTTCTGTTTATCTGAAAAGAACATAAAATCCTAATTCTTAGCACAGAAATCAAGTAATATGAGAAACTACTTTTATATACAACATGAAGCCTCCCTTAGCCAGCACTCAGCCAAAAAAGCTCTCTGTTCTGGTTTTCAGCAAGAAGACCACAATGCCACTATTTATTCAGGTTGTATCCTAAGTTTTCCTGCGTCTTTACATCTTCCTTGAAATATTTCTTTCTGTTTCTCCATCGCACGTATTTTGGCAGAAAAAATCACAGTACCATTTACTATACAGTATGTGGTGAAACTCCTTCATTTACATTTGTGAATGTTAGGTGATAATATATGCTGGGGGGTGAGAGTTAATAGTGTTTCAATTTACTGGGGCTGCAAAAATCTTAACGTGTTCTGCTTTTCCTGAATGAGAGGCAGTCCGATAGTTCTTTCTATAGACTCTGAGGTTATGTAAAGGAACTAAGTCACAATAAATAGAAGAGAGACAGTTCAAACAAGTATGAGTCTTACCTAATAAATAAGGGTTAAATATACATACCAATGCAAGTAAAAAGAGATTTATATCTAGTTTCCTTAAGTGGGTTTGAATCTGTACATGACCAAAGCTGCTTTCATTACTAGTGTATTATTTTGCGTTCTCTGTATTATTGGATTACAATGAAGTACTGTATAGTACATCTATTACATCAAATCAAACACAAGGTAAGAGAGACTTGTACTAAATGGATGCAGGTCATTACTTAGATGTATCTGGCAAACTGAATAAGGGAAGCGGGGGATGATTTTGGGACCTGACCTGCTTTGGCATCTTTTGCCTGCAGAGCACTCATCATGGGAGAGAATAATTTGCTACAAGGAGCAACAGACAGGCCAATGAGCCTTCTGAAACTCATGCATGACTGCATTTTCTTGACAGGCTGCTTCAAGTGCTCTCTAGAGTTATTTGATCTGGCCCTCCAAACCCTATTCACACTGCGTCTCTTTACTGCTCTTACTGTGGAATTCATCACAGGCTATTTTATCTGGGTGAGAGCTGAGCATACACATGGGTTTGAGTCCATGCAGTGCATCTACAAATAGTCAGGCTGCTATACAAGGTCCCTGGCCTTGCTTATCAGAGTGAAACGGCTGGGGACTGGCCTTCTTGATAGGCCAAGGTGATCCTGAAGCATCACACCCCAGGCAATTGCAAGTTCCAGCAGGCGATAGGCAAGAGGTGCACTTGCTTGTCGCAGGTCAGGGAAAGGTCCCATTTGAGATTGTTTGCAGATCTGTGTTGAAAAGCCTCTTTGGTATGAGTGGATAGTCCAGGTATGGCAAGAATGGTACTTGTGATAAATGTTTGAACATGACAACTGTGTTGCACAGTACAATAGCGATGCTAAAGAAAAGCCACTCACACTAGCAGCTCCTGTACTGAGTGTAAGGGAAACAACAGAGCGAAGAGTGATCTTCACTCCACCTGCCAAGGTAAATACTTGTCACTGCCCCAGTTTTCATCCTCTACTGCAAAGGAAAGCCAGTGACAAGTTGCAGTCATGTCTTTCAAAGATGCCTACTTCAATTTTGTTCAGCAGCAAAGTGTACCCCATATCCATAAATTTGTAGAAGTTTCAGGGAGAAAAAAGCAATTATGGAAGATCAAAAGGAAGCTGGCAAGAGCAGGGGCAGGGGAAATGGTGTCTGCTGCTGGTTTCCAGTGTGCTCAGGAAGATGGGTAGCACAGTCTTAGAAATGAACATGGTTACACTAGGAAATATACATCATTTACCATTTTTTTCTCTCCTATCCTATCTAAGACAAAAATTGGCCAACAGCTCACTATGGGGGAGCAGGAGTGGTGCTGTATGTACCAAGGAGTTCACTGCAAGTATGAATAACTATAAAATTAAGTAATCGTGAATAATGTCCTTTGAGCAGGCAGCATTTCATGAACATGGGTTAAGGAGGCCTGAAATATATCGGCAAGTCACCATGCTCAAATGCAATTTTTCACGTTTTTCTATTACACAAAGAAAAAAGTATGTTGCCCACCAGAAAAGGGCCTGAGCTTAGCCGTAATAGAAGTCAAGAAGTAACTCTGCTGAAGTCATCAGTGTAAGTTTATGAGGTGTGAGTATACTTTCATATACTAAACAATACCTTAGCAAGGTTTCCTATTGATTTCAGGAGGACTGTTTGTACAGCAAATTACTGCTCTGTACAAGGAAGTCTATAAGCATCCGAGTTTCTGCTAAAATACGATTACATGTCTATTAGACTATCCGGAAGCTACAACATTGCAATATACTGTAATACCATGCACTGAAGATAGGTCCTTGGGAAATTATTCAATAGAAATATGTAGGAGACCAATTTCCTCAGTAACAGCAAATCTCTCAAGCGCTGCAGTTTAGGTGACGATTCAGCTCTTGGGGTAGAATCCATTTAACTTTGGATTTGGAAAGGCCAGTGCTGGAAGTTAGGGAGCAGCAGATTTATGTGTCACTGGATTATAATGTGGAGGCTATTTTGCAAAAAACCTGTCCTCTGAAACTGCTGACTGTAAGATGCTTTAGGAATATTGACATTTTGCCACAAGTACAGAAAGCTCAGAGTCAACTCAAATTATCAGATGACTTAACACCACAGTTCACTTGCATAAATGAAACAATCTCCTGTCCTCATAACAATTATGAGAACATCTTTCAGTTGTTATGCTACCCTGCAGCAAGGAGAAGGGTATTGATCCAGGCCTATGTCTCATTTACAAAGCATATTTATATCATGACTCTTATTGAGAGCTTTTCTGGGGAGAAAACAGAGAATATGAAATACTCTTAAACATTAAACAAATGGCTTCATCTCAAAGAAAAAAAATCCTTTGAAGAAAAGTAAAATGTTCAAAATGTCTCAAGAACAAGGGAAAACAAGCACCTGGGTCTGGAGCAAACTATTTCATATTGCTGTCATAACAGGGGCTCAATCAAGGGGCAATCTTTCTCAAGAAAAACAAAACAAAACAAAATCATGGCAGGTCACTCCTACTCCAAAGAGTTTTATGTGTTTTATGCATGGGGAACTGAACAAAGAGAGGCTGAGGTTTTTTCCCCGTGGTTCGCAGAACCCTTGCTGGCATTGGGAACTGGCTCAAGATTTCCACAGCCTTTATACAGTCCTGCCATTCTTTCTTCAGTCTCTATTCAGTGCCACCATCCTTTCTTCAATCTCTATTCAGTCCCACCATCTTTTCTTCAATCTCTATTCAGTCCCACCATCTTTTCTTCAAAAGCTAGGTTGAACAGGGGATCTGTAATGATGGTATAGTCTCCATACTATTGCTTTGGTAACTTTTCCAGTGCTGTAAAGCGTTTTCTCCTGACTTTGCCTCTTTGAAGTTAAGAGAACAACTAACAGGCAGTGCAGTATGCCCAGGGACACTGCCCTTTCGATCCTCTTTTCAGCCTTGCTCCTTTTTGCAGCCAATTCTATTGCTATTGGATGGAAAGAACTGGCTATAAGCAGGGACAATGCCATTGCAGTTGAATTTAAAGAAGGAGAAAAAAAAAGTTTCACAGCTGGAAGCACTGAGGAGAAACCTAAGATCTGTTACAACTTACGCAGAAGACCTCATGCCAATGTCCCTTTGAAATACTGTGAAGTGCATGCTGCTCTGCAGCCACCAGTTCCATCAATGGCAAGTGGGCAGCCACTGAGAACATGAAGAATTGCTGCCTTCCTCTTCTCAAAGGGTGATTTGTTGCCACTAATCCAGAACATTCCACTATTTTTGTATTTGGTTTCTGTGTTGTCTTTTCATGTATGCAACTATCAACAAGCAACCTGGGCTCTTTAACATCTCAGAGATGTTTTAGTCATTGTTATTCTCTGTATAACCGAATTTTAAAATCACAATTTAATTTGTTGCAGCATTTATTGCATTCAGTTGTCATCTATTTCTGAGGTTGAGAGAGTTGTTTTATTTCCTGAAACTCGGTGACAAAATCTACTCAGAAGGCCAGAGCCATTCCTTGTGTTCTAAATACATATGTGAAAAATATCAGCTAATTAGTGCTAAATTAAAATGCAAAAAGAATATCCATTATTTTTAGGTTATATATACACACCACTTACTTCCTTTGCTGCTTCTGAAGAAAGATCAGCCACTGCATGCTGTTTGTACCACTGAGAATACTAAAAAAGCTGTCACAAAATGATATCTTGATAAAATAAGATGACCTTTAAAGTTGAAGCTGTGGAAGCAAACCAGGTAAAAAATGTTTTCAAAATACACACATAAAGGTCTACAATGAAAGGAAAACTGATTATTCTCACAGTCTTAATTATTTTAAAAGATTGATACAATTAAAGTAGGTATTATTTTAAGACAATGTGATTTTATACTATGCTGGCTACATTATTAATTTTTGAATGAACTTTCATTTTTTCCATTTACAAAGCAATGCTTATTTTTTTACACATGCTTTTCATTTTTCCACACATACTGTATAGCTAGGACAAAAATTTTCACAGCAGGAATTGATTATTAACGAGTCACTTTAAGCCATGTGGTCTTCTTTCCTTGTAATTACTGAGCAACTCTATGTCCTTATCCATTTAAAAGGTTTCTAGCAGCAGACAACAGCTGGGGTCATTCTTACTGCTCCTGAGTAATCTTGTTTGGTACAAAATATTAGAATCCGCAAAGAAGCCATCCACTATCTCAAGGCTTCTGTGTACAGAAGCTCTCATGCAGGGAAAAAAAAAAAAAAACAAGTCAGTCATGAAAATCCAAAAATGTCTGCTAGCATCAATTATATTTTCTTCTCTTCAGATTCTGGTCCTGATTTTACAATTGCATACAAGTGGATTCAAAGAGTTTGAGCCAGGGCCAAATTTTTGCTACATTTTTGCATAATGCCTTACGAAATGAATTCCTAATCCCTGAATCTGACTGGGTAGGTCATCTGCCCTAAATATAACAAATAATATTAAAATTCAGGCTTTCCTGATGTCAAAAAGAAATGAGATACTGTGAGGATGAGCAGAGTTGAGGGGGTGTGTGTGACCTTTTTCAGTAATCCCAGTTTGGATCTATAGATTAAATCTATTCTCTGAACAAATATATGTCTGCAAAACCCAAAAAATCAGCCAGAAAATCCACAGCATCAGCATGACAGGGTTAAAATTTGAACTAGGTTGTGGAAAAAAGTCAGTGGGAGGGGGTCTATTATTAATTGAACTGAAATGCTGCTCACAGCTATGAATCTTGTGAAACGTCCAGCTATGTTTTAAATGTTAGTTGCATTCAACAAGGCTTTTGTGGCTCATGTCGATTGAAAAGGCAGGGAAAGGGTAATGAAGTGACTGAAATGTGAAGAAGTTAAGACCCGCATTTGTTGACGACTGCAGAACTCCTCTGGCCAAGGAGCTGAAGCAGGAAAAACTTGCCCAGCACATGCTATGGCAGGAAACAAATATGGTTTCATGTGCATTCCACATTAGTTACTTTTGAAAGAAACTGGGATTGAATCACTAGTAATTAACCAGTCAAATACATCCAGTGTATCCTACCTTCAAGTTCTATACTGTTGGCATGGAGATTTTCATGGAAAAAATTTCATTTTGATATTCTTCAGATGAGCTGCTACAGAACTCAATCACTATATGCATTCTAGATTCAAGGAACTCCTTGGGTGAAGTCCTATTGCTTGCTTTCTTTTTCCTGGAAGGATTTCTTCCCCTTTTCCTCCCTCTGAGCCCTATGGCACACCTTGAACTCCTGCTTGGCCAAATGAAGCTCACCAATGGGATTGCAAAAGGGAGAAAGATGGATTGTTTATCTGAAAAAATACCTAAGAAAAGAGTAGGGAAATCCTGGATTCTCCGTGCCAAGGCAATAAGAAGAGGAAAAAAAAGTGGGTTTTTTCTGCATAAAACTGAACAAAAGTTTCCTTCTTACCTGGACAGGAGAGGATCCTTGGTCCCTGGAGTCTCCGTTCCTGCTGGGCCTTCTGTTTCTCAGGGCCACATGCAAAATCCTTCCCTTGCCTGTCCCAGGAGACTGAAGGCTAGAGCAAACTTCCCATGCAAGGGAAGCAAGGTCTGCATGTGATGCTGTCTATTTTTCTGGTAAAAAGGGATTTGAGATTCCTAGCCCCAAAGTCTCAGTGGTTCCCACAGCCCTTTGAGTATGGGACAGTTGGCAGCCTTGCAGGTAAACAGAATTTAATTTTCCTTGAAAGGCCAAACTTTCCAGCTTGGATTGCTTGCCCTATTCTGCTTCTGTCTGTGTTTAATAGCAAAAGGAAAACAGAGGGAGTTATTTGGAGAATTTGAAATTGGGACGTTTTTGCTGTCTTCAGCTTAGTCCAGATAAAGACACCAATGTTAAAACAGGGAAAAATCTTTGATGAATACACAGGAATTTCCAAAGCAAATGTCTCAAGTGCAGTCCCAGATTTTTACTCAGGGTCTGATTTTTGAGAGGTATGGCAAGCGTTTCATATCCCTTTCCAATATAAGTTTAAAGTGAAGGAGTCTAACGAACAGCTCTGAGACAAGATTAACTCTTCCTCTCTGGGGAAGAACAGTTTATGTTGTCATAGTAAAAGGCAAGTAATGTTAAGGAGATATTTGTACTTAACATCATTACCAGGGAGCTCTAGAAATACTTAGCAAGAAATGGCCCTTGACTTTGACTAATACCTCTGGACACTATTTCGAATTAATAAATCAGGGAAAGACTTTCATAGGCATTTACTGACACACAGTCTCACTTAAACACCCTCAGACTCCTTTGATAACCATAACCCATATAAATAAGCAATACATATTTTCTTAATCTCGAAGCTGATTGTGTATTGCACACAAATCATCCCCAAAACTAGACTGGTACCTGCTTGGATTAATGTATTTTTTGATCTATGTACCTTAGTGGTTTGTACCGCTCCATGTTCTTTACAAAACTATCATTAATTTAACTGAAGTAACAGCTGCTTCTCTTTTGACATCACTACCTGTTCATTATGTTATCCTATCAAAGTGACTGACTGGACTGTAGGCTCTTGGTCTTACATACTGGAAGAAAATAAATGGTTGCCTATGCATAAAGAAGGAAAGGAAATGTTCTGCTTGAGGGCTATTTTTTCCTTGTTGAATAAACTGTCCACTTTCAAGGTGTGCTTACAAGTAAGTGCAGACTGTGCTTTGCAGAGGGTTGGAGGATTTGGTCTGCCATGAATATAGGAAAAGGCAACGATTATTTGCAACCTCGCAGTGCTCATTCAGTTGAAACTCTAAGTAGAAGGAAAGTACATCCTTTGGAAAAGGCCTACCCAAAGTAAAACGTTTGTCGTGTGTCTCTCCTTCCTTCAGTCCTTTGGAGCTTAGTTCAAAGGCAGCCCTGCATTTCCCAGGATAGGCCAAGTCAAGTAGATTAGTGAGCAATGCAGGTGGATTTTAAACTCTGAACATCTCTCTCCAGCAATAAAACAATGCTGTTCATTATAAAAGTATAAATTATATAAAAAATAAATAAATACACTGTTCCTACAAAACGGGACATGTCTTCCTATCTCTGCCTATCTGAGCACACCACCTGTGTGCTGTGGCTTTCTGTGTGTTCAGACAATTAGTGGTGTGCTTTGTTTCTGTGTTTGGACCGTGTGGCTGAATCTCAACCCATATGTTACAATGATGCTATTGAAGGTGATTTGGAAAGGCACCCAAATTAAACAGCACATTTGGCTAGTTAGGAAATTCAACATTGTGACTTCTTAATCTCACAGTATGGGTCAATTTGGAGAGGTGGTTTTACCTGGGGGAACTCAAGATATGTTTAATTTTGATAGCTGAATTAAGCATGCAAAATGCAGAGCCATTATGCGTAGGGCCATGTTTAAAAAAAACTTACCTACAGGGGGTAAACTTCAATTTTGTTTGCAGACCATCCATAGATATGTTCTACAGGAAGACATTATATGTCTGCATATAATTACCTATGGCAAACCTGACAAGATCATTGATGTGAATTCAAATTCACATCACATTGCATTGCACAAATAGAAAATCCAAAAGAACAGCTTCCAGTGCAATTTGTTGCTGAATGTACTTCAGATAATGCATAAACTGGCTGAAATGAGGCCAAAAGTTTACAGAAGATTTATATCTTTGATGTTCTGATTTGACACAGGTGGCAGAGTAATCCAGAGAAATGCTGCATTGCAATATCTCTTCATTGCTGAGGACCTACAGAAAAGGAACAAACAAATGTAAACTAGGACCCTAACTACAGTACTGCTTCTCTTAGAATTGCAATGATTAGGCCAGTCCAGGTCATGAATGAAAGCTGTAAACCATCTTCTGCAAAATAATGGGTCATCAAGTCAAGTCCAATAAGCATTAATGCACAGCAATTTTCTACTGTCCCAAATCCAGATTGATATGACAGCTGAATCACAACTGTAATTCAGAGGAATAGAGAAAACAAAACATTCCTTCACTGGCAATGAAAGGAAAGAAAACAAACCATGCAAAAACACAGGGGCCACTCACTTTGCAAAAATATGGTTGTTCTTGTCATCTTCATTTGACTTAATCTTTTGCCCTTGTCTTCACAAGGAGTGTTTAGAATCAACACCCACTAGTACTCACTGATATTGGTGCTTAGCCTGTTTTTTGGGCTAACTCTTATTGCAGCCATGGAGCAATACCTTAGTTCTGTTAAATGCTTTCATCCTTTCAAAGGAAAAAGAAAAGCACAATAGGGACTATCACAGAAGTATCCTAGGGTGACATTTTATCCTCCTTCTGTCATGAGCTCAGAGGCAAAAGAACCAGAAAAAAGAGAAATGAGCCATAAAAAAAATGAGCAAAAGATGACACTTGGATCATTGCATGTCTCAAATGCCATACAGGACCAGAATATTGTCTTCAGTTAGCAATGACATCAGTTTGTCAGTGTCTTTGCCATTGTTTTACTGGGTCCATCAGAGCTAACTGGACACAGCACTACTCAATCATCACCTGCCAATCACATTCTAAAAATAAGGTTCAACTGTCATCAAGTTATTGGAATTCTTGACTATTTTATATGCTGGCCACCGTGTCACTTTAATCCCCTGCATCACTCTTGTGTCCTGCGTCATACAAACATTTCAGATAAGTTCCAATGTGAGATATATTGAACCCCAGGGACTGGATAACTCAGGGAGTTTTGGTGATAACTATAATAAATATACAAGGAAATAGTCGAAAGGAAGATTAACCAGCATATACTATCGTGGAGGTTTTTTTACCAAAACCCTATTGTGGTTTGCAAAAGATGTGCTTGACATTGTTACCCTGTCCTTCTAGATTCCTGCTGAGATCAAAAACTGAGGTCCTTGGTACAGCAGTCGCATATAAAAACTTGCCATTTTCTGAAAAAAAAAAAATAAAAAAAAATAACAGCCTGGATAAGTTGGAGGTTTTTTGCATTTTCTGTGTTATAGCTATTATCAACCTGTAACGAGAGATAAGTTGTATGAATATCATACCTTGGTATCCAACACTGGCTTGCAAAGTACTAATGAGTTGATGGGAACCCACCAAGAGGTACCAGACTCAGGTAGCTCAAAGGGACAAAGCTCCTTTTTGAAGCTTGTAGCAGCTCCATGGAGGAGAGATGGATGACTATTTGCATTATTTTTTGGGAATTTCCTTGGGATTTTGGTTGTGTGGGACCTGTTTAAAGGGTACCAGTTTGCTCCCCTCTCTTTCCTTCCCCTTCCCACAACTTCCTAAGGAAGGAACCAACCTCAGCTGACTCCTCCTGGTTTGTGCCTCACTCGCATCTTGCAGCAACTTGTCAGAAACCCCAAAGCACCCACAGATACCTGCAGAAAAGACACTTGTTACATCCAGCCAAAGGCAGATAATGTAGATAATCTTGCCAGAAGCAAAATTCTTGCTAATTCTCCCATTTTACTCTACATGTTATTAAACATAAAATACCAGCACGGCACAAAGCTCACAAAAGAACAACACTGAGACATTTCTCAGATGCTGGGGAAAAAAAGGCTCTATGTTCACTAAAACAGTTATTCAATTCCTGACAGAGATACAGCATGTACTTCTGTCTCTCTGCATATTTATATTATTTCTATATCTCCTGTGCCCTTTTTGAGTTATCCAAGCAAGGTAGCAGAAGGTTCATCTGAAAGGCACAGAAGTTTTGCATCCAAATTTTCTTTCAATACAAATTTGGGAGGCTGAGTCTTTGAACGCACCCAGTCACCTGGTTTTATTTTTTTTTTTTTTAACTCTGATGTCTTGCTTTCTTCGCTATCTTCTCTGCAACAGCTGGCAGTACTACTGCCAGATGCCACCAAGGTCTACAGAGTATTAAAAACAGGCCAGCCCTAACCCTGGGCTTGAAAGAGTGATGATGTCTTAGCAGTCAGAGGACACAGAGGAAATGAGTGAGACAGAAGGAGCTTGTCAGAGAGTTACAACTTCAAACTAACAAAATAACAAACCTGAAAGTCAAAGTGTGGCTTGGTAGCACCAACAACAAGCAGATGTACACACATACATTTTTTTTAGTTAGTGTTCTTTGGAGGCAATTCATTTTCTTAAACAATTCTTGGACTTTGCACATGACTTGCAGAATATATCTGAATTGTAAGGCAAGAAAAAAGAATGGGTCTGGAGTGTCACGCACAGATAAATCCTTTTCTGAAGTCAGATACAGGCACAGTCTTTTTCCTTACTAATGGTCAAAGGCAAAGGTATGTTATTTTGATGAAGAATCCACTCTGGCAGATATAGCCATTTCCACACTGGATACCTCTCACCTGCCTGGTGAGGTTAAAACATGCTGGTCCTACAGTCAATAAAATCCAAGGTGATGCAAACTCACAGGTACATCCTCTCTTAATCAAATCGATGGAATTGCAGCCTTTAGCATAAGCTCAGAGCAAGGCTCAACCATCTCCATAACTATGCATCCTAACATCTTCTCTGCTCCATCAGAAACTAGTGTGTTTGCACCTGTTAGTGGCAACAATATGATACAGCAATATGATTTTCTAGCAGCTGATTCACAGTGATGGTTCATTTGCACTCCACTTCAGAAGTTTCTGGAAACCTCCACAGGGTCATGATGGAGTTACCCCTTTTGACCCCCTCTCTGAGTTGCATCTCGTGGTGCACCACTTTCAAGTAGCCTGAAAGTTAGCAGAGGATTATTCCTAGGGTATTGGCTCTTCACTGAGACTTAAAGCTGAGGCAGTGGCTACTGAGAAGCCAACTGGAATAGGTAATGGTAAGGAGCTGAAGCCAAAGCAATCCAAACCAACAGGATCACTGGAAGACATCGAGAGCTGCCTCTGGGGACTGCCCTACTGCACATATGTTTGGAGCTCAAAAAAGGAAAGGAGGCTCTCAAGAGACATGAATCAGACTAGTTGAGCAACGCTGGGAACTTGAACATTGCTGCAAAGCCAAAACTTCCTTGCTTTATCATATCCAAAGCCTATTAAAGCAAAATACTGCAAAATGGCAGAGAAACAAAGTCTGATCCAAATCAATATTTGGAAGAAACAGTTGACAAAAAGCATAATATATATGCCAAGCATCCTCCTAGGAACAGACTAATTTTGTGCAGACATTCCTGAACAGGAGATGATACATTCATAAAAACATCTTGTCACTGGGTTTCAGAGCAGCATGGGAACTCCATACTGAATTAGTTTTCAGGCACGACTCAAGCCTCTCCTTTGTCTCCTTCTCCGCCTATGACCAGTTAAGGGCAGCCACCCCTCATCGGTCTCCCCACAGGGGTTAATTCATTCATCTGTGTTATGCAGACACTGGGATTGCCCTGAGAGTTTCCAAGGTAGAAAGAGAAAGTGGAAATAAAAAGCAGCTCCCTGCATGATTTGTGAAACATGCAAAATAAAATACAATAGTAATAAAAATATTAATGAGCTCATTACAATAGAAACAGTCTCATTAGCAGTGCAAATGCCAATCATCTACGTGGCCAGGTTCCTGATGGTGCAGGGAGTCATTTAAACACTGTCCTTCCCTGCTCCGGCAGTGTAAGTCCTATTTAAAAACTTAATTCTTCCAATCCTTGGGCTTCTGTCCCTCCCTTTGCTCCCCAAAAGGTCACTGTGCAGTATATAATGCCTGGAAACGTAGCTTATGGGGCATAAGATGCTCAGCTGAGGTGGTGCACATCCCTGTGCACTGCTATGGGCAGAGGATTGGTCCTTGCCGTTCAGGCTTTCACTACCACAAGAGGAGGGGGAAGAGGACTCCATTTGCTGGCAAGAAATGACTTGAGCATACAATGGGAAAATGTATTTGGAAATATTTTAAGTGGGAGGAAAACAGTTCTCATCAGCATGCTGGTAATGAATTCAGGGCATTTGCAGATGAAAAGCAAGAATGGGGATTATAACGCAGCTTCAGAGGTTTTAGGCCAATAAGTTGGAGTGCAGCATATAGACTGTGCATGTTCTGCTGCTTGAGACATACCTCTCAGGAAAATGCAATGAAGGATGATGATGTCTGCCTGTGTCTGGAGCACAGCTTCACCTCTCCTCGTCACTACAGCCAGGTGGTGTGGTTTCTTCACTTTCAAAGTTTCAAGCAAAAATATCGCCTTAGCTGAGAACATGCTGGCCAGTGGTCGTGCTGGGTAAGAAAGAGCAGCAGTAGATGGGAGAAGATAGGGGCAGGCACTGAGAAAAGGCATGGGAAGAGCCTGGGAGCCTTCTGGAAAGGAAACTCAGTCACTCCAGTCCTGGTTACTCCTAGATTCCGCATGGTGCAGGGACAGACCATGCCCAAGCTCTGCAAAACATGCTGTGTGGATATTAATTGAAAAGAAAAGGTCCATTTCACCCTTTTTCTATTAAACATCTACATATACACCACATGAAAGCTGGAGCTGAGGTCCTTGTATCAATATATTTACCTGTGTACATGAGAAGACATTTACTATCTTCATTTTATAGATCAGAAATTGTACCGCAGGAAATGCAGAGCTAAATCAACAACAGGACTTAGTGGGTTCTTGGCTGGAGATCCCAGAAGAAGTTCAGTGCCTTTCTCTGGGCAGCAACGAAGCTGATGCGTAGCCTTTTCTGTTGGCTAACATCCATAATTCTTAGTCTACAGACAGCCTTTCATGGGTCACTCTTTTTCTCATTACACATTTATATACCTTAGGCGTCAGATTTCACACGACCTAGATTTTAGGGGACCTTAAACGGTAGGCGCTGCAGGACTATAGTCCCTCCGCACACGAACATCTCCATGACTTTTCCGCAGTGATACAAAAGTCCACAGCAGAGCAGGGAGTTAAGCCTCTGCCCCTGCAGGCCAGGCTGCGCTGTAATTGCCAACCAGTACCACCTGTTTACAAAATTCTTTTTTCATTTGTAATCTAGGCTACCAGAAATGTACAACTCCATCAAGATCTGCAAGGTAATAATGAGCCACGCTCTTCAAAAATGTACTTAAGGTTGAAAGTGATTAAAGATGTTCCAGCCTGCAATTACCTATTACTCACTGGTGCTCTAAATGGTTCATTTTTCACATCATTCCAGGAAGCTGTAACTTCTTAAAGCAATGTTTCTGGTAATTATGGGAGATCAGCAACAGCAGCCACTGAGCATTATCTAATGCTGCAGCAGAGTCAGAAATGCTGCCTTCTGCAGATGATATAATAAGTGTAGGGATGTGGCAAAGAGAGGCAGCACCTGGTCGGACTGCTTGGCCTCTCGTTGCTTAGGACTGCTGACCACTTGCAGGACTTCAGTTCATTTCAGAGAAATACCGGACTTGGGAAGGCTTAACCCTGCTTGGTTTGTGTTTTTGAGACCAGCTTTGGCCTCAGAACAAGGGAGCTCCCACTACAGTTCAGAGACGTGGCACTCCCTTTTGATGGGGCTGAGTTAAATTCCTGCCTCTCTGAAGCTGGCCTAGGAATAAGAAAAGGCTTTTAGGAATGTATTTTTAGGCCCTCTACACTTTAATTTTGAAACGTAGTTAAAGTAGCTATAACAGACATATCTGAATGCTGAACCTCAACAATCTGCCTTGACCTTCATGGCCTTTACTCTGTTAACTTTTTTTATTTATTAATTTTACGTTTCAGACAAAGTTAAATGAGACATGGCTTTCTTGCAGTAAAAGTAGTGCCACTTTGGTCTGATAAATGTATTGGAGAGATGCCTAAAGAAACACAGAAATACAAATAAATAAAAAGAATCCCAGGCACTGGAGACAACCAGTCCATACCAGACACTAATTGCAGGACGAAACACTGTGGTTGTCCTGGCTGCCTCTTTGCATACCCAGGCCAGGGAATGAACCCTAATGACAGCTATGTCAAGCTCAACTGTTTCTGACAGTGAAGAACATAACTTTTATGGATATGGACTCCTCTGGCTGGAAGCTGCCTTGCTTTAGAGACATACCTATGATATACAGAGAGCATTAGTTTTACGTGTGCTGTGGTGACCTGACAGGTGTTTTCACTGTCGCTTCCCGTTTTGCTGCTCAGCTTGTCACCGGGATATCCTCGCCCCACCTTTCCTCAGGCTGCTGTCACCTCTGGCACAGCGTGATGGGCCATACCTGCTGAATGGATAAAGAGGAGGAGAGAAAGGAGCAGTGCTAGCAGACCAAAAGTGGGTTGGTGACCCAGGTCTTCAGGCTCTGCTGGGTGTGCCTGGGTGCAGCTGGGTTGCGATACGTCTCTGCATTTCTGATGAAGATAACCCTATGCTTCATTAAGACAGCAGTCACACATGGCCATTCGGTGCCTTTCACTACTTTGGCCATGAAGTAGAAAGCACAGAAAGAAATGAATTATTTACTGCTAGTTCTGCTACACGTTTTGACTTGGAAAGAAAAAATGTGTGGACACATTCCCATTGCATGTCCAGGCTCAGCGCTGGGCTCTAGCCTGTTCCTCCTTGTATCTCCTCCTGTGCTGTTTTCTCCCTCGCTCGTTCTCCCTCCTTTATGCTTCTCAAACACTATGTGATCAAGTGTGCTTCCAGGACAGTCCGGATTCATAAGTCACTTTACATGCCTTTGGCTTGGAAAGTGTCATGGTGGTTCATTTTAGTTTGGAAGAGGACATTGTTTTACAAAGATGTTATTTCATTCACAAACAGAGGGCAGTGATCACAGCTGCTGAGTTTGTGAATTTTGTCTCAATAAAATAACAACAATAATTTTTACCTGTTTGGAAAGCACTGTGCACACACACAACACTGTATAAACAGTAAATGACACTATTAGTAATAATTACCCCTGTTACTAATGACAGGAACTTACATCAATAATAATAATAATAAACCACTTTCCCAAGATGACTTCAGCTCATTTAATCTCAAGAATTTATCTCAATAATAAGAAAAAAGATATTAGAAGTAGAAATAGAAAAAAGAAAGATGTGCTTGAGGATCACAGAAGAACTGTATCTCTTCTGTGTGATAACCATGGTGAACAATATAAACATGCCTTCTTGCTCAGGTATGTGTCTGGGAAAAAAACAACCCCAAAACCCTAACTTATACATGATGTATTTATGCAAGGAAAAAAGCTAGAAAGGTGAGGGTATTCTTTGGTTTTATAGGAACTGTGAGCTACCCGGCCGGTGGCGCAGGAGGCTGCAACACTCTGAACAGCAGCGTTACATGTCTGCAAGTGACAAGTTTTCGGTTCAGAAACAGCATCCCACCCTGGCAAAGTCCTGTGCTGCAGAGCTATGGGAGGCACCAAAATTTGCAGAAACAGATTAACTAGTGAGTATTTTGTGACGGTTGGAGCCATCCCATATTTCAAGTGCAGCTAAATCCCCCATGGGACCGGCATGGCCCCTTGCAGCGGTGGCAGGTCTCCCTTCCCATGCTCAGTCTGAAGCTGCCTCTTATTCCTCCTGCTCGTATAGGTCAGTTAGAGAGATCTCTGCCTTCGAAGCAGAGGAAGACAGCTGAGAACACAAGTTAGCAAAAGAAAATGGAGAAACAGCAACTACCAGATGATTAATGCTACCAATATGAACCTTGCTGACAGCTCAGAGCCTGGCCACCACTGCTGAAACAGATTGACTTAGTCTCTTGAAACACGGGAACTAAAGAAAAAGAAGCTGCCCGCTGGGAAATGTCTAAATCCATAGAAGAGTGATGAGCATGTTTGGGCTGGAGGAATTGGCTGGAGAATATTTCTGGCAATGTTTGCCACTCTTTATCTGGGTGCTTAACATCCTCTCGGCTCAGTGTGCAGATTTTGGGCTGCTGGTATCACATCTATTTGTTGAAAAGTCAAAGGTAGTGGCACATGAATTGATCGTCATTTTTTCCCAAGTAGTTTGGAAACATTTCCTGAGTTGTATTTTTCCACTCCGACCTATATTTCTGGTGATGATTCATTTTTCTTTTCTTTTTTTTTTCTTGAAGGAAGGCAGACTGCAGAAGCTCCCAGCCTCAGCTGGTTTTTCCCACCCTCAGTGCCTATCGCCGCATGACAAGAAAGCAGCGCCACGTGCCACAATTGCATCCCAGGGACAAATTGCTCCTGGACCGCTGGCCTCCCATTTTGCTTACAGGGTGAGGGGATGTTCTGGAAAATTCAAAGGCATAAAGAAAAGTCAAATACACATTGAAATACTCATTGCGTGAGTGCATGTGAGCGTGAGACGTGCTGATTTTTCCCTTGGGCATTTATGGCGTATTTATTCATGCCATAAAAAGAGCTCCTGCGTGGCAGGCAGCCCTCAGCCCACGGGTCAGCCCTGGCGTGAAACTTCCCACCAAAAGTAAATAAGGGCTTTCACCAGGTCTTGGGGTTACAACAGAGATCTGCATACCGCTCTGCCTGAGAGCGCTGAACTCGGATTTTAAAGTGATCTGAAATAAAGGTCTGCATGCTGCAGCCACATGGGTTTTGCCTGTCATAGCCATTGCACAATGTGCACTTTGCAAGCAAGGGACTGGTTTCACTCTATGTGGCCAGGGCACAGGCACCCAAGCAGAGAGACAGAAAATTAATTTTATTGCTCATCATATTTCCTTCCCACATCACGGTCCCACTTCATTCTCCTGAAGATGTTACAAAATTTTAGGAGTTACAAAAATTTAGTATTGTTTCAAACCACTGGAGACTAGCAGGATTTTAAGGCCTGATTCATAACTGGTAGGAACATCAAAGGAGAAAAGTTCCAATTTCCTGAGGTTCTTTTTCTCATCTTTACATTCGGGGTCTGGTCACAGTTGATTTTCTGATAAACAAAATAAGCACAGCCCAAGCAGTCTGACTTCAGTGGCATCCTATTGGGCTGAAAGAGAAAAAGGCTTGCACAACATCTTCTAACGATTTATATTTTGGGGAGGAGGAACATCACCTCTAGGAATTCAGCTTTATTGGATACTCTAATCCAGAAGAGATAAAAGCACTTACTAATTACTTCTGGGTTTTGTTTCTTTGAAGAATTGGGTTAAATGTCTTTTGAAAGTAGATATCTGTTTGTTCTCGTTAGATGTATAATTTAATTTGTTTAGGACTTTTTCCTCTTTTAGGGTTTTGTTCTAATGATATCTATGCTTTTCTTCCTCTTCTTTCCCTCTCTTTTCTCCCCAAAGATATGAACTTTGGATTCACTCTAGATTTCTTTTCTTAATTTAACAATGAACATCCCCAAGTTGATGCATCTTCTTTGGGGCCTTATTTTTTCCTCTTTTTTTTTTCCTCTTGAAAATTCATTCCATTTAAAAAAAAAAAAAGGGTGCTCCTTTGCTTGCCTGTTTAATAATTCTGAGATTTATTTGCTCGTGGACGTTTCCTGACTGAAACCTGTATTCATGCTACACTGGAGAGAGAACTCAAAACATCTACTTTAGGAAAAAAAATAATAAATTGTAATATTATAATTTATATGCCAACCACTACTATGTAACATTGCAGAAGCAGAGGAAACTGGGCTGAAAGGGAACTTGGGAGGTCATTTAATTCATACTTCTTCCCCAAGTCAGGGCCAACTCTGCCTACATCATTCCTGACAGATGTTTTTCTAACCTGTTCTTAGAAAACTCCAGTGACACTAGGTGCACAACCTCCCATGGCAATTTCTATTAATATTCAACTGTCCTCACTGTTAGAAAGTTTTTCCTAATGTTTAACCTAAATTTACTGAGAGGCAGTTTAAGCCTGTGACTTCTCATCCTGTCCACATGTATTTGATCTTGTTAAGTCTGTCCAGCTGAGGGAAATGGTCCAGCTGAACTCCCAGGAGCTTTCTGCACTTGTGTTCTTCTGCAAATATAGACTGATT
This sequence comes from Gavia stellata, assembly GCF_030936135.1. Classification (NCBI taxonomy): domain Eukaryota; kingdom Metazoa; phylum Chordata; class Aves; order Gaviiformes; family Gaviidae; genus Gavia; species Gavia stellata. Next base: position 7,836,128 of record NC_082611.1, on the reverse strand, counting down.
TTGAAAAAAATCACCCACAGGGAGCTATGCCCAAAGTTCAAATAGAGATCAGCTGTTTGCCCTGCCCATGTCTGACATCAGTTGAGATTTTGCTATGCCCGGAGGGAGGAAAAAAAAACAAACAGAAAAGCGCCTTATACATCACACACTGCACTTAATTGCACAACTCCCTTCCCCTTCCACCCCACCATGTAACACAACAATGTTCTTCACTCTTGCTCTAGGTTACACACTGAGGTGTTTCAGTATTGACCAGTTACTTCTGCACTGAGCACACAAATATTGGGATGATGTGTTATAAATGAACTCTTCGCCTCCCCCTGCCCTGAAAACAACACCCCAAAATAACTAACAAACACCACTAGTTTGCTATACAAATAAAGAAAAACTCTGATTGACTGTCCTGTTTCTTATCTGTAAGATGGGAATATATACACTGCTATTGACTCATAAATGTTCTCATGGCTCTATAAACAAAGACTAATGTCGCAGTCAGCTTTGCCACTGGCCCGGTAGATTCATTAGGGTCAGCCAATTAATCCTTCCTTTACCTGACTTCCTATGTTGAAGGGAATGATTAAAAAAGACATATTTGCAAAATGCTCTGAGACATATGTCTGAGCAGTAGTCTGTTTCATTGTTCTTAGGTCTAGGGATTATCATGTGAGTCTGTAAAACTCCTTGGTGCAAAACACTGTGTAAGTGGAAGCAGCTCAAGGCGTCATGGCCAAGTAGTCAAAACAGTTTCTTACCTCCCTAAGGCAAGGGGGCTAAGAGGGATCACACTTCTGGCAGCCACTGGTACCCCTCAGCCTTTTGTCTTTCTCTCTGAAGTAGTAGTCACAGTAGTGTTGGCTTTCCAGGGCTCTTCCACAGGCAAAGCAGGCATCTGCTAAACAGGGCAGAAAACAGATGGGCAACAACTATTTTGCCGCTCCCAGCAGTTGCAGTAATTTTGTCTGCCCCTAGCACTGGCCCTGTCTGGTTATTAGTATTTGTTTTCATCATTATTATTACTACTACTATTCTAAATAACAATGGAACAAATTCCTTCTCAGAAGTATTTTTTTTTTTTTTTAGGTTATTACATCCTGCAGCGATGAAAAGAGAAATATTCTTATTGTATTAGCGGGTGAGATTCCTTCATGCTGGATGATGGGGGCACAAGGAACTATGGTCGGAACAAACTGGGTGTTGGAGTCAGACAGCACAGGGAGCCACTGCCTCGGGCGTCCAGAAACGCCATCTTCTCTAATCCTAGGACATTTGTAGCCTTGAAGGCACAAGCCCTGAAAATGTGGAGGTCCCACAGTGTGACAGACCAAACTGGTAGGAAAGCAGGGAGGATCTATCAGACCACAAATGAGCAAAGAATTGAAAGCATTTTTTTGATTGATGCCAAATGATTGTGTTGCTGGCCTCAGGAAAATGAAATACTGAACAACAAAACACCATCATTTGGGGCCAGTCAAAGATTTCTTGCTCAGCCCCAAGCTGAAACACTTTTGGTTTGTTTGATCCTCTGGAAAAAAAAATAAATAAAAATATCATGGACACATTTAAAAATGGGGTATTTTGGGCTGGAAAAAAAAAGAAGGACTAAAATACTTTGTTTTCTTTTCCAAGTTTTGACCAGCTTTCTTGTGTGAAACTGTTCCGCAAATTTGCGTCAAATAGTTTTTGTCCAAGAAACAACAAATACAATCACAGCATCTCTTGCTTTAACTCAAACTTTTTTTTCCTTTGGCATCACAGCATAAATAGCCCATAAGGACTGCATTTCCATCAGACACTTCACTTTTGGTGAAGCAGGTGCTGATATTGAAAAGCTGCTCTGTTTGGCTCAGCGCTCCCTGCACCTGGGACTGGAGTGTCCTGTCCCCAGCTGAGGGGACCATCAGTGCCTCTGTTGGAGGGTGTTTCTGAGGACAGATAACAGAAACAACCGTCAGGAGCAGTGTAGACACAGCTGAACAGGCCTTTAGGCATGACTCCACTGACCTCTGGATGAGTCTTGCAGCCCCATGATCCCTTGGTTATTCGGGTGATGTGTTAGGTCCCACTGCAGATCAAGGTCTTGCTGTGCCCAGAGTCACGGAGAAGTAACAAAAGAAATCCCAGTCCTAAGGAGCTCACATTTTGTTTTCACTGCCTGTTGAAAGGATCTAATGAGGTTTGGCCTGGAAACCCTGAGACTTTTTTCCAAAAAAACTTTCAACTTTCGCCTTTCTGCAGAAGACGTGACTGCAGCAGATGCTGAGGCTGGAGAGCCAGAAAGATCTCGACTAGTAAGAAGGATAGCTTATCACTTCTCTCCTAAGTGACAAATCAATAAAGGCTCTTCAAAATTAAGCCCCGTAGGTCATATTGCATCAACAAGTCTGTAAGCAGAGTCATGGCTCTCAGTCTCACAAGGTGGGACAAGGGGCCCAATGCCATAATACAAACCCTCAGAAGCGTAGGGCCAAGAGAAATCAGCATAAAACCAAGAAATACACAGTAATTTCCACAGAAATAATTAAAAAAATTATCATTGCTTTTTTTATTCCTTAGCTCATCCTCCAACAATGCACAGAGCAGAGTCTGTAACAAAATAAACCCAAATATACTGGCACTATCTCTATCACACTTCACAGCCTCCACCATCACTCAGTTTGCAGCACACCCCAGAAGCAGAAAGGTGCCGGGACTCCTAATTTACAGGTAAAAAACAAAGACACTATTTCTAGAAGATACCAGGTCCTGATCCTGCACTGCACAACTGCCAGCAACCTCTCTGTTCCAGGCTCGCTGACAAATACAGGCAGAACACAGTGACTGACTAAAGGGCAGCTTCAGAAACAAGATACCTTTGCAAATAGAGGACCTTAGGCAGCTGGGCCTGAGGTTTGAACATGTCAGAGGCCACCTGGGCACATTTAAGAGCCTGGTCAACTCACCTGAAGGAGGCTGAGAAAGTCCCTGGCACAGACCTGAGTCAGGCTCCTCTCTCCCACCCATATGGCTGCGCCCCACTCGTGGCATCACCCCAAGTGAGCTGGCTCTCCTGGCTTTCTTGAAATTAAAGTGTTTAGCAATCTCTTGTAAATACTGAAACAGATGTAATTATTCACATAATCAGGGAAAACAAACCCTCTGCTGTTTCCCAAAAAGCAGGCAAAATGGCCCATTGCAACAATGCAGGAGAGACGGGCATGTGCCACCCCAGACCCATATGCAGTATGTGCAGAAAGTCTTGCACTCACTCTGCAGTCTGTTGCCAGCCCCACACCTCTTTTCAGAAATGCTTGTACAGCACAGCAGAAAATCAAAGATTTTTTTTTTTTTTTGCTACTCAGTAAAACACACAAGTCCAAACCAGTGAATTCTCCAAATCCAAATGCAACTCATGCAGAGCAACCCAGCCATAACCTCTTCCATCAGCTGCCTTAGAGGAGGGTAAATCACAGCTGTGATGAGGTGTCCAGGCAGCCTGGTTCCCCCATCCTCCCCTCACATTGCTTTGCTCCTCTGGAGCTTGTGGAGCCAAAAATAGGAGCGATGGCAGCATGAGTGGCATTGCTTTGTGCTCCGTGGCTTCCCAGCAGCTCATTTAGGCGGTAATGAACGGAAAGTGAAAGCTCCATGGATCAACAACCCCAAAGGCGAACTGTGAAGTTGCAGGTCTCTCGTATGCCTATTAGAGGATACAGGACAGAGTGCAAAGACTTTGCTTTCAATCACCTTGTGTGTTATCAGAACCCCTCTAACTTGCACGGGGAAGATGGATGTCTCTGGGTCTCCAGCTCTTGACAGCTCTGCCATTGATTCTCACTCTCTGAACTTCCTTTCTCAGTTTTGTTTTTCTATATTTCACTTTCTCTTTTCTCTGTTCTTGCCTCAGGGTGCCCCGACCTCCCACCCCCTGAGCATGCAGGGACAAGATCCTTGATCCATAGAGCACAGCCCTTTCCCAAGGGAGCAGCGTGTCCCTGCCCCCTGGGAACCCCTTCCAGCCTGCTGGGGTGGATTAGGAGAGCCAAATTAAGGCTTTCTTCCTTTCCCCCCTCCTTAATGAATTCTCTTTTCCAGCCCTTGGGTGGCCCAGGCTGTTGAACACCCCCGTCACCATTCCTTATTGGTGTTTTGCTTTGCATGTCCTTGCGTGTGGCCAAGTGCCATCTTCCTCATCTGTGCCTTTGTGCCCGCAGGTGCCCCCATGCCGTGCCTGAGGATCCCGGGATGCTCCCTGGGTCAGGCAGAGCAGGGGGAAAAGAAAGCACAAAGCCCGAAACATGCCATCCGCCAGGATCACGAGGTGGAAGGGGATTCCCCGAGCAGCTTACAGTGCTGTGCACCAACAGTTAAACCGAGGTGGGAGGCAATAAAGATGTGAAACTCTCCTTTTCCAGATAGCGCATGAGTCAGCTGGGTTGCAGCGCGGAATGGTGGAGCGGTTCCAGCAGCACGAAGCACAGACAATGGACTCGCCTCTGTAGCAATTGCATTAACTCCTTTATAGCTTGTTTTTGAGCTCAGAAATAATCAATAGAAGCTATGGAACGTACTAAATTATGTTTTGCTTATTTTTCTAAAATTCTGTACACCCTATGTATGAGCTTGTTGTCAACACCAACTGCCAGAAAAGCAAACTAGCAGAGTCAGTAACCTCTGCCTCAAGAATTTGACCATCTCCAAATTTCTTTTAAAGTCATGAAATTTTTAAGATTAAAACAGCCTGTGGTTCCTTTAGTTTGTTTTTTTGATTATTATTTCTCAGTTTCTCAACCATCCACATACCCCAATGTCACATTTTCAGACTTTTCTCTGCAACCACAAAGGTAAAAGCATTTTTTTTTTAATTAGTTATTATTGCATGTTCCAGAAATGGGCGTTGTCAGTCAATATTTGAAAGTTCACGGTAGGTTTGTGACAGAGAGCAATCCTGATTCATCTCCATTTACGCAGGAATTCAGACTGTGTTTAATTTACTCCCATCCAGCAAAAGAGATGTTAGCATGAGTACAGCCAACTTAAGTCACAACTGAAAGGTGAGCATATAGTTCAGTTCTTGAGTCAGGGCTCGATTTCTTGCTGGTCACCAGCTTGGGCTAGTATTACGGGACCACCCTCAGATCAGCTCTGTGATGTTGCAATTCACAGATGCACACATATTCGTCACGGGTCGGATCAGATTCAAGTCTCAGCCAACATCAGTTGCAGGGCAGGCAAAAGCCTTTTCCTGTTGCACAAGGGAACACGCACAGGGAGAGGAGTTGGTGCTGTAGCCCAGACATAAATCAGCACGGGGAACTTGAAATTAAGACTTTGCTCCGGTGATGAGTAATCTCTTTGCATAATTCCCCTCTGGATGTTTTGGATACAGCAACATGTTGTTTCTCCTGTAGCAGCAGGTTTTGGAGGGTCTTTCTTACTAATTCATGTCAAGTCTAGTTGCGCTGCAAGTCTGTCTCAGTAAAATGAAAAAAATGCTCATATTTGGAGACTTAGACAAACATACAAATGTTTTTTAGAAGAATGAGTCTCCCATTTTAAAACATATGTGTTTCCTCCTTTGTATCTGTTTTGTCTTTGGTTTTTTTTCAAACTTCTTAGCAAATGTGTTGGCATGAACAATATGTTTCAAGCAAAGAGAGCAAATACTTTCAGAAAACAAAGGTTTTAAAAGTCATAATAGTTGATTCATCATGGTAAACATCTGATTTATGCATTTAATGTCCCTCCAGTGAGGGTGTCATAGTATTGCCCAGGACAGAAAGGCCCAATAAAGACAGTTATAATCCTGAACAACAAATGCTGTAAATCATCTACCTACCCTATGCTACAGCCCAAAAACTGTTAGCAGAAGGGTTTGCTATGATGACTCATTTCCAGGAAAGTTATCATCTGCTCAGTAGAATTTCAGGTGGCCAGTAGGGAGAAAAGGTGTAAAATGAATCAAATAAAAATTGCTAATTATTCACCCTCTTCTGACATCCACAGAGGTGACCCTGTTGGCTAGATACACCTCACTCATTCCCTGTGGGGAGAAAGAGAGGTAGAAGTAGACTAAGACTTCTCTGTTCCTTTGGAGCAACACTTATTTGTACTTCCCAAAACCATCCACCTGCCAGCATGTTGGTCACTTATGTCCAAAACTTTCCATCTCAAAGCAGATCCACTTCAGGAAATGGGTACTTAACAGAGCAGCTCATTAGTACAGGAGTGAACAGGGATTTCTGAGGCTGTTCTGCATTGGACGCTGATCCAGTCCACAGAATCACAGAACAGCTGAGGTTGGAAGGGACCTCTGGAGGTCATCTGGTCCAACCCCCTGCTCAAGCAGAGCCACCTAGAGTCAGTTGCCCAGGACCATGTCCAGACAGCTTTTGAATATCTCTAAGGGTGGAGAGTCCACAACCTCCCTGGGCAACCCATGCCAGTGCTCAGTCACCCTCACAGTTGCACTGCCCATAGTTCAGATTTGCATCAGCTATGAAAAAACTGTGACAGTGACGGAGTTGTCAGAGAAATTAAATTCACACCTTCATTCCCACCTTCCCAGGCTACAGCAGGGGCTAACACAGCCCATGGGCTGTGGTCAGTAAGTAAGCAAACATGAATTTGGTGGTTTTAGTCGAGTCCTATTCTGCAGATTCAAGTCCTCTTGAGAGATTTTTTATTATCCAGGACATGCCTCTCGGAATCTTTCCTTTAAAATCCTTGAAGATTATATCTGACATGGTTTAACAGGCCAGCACAGGGTCTCTGTTGTCAAAATCCACTAAAAACATTGAAAAATAAGGCTTACGTTGTGTTCCAGCCTAAGCTGATCTTTTGTATGGGAGGATGTTTTCCCCCAAAGTAATTTGTATGAAGCCCAACTCAAGTTGTGTAACCTTTTCCAGCTGATTTCCCTGCTCTCTGTGCTCTGGATCACACAGCTGGTTATGGGCTTGGTGAGTGGCAGAGACATTCTCTGTACACTGTTCCCTTCTGAAGAACACCACCTCAGCCCTGTTAGAAACAATTCTGCCATCATTTGTTTTATTTCTGCTAACCATCTGCTCCTGAGCACCTTTATTAGAGGCTTCGAGTTTGGAGTTAAAAGCTAATTAAACTGGCAGCACTGCCTCACTGCAATTCATTGCAAAACAATCGAACTTTCATTTGATCTAATTTCTTGGAAGTAGAACCAGACAGTGCTGGTGAGAGAGGGAGATCTGTAAAACGCAGTCACAGGTCGGTGCAGTTACGTTCCCTTCGTGTTGCCTGACCATTTCGATAGGCAGGCGTGCTGTTGTGCGTGTTGGTGGAGGGTTGGATGTCAGGCAGCATGGGAGGGATTTGGCGTGAAGGTGTGAGATGGCTTCCAAGTGAAGCAGCACTGTACTACATCAGCACCATCCTCTGCAAAGAGTCAGTAAGGGTGAGGACGTATAAATGGGGGAATTCACTTGAGACAGAAACACTGACCCAGGAGAATCCTGTTCAAGTGAGTTAGTTGAGCTCTTAATTGGAATCAGGAAGAAAAGTGCGTTTGGGTGAGGGCTTTTTGTTATTGGGGTTTTTTTGTAACAAAGTGCTTAAAATCACAAAACTCAAAATTCCTGTTTAAGATTTTTTGCTCATGAAAATTAATTCATTTCTTAAATTACATAGCATGGGGTACAGAGAGAGAGATACACAGATCAGATGCTCAGGAATTATCTGTTCTCTGCTAACATGGGCACGTCGTTGCTGTTGTAAAATCACAGCTTGACTGAGCACGGCAGGGTCACTGTGCTTAACTCGCAGCATCTGTGTCTGCAGCTCTGGGCAGATTTCTTTTGAAGTGACCTGGTATTTTGACTTGGTGGTGAGTCAAAGTGAGTTGACACGTGTTTCTCAAAGAATGGAATACATGAAAACCTTACCATCATATTGACATAATAGCCAGGTTTGGGCAGGAGACAGTTTTTCTATCAAAGTCAAGTTGCAGTTTTATAATGTCAAATCATTTTTGCAAATAAGAAAAAAATCTGAAAAATAACAACAAAAAAATCTTGGTCCACATCTATCAAGAAGTTTCATTTTGTACATAAAAAGGTGCTTGACTTGAATGTAAACTTTTTTAAAACAACAAATGAATCACTGTCCCTTTTTGCTTATTTTTGTCTCATGCATCTGAAACTTTACTTAGAAAACTTCAAAAGAGAGGAGAGCTTTTCAGGTCGAGAGATCCAGCAAAGAACAGCCTTCTTTCTCAGCAAATTGTGTGAGGCAAGAAAAGTTTTTCAAAAAGTCCTAGCAACTACAAGTAATTGCTAATACCAATGGCTTTTAAAGCAACAGCTATCAGCATGATCAAACCCCAGCTCTAATAGTCTTAGGAAACAATTCTCTGTACGTTTTGTTAAACAAAGCAGTAACAACAATCATAGTTTTTAACTCCATTGAATAAATAGCCTCTCTCCTCACACGCTTGGCTACGAACAATGCAAACCCTTGCACAGCAAGAGGTCAGGTTTTTATGGGCACCTGATAAGACCAGAAGTGCTGCAGTTCTTACCGCTTAGCTCTTGGATTTTGACCTACCCATTTAGAGACGTCAGTCTCCACTGCTTTGCGTTATTTACCATAGCTACATGGGGTCCACCTCACACTGTCATATTTGAAACTCAGAGAAGAAACCTACACTGTATTACTGTATTAACACTCTTTAATGTTGTTTAACCATTGTCCATGTTGCAAGAACATCTTCAGGTTCTGAGCTCTTTAATAGCCTTTGCTTGCAGCCGTTCTCACGGCACACTGGCCTTGCAGCTTACAGACACTTAGAGCTATATGTGCAAGCAACTGTAGCACTGTTCTTCCTATTCCTATGACCCCTGAGATGCTGTTTAGGGTGTTTAAGCGAAGGTCTTTCACTTGTTACGTTCCTGAGCAATTTTGGCCATGGCAGTGCTTTAGCTCAGGGACTGCAATCTATTCTTCCACCCTTTCAGCAGCTGTAAACCCAAACCATTTACAGGATGCCTAATGCTTCCAACTTCTGTTAACAAGGTCACATTTTTTTCCAAAGAGTTTATTCGTAAGAACTTTCCACTGTGCTGTTCACCACCTCTTCTGAATAATTAATGTTTTTCCATAGCTAAAGATGGGGGGGGGGGGGGGGGGGGGAAGTCTGCCTTAGCCTATTGATATAAGATAGTATAAATAGATAAAGCTCAATTTTTACTCTGCACTGGATCCAAGCCTAACAGTCCGTAAAGGTAAGGGTACCTTTACAACTACAGTTCCTAATATATACAGTTACTAAACAAATAGCTGGAGTCTAAGACAACAGGTGCATAAATAATGACTGGGAAGGAAACAGCATAAAAGAATGATAGTTTTCTATGTTTACACTACCATTTTTACATGACTAGCTCATCCAATATTATAAATGCTATGTCAGTGTCTTACTGCAAAAGGATTTTCAACCATAACACACTCTAGACTATGTGATTTCTTCCTTAATATAGCATTCAAGCGGCATTAACTACCTGTACAATCACTTCAGTAACAAATTACTGCAATGACAAACTGTTCAAAAAATGCTTTGTTATTGCGTTATAAACATAGGATTTAAGAAGGAAACCAGGTTGTTCAACATGACTTCTAGAACATTACATTAAAGGCTCTACCATGGTTATAATGCTGCAACACAGCCACATCTCTGAGTTGAGGACTCTTAAAACACATTGCTGTTTGGTTGTAGTGTGCCCCCACAAGAAATTCTCCATGTAAAAAGCCCTTTGAAGTTATTTTAAGAAGAAAAGGGATCAGGTTATTTTCTTTAATCATGATAGTGAATGAAGGCATGTGTTAGAGCTGTGCTATCGAGATGCCTGTGTTGTAACTGGGATGGTGAGGCTTGCTGGGAGAGAATGATTTCAGCTTTATTGCTTTGCTGAATCAGGGCCTTAGGACTGGTGAAAATGAGTAATTTGAAAAGTACAAGCTCATTTTCTACTTCTGCTAATTGACACAACACTGTTCTTGCTTAATACGGAAACTCATGAGCTAAGGGGTGTCTTTCCTCCTCCATCTTAAAACCAACAGGGATGGCTATTCTGGTGTGCCCTCTATGAACCAGTGACACTGATTTAGATAATCATTTCCACACCTTTATTGTACTTCCTCACACAGACTTTTCCGACAGATGACCTTTTGGAGCTGGAAATGCTGAACATTGTGGAGAGAACATAATTTCCTGCCTGCTACTGTAAGTGAACCTTGAAACAGCAGTCCTGCACAATAGCCTAGCAAATAAAACATGCAAATAGTAAGGTCAAATAAAGAATTATGGTGAAACAAATAAACAACCAATGATCAAAGTAAGCTGAAGGATCTGATCCTACAGGACAGGAGAAACTGGTGTTCTTTTTCTAACTCAATTTTTAACTTCTGCTGTTGGAAGCAGAATTTCAAGCACCTTAAAGTCAAGAAGATAAGTAAAAATGGGGAGACGCTCTGTCCCAGGCAAGGGAAAAAAGTGAAACTGCAGAAATTTTTACCATTGCAATAGAACAGATAATTTGTAATTTGCAAGATATCTCTTAAAAGTCATCACAAAGCACTTGGGTCCAGATGAGGGAGATCCCAGCATTTTATGCAGCATTTTTGCAGTAAATGGGAGAAATAGGAAGGCCTATGGGGGAAATGTTTAATATTTCAGTGCAAAACCTGAAAAAACTATTCGGAAAAAACTGGAAGACAGCATGCCACTTCCCACAATGGTGACACTCAGCTGCAAACGTGCAAGCAGAAAGCACAGGGAGGGGAAGGAACACCCACAAAGGATAGGATTAGCATACCGAGGACAGGATGATTTCAATTAAGGACAGTGCTGATCCAGGTGTGCGTGAAAATATCTGCGGCAGAAAGTAAAATTCTTGGAAATTCCCCAGCACATCTCCTTCTGCCTGGGCACAGGCTCTGGTGTACAACCTCCCTCCTGGGCATGTGGGCTGGGACGAAAGTGTGAGCAGAAAGACTGTGCTGCTTTCTTAGTGCTGTACAGCCCAAACCGTCTTTCTCTTGGTCTTTGAGATTGGTGATGGCATGGAGAATAGAAGAGGCCGAGCTAAAAAGCTTTGAAAAACAAAGGAGGCAAAGGGGTCAAAAAATCAGCCACCGTCTATGTACTAATGGCTTTTTGCCATTGTACTAAATGAAAAGTACAGTCTGTCTTCACAAGCGTGATTAGCATAACAGTGCAGCAATAGGCGCTGCAGGAAGAAGGAAGAAATGCTGATATCCACTGAGATGTCTAACTGCAGCGGGAGGGTTTTCACTCCCTCTGCCTTGAAGCCTCAGACTTTGAGCTTTGGGGATTTCTGCCCTTTGAAAGACTGCTTTGAAGAGCCATACCTGAATAAAGTAAAGATATCAGATGTGTACCACAGATAACTTGCTACGAATACATGTTCCCAAAAAGTCTAGTATACTCTCCTCATGAAAAAAATGTATTTTTTCCATGGATGGATTTCCAGAGATGACATCAGGAGTATTTAGACACATGAAATCCTGAGCACAGAAAATCAGCAAGTGAGGTGGGAGTCCTGACACTGAGCAGCAGGCGCTGTACTCTGCTCCCCAGCACTGACACCAGGCAGCTTTTCTGCTTAACCCAAGGGAGCTCTGTGCACTTCAGGGAGAAGAGGAAAAAAGGGCGAGGAAATGGGGGCAAAATGGGGGCAAAACAGTGGTAGACAAATTCATCCATCTCACAAGATTTCTGTCATCATCTTCTCTACAGATTTTATTTTTTTCCCCTTTTCCAATACATGTATATAGAGAAAAACAGCAGAATGATGAAAGATTAAATGAGTTGAATGGCAAATTCAGTAAATTTTATATAATGAACACATTCTTCAGAATTGTTTAGGAGCAAGATTTATCTTGTATAAATAAGACGGAGTATTTCAGCATGGCATGGGACCATTTCTGTCCTTCTGGCTTTGCAAAGGAATTATGTGGAGAAAGTAGAATTATACTTCAAACAGTAAAAAAATAAGAACTGAAATGATATCAGTAAAACAAACAAACAAAAAAGAATCCTGACTAATGCTAATTAAAAATGTGGAGCTGTTCTAGGAAATTTAAAAAGAAGTGGGAACTGACGGAAATGAAAGAACTAAGCTTTGAATTTAGTAAACGATGCTTACTTGATTACACCCATATGCAGTCACTGATGAGCTCTTGAGCAGAACTGATGAAAAATTGGATTGTTTACATGTATTAAACCAAGCAAATGGGAATCTGAGCTCAATGTGCCAAAAATCCTTGAGAATAAAAATGCTAGCAATAATTGCTACATTTTATGTGTCAATGGCATGCCAGCAAGGATTCTGCATCAAATTCTGACCAACGGAAAAAGGTTGGGTATGTGAAACTGTAATATCACTTATCTACCAGGCAGGCTACCTCATGACTGACAACTTTAATTTTAGCATGAAATTGGCTGACTAGCTGTTGAAACATCCATCCCTTTTGACAGGGATAGTAGTCTCTAGATATTTACCACTAGAAACTTCCAAAGTCAGCCTCCTGCTCTACTCATCTTCATTTCAAGCAGCAAAGAGAGCAGCCTTAACTGAAATTGCAGCTCTCCCTCAATGAGCGGGGCAGTGATTTTTCTCATGGTCTTGTCGGCACATGCTGTGCCTGCCTCTATGGAAAGGTCCGTGTACTCATGAAAAAATGTAAGCACTGGGGGATTGTGTACCCAGAAGACGAAGTGGGGTCTCTGAGGTAGCGGTGCATGTTAAAACTGAAGAGACTTTATTTTATATGGAATGAATATGTGGATCAGGAAGGCAGATTTTTAACCAGAACCCTTTTTGTGTTCTTCACAGCCAAAAGTAGGCCCACGAAAAAGAAAAGAGCTTGAACTTATTCTTGGGTTGTATGTATGTGATCTTGCATGAGAAAGCTATGAATATAATCTAATCTAATAATGGGGTTATAGCACACATTACCTTATGGCACCTGCACAGAAAGCTACGATGTCTTTTCAAAATAAATACTAATTGGGAGAGAGAATAGTCAAAATAACCATGACTATTGTACATTTACTATATTACTAAATACCCTAGGTATTACAGTGGTCTCCTGTCTGGACAGAAGAGATATTTTAGTCTGAAAAAAGCTGTGCTTTGGTGAGCTAGGAGGAAAGTGTATCTCATTTTTAAGCTGCATTCTCATAGACATAAAGACCTGATGTGGTTCTAAGTCTATTGTATTTGAATGTCTTTGCTTGTTTAGGAACTTCATTAGTACTTGCAATCATTTAATTATTCTGATTTTGGTATTTGCCATCCACTCTGGGTTGAGGGAGTGTTTACAGCTAAACAACAATTAAAACAGAAAACAGCAAATTCCCAAATTCTTCCAAATCAGCCTTGAATTGTGAGCTGCCTTCCTCCAGGACTGTTTTACACCAGAGAAATTTGGTTTCACAGTGAAAAAGGTCCACAGGGGACATCCCTCCATTCATTGCAACAAGGGACTTTCCATCAGGCTATGGCCAAGAGACCGAGACAGCCATTCCATAGGGGAAGAGATGACATTGAAAAAACCCAAAACCTAAAAAAGTATCTGCCAAAATAAAAACCTTTCTTATGAATTTCTGGCTATTAGGATCCTATTTGCCATTGTGCTTCTGCTGTTTTGTCTGCCTGGTGCCGCAAAGTAGTTGTAAACCTTACCCATAGCAGCTTGGGAGTGACTTTGCTGGGCCAAAGCAGGACTCAGGATACTAATGGTGTTTAACTTTCCTAAAAATGCCATCTAAACATTGGCCTAAGGGAACGGTAAAGTACATATGAAGCCTGAATGCTGCATTGACTTTTGGATTGCAACAGAAGGCTTCCACAGAATTGAAGGATTACTGCTAATTTTTATTCAAAAAGGAAAAATAGAACTGATTAGTATAACTTGTACACACAGAGTATGCTGAACGCTGCATCAGCCCAGAGACTATTAGCACATAATTAATTAAAATGGTTTGGCACTTAGGCTTATGCTACTGATGCTATGAGAGCTAATGCTGGCCCACTTTCTACTCTCATTACAATCCATGTCAGTAGGATGGACACATTTGAAACCATTTCCTGCTCTTTGTTACAGTATTTGCCAATAGCAAGAGAAATCGATGCTGTAAAAGTGAGAAAGCATATCCAGCATTGCAATGGAGGAATAAATTATTCTCTGGTGCAGATTATAATTGCAACATAATTTGGTAAGAAAAAAATTAACCCCTTCTTTCTGATATGGTCAAAGGAATTATTTTGTGGTGCTAAGAAACAATGCTTTGGTTTGTGGCGTTAAGTAATGAAGGATTCCCCGGAACAGCCTTAGCTACCATAAAGACATGCTTGGGTAAGCTTGAGGTGCTCTTTCACCCCAAGCTTATGAGTTTACAAGCTTGCCTGTCCTTGGATATGCGCTCAGCGAAGTCATCTCTCAGCAAGAAATTGTTCTCTCTTTCCAGAATCAGACCTTCAGAGCAGAACTTTCATTAGTGTTTTCTTAAGGATCCATTCCTGAAAAAAAAAAGAAAAGAAAAGGTGTGCTGTCAGCCCTCAGTGCCTGTTTAATAGCAGAGAGTGACACACTCTTGTAGCTGAGCACCCCAGACAATTGCCAGAACTTCTTGCCAGAGCATCCCACCAAGATCAGCCTTGCACAGAGCTGAGGGTCTCCTGCTTTGGAAAACAAAGCAGGAAAGGTAGATGTGTATAATAATGAAACATGGAATTAAATAAAAAATAGACAGATTTTTGTAAACTTCAAGAGAAAAAGTTTCAGCTTGTATTTTGGGATGGTAATTCAGTTCCTTTAAAAAGCCACTGAATCAGAATAGGCTCTTTGCCAGAAAATATTTTCTTCCCAACTACTGTAGTCAAGGACTGTAGGAAACCCAAAGGGCTCTTGCTTTCCCAGGTTTAAGGACAAGGACTTGCTCTGACATTGCACACAAGGGCAGATCGTCAGTGTGGGTAAGTCCTCCGAGCTCCTTCAACCTCAGCAGGGCTATGCTGTTATCCCAGCTCAGGCTCAATCTGCAGCACAACCATCCTGACAATACTGAGGTCTCCCCATCTGCACAACACATTAAATGCAACTCTTGAGGATTTATTAGTGTTGCAGTGTCACCAAGAGCTGATTAATTATCAAGGATTTTTGCATAGCAGCTAAAGGGAGAGAAACATGCTTTGAAGAACATCATCATCCATGCCAGTCGTGTAGCAGAGAGCTAATTATTTCTGCCTATGTCATTGTTGTTGCCATCAGAGGGGAGAAGCTGGCATTTCTCCAGCTTCTAGTACTTTAAGGTAATAACGAAGAGTGTCTCAGCATGCAGCATGTTAGAAGGAGATTTAATGTGCTTGCTGAATATTGTATTGAGTTCCTGATTTGTGTCAGCAAGACCTGCTAATTCATAAGAAAAAGTGTCATCAGAACTTATTTTACATACATTTAGGCATGGATAAAATATGCTAGACTGTAGCCATTAGTACTTGCTGAAGATCTCGTCTGACTTGAAAGATTGCTAAGGGATCCACTGAAGTACAGATAGACCTCGGTGTGCAGCAGCCTGCTCAAACATACCCCTCTAGGACATACCTGGCAGTTGTCCTTGAGAAAGGCTCATATGTATTTTATTCCTGCTGCTCCTCCCTTTGCAGAGAAACCTCCCAAGACTCTGTCCCTACTAGCCTGTGCTTCCCATTTCTGCGGTTTCTGCACAGGCTCCTGCTCCTCCAGCATCCCCTGAACCTTCCAGAGGCTTTGCTGATCCCATGGTGCTGCTGGGAACAGTCTCAAATGCTTTTGCAAGCACCTCTAGCATTGTGTATATAAAACAAGCCCCGCGTTTGCCACTTAAAAATCATTCTCTCAAAATACGTACAAAGTCCACTGACATAAAATACTGTTTTCCCAGTTACCACCAAAAAGAAAAACTACTGAAACTTGACCCAAGTTGGATCAGCAGTTTGGGCTCCTTGGGCAACACGAGGCTCCGTCCTGCATTGGAGGATGAAGGGACCCCTCTGCTCTCTGCTGTGGCTACGACAGGCACCGTGGGTCGGACGGAGGGGAGCAAGTGGCTCAGGTGGCTCCGTACTGGAGTCTCCAAGGCTGCAACACATATTTTGATAGCACGAAATCCCAGAACCCTTCATAAAATATTCATCGCTTTTTTAATGCCGCATCTTCTAATTTTAAAATTCAGTCCCTAAATAATTTAGCAGCCTTATGAAAAAAAATTAAGAAAAAATAAACAAGTCTCCAACAAACAAAACCCCCATCCAGACTGTGGCACAGTTACTAAATTAAACTTGTCAAAGATTCCCAACACGTTACTTATTTCTCATGAGAGATTTATTGCTGTGCCCGCTACCTCCAGGCATTGAGTCTTTTCGCTATCCGAAAGCCAGCAGTTAATACCAATGGCCTGATCCTGCCAAAGGCAGGGTTGTGCTTATGGGATGTGCAATAGCACGTGTGCAGGTTTATGAAAAAGCAGGTGATGAGACCCTGCCGCAGCCCTGCCGTCACACTTTGTCCCAGATCCCACCTTCTCAAGCTACCACAAACTCTAGCTTTGCACCATAAATCTTACAGTATTATTCCTCCCTGGCTGCCCTACATCATTCCCATCCCACGCAAGTCCCGGACACAGTCCCTAGGGGCCATTTGATCACCCAGCCTGGACTCCTGTGTTACAGACCTGAAAACATGCAGAGATAGAGTTCAGACCTCTCCTCAGTATTCAGTTGCATAATTAAAGCATCTAATTTGGTTTGAATTTGTGTGCTTTCAGTTTCTAGTTCTTGAACCTTGCTACAGTTTTTCTATGCTGAACCAAAAAAAGCCACTGTACCCCAAACTTTCTCTTTTTCCTTGTACAGAAAATGCTATCCCAGAGAAACAATCCCAAGTGGGCTTCTCATAGCTATTTCTCAATATACAAAAAGACTGACTAATCTTAAAGACAAAATTAAAATACAAACCTCTCTAGCCATATACCTATTTTTCTATAACCAAATTCTGCCTCTGTGCTTTATTGCTGTTCAGGGCTGCCTTTGTATATGTTACTCTTCTGAATGCAAACTTGACTCACCTCTCACTGCAAAAATACAATATGTTCCCTGAAATGGTAAATATGCCAGCTAACTTTCCCAATTTAATTAACTTTTCCCCAATGGCCTTGCTTAAATAGACTTCAAAGTTCAAAAGACAAAAAAAAAGAACTGCATTTTAATAATGCACTCGACAAAAATGGGGAAAAAAAAGTTTTCATTATTTGGTATTGAAGTCATGGAAACTCCTGTGCCTAGCGGCTGTTTTGCCTTTTATAACATCAATAATTTAAAACTTAATTGTTGTGCACTATTTGGTTAAAGAAGCTTATGACTCTAACATTTGCATTTATTTATCAGTAATGGTGAGATAGCTCTTCCTCAGTAAAAATATATTTGGAAATTCATTCACCCTGCAAACAAAATCACAGAGTAGCTCATCTCTAATGCTACTATTTAACCACTGAGAAATTAAGCCTCTCTCTTCTGGTGTATGATGAGAAATGTCTGTTTATTAACAAGCCATTTTGGTGACTTTTCTGCAGTGCACTTCCAAGCCATTTAAAAGGCATATTTTGAGGGTAATCTCTGGGAATAACAACCCCATTATATTGTGCTTAAGCTAAGTGAAATTTCTTGGTTGTATCTTCAAAGGGCAGGAGACGCTTCTTAATGTCTTTCATTTATCAGAAGAAATTAAACCTCCCTAGAGCAGTTTGGGTGCAAAGGACAGCGCTGTCAACCTTCAGGACAGCAACGCACATAGTCGCATGCTGTCACTTGTCACATCTTAAAGGACTTTACAGGCTGCAAGGTTGAGGTACTGCTTTCCCTTTGAGTTAAAGACCACACAGAGCCCACAAGCTTTATTTGAGCCCGGTGGAGGGCAGGGTACGAAATTGCTGAGTACCTCGAGACTGTCTCAGGACTAAACCAACCCCAACCATAAATCTGCAGACACCAGAGAAACTTCCTTTTGCTTCCCAATTGCCCTGTTACAGGCAGTTTGCTCTGGGGGCTTCTGCTTTCTCCTCTGCCCTTCACACAGGCGTGCTTTGTGCCAGCCCTTGCAAGAAAGGCAGCACACAGCTGATGGGCAGTCCTGCACCAGGAGAGTCCTCCCTGATCCTCCAGCTTTTAAGATTATAGCTGAAAATGCCATCCACCATTAATTATGGGGAATTTGGATGTATTCACCACAGAAGAATGAAGGCTTAACTTGACTTTCCAAAAATACCACCTGGAGTCCTGCAAAGTCCCAGTAGTTCCCACTCAATGCTTAGATCACCATCACAGCAACAGGAAAGGCAGCAGAGATTTGGGAGGGAGAAAGGGTCTTTCAGGATTAGAAAGCAAAATGTGAACTCTGCTGGGATTAAGTGGCACAGAAAATTCATCTGCTGTTTTAAATCCAGCAATCTTGTAACACAGAGCACTTTTGAGAGCCTAATCAGAGCAAATCACTTTCAACTGTTGATTTAAAAAAAAAAAAGGACAGGAGCAAAAAGGACTGTTACACCTTCTTTCTTTTACCAAGATGTACAAAAAAGCCCAGAGAAGGTGGGAGGTAGAGATTTCAAAGAAAGTAATTTCAGTGCTCAAATCCTATGGACCATTTCTATACTTATGCCCTTTTGAACATACCTCTGATGCAGAAAGGCGAGCACTAGGGACCATGACCCTGGTCTATAGATATGTAAATTAGAAAAATTAATAGCTTTGAAAAGTTTACAGGTTCAAGAGGACCACCAATTCTGTGACACATTTGATGAGACTTGAATCTGCGAGTGTTTGCACACAGAGCATAACATTTTCCACTGCCACACTACACACAAGTCTGCGTTTTGCAGAACTCCTATGAATTCAACTCTGACAGCAATTAGTCTCACCATCTTATCACATACTACAAAAAGTCAAGTCACACTGCGTAAAAACTAAAGGTTGGATTTTCTGAGGTTCCTAATGCCTGTTCAGGCATCTGTGCAGATTTTCAAAATGTGCATTAATGAGACTCCACAGAAAACTGAAGTTACTGCAGAAAAAATTACTCCCTGAACTGCAGGTTATGATCCTACTGGGAACAAGTTTGTTTGTGTGTTTTGGGTGGTAGGTACACTGTCTGCTCTCTGAAAACAGTCAGCCTGAGCAAACTCTGCTAGTTACTGAGCTGGAAGATAGCATGCATCCGTAATAAAAACTAGAAATCCTCAGGAACAATAAATGCCCATAATAAAACTTGAATTCCCTTTAGGGAAAAGAATAACCAATGACCTTCTGAACACCTCATGTTAGAAATATGTGAAAGGTGGCAATCTGTCTGCATGCAGATGGGTGAACTGTGATTAATAACAGGGACTCTGTGTCAGACTGCAAAATCCATTTTGGATGAGGATCTCTCCTGCTGTCTTTTACCTCCACGTAGTGATAACACCCGCAGAGGTGTCAGGAGACGATCTTGCCCCTGGCGCAAAGCTAACAAGGATCATTAAACTCTGATGAACATCCATTTAAATCGATCTTTCTTAGTCAAAAAGCTGGCTTCTGTCCAAGGCAACCGTTTCTGAACGCTCGACCTGCTGCACTGGTCAGCGGAGGCTGGGCAGACAGGGCGAGACAAGCTGAAAACAGGCAGAAGGCAAAAACAAAGAGGTAACCTGTGTCCAAGAGATATTCCAGGTAAAAGGCAATGCCACGGTCATTGCAACCAACACAGGCATGGTGGTCCCCAGACACAGCACGGCAGGACCAAAATTCAACCATCTGGATGCTCCTCTCCAAGGAAAAGGTTGCTGCTCTGCAATACTCAGAGAGGATGAAATGGTAAGTAGAGAGATAAAGACTATTAACAGAAGCTGTTGCGTTAGAGACAGAGGAATTGGCAGACATCCATAGCTTTGACCCCAGACTAATGCAGAAGCATAGAAAGTGTGATTCCATCTGTAAAAGTCTGTAGAAGGTGTTGCTGAGGGCCTCGCGGAGTGCAAAACCACATTTCGCTCAACCCTTGCTACGCTTTTCATGTGCCTGCTTGGTAACAACACTGTGGTCCATGATCATTAACATTCAACAGATCTCAAGGAAGTGCAACAAAGCAGCTCTGTTAAGACACTTCAGCCCAGAAAACAGGAAATACTAAATAAAAATCCAGTTAAGTCAGTTGGCATTCCCCTGCATATTTAGCGTCTATAAAAGTACTTGCATGTGTTTAGCAAAGCATTTAATTAAGTAGAGCTGGGTGGTAATATTTACTCAGCTAATGCCTCTTTATTGGCAATTGCTTTCCCTTGTGCAATGTTCCTGTCTTTTGTTTTTAGAGGCCTGTGTTTTTATCTCCACACCTTGCTCATAGGAAGGTTCCAAAGTCACCTGAAAATGACTGATATTCCAAAACCTAGGGAAAAATTACCTGCTTTCTAGATAACCAATGCTGTTTTCCTGGTTGCAAAGAATACAGACTGTCCTAGGATCATAGCCAGTCTATAATCTGCTGTACTTTATCTTATATGTATTTATCTTCAGCAGATATATCATCAGCCTCACCTGGTCTGTCACAGAGGAACACTTCACCATTCATTATCTGCCCGTACAAATTACAATTACAAGTGGAGCATTATCTAATTATTGTTTTGGGGAGAGCAAACCAGTAAAAAAACCCCTTGAAATCCCAAAAGGTGATTTGGAGGCAGATTTAAAAGGAGACAATGCTTCAAGGCTATCTATTACTTATGCTCAGCTATGCTGACCTTTGAAAAATGATCTTAAGTCACACAGAAAGAGCACAGAAAGACCTGAAGGACCTGACCCAAATGCCACTGAAAAATCTTAAATTGGGTTTTAGTGGGATCTAGATCAAGCTCCAGACTAAATTAATTTCTGGGTCGTTATAAACTTTATCCTTGACTATCTTTTATGTTGCACCATATGGTTATCAAAATGTATTGCATTTCCATCTGGGTGTATGCATGAGCTGTACATTAACTCTCAAAACTGAACCTCCATTATGAGGAGAAAGAGTGTGTTTTTAATGGCTGACAAGGTCTAAAGGTACAGATCCACCACCCAGTAGTGCTACAAGCACGTGCTCACCCTGGTGTGTTTTATAAACAGGTGTGTTTCTTGATTTTTCTTCTTGTTTTATTTCTTGTTTAGTACTACTGGATAATATTTACTCTGTGCCACTTCATAGCCTGTGAAATGGAAGGATAGTTCAGCTGACAGAAAAAGAAAAAAATCCCCAAACCACAAAAAAACCCATCAGCCCAAACCACCCTTGTGTCCACATCACACGCACTTAGAGTTTGGCTGGAGGTTGCAGAACTAATGGAGAGGATTAACATTTCTCCCTCGACAGGTACTAATTTGGGAGACACTTATTTTCCTTTTGCAGAGTTTCCTGTGCGAATGACATGCTCTTTTGAGAGGGAGGATCTAAGCTACAAGAAAGATCTTGTTATGCTCTGGCTTCATAAACGGGAGCTTCAAAAATCAACAGAGCCTTATTATATATGGAATAAACAGAAACATCATGAAGGAACTCACTGTCCGTTGTAGATTCATGAAGTGAGAATGGGCATGATTTTCCAGCAGATAGGAAGTCATTCACTGCCTTCAAAGTTTCTGGCTCCATGAAGATCAAAGATCCAGATGCCCAGTACCATTGCCTGCAAATACAAACTGGGAATTGTGGAAATGCAAGAAGTCTTTTCACACAGGAGTTGTGAGTCCTCCTCTGTCAAAATCTGGAGCACACAATCCTCAGTGTTTTAGACTTTTTTGACTAAGGGTTGGAAGGGAAGAGAGAAAGCAGAAGATGTGCCATAAATTACATTTATTTATAATTCTGCTTCAGTTTAGAATCCACGCAATTTATACCAACAGCCCTTAGCTCAGAAACACTGTACATTTGGCATAATACACAAGTACTCAAAGAAAAATGTAGTATACAAAAAGTAGCCAAGATTTTTTAAAGTGACTAATGATTTTTGAGTATTTAAATATAAATAACTTTAAAGGGAACATAATTTTCATAACCCTTGAATAAACCTTTTCAGCTCTTCTTAAAGTAGGTACTACATTGCAGTGTGGAGGTACTCTTAGAAATCTGGGCCAACTTCTCATTTTTAAATTCCATATTTAAAAATGAAGAGGTTTTTTCCTCCTCCATGAGGACTGTCAAGCTACTGTCCTATACAATATAAGTCCCTCTGTGATTTGTCAAAATATCCTTACAAGGTCATGGTATTTTCTTAACATAATGTCCCAACCATTCTGTTAAACAGCCATGACATTTAAAAGTTTAATTTTTTTCCATTTTGCTTTCTTGGTTTTCTTAAAAAATAAAAACAAATAGATATGAAAAAAGTGTTCTGTAGTGAGCTTCTTGTCTCCTTCTCCAAGTGCATGTTATTTTGATAAAATCTTCTCCTACTGTATCCTCCAAGCTTCGTCCTCCATTCTATACCTTCCACATTTTCATGCCATATCATGCATTTACCATTTTTCCTTTTTCCATCTTCAGTTATTCTACCCATTACTGGTTTTGCTCCCAAATACTCTTTTTCTGTTCGTTGTCTGACTGTGCTGCTCCCATATCTCTAATACCTGCCCCTTACTCCACCTCCTTCTAACTCTTCCTCCTTCCCAACCCTATTCATTTCATTTCTACTTCTACTCCTCTGGTGGGTTCTGACACTCAGCATCTTCCACCCCCCAATTACTCCTCTTCGCCAGCCCCCTCTAATCAATTCTCTTCCCATAGTCTATCATCTTCCCTCACAATTTCCCAAAATAATGCACTGTCTGATAAATATTTCCATGCTCTATCCATCTTGTGTTTGTGACAACCCCAAAATGAGCTGCCTTCCTCAGCCATTAATCCAGTCTCTCAGTTGTCTTCTATTATCAATTCACCCTGTGCCATTTTCTTTGCTGTCAATCAGCTTTTCTGGGTGTGAACAGCCTGAATTTCCTCTTCTGTTTCCTTTGCACCACCATTTTACACTCCCAGTTACTTTGGCATCACCTTGCTTCTCACAGTTTTTACCCCCCAGCCAAGCTCCTAACCCACCTTTAGCACTCCCAACATATATTCCAGATCACACTGTTATCACTCTGTTTCAATATTCATACCACGGGTAGGAAGCAACCAGCCCAAGATAAAAATAGAGCAGAAATTCAGGGGCTGGCTTGTGAAGCATGCAGCTTTTAGCAATCATGGGCAATGACATTTTGACGCTGCTCTGCTCAACCAAAAGGCTGGAGGCATCTCCCCTGGGGTGGTAATTGAGGAACTAATGCTGTCTTGCCAACAGGCTCTCTTTCCTGGTCTCTGCCCAACAGACATGACTTGGATATTATCCTTCCTCAGTGCCTTGAAATCTGGGCATACTAAGTAGTCATTTTCCCTGTTGTTCAGGTTTTAATTCAACCTCCCTGACCACAACAGGTGGTGATGTTGGAATCATGTACTGAAGAGGTGCACATTGCTGTTCTCACAGGACATTGTATTTGTAGTCCAGCAGCAGTTGTTTAGTAATATTTATATTGTCCCCCACTCATTTTAAGTGTGTATTTAGCATGAGGCATTGCTCCCCTTTCAGTCTGTGTCTGCATTTGCTCGGTTTTTTATTTGCTTAATCATGCATTGCTGAATTTGCCATTCCTCTATGTCCTACCAAACTCATACCTAAATTAACACATGCTTGTGCCTGATTCCCCCTCCAACCACTGCCACTTGCATAGAACAATGCTAGTGTGAGATGAGTGCGTGGAGAGGATATGGACAAGGAAAATGAGCAGAAAGTTTCTGTGTCTCGTTTATTCTTTGCTTCTAAGCAGGCAGGTGGTGATGGGTCACAGGTTCAGTTGCATTGCTGAAGTTGCTGGCTAGGTTCATGAAGAATTAAAAAGCAGAGGAATAAAAGAATTGAGAATGGTGCCTGATGACAAATCTGTGTAATGGGAAATCTTTCAAGATGAATTTCTATAGACATATTTCACCAAGGGCTATTCATTCGAGTACTTACATACTCCAGAAATAACCAGTTTATTTCTCCATTAAAAGGTTGGAGTCCTCCCCTCCATGTCCCTCTCCAAAACATCTTCTCTGCGCTGCTGCCCTGCTGAGAAACAAAACATTTTTCCTGAGCACTGGAAGAGTTGACCATGCAAATCCCATGCACAGTAGGAATCGCGTGAAGGTCTGGATTTGAGTGCCTACACAGGTCCGAAGAGTTGATACGGCCAATAGCAAGAACATTCAAACCTATCCTGTGGTTGTGTGTACGTGAGATACCCATGTCACACTGCCAGTTGTGAAAGACAGGCAACAAAGGGAATAGCAACAGCCTCTTCCAAAGTGTGATTAGAGCCGGGAAAAGGTGTAACAGTGGTCCTCACTTACTTTGTAGATCTGTTCCATGAGTATCTTTTAGATATTGGCTTACCTATTCCAACATAAAGAATAGACCTCTTTTGTTTGGTTGGGTTTTCTTGTATTTTTGTTGTATATTTATATACAATGATTTTCCCAGACTGGTTTTGCAGGGAGTGGAAAAACAACATGAGTCAATTCAATTAATTGTTCCAGAATAAGTAACCTGCTATGCCATGGAAAATTGGATTTGTTCTCTCTTTACTGATGTGGAAGTCTGAAGTCTTGAGTATATATATGTATGCTGTGCACTTCCAGAGTGTGAAACTGGAACAGAATTATCTGATATTCCTGGTGGGAGGAAGGTTTTATGCCTTTGACCTCTGCCAAGTCAACCCAGCAGAAAGAGAAAGAGGGATTTTGCAATGCCTTTCTCAGCCATGAGTACCAATGTCAGGTCCATTAGCTTGATTTTAATATTTCCCAATTTGATTAGAAGTGCTGGCAGTTGGGAAAAAAATGTCCTTGGACTAATAAACGCAGCAAATTTGATAACGGAGCAACAGAAAGGCACTTGCTACACAGCCTCACAAGTACCACTTTCAGAGTATATTATATTGGTTGTTTCAGTCTCTGTAATAGTACGCAGAATATGATCAATATTTAGTTCTTTACGATGGCCCTGTGGACCTGGACTGTTGTCTGGAACAGCTGAGTCTCTAAAGCGTGCACATGAATTTGTTTTGGGTGGTTTGGTTTTGGTTTTGGTTTTTGGGAGGGGGGGAGTTTGGTTTGCTTTTTTAAGAAAAAAAATCAAAAAAGATTGATATGAACGTAGCCTTGGAGACAGCAACATATATTCTGCATCTTGGCTCAATAACTCCTTTGCAAGGAGAGAGACAGTAAAATCAGTGGCAGACCTGAGCATGGTCTGAGGACATTACATAGCCCATTGATATTTTTTTTTTTAATGTCTGCTTTACTTCTCCCTGCCTGCATGAATGATGTTGAAATGAAAAGAGAAACCAGCCCAAAATACAAACCACACATTTATGGTTTTTGAGCTCTTGGTTCCATTTGTGCAAATCAAAACCCATAGCTGCATAATACTCAAAACCTTATTAAAAAATACTAAGCTGAATTATATGTAAATTAGGGTTTCATTGTCTTTCATCTCATAAAGGCTAATAACATTATAGATGACAACCTTCTTATCAAAGATAGTTTCTAATACAAATTGCCTTTGACTATATTTACAATGTCACTTTTAATCAAGTAAATTGTCAGGCTATTGCACTTCTGCAATCTACATTACACAAAAAATATAATGAAGAGGGAAGCAGGTACAAGTGCTTTCAGCTTTAACTAGCTGCCCATTTCGTACCAATTACTACCTATTTAGTAAGCTTACCCTTGTGTTCTTAGAAAAACACTAGATATAAATGTACGGGTTCCTCTGAAGGAGATACCGTGCAGAAAAAGCTTATTCCACTTACCAAGAACATTTGTCTTCGTAATTACACTTACTTTTCTTACTCCTATGCAATTAGTAAATACAAGCTAAAAATAGCTACTTGAATGCCGACATGGTCCCTAACTGTTTCTCTATTATGTCACTGCTAGGTGAATTCAATGTTCCATTTGTTTGTAAGTTAACAGCTTTATTCAGATGTTTTTATCCCTGCAGGTGTGTTTTCACTCAGTGCACACACTCTCGTCTCCACGTGCGTCTCCTACAAGGACACAGGTAACACCAGCTGTGCTGTGCCCTGTTCTCAGGATTCAGCTGACATCCTACAGCTCAGCCACACACTGGCATGTTTGCTGTGGTTTCTCCCTGGGCATACTGAGACAGAGGTTTTCAAATACAGATGCAAATATTTCCATAGTTTGTGCTTTTTTGTTGGTGGTGCTGTGTTTTCTTTTAAGCTCTGTACAGAAGCAGCAAGCATTTAAAAGCAGAGTACTAGCACTAAGACTGAGTCTATCAAGGGCAGATGATGCCCACAGTCTCGCAGACCCAAATCAGCCACCAGCTCCTGCTCATGATGCCTTTAGGAGATTGCACTGTCCAAGCCCTCTGTCTGGAGATACTGCTGTTGCGGGCTTGTGCAGCGCATCAAGGATGCACGAGCTCACCACAAAGCCAAAATGGAAAGCGTTATACTTCCAGCCAAAAGGAGAAAGCACTGATGCAAAAGGCTGCTCAGCAAGTCACATCACTATGTAGCTTGGGGACCTCCAAATGGGGAGAGACTCCCAGTGTTTCCCCCCAACACTGGCTGGGCGGAACCAGAAGGAAACACTGTAATATTTGCTGATATTGAGAGTGGTGAAATTTCTAATATTGAGGGTGGTGAAACACTGGAACAGGCTGCCCAGGGAGGTGGTGGAGTCACCATCACTGGAGGTGTTCAAGGAACGTGTGGACGAGGCATTGTGGGACATGGTTTAGTGGGCATGGTGGGGTTGGGTTGACGGTTGGACTTGATGATCTTACAGGTCTTTTCCAACCTTAGTGATTCTGTGACCACCACAACAGTATGGCTGGATCCTCAGCTGGTGGACATCAATATAGTTTCACTGGAAGCAAAGGAGATGGAGTGATTTACACAGGCTGGGGAAAAGAAAATTCAGGAACAATGAGTCCAGACCTTCACTGGCATTGTTTAAAAGATGAAATAGTTCTGAGAGCAATGGAGCTAAAGTAATCTAGTTTCCATGTGTGGATTCTCTGATATCTGGAAAAAGTGAACTTATTAACCATTTCCTTTCTTGGGAGTTAATAGAGTTTCTTCCCTAAGGCCAGCTGCTTATTTTCACAAAAGGTGTAGGAACTTGACACAATTCTGTTGCCAAATGTAGCTGAAATCTGCTATTGGGTTTAAATGTACTGCTGAAGGACTGACAGACAGACACAAAGACAACATGGAGGTGTACATCTTAGAAGCTAGTCTAAAAAACAGCATAAGCACTAAAATGTTTCAAGTCATAAAAAGCATTATTCTTTCACCCCTGTTCATTATTCTTTGCTCAAAAGACAGGTTCCTGCCACCAGAACAGAATTATTTCAGCTAGAGAACAAATACACTCAAATTTAAGCTTGTCCTTCAAATGCCTCAAAGCCTGATGGATTATTGGCCTGTGGAAAAGAGCACAACATAAATGCAAAGAACAAGGGCAAGAGCCTAAACCTGAGGAAATCAGCAACAAACCTCAATTGGTTCAAATGGATCAGGGGTCTCATTCCCAGGTTTTGAATCTTGAGCCTAATTTTCAGAGATGTCTGTTAAAAGCTTTAGCCCCTTCTGACATCTCAGAGCCAGGCATATTGGAGCAGTTAGCCTTAACCCGGAATGTCACCCTTGAGATTAGGATAGCTTCAGGTAATCCTGTGCTTTTAGATCTCCATGGGTTTTCGCTAATGGCAGTTAGCAGAAGGCAAGTGGCCAAAGCTGCAAACAGCCCTTGAAACATGAAGGAAAGACCCAGCATTTATATGCAGTGTCATGAAGACTCTTGCAAAAGGCCTAGTTTATGATCCTTCGAAGCAAGCCTGGATGTCTGTTTGAAATAGTTATTTTTAAGTATTTTTTGCATGTGAACAAATGGACTTGAAAGGAACTAGTGGAGGGACTTTCACTAAGAGTTGCACAATGTCGCTAGCTGGTTTCTCGATCCAGTGGCTGGATCAAGATAGTGGGGGAGGACCGCTGTAGATTTTAGGCTGACCAAAAGCAAATCGTACTTTTCCACAAGATGTTAAAAATACTTTCATGTTGAACCCAAAATGAAGCTTAATTTTTTGTGGATTTTTGATTTGATCTTTTTTTACTTTGCTCTCAGTGTTTCCTCAAAAGGAAAGTTCAAAGTGCTTAATTTTGAAATGAACCATCATTCCTTCATTCACATTTTCTTCTGGCTGAAGCTTTCTGCTTAATTCACCACAAATCTGAGTATAATTTCTGCCCACGCAGAACTTGTGTTTTGGGGGAAATAACTGAGTTGTTTGGCTGTAGCTTTGAATGATGTGTGACTTGAGAATGGTTCGGGTTGGAAGGGACCTTAAAGATCATCTAGTTCCAACCCCCCTGCCACGGGCAGGGACACTTTCTGCTAGACCAGGTTGCTCAAAGCCCCGTCCCACCTGGCCTTGGACACTTCCAGGGTTGGGGCATCCACAGCTTCTCTGGGCAATCCGTTCCAGTACCTCACCACCCTCACGGTGAGGAATTTCTTCCTTCTATCTAATCTAAACCTACCCTCTTTCAGCTTAAAGCCATTACCCCTTATCCTATCACTACAGGCCCTTGTAAAAAGTCCCTCTCCAGCTTTCTTGTAAGCCCCTTCAGGTGCTGGAAGGCTGCTATAATGTCTCCCCGGAGCCTTCTCTTCTCCAGGCTGAACAACCCCAACTCTCTCAGCCTGTCTTCGTAAGAGAGGTGCTCCAGCCCCCTGATCATCTTCATGGCCCTCCTCTGGACACGCTCCAACAGGTCCACATCTTTCTTATGTTGGAGGCCCCAGAGTTGAATGCAGACTTTAGCCTAATAGAAAGAAGCAACTCAAAACTACAGGAAATCAAACCTCAGTATCATAGACAGTGATCAGAGGACCGGTGACAGTACTGCTCTTGCTGACCAAGGGCTGCCAGTCCCACTGTTCGGTCCCTTCCCTGCCCAACCACTCCTGCTGCCCTGCAGTAAGACAGGCCAGAGAACCAAGTTGCTAAATACTAATCTGACACTAAGGAGAGGAGCCTATTGACAAAATACTACTAATCAGAGAACACCCTTACCTCCTTCCAAGGAGTGGAAAAGGGGAATTTCTTCCATACCCTCTGAAGGCAAACTTTCAAAGCTGGGTCTGCAAATGTCACTTCATGTGCAGAGCTGCCGTCCCCCTCCTGGCAGCTCTGGTCATAAATTGAGAGCTCCAAAATGAGGAAATAAAAGTTTTGATTATAGAGACTAAATTCCTATACTTTTAATCTTTTTCGTATCACTGGGCTCTGCTTCCTGAAAACTGCTTTGAAAAAATAGTGGCCCAAGTCTTGTGTATTATCTCCAAGATGTGCTGATTTGGCCCCATACCTTCCTGGTGACAGGACCTGCAGCAACACCCAGCACAATGCCCTGGCTCCATCCTGCCTTGGACCACCCCGCTGTCACGTCAAACAGCCAAGCTCCTCTCTATCGGGTCATGTCCTTTTAATTTAGTGCCCAGTTCTCCTCCAGTAACATCCTCTCTGTTGCTGGAGGTACCAGCAAACACTATCAACTCCTTCAGCGGGCATAATGTAGAGGTCATCCACAAAAAGCTCTTAGAGCCTGGTTATGGGACTGCTAAAACAGACATATCACCATCTTTGTGTTCAGTCTGAAGAGGCTTTCTGTTGTTTTATTAAGGTCAGTAATTCTCCCAGCCCTCTTAACTGCTCTACCAATGGCTGATGTAACCGCTTAACTGCCCTTCCTCACTCCTCCTCACCTTCTAAAAATCACAGCTCAACAAAATAAAGCAGATTAGGGTACTTAGGGAGGAAGGTCTTTCCTTCCCCAGGTCCAGTTTGCTGAGGAAGTAAATACCAAGAATTATTTACACACCTTACTGGTCCTTGATGGTTGCTGATAGTCCCTGTGGCAGAGACATCAGTTCTGGCCTCACAAAAACTGGCTTCTAGTTTCAGTTTTCCTACAAATTTCCTTTAGGCAAGTCTCGAGTAGGGATAACAACTGCTTTTCCCACTCCCTTGTACATGCAGATTTTATCTCCCCAGGATCGTTGCACTGAGAGGTGCCTGAGCCAGAGGCAGCAGCAGCCCTGATGCTTCAGGAGCACCAGCATCCCACTCTTGCAAAGCCAAACACTGTATTCTCATATTCTCTATATAATAAACAATAAAAGGAACAGTTGTCTGAATTAAAGAGCTAGAAAACACATACAAGGAAGAGGAATAACAAATTTTAAAACCCATGGTCCTAAAATTCTCATGTGTGTTTAACCACCAAACACTCAGGAATCTGAACTTCCACTCTTTTCAGGGAATAATTTTCGATTTTTATCAGCCAATGATATTTGAAAAAAGTTTGCAGCTACACGCATTAAGTACTAGCTTAATTAGAATGTTAAAACATATCTCATATAAAAAAATATATTCACATGCATACCCCCACCTCTCATACACATGAGGGTTTTTCACACAGGTCAGTTGTGTTACTTCTGTTGCTTTTTATAAGCTTCTTTAAGAATCCTGCTTGTCTTATTGGGAAAAATATTCTGCAGAACAAATAAAATATGCATTAAAATACTAGAAAATACTGTAAAATGAGAAATACAGTATCAGTTTAAGAGCTGGATAGCACCTTTTTTTTCCTAAATACAAAGAATTTAGAACATTGAAGAGGAAAGGACAAAAGAATTAAGTTAATATATCTCATATTCTTTTTCTTCGGGGAAAAAATACTGCAGGACTAATTTTCTCAAATCCCCAAAGAGTAAAAACTCCTTTTCCCCCTTTCTCAATGCAATTTTCATTCTTTTGATAAATTAGAAAGACTTTAATTTCCTTTTTCATTATAGTTTGAATTATAAACACAGGCATAAGCTTCTGGGGATTACATGTTAAACACAAAAGCATACAAACCACATGTGACAATTCCAAACAGTTTGTTA
The DNA here is from genome assembly GCF_030936135.1 of Gavia stellata. Taxonomy (NCBI): domain Eukaryota; kingdom Metazoa; phylum Chordata; class Aves; order Gaviiformes; family Gaviidae; genus Gavia; species Gavia stellata. Next base: position 7,804,985 of record NC_082611.1, on the reverse strand, counting down.
ATGCACAGAGAAAGTGGACAGCGCTCCGAAATGGCTGGCCACCTACTCTGCTGCCCCTGGGCTCACTGGATCCTCCATTTATAATGACTTGAACTGGAAAACAAGTGACTTGTCTCCATCCGGATAACGCTGCCATTGCCATTCCTTTGCGGAGTTCTGCCTGTATGAGCTATCTGATGTTTATCCAACGCCTCAAACCCCAAAAGCTGGAAACCTGCCCATGCAACGCTCTGGTTTCTGTCTCTGCACCGATTTCACAGTCCTGGTGCTTGTGCAGCGGAAAAATTTCTCCTTCTTGAGGAGATTAAATTAGACCTTTTCACCCTTAAATGTTTCTTAAGGATTGAAACGGGACCTCGAGCTACCACGCTATAGAGCTTTCTTCTTGTGAAACTGTAACTGCTGGCTATAATACTGGGCCTGACCTGCATCACATCAAAGCTCTCATTATTTTACTATTACAGTACAAAAAAACATTAGGAGTAACAGTAGAAACATGCTGGCCTCGTCAGGGGCAAAGCCACTAACTTTCTACCGAGTTATGTTCCTGTCTTAAGGCCAAACCCTCAGCATTTGACTTGTGGGTCCTTTCAGCAAAGGAGAGGTTTCAAGGGATTCAGGCACTGTCAAAGAGTATAGAGATGATCAGCTTCTTAAAGAACTGATAGTTTGGGAAAGAAAGAAGAAAGGACAGCCACAGAGACCCACCAACATGGTGAGAGCTGCCCACTGTCACGCAGGAACTGCGCTGGCTTGCCCGAGGGTGGAGGAGAGCTTCCCAAGCATCTTCACTGACACACACAGCTGGCCAAATTTGCACTCTGTAAGAGGTCCTAGACTCCTCTTCACATCACATATTTATAAATAGGACTATGCAAGAAACCACCTTTTTTAGCCCCAGAACAAGCATGCTTTCCAATATTCTTTCCATATGCGCAAGCAAACAGATCGGTTTGTTTCACAAACCTTCTCCAGTCTCCATTCAGCTGTCAGAAGAATGATCTCTTAAGATACAATGTGCCAAACAACAGAGAATATTGGGGGGGGGGAAACAATATGTTTATAGAAATAGTCATGTGTGCTTGCTCCCCTTGAGCCTTTTAATATACAAAAGTCTAATTAGAGAAGGCTTAATGTATAGCATACATAAGGAAGCTGAAACTTCTAACAAAATATGCTCAGTACCGTTTTCTTCATGCTTCATTAATAAAGAACAAAATGTCTCTAGACTTTCTGTAACATATGCACAGAGTGATTTCAAACCAGACTGAGATTCTTTTCAAATGAGGGTTATAATATACTCAAGCAATAACAATGCATTTTTTTATTGCTTCGCTTGTAAAGTTATTTCCATGTTCTGCTAGGACAAAGTTATTTGTCATTTTTGCAAAGTATAACTTGTTACTTTGATGGTTTTTAGGACCTTTCTATTTCAGCTATCGATTCAAGGTTGAGTGTAGCATACAGCAGAGCTAAGCTTGGGGAACTGGAGTGCAAGAGAAAGACTTGTATTTTTCTATAGAAATGATATCTTTTCATACAAATTAAAGACACAGGAAAACAAAGTTTTGGTTCATCTTCTAAATCATATATAACACGTAGCACTCTGTGTCATCAGATCACAGGAAAGCAAAAGGGATTTCCAGCTCTTCCACATTTGCTTATCTTGCTCAGACTACAAACAAAATGAGGTGTTCAAGGAACGTGTGGACGTGGCATTGTGGGACACGGTTTAGTGCGCATGGTGGTGTCGGGTTGATGGTTGGACTTGATGATCTTACAGGTCTTTGCCAACCGTAGTGATTCTGTGAAAATGGTTTATTAATTGGATAGGTCTGAAACAAAGAACCTCCAAGACACAAATATCTTCTATACTAAAGACTGAATCAACAAAAACAACGATGTGTCCTGTTTTGACTTCGGATGCAAAATGGCACTCTTTTCATTGGTTTTCTGGTACAGCAGGGCTGTAGCAGTCTGGGCAAAAGAAATGTCTGCCCTGATACAGATAAATGGAGCAAGTATATCTGCAGAACTGAAGAATTTCCCTTTTCATATCCATTTCCAGAAGGAATCCGATAGAGGCGATTCCCCGGGTGATCTTTCACTGAACACAATCTTTGTGTGGGCAAAGGGGAACCAAAATGATCTCATGAGTATAAAATATTTGATAGTAAGACAATCTGGGGGAGAACATTTGCCCAGGAGATTAAAAAAAAAAATTCAACTAGCTTTGAAAATGCATGTATGCTCCTACAGTGAGGTGTTAAATTGCATTATAAGTATTGAGACATCAACGTTTACCAATGTTTGCAATTCAAATATAAGCATAGAGTGGAGAACTGTGAAACTATTTAAAAGTGCCAGTGTATGGATTTGTAAGCAGAGGTTTGGATATAATTTGATAGCTATTTATTTCTTGTTAATGTTTATGATGCCCTGACTTTCCATGTGATGTGCATCATATCTGATGGGTAAATGGCACCGAATCAGTATTTTGCAAATACAGAATATTTTCATATTTGGCCAGTGAAACAAAAAGGCTTCCTAGAGTGAGCATGCTATTAAAATGCTAATAGACTGTATTTGAGAAAGTTTACTCAGATCTCAGCAGGAAACTTATATACAATTTACAAAGATCTAGATACGTGTTTTTAAGATAAAAGGGTTTCCCTCCTCATGGATCTGTAAGAACCTTTAGAAGAGAGCCAGGATAATTTGATAAGACCCATGCAAATGAAGAAAGAAGAAAAATATATGAAGGGCTAGTGAGCTTAATTATGTTGAAATACAGACATAATTGTGAGCATGAAGTATGGGCACATAATGTGATAGCAACCTTTTATGTTTAATGTCCGGAAAGGGAATCAGTCCAGTGAACTGCTGGTGAGAAACACCATAGATACTGTCACAGTATGTTTCATCCCATCAGAGATTTTAACTTAAAGATTTTTTTTTTTTTTTACATTTGCTTCTGGGTATTTCTGCAGGTCAGCCCTCCAAATTATGCAATACTGAGGGACTGATCAGGTGGTGGTGGTGATTTTGCCCATGACAGGAGAAGCAAATAGTAATAAAAGAAATGAGAGCACAGCTCTGATCGAAATGGGGAGGATCTGTATGTGCAGACCTGCCACCAGTATACATGACAGCAGGCAGGGCGTTGAGGAGAGCTGAGATCAGATAAGGTCACAAACAGAGGCGCTTGCTATATATTGCATGGCATTCAGTGATGAGTACCACCTTCCAGATGTCAACGTGTGTGTTTAAGAAGTGCTGTGAGCTGTAACGCAAAGTTCAGAATGAGAAAATAAAGAGGAAATTCTTGATGTACCTCTCAGTCCCTGGTGAATTCACAAGCAGAACTGGCACTGGCTTCAGCAGATGTGACTGGCTTTGTTCTGTATCAAATAATTGGATTGAACCAAAGATTGCAGGGTCAAAGAAAGTGAAGAATTCAAGAAACGTATAAAACCAGTCCAGATTTGCTGGAAAGCTGTAACCTTCCAGAAATGTAATTAAACAAACAGGCAAGGAGTGTTTGGGATTGAAATCTCTGTTTTTAAACATCCGCTGTTACTTTATTTGAATATCAGAGTGGAAGATAGAGTTCGCATGTTGAAAAAGGCCAGAAGATTCCTTTTGTCTTCATTTTGTCTTTTTTTTTTATTATTCATTCTGAACATTGAATAAACATTACATTAATTGGATTGTGTCTGCTGGTCAGTAGGGTGACAGGATTTAAACTCTTACATTAGAAAACAAATTCCTTGCCAAAACCAGATTCTTTTACTCTGGCTCATACATCCTCAGCTCAATACAAATAAAATATACAAACTCAACTCACTGACAAATGGCCTGGATATTCAAAGATATCTATGTCTCAGAAACATTTAATGAGCAGTTTGGATTTTTTTTTATGTTTTGGCTCCACTTTTACCCTGAGATGTATGCACATCAATTATTTTATGCAAATGCCAGCACAATCCATTGCCATCAGCTTAACACATTTCCTCCAAATGGTTGAACTCCCTTCCATTGTAGGGAAAGTGCAAGATTTAAGACTTCTTCCAGTCACTTAAAAAAAAAAATAAATGGAGGAGAAAAATGCGAGATTATTTAGCTCATGGATTTGTTTTGCTTTCCTAAAACAAAATAATTCTGGATTCTACTTACTGGAAATCTGCTTGGTTAAGAAATATTTAAATGAAAACAAGCATAGGGCTGTTTCGCTTTGTTGGCTTTTTGTTGTTTAGGATTTTTGGAAAGGTTTACACTGGAATTATAAAAACAAAATTAAACAGTAGTTTAGCATTTTGCAGAATCACACAGAAGAACAAGACATTCTGATTAAGAAAGCTCAATCCCACAAACAAAGTGTAGCAGGAATTTTCTGATGAATGGGTTATTGCTAGAAAATGCTGGTTGGCCATAAAAATCTCTTTTTCTAGATACATATTGGTAATGAGCAATTTTTATGAGAAATGTCCTCCCACATAACCATCCTAACTGCTGCCTCCATGGCTTCTGGGTCTGAAGGACTTCCAGGACTCATGGCTACAGACCTGTGTACCACCTCAGTGCCACCCCGTCACAAGCTTAGATGAAGAGGGACGTCCCCGTTTAGTTCTTGGCCCTGTAGCATGCCTTGTGAGACCTCATCAAACCTCAACACACCCTCACTGAAACCACTACCCTTGGAGCTACCAGATTCCTTCACAAAGAAACAGCAATTGTGTGAATCCTAAGTGGAGTTAAGGACACAGGAAAGCCTAAATTTTCTAACAGTACTGGTTCAGAGCAAACCTCCAGATTATCTTCCCTGGTGCAGAGCTGAGGAGCTGCAGAGCTGCTAACCAAGCCCACCTTGGCCATGCTCACAAGCTTCCCCGGCTCCTTTGGTTATGGCAACCCTTTGGTGTGCTGGTGGCCAGGAGTGCCCATCCCATGATCTCCATTCCCGATCCTGCCACCATCCCCAGAGGAAGGTTTTCCCATCTCTATATATTCTTTTTTCCTCCTGCCCTTTTGGTGTGACTATTTATCTTCAGGGGGTGGGGGGGCGCGACACGGGACGAGAACAAAATAATAATTAAAAAATGCCTATTTCTCTTGTGTGGGCACCTGCAGAGGCTAGCACAATGGAGCCCTGATCTCATCCGAAGCCCTAAGGCATATGCTCCTTTAACGTAACTATCTCTTAGAAAATACACAACAAACAGACCAGAGAAAAACTAATTTTCTGCTTTCTTTCTATTTAAATATACTGCCAATTCAGAAGACAGGATCCTTTCATCATCTAAATGTCTTTCTTGTGTACAGCGTTCCAGCGATTACAGATAGAAAAAAAGCTGAAGTTGTGCAGTAGTTTCAGCAACTGGAGTTCACACTCTCAGAGAACTGGCGTCTCCAGCAGCTGGCTGAAATCAAAGCGCATGGCTGAAAAACCTTCCCAAAGCCTGGAAATCACAGTTTCCAGGATTCAGGTGTATGTGCTGCTGGTCAGCATGTTCAGCTCATACACGAGCCATGTATTGTTACGGGAAATCTGTAAGCCTGAATGACAGTAAATGTATACAAGTATTTCCCCAACCTGTATATCAGTTTATCTACTAAATTTATCCACTCAAATATCCTGTAAACCTTGATTGGTAAAAGTCACACAGTGGAACATTGACCTGAATTCTTATTTTTCAACAGGTTAGTTAATTTTTTTCAATAGGCCTTAATTATACTGATATAACAGCACTATGAAGGTGCCCATTTCACTTACATCATATTCAGTTATCTTGCATATTATTATTTTGATAATAGAAATACTGAACACAGAAAAAATTAAGTACATCGTATTAACCAGAAGGCATTCCTTCAATCCAGGTGTTCCTTCTATAGTGAAAAACACTTAAGAAAGAGATTCAATTAATGTTGTTGCTAAGATGTCAGCACAATCTGCCATGCACACATAGCAAACATAAGTCTCAGCTTATACCTCCTAGGCTTTTTTGGAATGTGTAGAATTACAGCAATTAATTGCTGCTCTTTAAAGAAAATGTGAAAAACTATTTTGACATATACGCTGGGTAGTTGTGAGTTAAACACATAGAATGGAATAAGTAGTAGGTGGGAGTTTCAGATGACTAGTAAGTAACAGAAGTGTAGTGATATGCAGCCTGTTAAAAATCAGAGGATAGATTATTGACTTGCATAAGAGATGACAAGGGAAAAAGAGAAAAATGAACCTAATACTGCAAGACACAATCAATTAAGAGCTGATTTAGTAAAATAATGCTGACTTCTTGTACATAAGTTAGCCTCCTCATTGCATTCAAATGACAATTAAAAAAAGCTAATTCCAATGCTTCCTTTGTGTAAATATAACTTTACATGTAATTTTTTTTTCCTCTTTAGAGCACAGTCTGCCAGATAAGTCAAAAAGGAGATTAGCTTTTATTGGGACCCAGATGCTGCCTAGAAGATGTCATGGTCGCAAGGAGCACACATACAACCTTTCACTTGGTGCTGCTGAGGGCATAAAATCTGGATGGTCAGTTATTCTCGTGTTCTTTGTGAAAAGTCCAAGGTAAACTGGCTTTTATCCCTGCTCAGAAATGTGGGAAAACGAAGTGCATAATCTGGGTGCTCTCAGTGTAATAATACCTCACTAACAACTTTAAGTTCACTATTTTGAAAACAGCTTGGGGTTGGGATTGTTTTGGGGTTTTTTTTTTGAGTTTTCAGTTCATAATGGCATTATCCTTTAGGGAAGAATTTGCTTTTTATATTTGGTTTTACACATTCCTCTTTCAAGAAACTATGTCATCCAAGAAAACAAATATTTTATCTCACTCGGTCCTGACTGGCCCCAGCTTACCTGAAACTGTATTTTACGTATCACCACTAAGCATTGCATAGGTCACAGAAGAAACCATTTGTTAACACAGTTCAATTTTTAATCTTTATTCTATAAAGGAGGAGAGAGAAGAGTTTCAGAGGCTTCTTAAAGTCCCACCAGGCAACTTATGTACTTGAGACAAGAACTGTATAATTTTTCTCTTGTGTTAAAAGCAGTTCTTGTCTGGCCTGTTCCTTTCCAGTAGGGTACAGATGTGTACAGCCCTTTTCAAAACAGGGATAAAACAAACCCACTGATTTCAGCAAATGAATTTTTCAGGCAGTTCACTGGTGACCTGCTCTGTTGCCATCCAAAGCGGCCCAACAGCATCCCTCTGCCAAACTCAGACCACGGTGACATGCCTCAGGTGACCCAACCAGCTGAGGATCCCATACACATAGTCCTATCCATGTACACACACACGTTTATGTGGATATATAGAGGACAATTTCAGTTAGACCTGCAAAAGAGAAGTGCTACCTTTAAACAATTACTGTTTTTGTTAACATACTTTGCTATATGTGGATTTATTACCTTTTTTTAATAACTGCAGTTAGTGGTTTCTAGACAAAATCATAACAACCACTAATCACTGGCAACCAGGTTATGTTCACAGAGGAAAATAAAAGCTTCAGAATACATATTAGCTTCTGGACTACAATGTTTATAGAGCCTCCAGGATTTTGATCTGTGCACGTCCCTAATGTACCAAATGTTGAAAATCCAAAACAACTGCCAAAACTCACATTTGGCCCTGATTAATTCCTTGTTTATCATGGTTAGCATTCCCCAGATAAGAGATAATGTTGCAAGCTCAATAACCACAGAAAGTTTTGAAGACACACTTAAAGAGAAACATAGCTATTTTCGTAAAACATGGTTCTAAAGGAAATTAGTATAAAACTCGGTAGATTTTAATAGAGCAATGCACAGCAATTCTCACCTCTCAGTCCCGAAAACTTCTACCTGATTTATATCCTAATTAGATAGATGAAAAATTGAAATGGTTCCTTCACATATGCATGTCTTTCATCTACTAAAACTGTATTTCAGCTCTCTTTTTATCTATTGCTGTAAAATAATCCCTGAAATTCCACCAGTAAGTAATTTTTTTGCATGCAGCCACAAAGATCTCATCAGAAATGGAAGTGTCTTGTCCATTTTCTCCTAAATCTAGGTTACGGATATAGAAATAGCAATTATTTTAATTGCTATTACAAATTACCCCACAAAGATACCAACAAGTCTATGGAACTTATTGCCACAAGACCTCATTTAAACTGAAGAGCTTAGTAGTATTCAAACAGGTTAGTGTTTTGTTCGCTGAACAAGAATTTGCAGAGATAAACACCAAGAAAATATCACTGGCGAAAAAAAGCCAGCATACTTCACATCAAGCCAGCACCACATGGTTGGGACTTAGAAGGAAATTACGAAGCAAGCACAGAGTCATAAGGGTTCATTGCGAGCTTTTTCCTCTTTTAAAACATTTCCCCCAGGCCTTTGCTAGCTCTCAGATGGATTAGATTGTTGCTTGCTCTGCACGAACAGAGCGATCTCCAGATCCACAGAGAGCCTTATTGTTCACCATCACTCTTGGCATAGGACATCTGGCATGTCTGCAGTTGGATAGCACTCTATAAACAGGTGAACCAGACATGTGAAAAGTTAATATTCTGCTGTTGTGACAGTATAATTATCTCTAATAATAAAGGAAAACAGCTGCTTCAAATAGTTTTTCACTTAGAAAGTGTTTAGATCATTATACTTTGACTTTTATCATCTCTTTTTTGGATAAAGTCCCAATGTGGTTTATGGTTCTCCAAAATGGTAACATCTCATTTTATGAATGACAGACAGATGGGGTTTGCTGCAAGGCTTATTGATAGTAAAGCACGTAAGACTGTTCAAGATACTTAACTGCAAGATATACTGGAGATAACAAAATATTGCTTTCTCTCACTTTTTAAGACTCCTGTTACTCATTTTCAATGGTTTCAAGTTTTCTTTTTGTGAGTGTTGAGTATTATCACCTGGCAATCCTAAAACTTTGTGATTTTTTTGTTTCAGTGCACAGAGAGAGAACAGCTGGTTTACAATTAATTGAAAGCCAGTGGAGATGTAGTCCAGATTTCAGAATAAGGTCTGTTTGCAGGAGATTTGTATGCCATTCATTTCCCTCTCTCCCTGCCTCCCTCCCACCCCCAGCAATCATCTAATTGGATTTTCATGTCCAAATCCTGTTCTCTTAATCAAAAGGCAAACAAAATCAATCTTTAGAGTTCCCAGAATCCGAGTGAAGCATTTAGTCCTAACGCACTGAGAGACTTACTACGCAAAGCTCTGTCAGACCCAGCTTACTAAATTGGTTAACCCTTGTCACTAAAAGCCACAGTAATCATCCATGATATCTGCTGCAGTAATGTTACTTTTTTTTATATTAGAAAAGGTTTTATTTTCCCAAACCTTCACAAAATTCATACAATTGACAGGGGACAAGTGGTTGGGGTTTTTTTCAGTTGTTTTTTAAACTATTTGTTATCAAAATGTAAGCTTTTGGAAGCAGATACTTCAAATACGTGGTGATATTATGCAACATTTGACCTGGAAAGAAAAGCAGCTAAAACGCATTTTTATGAAATGCTAGATATTTACTCTGGCAGACCAAATCCTTGAAATCGGAAATTCAGCTCTGCTACTTGTCTTCCTCTGTAATGATTTATATCTTAGGACATAGAGCGAGGGCCGGATGCTTCGCTACATTGATTTCCCTCAGCTGCACACTTCCAGCAGTGCAGAGATGCTGCATTTCTGTTCCAGGACCCCCTGGAGTGAAGAAGCAGAGGTTGAGCATAGCTGTGCCCCACAATTTCTGCATAGGAAAGTCTGGGCCGATAACTGAAACCCCAACTCCCAGCTGCCAGACCAGCTTTCCAAGGTGCTGGGGATCTGGGAGTCAGTCTGGAGGATGGAGGGGCTTCTGGTCCCCAAATCCATCAGCCACAAGGAAAGGACACAAAAAGTAAATTAATCTTACTCAGATTTTGTACTGACAAGTCTATATGGAGCCTCGTGAGACAGTCAGAACTGCAATACTCCATAAGCACAGGTAATTTTAAAGGCTGCACAATTTCCCACAGAACACAACAATTTAAATCATCTGTATATGGACTGCAGTAAATAGCTGGAGACCATTTTCCACGTAGGAAAGGGAGACTGCTGGCAGTTAACCAACAACGGTGAACCTTCCCAGCTTAGCACAAAGGTATTTGATAAAAGTATTTAATGATGATTCACTAGGAAAATTCACAGCTTCCAGCTGTGCGCAGATCCACAATTTCCTCTGCATGCGGCGCTGCTCTCCAGGACAGTCTGCACACTGGCCTGCAACATCAACACCGGCTGGCCGGCGAGCTGCAGAGCTGTGTGGGCATCTGTTTCTTTCTTCCTTTTTCTGTATCTTCACCAAAAAAAGAAAACCTCTTGGTTTTAGCAACAAAATGAATTCGTTGTAAAAGTCTCTGGGAGTTTCTGGCGTCCCGAGCGAAGTGCCAACACTAGACACAGGCGAAGGAGCACAAACGCTAGCAGCAGCCTGGGTGAATGCAGCCCGTGGTGTACTCTGTATCTGACATGGTCAGCGTCCCCGAGCATTTGGAAATGGCCTAAAACATGTGCTTTCAACTGGGGATGTAACATATATACATGGGTCATGCTGGGGAGCACTTTGCTCTCCTCCAGCCCTCTCATCAGCAAGTGATGAGCACAGTTGAGCAGATCTCATCATAGGTCCTTCCCAAATTGCAGTTACCAAGCCCACAGAAGGAAGTAGACTAGGCAGAAAGCAAGAGCACTGTCGGACAGGCGTTACTGCTGCACATCACCTGCTGCAGGTTGGGGCAGCCCAGGGGCCGCTCCGGACTGTGCAGGCGGCCTCCAAGACAATTGCTGGAGGGGCTACAGGGAGGTGAAGTGCTGCTATTCCATATTTATCCACCGCGGCTTCCCCTTGCTTCATGCCCACTCTACTGCCTGGTAGTGCATACAGTGCAGAGCGTTCACCCCATAGCTGAGGTGGCTTTAAAGATTAAATTTGCAAAGCAAAGCTTTAGGCTGTTGGACACAATTTTTCATGGGAATGCTTCCCTATGTCTCATATTTGACATACAAGATATGAATTGGCACAGGAAAGGCCTTTAAAAAAAGAGTGAGAAAACAAAGTGGCTATGAGACATAATTCACTGGGCCTGCTAAATTCTGTGATAGCTGAAAAATAGCTCCATTTTACAATTTCACTGCTGCATTAAAAAATCTGCATATCCATACTATGAGCTATGTTTATGCTCAAAAGGGAATAATGAGACATCGTGCTATCCCCAGAGATGCTTAGTCAAAACAGTATATTGAATTTTAATATCAACAATTTCATGAAAATTATTCCACTGGAAAGTAATCAGGCATATATACTATTGATGTTTTACTGAAATGTGTACTAGCAGCATGGAAAGTATGTTTTAACTTCCCCTTTCATTTTCACGTGGAAAGAAACAAGTTTCTTTTTTGCTCATCCAAATCTTTGAATATTCAAGCTGCTTAACTGAAAATGCTTGGAAGGAACAGCCAGCAAAGAAAATGATAATGTGTAGCTCTTTAAACAGGAGGAGCTTGGCAGAATGCAAAGTTAAATTTTCAACGTATTACCAGTGCCTCTTTTAGAAAGAAGTATTTGTCTGCAACAATGTCAGTGCTTCTGTTCTCCTCAAAAAGGACCTCACAAACACCATCAGGAGCACAAACAATGAAAGCTACAATTTCACTTGTCTACTGCCATCAACGTACAGCACGAACTCTGTCCCACGCTATCCCCATTATTATGCAGGGAAGAATTTGAAAATTGCACAGTTCAAAGAATATAGCTGAAGTGGACACAGAAACAATACAACACAGGCACTGCATTGAACTGCAGATCCCAAAACTTCATTTAAAAACGGATAACCTCTATAGTGAGTGCTTTCTGCAGCCCTGCAATTTCTCACAGTTGCTCCAACATGGACCTCCAGCAGCAAAGCTAAGAAAAAAAGCTGAAATCATACTTTTATACAGTTATCTTACAACAGGATCACCTTGCAATTGAGGCTCAACTGTATTGCAAATCCTAGAACCTCACTAGCTGGGGTCTGAGGGAGCTCTGCTTTCCTTTCAATGTTTTTATCTGACTCATCCTGAGGCTTTACTGCCATCTGAGCAATGAAGAAAATAATCTCTTCGCACATATTTGGGGTTGTTTTTTGACAGTGGCTGCCAACATGCTGTCTTTCTCAGCTTTCTCACTGAAAGAATCACCAAAAAGGAAGGTCTCTCTGTTATTCATTCCATCTCGATGGAGTGGCCATCTGATGTTCAGCCTCTCTCAGACCAATGCTTACTAACCCAAGCCAGAGCTCCACTACACTTCACTAGGCTGAAGTTTCCTTTTTGGTCTACAGGCTAGATCCAGCTCCAGACACCCTAACCAGGAATCTCAGAGCCATACAAAGCACTTTTATCCTTAGCTGTCCCACAAGAGAGTGTTTTCAAAGAAATTGCAGTGGTCCCTGCTTCTGCCCTCCAGCTATGGTGAGGTCCCTACCCACCACAAGCACCCAGAGGAGACCTCTGGTCCTGGAGAGAAGCCTCCAACCAGGACCCACCCAAGCAATTTAGAGCTCCCTGTCCCAAATTTTTCAGTGGGTTGTAGGACAGTCTGCTTGAGCAAAAGCAAAGGAAATTACCTTTGAAGAGAAAAAAGGGAAAGTATACAGATTGCTTATGTCTCATGGTAGGCTCATAAAGTATTGACTGTCAGTGTTGACTGCTGGTTGCAGTTCAACATTACAAGATAGATTCCCAGCTGAAAAAACACAACTTGATCCCAACACAAATGTTTCACAATAATCTTGAAAGTCACCGCATAGCTTTGGGAACCCTATAAAATTCCTCCAGGGAAGAATTTCCCTTATGCTGCAGTGAAGCCAGTGTTTCTTCTAGCATTTATCACATACCTAGCAGCTTTATAACCTTTTAAAATGTGCAATAGCTAGGCTTGTGACAAACTTCCTGATCTTTCTTTTACAGGAAACATGTAATGTTTCGCATCCATTATGCAAATTCAGATTACAAAATAATTTCTCCAGGAATTGCCTGAATAAATCCAGCAAGGCAAGTTCAGAAGCACTTAAAGCCAATAGACCGGGTCAATAAGGACAGGGATAGTCTAAACTGTGAGACTGCCTTTGTGATTCAAGGCAAACGTGTAATTAAAGACATAAGTAGAAGATTTAAACACATATTTATACAGTTATGTTATGAATTCCTTAGCAGGGGAACATGGAGTTGGACCTGAAGAAGCAAAAATCAGCAGAGATGCAAAATCCTTGGTGTATTTGATTGCATCTCATAGACTATTCCTATCGGAAGAGAGCAGACAGGTCTGCAGACTGTCTCTTCTTTTTGCCACTTGCATGTGGCAAGCGTGCAATCGCATGGGGGGGCCCTGGTCCCCAGTCAGGGGTACTCCGCAGTGCAGGGGAGTAAGGGCAGTGCTAACACACCAGGAGCATAGGTGGAGCAGCTGCTGAAAAGATTTTCATTCAGAAGAAAGGGAGGCAAGACATGCAACAGCTTGTAGTACTGGAAAACGCAGAGGCTTAGTCTAAAGAGCAACAGATATTGAAAAGCCGCATCTGAACAGGAGCCAGTAGCTCACGGATCTTCCTCTTTGGCAACTCCTTTGCATACATTAGAGTGGGAAAACATTAATTATACCACAGCAATCCACGTCTTCCAAAAAACAAAGTCTGTGCTGTTTTCCCATGCCGCTGTCAGCCTTTATCCCAGTCTTGCAGCCATTATTACATCCAACAACACACCTAGCATTTCAGCTGCAGTTGAGGGAAGCACCAACCTCACATTGAACGCAGCCCAGCAGCCCGCTAAGTAAGCAAAGGAGACAACTCCAGGCCTCTACTTAATCTTCTTATTCCCACCAGGTCCTCTGCACTTCCAGTCTCTCACCCCAACCCTGAGACAAAATAAGCAGATATTATATCCCATGTTTGCACCAGGATCTGTATGAGCCTTATGGGTTTGCAATATGAATTGAGCACTTCACACCCTGAAGACGTGAAACCAAGCCCTACTCCAAATATTGTTCAGAATTCAGTGATCCGTATCCTCCTAAGAGCAATCATCAGCTTTCTGCTCCTCCCAGCATCTGCCCTAACAATGTCTCAATACAAAATTTCCTCCTATTCCAAACAACAGTTCTTCAAATGGAAAAAATCCAAGTAAAATAGAAATCTTAAAATCTACCATATAAACTGCTGATGAACTTGATAATCTAACTTTGAGCCAGTGGAAGAGAAGTAGGAATATAAGAGGCAAGTTCAAAAGGCCAGAGGTAGAAGCAGATCCTAGTAACCTTTTAAGAGTTAGTTATCCAGATCCTAACTGAAATATGTTTATAGGACTCCTGGAGAACATATATTTTTAAAATGAAATACGCAAAAGAAAATGTAAAGTGCTGGTGGCTTGAAAGCACACGTAGGGTGTAAAAGAGGAAGGACTCAGAGACACATCCATCCAACTGTCTAACAATATCTGCTGTCTACAGAATGAGACTTGATATAACCCACACATAAATGATATCCGAAAAGTGACGGCTGTGCATAAGTCTTCTCTTGAAATAAAACTACACAGAGTAACCTGCATTCAAAACTCAACACCTCTTGTTGGATGTCCCCTCAAAACACATCCAGTTTCATTTATGTTTAGTGTGAACATTTGTGCCCATTTTTCATTTTACATAAACAACATCTGCCTAGTGATAAGGTGCACTGGAACCCGCATTCTTGAATGTTTACGTCCACAAACTGTTCTATATGAATTTAAAATATTGGTCTTGTTTTTCGTCAGTCTTGACCTGGTTTACAGGGGTATATATCAGAACAAATTAGATTTAGGTGGTAGTAAAAACAGAACAATTTCAGTGGACGTTAACTTTTAAAGCTTTTGCAGCTGACAATAGAGAGGAGTGCGTGAGAACCGCTCTACCTCTTGGACACCTGATAACAACATTGTGAAAACTTTACTGGATGTTTAAACTGCTACACAAGTACACAAAGAATAAATGATATAAGAGGGATATTTCAATTTCATACAAGCTCACATTCTGTTTCAAATGCAGCTTAAATATCTCTGTAAAAACAGGCCACACCCAAGCTGTTCCTCAGATGAAGACATATATTTACAGCTTTCATTGACAAGTTGCGAGATTCTTTGTTCCCCTCTTGGTCACACATTTGGATGGTTTTAAAAGGTTGGCTCACTGTCAAAGCCGAGCATCCCCCATCTTACAAATACAGCATTTGCTGCAGTAAAAATTTCCAACTTGTAAAAACTTGAATAAATTCAAAAGATAGTGCAAAAAATTGATTAATGGAATTGCTGAAAACTATAAAAGCAATTATTCTTGTTAGTTGCTCCTGGGGAAAAAAATACTGCAATTTTGTTCTGATACTAATTTCTAGGAATCAAAGATCCTTTTAGTAAATTGTATCAACTAAGTGCCAAACTATGGATTGAGAGCTCTGGCCTCATAGTTCCAAATCTTCACCATTTGTTGATGCCTTTTCACCCAGTCCTTGAGCACATTCACAATACTACTTTTGAGGTATATTTTAGAATAGTTCCTGAACCCTCATTGTTACTGAGATGCCTGTAAAATGAAAGTATGGCTTTAAAGAACTCAATGAAATCAGTGATGATCTAGAATATACACGGTGAAAAAATTCTTTATGTGGTATCTTGGCTGAAACATATAACGTAGCACCTTATGCAGATATGAAAATTAATTATTGAAAAAATTTAAGTGTTTTGCCCATAGTCACACATAAAATTGGTTGCTTGAGAGCTAGTCCAACACCTTAGGAAAGCCTAAGATCAGAAGAAATCAGCCAGTGTCTACATACCCCAAAGATGTGACGAAGTGACAACTCCCTGCAAAACACTATTTTACTTGATTTCACATTTCATTACAAAGACACATGGCAGGGCAGGGATGAGGTTTGGATTGGTTTAGTTCAAACAAATCAAACCAGTGCATTTTGTACTCCGTACACACAACTGCATCCCTGGGTGCAAGGGCAAAAAAATGAACAGAAGTCACTTGCGGACCAGAAAGCAGAAAGCAAAATGGGGAGAAACAGAGGGGAAGATTTTATTGCATGTGGCCTGGGAACAAGGTTTAAAAGCTGCTGAGAGAGAGGGTGGTATAGCACAGGCTGAATGAAAAGACCAATAGGATAGAGACCTTTAAAAAAGTCAGGATGCAGGATTAAAGACTGAGAGCAAAACAGAAGTTTTATGATAGTAAAATCATGTACAGCATAAGGGCGGAGTAATATTGAAACACACAGCAATATTTTCTACAGTTTATTTATTAAAAATCATTTCTCAGAAATAATCATCTGCCTTCACAGCAACTGCTCTTCTCCAGAGAACAAATGTAGTCTATTAGTTTTCCTTTATATATCCTGTATTGTTGTAACACTGAGCAATACTTGAATCTAATTCTTCTGACACACAGTTATGAAAAATGTAATTTTTAAACCTTAAAATATTTACACAGCTATTGAAAGTTACACAATTAAAGTCTGAATCAAATTGTCATTTATATGTGGTATACAACAGCAGATTTGTTAAATTCAATCCGTTAAAATAAAAGTGGCAATAAAATATCACCAGGCAAGAGGAACCCATTTTTGTCTGCATCCAGCTGTTTGCTTATTTATGTATTCATCCACTTAATAAATTGCCACCAGCCTTGCAAAAATGTGCATATTTTAATGGCAATTTTGGAGAGGCAACATATGGGGGTGGGGGGGGTAGGTCACAAGCTTTCTTCTCAGCCAGGAACATGGTGTACTTCAGTTTCTGTCTGTAGTAAATTCATTCACTTCTGTTATAGCCTTGGCTATACTAGTATTTAGCCCTTTTGGACTTGCATACCCAGTGTAGAATCTTAAAACCCACTACAAAGAGCATCATATCACCATGAGTTGGCTCAACAAAAGCCAGTTGCATCAGCTGGAGATAAGCTTAGGGATGGTATGCCAGTGTTTGAAGGACGGTGTGCTGGCGAGGACCTTTGGTCTGCCGTCTCAGTGAAGGTAGGGGATGGAGAGCCATGCGGCAGCAAAGACACAGGGGCTGTTGATGTGCTAGAAGCCAGGAAAGTGCCTGAGAATAGTCACATAGGAATTAGGGCTTCTCCCCCCATAAAGATGGCAGGATCAATAGCCCAACTAAAGTGCATCTATAGCAATGCATGCAGCATGGGCAACAAACAGGAGGAGCTGGAAGCCATTGCCCAGCAGGAAATCTATGATATAGTGGCCATCATGAAAACATAGTGGGACGACTCACACAACTGGAGTGCTGCTCTGGTTGGCTACAAACTCTTCAGAAAGGACAGGCAAGGAAAGAAAGGTGGTGGGGTAGCCCTGTATGTCAAGGAGTGTTTTGATTGTCTAGGGGTTAATGATGGTGACAATAGGGTTGAGTGTCTGTGGGTAAGAACCAGGGGGAAGGCCAACAAGGCAGATATCATGGTGGGAGTCTGTTATAGACCACCCAGTCAGAACAAGGGGATATATATTCTATAAGCATCTGGGACAAATTTCACAGTCCCTCGCCCTTGTTCTCATGGGGGACTTCAACTTATCAGATGTCTGCTGGAAATACAATACAGCAGAGAGGAAACAGTCTCAAAGGTTCCTGGAGTGTGTGGAAGATAACTTCCTGGCACAGCTGGTGAGGGACCCAACTAGGGAAGGCGCCCCGCTGGACCTGTTGTTTGTGAACAGAGAAGGACTTGTGGGTGATGTGATGGTTGGAGGCCGTCTTGGGCGCAGAGATCACGAAATGATAGAGTTTTTAATTCTCGGAGGAGTAAGGGTGGTGGGGGGTGTCAGCAGAACTGCTGCCTTGGACTTCCAGAGGGCTGACTTTGGCCTGTTTAGGAGTCTGGTTGACAGAGTCCCTTGGGAGGCAGTCCTGAAGGGCAAAGGAGTCCAGGAAGGCTGGACACTCTTCAAGAAGGAAGTCAAAGGTGCAGGAACAGGCCATCCCCATATGCCAGAAGACGAGCTGATGAGGAAGAATACTACCAGCCTGGCTGAACAGAGAGCTTTGGTTGGAACTCAGGAAAAAAAGGAGAGTTTATGACCTTTGGAAGAAAGGGCATACCACTCAGGAAGACTACAAGGTTGTTGTGATGTTTTGCAGGGAGAAAATTAGAAGGGCCAAAGCCCAACTAGAACTTAATCTGGCAACTGCTGTAAAAGACAATTAAAAATGCTTCTATAAATACATTAACAACAAAAGGAGGCCTAAGAAGAATCTTCATCCTTTACTGGATGCAGGAGGGAAACATAGTGACAAAGGATGAGGAAAAGGCTGCGGTACTTAATGCTTTCTTTGGCTCAGTCTTTAATAGTAAGACCAGTTGTTTTCCAGGTACCCAGCCCCCTGTGATGGTAAATAGCAGTAGGGAGCAGAATGAAGGCCCCACAATCCAAGGGGAAATAGTTAGTGACCTGCTACACCACTTAGACATCCACAAGTCTATGGGACCAGATGGGATTCACCCAAGGGTACTGAGGGAGCTGGTGGAAGTGTTCACCAAGACACTTTCCATCATCTACCAGCAGTCCTGGCTAATTGGAGAGGCCCCAGTTGACTGGAGGTTAGCAAACGTGATGCCCATCTACAAGAAGGGCCAGAAAGAGGATCCAGGGAACTACAGGCCTGTCAGTCTGCCCTTGATGCTTGGGAAGATTACGGCGCAGGTCATCTTGAGTGCCATCACACAGCACATACAGAGCAACCAGGCGATCAGGCCCAGTCAGCATGGGTTTATGAAAGGCAGGTGCTGCTTGACTAACCTGATCTCCTTCTATGACACGGTGACCCCTTAGTAGATGAGTGAAAGGCTGTGCATGTTGTCTACCTAGACTTTACTAAAGATTTTGACGCCGTTTCCTACAGCATTCTCCTAGAGAAATTGGCTGCTCATGGCTTGGATGAGCACACACTTCACTGGGTAAAAAACTGGCTGGATGGCCAGGCCCAAAGGGTTGTGGTGAATGGAGTTAAATCCAGTTGGCAGACGGTCATAAGTGGTGTTCCCCAGGGCTCAGTATTGGGGCCAGTCTTGTTTAATATCTTCATCGATGATCTGGACAAGGGGATTGAGTGCACCCTCAGTAAGTTTGCAGACAACACCAAGTTGGGAGGGAGTGTTGATCTGCTTGAGGGTAGGAAGGCTCTGCAGAGGGATGGGGACAGGCTAGATCGATGGGCTGAGGCCAATTGTATGAGGTTCAATAAGGCCAAGTGCCGGGTCCTGCACTTGGGTCACAACAACCCCATGCAATGCTACAGGCTTGGGGAAGAGTGGCTGGAAAGCTCCCCTGCAGAAAAGGACCTGGGGGTGTTGCTCAACAGCTGGCTGAGTATGAGCCAGCAGCGTGCCCAGGTGGCCAAGAAGGCCAACGACATCCTGGATTGTATCAGAAATAGTGTGGACAGCAGAACTAGGGAAGTGATCATCCCTCTGTACTCGGCACTAGTGAGGCCACACTGAACTGTGTTCAGTTTTGGGCCCCTCACTACAAGAAAGACATTGAGGTGCTGGAGCACATCCGAAGAAGGGCAACGAAGCTGGTGAAGGGTCTGGAGCACAAGTCTGATGAGGAGCAGCTGAGGGAGCTGGGGTTGTTTAGCCTGGAGTAGAGGAGGCTGAGGGGAGACCTTATCACTCTCTACAACTACCTGAAAGGAAGTGTTGGTCTCTTCTCCAAAGTTACAGAACAAGAGGAAATGGCATCAAGTTGTGGCAAGGGAGGTTTAGGCTGGATATTAGGAAAAATTTCTTCACTGAAAGGGCTGCCAGGCATTAGAACGGGTTGCCTAGAGAGGTGGTTGAGTCACCATCCCTGGAGGTATTTAAGAGACTTGTGGATGAGGCATTTAGGGATACGGTTTAGTGGTGGACTTGGCAGTGTTGGGTTAATGGTTGGACTTGGTGATCTTAAAGGTCTTTTCCAACTTAAGTGATTCTATGATAACACCCAAACCAGCAATGTATTCACTACAGAAACAGCTACTGTGAAGTTTATGCGTGTGCTTTTTCCTGTCGAACAGGCAGGAACCTGTTAGGTTCAATAATTGCATTCGTACAATGCCTTTAATGATTGAATTCTGTCATGTGAGTGAAGATCATAGAAAGTATGGGATCAATAATATTAGGAATACTACTACTTATTACTAGTAATAGTTTGCCAAGATGATTAATTTATTTTTTCTCATTTTAATTCATCTTTACTGCCTACATGAACCCCTATTACATGCAAATCATGGAAATAGACTTGAGTGCCTACTTGCACCTAATCTTGCTCAACAATTTCTTTTCATTAGTGGGATAAAAGCACTCTGCTGCATTCAGCACTCCACTATATGCTCTTTGAGTCTTTGGCTTAACCCTTTTAACATGATTAAAATAAACAAAGATCAATGCAGCCAGCATTCCTCAGAATGACAGAGACAAACCTAATTGCTATTGAAACATCACAAAGGAAACAAAGAAGCTAAAACTTTTTCCTTCTTTTTTTTTTAACTTAGGTGAAAAAAAGTCTAATTGATTGTGATTAGTAAAGCCAATACTTTGAGACATTGTCTAGGTTACCAGATTTATTGCCCCTTTTCAGCAGTCTTGGCCACTACTTAACTATTGGATTAATTGTATGCAGAACAAATCATCTGCTATTTCATTTTATGACTCATTAAGCAAGTATAGCAAATAACCATTACTGATTTTTGGTGTAAGAAGATTTCAAAACTTATGCACTGCTAACGATGCTAGAATTAGGAAAAGCAAATACCTTGCTGTGTGCAAAGGTCAGAGCAAGCACTAATGGAATACTTATCTGCCCAAAAAGTAAATTAAATCAATTTTCTGAGCCTTGTAAGAGGTGTAAAGCCGAGGCAGGAGACTGCACAATCAAGAAATTGCTGTTCACTTGCAGGTGGCTCCCAGTGATGCTGTAATGTACAGCACTGCTAACCGTACAACCCAGCAGAGCTGCTAAGAGTCTTTTTCACTGTAAGGAGGGATGAGCTTTCTAAGAGTCTTTTTCACTGTAAGGAGGGATGAGCTTTGGACAGAGTTGGTGCCAGCTAGGAATATGTCTGGAGTTTGGGGAGACTGATGCCTAATGAAAGAAAAGGTTTTATTGAGAGACATATACATGGCACACTTTGGAAGGACAAAAAGGAGAGGAAGAGACTCCTCTTGCCAGGATGGGAAGAGTACATGCCTAGGCTGTGAGGCTTTTTCTGGAGATGTCTCAAGCTCTCTCAGCCTCAGCCTGGGCTCTCCCTCAAACCCCGTCACTCTTTGTAAAATCTCATGAGGTGTAACACCTTCCTCTGCTCCTCTGGCATGGGAGAGCTTTACAGTCTGTCTATAAAGCATCACATACAATTCTGATCATACACTGCGGTGCCTTATCCAGATACGGAGGGAAACACAGGAAAAAAGCAGAGTGAAAGAGAGTTTCACAGAGTGAAAAAGATGGAAAATGAAAAAGATGGA
The DNA here is from genome assembly GCF_030936135.1 of Gavia stellata. Taxonomy (NCBI): domain Eukaryota; kingdom Metazoa; phylum Chordata; class Aves; order Gaviiformes; family Gaviidae; genus Gavia; species Gavia stellata. The sequence continues at coordinate 7,783,398 of NC_082611.1, read as the reverse complement.
AAACGGTTGTTTGTGTACTAATAAAACTCGTGTTTCTTTGGAAGTAGGGTGTGGATTTGTGCACTTTGGGATGCAGGGCAGAAGACCAATTAAACTAAATTTCAAATGTGCCTTCTCCTCTCAGTTCTGGATTTCTCTTTTTTTTTTTTTCCTGGAGAATGAGTACTTATACTTTTTTTTTCAGGGAACTAATAATAATAACAACAACAGTAGCGATCAATGATAGTTGCACACTGAATTCTCACTAGTGTCATTAAAAGCATCTTTTATTCTAATACTCAACCTATATATTTGTTGCAATCTGCCTTTACAGCTGTGAATAATGTCAATCAAAGCATGTTAATTTCTTTTCAACATTTCAATAACTATTCTCAATATTCAAATTTTAGCCATTTTCTACACTTACTCTATTAAAAATAATTTTTTTTTTCCCCTCTCATTCTTAAAACATTAAAAACATGGGAACTTAAAGGGGACTATCCTGGTGAAACCTGCTGTCACAAATAACATAAAATGTTTTTAGGAGATGGGAACAGGCAGGTAAGACATGTAAGATGTCAGCACAGAGCGCTCTGAATCTCATCGAGTTAGGAAAAGCCTGTGCATCTGGGGTTATTTCTCCCAGGCTGAAATCTGGAAAAGGGAAGAGTAGACCTTAAGCGTTCACTAAGAAAAATCAAAGTGCCCCTGCAGAGCCTGCAGATGATGGCCTGTAGCAAGTAAACCCACATTACAAAGGCATTACAAATTCTTGGGAGCATGGGAAGGACTCTTTTGGGTTGGATATAGGAAGGAGAAAGGCATAAGTTGGCACTCAATTCCTTCATGACTGTGTTTCTACCACACCTCTCTGCCTGCCCGGGGTTCAAAGGTTGGATGCCAACTGAGCGATCCACAGCATCAGAGCAAGAGCAAAGTTAAAACACTGTGATCCTCCTCTTTTAAACGAATCTCATTTCTTACCTCCTCCCTGCCTGGAGTTGTCATTTCTGACGTAAAATTTCTGTGATTAAACAGCAGGGAGGCATCCAGCTTGTGTGGCATCAAGGTAACCTTAGGACTGAACAGATGAAGTGTTTGAAATGACTTACTGTCAGTGGTTACAGCATGTTCTAAGGACTTGCATGATGTTTGTGAACCGTTTGGCTTAATCCTCTCCCTGATGAATGAGTTTTCATAGATCCAGGACAAACTCCTCATTTTTCTTTTCCTTTTAATAGAACTCCACTGTGCAGCTCCTCTGGATCTGGCACCTTGTAGGGCTGTTTTGTCATTACCCAAGTTGCTGTAATGTTCTCCTCTGAGTAAAAGCTAAACTTCTCTTTTTTTTCCCTCCAATTTACCTTTCTCCCATCATTCTGTGTAGCTGCATTAGGTAGGAAAGATGTCTCAGCAGTTTACCAAGAGAGAGGGTTGCTTTATTGTGCTTCAGAATATAAACATATCCTTGGTCTGCCAGCTTTCCAGACTTAAAACTAGGAAAACGCATAACCTGAAAGTGTCCCATGTTTTGGAGATAGAACATATTTTGGGGCTATCAGATATAGGTCAGGTAAACACGTCATTATCACTTTCCCATTAATTTCTATTGCCACAGAATAGAAAAATAAAGAACAGCTATAGACTGTCTGAAGGTCTCAGAGCAAGTCTTCCCCCTTGCACAGCAGTCCAAACCTTTACAGCTTCATCGGTTACTGTTTACAAAGTGTTCCATACTGAAAAAAACCCCTAAAATTGCTATTATTAATTTAATATTATATGTATATTTGTTCATAAAGTACTCTTCTCTGCCTTAATGCCACAGAAAAGCTCATTCATCACATCACAGCTTCTCAACCTTCCTTTGTTTGATACTACCCAAAGTGTACCATGGAGGGTACTGTATTTCCTCAGATATCTTTTTTTTCTTTACCCTTTTGTATTTCACCTCATTTAACATACTACGTACATGCTACAATTGCAAAAAGAATTGCCATACGTTACCACCTGAATGCAATGAGAACCCATTTTTTAGCTGCCTTAACTTTGGATTTCTAGTGCTTTAAATGCAACTGGGGTAAATATTTTGCTTAACAATGGGATGCTATTAAGAAAATAACAGTTAATGGCCATATCTTCTTGCTCTAAGAACTCTCAACCGCATTGAAACATGAGGCAAATCCACTATTTTGCTGTTTTAAATGAAAGCACCACTATAGGTGAGATGTTTTGATGGTGCTGCCAAGCACTGTCCTTCACTCAGAATTTAACCTGCTCAAGTAATTTAACAGATACATAAGTTATTTTAGATTTTTTTTTTTATTATTTGCAGACAATTATAACTTATTAACTTATGTGTTTGTTAAACCTATTTAACTCCCTTAGCATTGTGGGTCATTTTAATTGACCTCATGAACATCTCAAGTTCCCAGTGACACATCTGTTCCTAGAATTACAGCATTGCAGGGCCTAACTAGAGTCTAGAAATCAGACAAAACAATTTTAAGTGGAATGGACTGGCTGTAACAGGCAATACGGACTGGCGAGGTTTGCAAGTACCCTGTCTGCAGGTGAGTGAGCACGAGGTGCCAATCATCGCATGCTGATAACAAGTGGCAGGGGAGCAGCATGCTGTCACAACCCAAAATCTGGATTTCTACCATTATAATGATCCTGTGACAACTGCAAACCTCCCACGTGGCCCGAGGCTTATAACAACACATGAGCATTCATAAATACATAAGAACGTGTACCTTGCTTGCTGAATTCACCCTAGTGTTTCCACAAAATGGGGATATGAGTTAGTACTCAGTGGAGCAGGGCAAAGGACTCCCAGTGCTCACCCTAAAAAGATCTGGCATTAAACAGGCCAAATGAGGCTTCTCAGCAGGGAATGAACTTGGATTGTCTATCAATCTGTCACAGCAAAAACAAGCTCCAAGCAGAGGCATTATTGCTCTTATGGACAAGGATGCACTGAGCTGCATGGAAAGTGGGCTGCAAGAAATGTGTTAAATAAAATGACAGGGGAGCAGCAAGAGAGGGGAGGGATGGAAATGAGAGCAGAGATGTTATTAAGGCAGACAACTGAGACAGCCTTGGAGCTACCAGCATGTGTGTCAAATAGCTGGTTGGTCAAAGAGTTTTAGTCACTGTTCTCACAGTTCTTCAATCAGCAGACCCTGACTAGAGTCACTGAATTAATTCCTTTCAACCTCCACAAGTTACTTTTAGAAATGCAACTTTGGTACCTTTTCTTCTATGTACTTTACCAGCAAAGTTTAAAACACTCCACAGAAGTTTCTAAGGGGTTAAAATATATGGGCCTTGTATTTTATTTATAATCACGTGGGATAAAGTCTCACATTCCTGACATATTAAGTGAAAATAATTCTTTTGTATTTTAAATTACTTCTAATGCCATCTGGAGCATTTTAACACTAGATGACTTGCTAGCATCCAGTATAAAAAACAAAAGTGCTTATAAGAAAGATACATGGCTACAAGTTGGCCTATTAGTATTCAATGGTTTATTTTATAACTTTTGAAGATACCAGGCTCTGATCTGCATGCAACTCCAATTAATGTTAATGGGAATTATGTGAACATCCAGAGTAGTTATACGGCCCTTAAACTCTTGGTACAACAACTCTCATTGTCTACTACTCTAAATTTGCATAAGCAATTAACGTCTCATTAATGTCTCATTAGGAACTCATATGGTGTGAGGGAGGAAAGAGCATTAGTGCCTCTATGAAAACTGCATTAGGTCACACATGAAAATGACTTTACTGGTGGGAGGACTTTACAAAACAAAATACTTGTTTTGTATTTGCACATGTAGAAAAAGACAGAATTGCAGAGACGCACAATTTGGCAGAGATCAGCACAACTGCCATGGAGTAAGACAGGCCTGCAATTGCAGAAGATGTTTCCAGTTAGACACAAGACATTTAGGCAGGGACCAAAAAAAGCCCACTGAGCTCCTCTGACAGCAGAGCAAACTCAAACCATGTGCTTTAACGTCTACAATTGGTAAATCCCATATTCAACTTCAAACAATTGAGTAGTTCCATTGAAGTCAATTAAATACCTATTCTTTGCTGATCTATTATAGTCATCATCCTTCACACTTACAGAAATCACAACCACTTAGGTTTGAGGTTGTTCTGTTACGTTCAGTGAACGACCAGACTAAACCCATAAGAATCTTCCATCCCATAGCCTGAAAGCTCCTTCTGGTTACTCTGCAAGGCTGGAAGCTCCCTCAACATCTGTAACTCCTGGTTCACTGTTGAGGTGTTCATCCTCTGAACACCTCACTGAAAAAGAAGCAGCAGCACGGGGGACAGTATTTTGATAATTTATATTTCTAAATATATGCACTGGATTTACAACAAATTGTGAGACAAAGTAATAATATTAGATCCTGTCCCAAACATCAGATTTTAAAAATTTCCATACAAACAAGTTATACTTTCCCGGTAGGAAGCCTGGTCGTTGCTGGAGGAGCTGAGCTTTTCACTGTGCTCTGTATTTAGATGAGATCCAAAAATTTCATTCAGAACAATTGGAATCTGAGTCAGAGCACTGGCATATGAACACTGGCATCTGAAGATCAAAACCTTCAATCTGTCCTACCAAAGCTTTCTATGAAAAGCCCAAATCCTCTGCAATACCTCATGATGCTGAGAAGCCTTCATGCAGATGCCACATGGAGCGTTTTAAGGACCAACAGCTGAAGGAGCATGTGAATGGCTGATGTATTCAAGAGGGTCCACTTAAACAACAGTCGGGAGCTGGAATGGAGTCTCCTTACTAAACACATGCTGAAAAAGCTTTATGTTGCCTGAGAGAACCCATTTCTTTCCCAAGGAAATCTAACGGGATTCATACTCTGAAGTCAAAGAACATCCTAACTATTAACTGAAAATATAACTAAACGTTCTTGGTGTGTTCACAAACCTGAAGAGAGCACATCCAGCACTCTTGGCTCCTGTTAGCAGTTACTTGTACCTTCAGCATCCTTTTGGGCTGCTTCAGCAAGTACAGCTGTAAAGAGCAGCACGTTTACTGTGAAGAGTCCCAAAGGGATTCAGTAGCTCTAACCGGGCTGTGCTTTCAGATGTGCAGTGCTGTTCCTAACAGTACTGAAATTCCTTCTGCTTCAGCTGGAATATTATGGTATCCTTTAGTTCAGTGGGGTTAGACAGCACACCTGAGTGCCGGCTCCTGTCAGCCACCGAGCCCAAAGCTTACAGCTGGCCTACAAAAAGGAAACAGCACAAAGCACTCCAATTTTCAGTGGAAAAGGAGATGAAAGAATTAAAACAAACACAGTGTAGTCCAAAATGGAGAGACACGAGCAGTTAATCAGAAGAACAGGCACAATGCTTAAATGTACCTGCAGTAATTTATGGAGAGAGTATTTTTTCTGGATAAGCTGTTTGCTATGCAAGTACATGGAGTTAATCCAACGCTGATTTGTAAGGATATGGACCATAGCACCTGAAGAATACTCCTGGCAAATATTTCAGATCCAGCTACTCTGAACTGTACCTCCGATACCTCTCAAAGCTGCTGGAACTGGTGTTAGCTGGATTGAAGGAACACATGAAATGAAAAAGATCTTCGCCTGGGAAACAGTGAAGATCTGGAAAAAAAAGACTGCTCCAGAGTAACAAATGGAAATGCTGTAGGATTGTGGGGATGAGGCAGATACAAGCAGAAAAAGTACAACAAAATACTGCCAACAATTCTCCATATAAGGTTTTCACTGATTTGAAATCCTCTTTAAGTCTGCTGTTTAAATTAAACAACATAACTATTTGTTGGAGAAACCAGTCTAGCATCCCTGTATTCCCATTCTGAAGCTCATAAGACACTGAAGTCTGGCAGGTGCTAATTACACAGATACAAGCGTCCTTAACTCTACACAGCTAGAAATCTATGAGTTTTCTGATGCGTTCCTCAAAACAGCAATCTCTACATTTCTGTGCCACTTGGAAATCTTTAAAGGGACAAAGGTTCCTATGAGAAATCAAATTTATGCACTCACTCCTGAGCCTGGACACAATAATGTTGCCCACAAACCAAACGAGAGTCTAAAGGAAGGAAAACACTGCTCCTTTTTTTATCACCCTGTCCCTGTCCTTGAAAGGCAGCGTAAGACAAAAAATAATAGTCAGTAATGAGCAACAAAATCACAGTTTCTGTCTGTGGTCTCACAGGCATGTGATTCTTCTTTGGTTCTGTAATTTTTTTAATGTTAATTTCTACATTTTAGAATCATTCAGATAACTACAAAGAATTAGCAACCACAGTGGACGTAAAATGTCCCCTAGGTCAGAGCTGTTTCTCTGAAATGGTTTTATTTATTATTCTTTCTAGTTTCTATGAGTAAAATCTATCTCTGAGATGGGAATGGATTGCTACCCTGTGGAAAAGTTAATACTTATATGTTTTAAAACCATTTGAATCAGAGGTTTCTGAGTTTGACCCATTTGCACCTGCTAAAAATAGGGGTAGCTACTCAAATGGCTAGAGGTTGAAGCTGGTGCCAACATATTTTTTTCTTCAGATGATCACCAACTCACACTGCACCAGAAGTGAATTAAAAATACTGAAAATAGAATAAAGTCCCTTCTTTAATTGGGCTGAGGACTGAATTAGGGCAATCTCTAAATGGCTAGACAGCTTAACTAAACCATACTCTATCATCTATCCAAGAAAGGTACCTCCATTTTTAACAAAATTGTTTTAGTAACTAGAATTTCAAGACTTGGATCTAGAGAAAATTGAAAACCAGTGTAAGCTGGGCAACCACTGAAATTCATGCAATTATACAGGCACGAAGGGACTGACCTCACTATGTATCATTACACAGGTTAGTCTGAGAGCCACTTCTGTCTTTTGAAGGCAAAATGGCCCAAGCTCACCCTCACTGGGAGCCATCAGCCATCAGCAGTGGGTTTGTAAGAGTTTGGCTCAGCATGTGTAGGGTGATGCACTGAATTTAAGGACCTAACAATAGTCAGACTCAAGGCAAGGCAAGGCAGACAGTTTTTATTATTTAATACTAAAAGGTAGTATGTAATTAGTTCAGAACTGTGGTTATTTCCAAGTCTGTCTCTACCTCCTCAATGCCATAGATGTTTTACTGTTTTGCTGAGTGCACCTGTATTTCTCATTGAAACTCAACAAACCCTACAATTACCCAACCATTCTGATTGAAATGGAATTTAATTTGTATCCACTGGGGACAGGTCTCCCAAGCAGAGTCCTCCTACATCTTTGCATGCTATTGTAAAATAACTAATGTTTTCTAGACAGAAATACTCTGCAGTGTGCCGTGAGCCTTCTGGTAGATGTGTGAAGGACTGCTTTTCTAGTAAACCAGGACAGATCTGATATATTTTCTCTCCATATTCAGGATCAGAGTAACAGCATACTCAGTCTTAATTTCTTTAAACATACTGCCAGGGAAAGAAAAACAGCACCACCACAGAAGTTACTGAAACAAAGTCACCTCCTATAATTAAATGCACTGGCTTCAGTGGGACTAAGCTTCTCTGGCTGTGAGTAATGTCAGCCTTCACACCAGTCTGCTAACTGCCAAGCTCACGTTTTGCATACCTCTGTGGAAAAAACAGATGAAACATTAGCAGTGTTTCTCTCTACATTTCTGTTCTGCCCTTTTGTAAGAATTGATGTACTAATCAATATTTCCAGAAATGAACATGATGTTAAAAAATACTTTTGATTAAACAGTCGTACTGCTAGTGGTTTTTAAACACAGCTTTAAAAGTTACAGACAATCTGTTAAATTTTAGTAGTGAGTATGCTTTATTATGCTATAGGACTCACTTTGGACTTTGCAAGTAAAATTTTCCATCACCTTTTAATTAAGAGTCTTTCTGTAACAGTATAATTTATCTCCAGTTGAGACAACAGATCTCAATAGATCAGCCCAAAGCACCAGATGTTTTCTGTGAGGAATAAAAGCCTTTTGGGTTGGTGGTTTGGTTTTTTTTTTTTTTTTCAGTTCTTAGTTGCAGTCCCCAGGCCAACAGACACCACCATTTTGGCATCCAACAGAACAATCCAATGGATGGTTAATAACGATGATTTCATGGAGCTTTGATTTACCTAAGTGAATGATCAGAAAAGCATTTGCAAAATGGGGGCTAATAATTATATTATCCAGTGTGGTTTTAAAAAGGAAGCTAAAGGAAGAGAAAGAGGCACAATACTAAGATATCAATGAACAGGATTGTATACAATCCCTAATCATAAGAAAAATTGGTTGGTCTACACACTCTGCTGGCAGAGCACAAGCCAGCTCCAAAGCGGGCGTCACGTAGGTCCCTTGGCACCTTGCTGCGCTTGGGCTGCTAATCCGAGGCTCTCAGCAAGGCTCAGTTGCTACAACTACGCCAAGACAACGCTATTACGTGGCTCCTGGGTCAGACCCAGGCAACCCCAGGTCCCGGTGGCTTTAGCACCATCTTCGCCTGCCCTTCTGCAGTAGCTGGGCTGTGACACCGGTCACTAACGCTCACATCTAAAGGCCTCCTGGAGGCAGCAGTGGTGGCTGGATGGGGCATCGGCTCCGGAGACAGCTGCTTTCTTTACAGGAGCAGGAAAACTGGCACCACACCCGCTTTTCAGGCTTGGCACTTCCATTGCCAGAAGGAGCCGAAAGCAGCAGTATTTTAATTCAACAGGAGGGACTGGACAAAAGTGCCTGGCAGGGGACACAAGGTTCCCTCTGCCACCTCTGCAGCCGGAGTGGTGACACCCAACATGCAGGCGTTAAAGGGACGGGGAGCACAAGTCAGTCAAACTGAAATCTCAGTCCCGTAACTGTCTCACCCTCTGCATTTCCCACATTGGGACACTCAGGCGCAACCGTAAAACACACACACATACTGCTGGTGCTGACAAACTTGGCTCTGGTGGTTCAACAGTTCACCTTAAAATATGAAAACTTTCTTTTGCCAAAAGAGAAGACTGTCTACATTGGCAAGCGTTTTCTCCCACATTCTTTCTCTCCCTTCTGCTTAAAAAATTATCTTATTACCAGTAGCCACTGTAAAACTGTTTCAGTGTTCAGATCCTCAAGTATCAAATGGCGTAAGTAAGCAACAAAAGAAAGCATGCTGCTACATCCCGAGACATGCTGAGGCTCATAGAAATGGTACAAATTTCTAAGCACCCTGTTTGTTTTCCAGGTATTAAGGGAAGCATGCGTGTAACCCCATTTTCAGTGTTTCACTTCTTGATGCCTTGTTAGCAACAATTGCAGCTCCCGGGAGGACCAAATCGTGTAGAGTCTCGTACTAACTCTGTATAGAGTGATCCTTTGGGGGATTTCATACTTCATAGTACAAGCTATCAATACAAAAAAATCATAACTGCCTCTGGTTGCACAAATCTTAATGCAGTTACAGTACAGGCAGGAATGTTAACTCTTTAAAGCCCCTTTATCTGATGTTCTCATTTCAAACCACATTTATCTCCCAGTATCTCTGAGGTTTAGCAAGTCTTGTCTGAAATGGCATATTGTAATTACTTTCCTTCCCCCCCTCCCCAGTACATATAAAGGCTTTTACATCTTACCTCCCAAGCTACTATGAAATGCCTTTGTTTTTGAACACAGTAGAATAAAAACAATGTTGTATTATTCAGTAGCCGTGGGAAATAGTTCTTTATTTGGATGCAATTAAACTTAAATGGTTAGTTCTGCTTTTTATCAAAAGCCTCTATGAAATATGTATAAACACAGCAATCCTTGCCTGCTCATTTATTCACTTTGAATAAACTATGCAGAATTAAATTGAGCTTTATTTCATTCTTGCTGTTATTAAGGTGGATAATTAGCTAGTACGTTCTCAGGACATGTTACATGCTGTATTGATCTTGTTTCTTTAATCTACTTCCAGAAAAAAAAGAGGCAGGATTCTTGATGCTTCAACTACCAGCATTTTCCCTTACTAAAAGTGTAGCTCTGTGCACCAGCTGAAACTGGTGGATTTTGGCCCATCTAGTTCTCATTAAGTCAATGGGCATTTTCTCATTGATGGTGATGTCTGAGTGCCTGTGGCTGATTCTCATGGCACAAATCCACAGTGCTTTGGAAATCACAATTTAATCTACAATGTTTCTTAAGCTTGGTTTCTGCCAAAGTTTTTGGGAGTAGGAGGAGATCTAACTGAAGTTTTCTGAGAAGTGTTACTGCAAGGAAGTTTTAGGGGAGGCAGAGGGATGCTCCCCTAAGGGATGGCCTGAGAAACCACTACCAGTTTGCTACCAAAATCAGCATCCCTGGTGCAAACCTCTTGGGCTGCTCTGCGGTGGAGGCAGAGCTTGCACAGTCCAGCCTCGTGGTTCTAAATGCTTCAGGGCTCCCCTTTGCACAGAAGAAAACTCTGACACCCCCATCCAGTTAAAGATCACTTCTATTTTGTTTTGGAAACAACCACCAACATTTTGCTTTCTTCACCCCCGAAACAAAATTTGACCATTTTTTTCCCCAAAGGAAAACCAGGTTCATTTTAATCATAATTCTGAATGAAAACTTGTTCACAATGAGGCAAGTGCCTGTAGGATGGAAATGGTGAAGATTTTACAGTTTTACCTATTGGAACCATCAGATGGCTGAAGCCACAAAGTTATGAAAAAGATCAGGTTGCCTGGGCAACAATTTTTTCACAGTCAGCAGATCAGTCTTGCAACTTATTTTTAGCTTTTCTCAAGGAGAGAAATACCATTGCAGAGGAATGCTGGCAACAAATAAAAAAATGCACTCTTCCTAGTAGTAGTAAAAACATTAGAACGATTACGCTAGTATGAAAGAAAATATGATTTACACTTCTGCAAAAAGGCAAAACCCCAAGCTTTTAAAGTGAGAAGTTGTGATATGCATGGAAAACACTCCGATTTTGTACCCGATTTGCATGAGCACAAAGTCAGCAACTTGCACATATAAATGCCTAGTTATACATCCAAGAGATAAACATGCTTTCCCTGCACAGAACCTAAAATCTGTTGCTACATCCTACAAAGCAGCTATGATCACTTATTTAGCAAGTCCCTGAAATTTATATTCATATTACATGCATTTCAACATTTGTTTAGACTAAATATATTTAAGAATTTGCCACAGTCCTCAGCTATCATGAATTTTATTTTGGTGCTTGTTTATGTGAAGTGACATTAAAAAAGAAATGAAACAGGAAAGATAAAACATATACCATTAGTTATGATGTTCTAAGACAGCTTTTATTACCATTTATCCTTGTGAGCAGCAACATGTGCTCAGCAACTCAAGACTCAAATAAATAGGCTCTAGCTATGAATTTTGCACATCAACACAATGCTATCTCTAACGAAACGGTTCAGATATTTCAGGGGGAAGCAATGGGAAAAAAGCATTTTCTGAAGAACCTGAATTGCCATCCCTTGTTGAAGAGGTGTTATTTTTTTTTTTTTCCCCCCTCTATGATAGTGAAACTTCCCAATGATCAATAAACCTGGTCTAGAGACACTCTGGAAACTACTCATCCCAGTTTCATGGATTATGCCTTATTTAGAAATACACCTGAAACATTTTTAAGAAGAGATTCTCTCTGACAGCCACTTTCTAATCAGATGCAACCATTACCTCTCCAACCAGAAGTTTTATTTCCCAGCTCAGCACAGACTTCTACTTAGAGTTTACATGTGGAGAGGATATGCAGGTAGGTGTTTTACTCCTTGTTAAGCTACCACAGCTTTTAAGAAGATTTCTTGTAAATGCAAGTCCAGTTGCGCTCTCAGGCAAGCATGAGTGCTTTACGCAATTAAATAGTCTTGTTCTTTCTAGGCAGCTGCCAAAGCTGTCTGTCTTTCTGGACCTGTTTTGACTTGCCTGTGCTCAGGCTCTGCAGAGGAGGGATGCAGGAGGACAGCAGAAATAGCATTTCAATTGCAATTCCCTGTTTCAAGAATTTTCTGGCTTTGGAGGGGCCAAGCCAGGATGCTCTGGATTTGGGTGGCTGTCAGTGACACAACAGCCCTGGATCAGGCATGCTGGCCTCTACCCATCAGATGGGTCGTAAAAAGCTATGAAAAGCCCATGGGAGGAAGTGCTGCCTGGAGGAAAAGGAGGAGCCATCCATCACTAGGATGGATGTGCACATCAGCTGTGTGCAAAATGAGGGTAACACATGGCCCACCACATAACTTCCATTCCTGTACAATATGAGCATCTAAGATAAGCAGATAAATTGGAGGAGAAGGAAAGAAAGACCAATTCAATTATCAAATGGCCAGCCCTCGGCCAAAACACATTACATCACTAGTAGCATCTGTGCAAATTGCCCCACTTTGGGAACCTTCCTCAGTTCTGTTGCATAATTCTACTACAACATTAATTAATAATATGCACTAATCTGTACTTAAACTCCCTTTGCACCCAGATGTTGGTATGACCCCTGGCTAGTCACTCATGTCTAGGTCAATATATCATCTAGTAAACTTAGGCAGCTTTCCTCCACTCAGAAACTAAAAGTCTCAGGAGCATAAAGCATCTAGTATCTCAAATCATGAATCGCTGTGTATTTTTTGCACCCAACTCCTATCATTGTTTCTTCATAACTGGGACACACTATGACTTATACCCCCTTACCTGTCACCCTTAATTTTGGTCTGAATGTATGAGATTCAGCTGTGTATTTCAGATGCTACCGGCATTTCAAAACCTGGTGCAATATGAAGGTTTCCTTAGCAACAGTCACCATAGGAAGCCCTTTAAAGATGCCTTTCCTGACTCTTGTAATTCTGCTTTTCAGAGATTTATACAGGTAAATCAGATACAAAGTTTTGATGTGAACTTACAAAACAGCAGCAGGAAAGTAAGTGTATTGAGTTTGAATGCAAATAACCTATTTCTGAATACGCTCTGAAAACATATCTCTCATTTAAGCTCATAGTATTATATCCAGCAACTTGCACAAAAAAAAGCAGGAGAGATAACTTTTCTAAAAAGAGTAGCTAAAAAAAATTCTTCTCTTCCAAGAAAGCTTGTTCGTGTGATCACCTTTGATAGGAATGAGCCACACTATATATTTATTATCTGTCATGTTAAGATAATGAAACAGCTGGTTTATGAACCATTGAAATAGCATGTTGGTTGATGATGCTGTAGGTTTAGTTGCAATTCATACTCTAGTCCATCTTTCATAATAATCTAATAATGAGGTACCAATTAATTATCACAGCTTTGAAAGGAGAGTGTGGAAAATGCCATTTCTTCAGTAATGTCTCCAGTAATATTTTATTTGCTCTTTAATTATATCCTGAAAGCAAATCCAGCCAATATAGCTGCAGCGAAGTCACCACCTGTAAATGGCAGGCTAGCAGACCATTAATCAACAGGCTCTCTGCAAGGAGATACCTCTTCTATGCTGAGCAAAACATGAGTCTGATTTTACAGGAGGCATAAGCAATAAAACACTTACCGCTAGTATCTAATGTGATGATTCCCTTTTGCTTGTGTACCTGCCACTGTGAAATAGTACTGAAATAAGCTGTTTTCAAGCATGATGCTTTCAACATCAGTAAATCAGCATTTCACTGGCAAGGAAAAAAAAGAACCTTTATTTATGCAAGACCCCTGGCAGAAATTTGCTATTTCTGGAGGAGGCAGCCATTGTAAAATGTTTTTCTCATAATAAAGAATTATCCAGATCTCAGAGCAAGACAGAAGCATGGAGAGTGAAGTGAAGAATACGGAGAAAAACCTTCAAAGCTTGTTACGGCAGGGACCTCCTTGTAACTCTGCTCTCTGCTTGGGAGGCTGGCAAGATTTCCTACTGCTGTTAAGAAAGGTTTATTTTTCCTAGCAGCCTATGGATATTGCTCTCTCCCAGCCCTTTTCTTAGCACACATTTGCATGTGAACCATTTAATAAATAAAAGATTTCCCATTGATGAGACTGTAAACCAATGGCAAAGGCAAGGCTGAAGGCAGGAGGAGGCATAAACTGAGACCCCCTTTATGGGAACAAGTTAGATAAGGGCAGTAGAAAAGCTGATGCAGAAGGAAGACAGTCCACCCAAGAGCTGTTGGGGGAATTTGCTAGCACGATCAGAAGTTGCTAATATTTTTTGCACTGGGCAGTTGCAATCTTCTGTGCTTGCTGCTCATTTGCCCAGCACAAACGAAACCTGGGCCTGTAAATCGTGTATGCCTAATCAAAGCAAAAATACAAATTAAGAGCCAGTGGCCTGGGAGAAACTATCCTTTTGGAGGAATTCTTTTTTCTACATCTTGCTTGATCTCCAGAGGCACATATGCAAAAAGGGCTGTCCCCCTCCTCCAGAAGCAGCACCTCCTTTCATTCCCTCTACAGGGCCTGAGCTCTGCTCTGCCCTTCCAACACCTCTTCCCATCCACTTCTGGGAAAGGGGAGAGCATCCATCGGAGGCTGCCGCGGGATGTATGTGCCCTGTAGAAGGTCAGCCGAGGCACCAACAACTGCCTGCATAAAGGGAAATGCTTGAACCTCCTAAATGCCTACAGATATAACCAAAGCAGAATATCCCAGGAATGGTCAGAAATTCTTTCAAAACCACTTAGCACATTTAGTTTCCAAAATGAAGTGTTGTTTGGGACAGGGAGCATGGGTCTAGGAGTGACAGGAGCAGGGCTTTGTCATACTTTCATTCGCTATGCTAATGAATATCGGCTTCTGCATAGGACGACCACATAGGCTAAAACAAACCCTGCCCATTTGATACAAGAGGCTTCGCCAAAAGGCCAGTTCTCTGCTGTTTACATACTCTTTTTAAAGCCCATTTATCAAGAAACAAGAGGATTACATAGAGTCACTTTTTGAAAGTGGCTGGAGTAAAGGCCTGCGAGTTTTGAAAGGTCAGTCATGGTTATTGGCTGCTTCATAACAGTACTAAAAGCCTTTTCATAGCAAAAGCACTTGATCACTGAAAAAAATAACTGATTCAGGCACCAGAAAATACCACTATGTAGAACACGAAGAATATTGCAGAGCAGGAGAACTTAAACACACAAAGAACAATTCATAAAAGCATTTCACAGTTGGCTTTAAAGAAAAAGGATTATTAGATTTTTTTTAATTGCTAGCTGGACAAACCACTGCTACATGATGTTGATTTTAATAAGAAATATAAACACATTCTCATTTTTTTCCCTCTATGTGGTTTCCCATCTTTGACTTTTTTTTTCCTCAGAGAAGCTGTTTCCCAGCTTGTGGCAACTGTGTTATTCATGCCCAGAGTTGACTTCTCTCCATATCCGTTCTTAAACAAGGCCCCATTTCTTAGTCTTTTGCATCACCTCCAAGGCATTTGGGTACACAACGGGATGAACTCGAAAAATGGGACAGCACCTTTCAGCAGAACATTTTCTGTTGTGCCAGGTCATTGTTTGTTACAATATGTATTTTATTAAAAATATTACAGGTGCTCATACTTGGGGCTAAGTGGATAAAGGTCAGTTCCATAGCCTACACTGCAAATGCAGAAAGCTTTGCAAGCCACAGATGTCAGGAGACTTCTTGAGTCTGCCAACACATACAAGGCTGCTTCAGGAAGGGGACATTTTAATGTAGTTTTTGACAATTGCATGAATAGACAAATGCCAAGCAGTCCCTCAGGGGTAAGTTCACAAAGTTCACAGCTGCAATGTTAACATGGGACATCATCCTATAATCACAGAAGATGCTTAATGCAGGATTAAGAGATTACAGTTACTTCTCTTAAGTTTCCAACATGAAGTACAGATAGGTTTCTAAAGCTCGGGTGGCAAACAAGGACAATTGAAGTCACACATCCTTTGAGTCTACAGAACGTAAATAGCAGAATGTAAATAACTTGTCCTAGTATCATGTGGCATTTTCTGGGGTTAAATCCTAGAAGAGGGGGTTAGAGGGCCTCAAATAACACCACAGTCAGACAGATCGTACAGTTATGCATAGCAACATGCACCTACCTGGGACTGGGGTGTTTTTTTTCTATTTTCAGAATGAAGGCGTAGATTGACCTATAAATATTTCTCTTTACAAACTCGGAGAAATATAAACTGCGTGCGTTCAGGCTTCTAAAGTTAGATGGCCTAGGACAGCAGCGAGCAAGGGGCATTGCAAATTCAGTATTTTTCTCTTGGAAAATATATGAGGAACAAAAAAAAAAGGGAAAAACTTGTGTCTACAGAAACTGAATCCATTTCCCCTTGGCTCACATACATTAAGATCTAGAGAACTTCCCTGCAGGGAACATGTTAAGTAAAGGATAACATACAGGGTTTCTACTGCATTACAGACAGAAATTTCCATTAACCTGTTAGTAAACATGGACAATATGCCTTATGAATTTCTTAGCAGGCATTTTAACTGAGTTGTAAAATACAGCAGTGTGAAATCCTTTCAGATTGTGAGACCTCATCGCTCTCTACAACTACCTGAAAGGATGTTGCAGAGAGGTGGGTGTTGGTCTCTTCTCCCAAGTGAAGAGTGACAGGACAAGAGGAAATGGCCTCAAGTTGTGGCAGGGGAGGTTCAGGCTGGATATTAGGAAAAATTTCTTTACTGAGAGAGTGGTGGGACACTGGAATAAACTGCCCAGGGAAGTGGTGGAGTCACCATCCCTGGAGGTGTTCAAGGAACGTGTGGACGAGGCATTGTGGGACATGGTTTAGTGGGCATGGTGGTGTTGGTTGATGGTTGGACTTGACGATCTTACAGGTCTTTTCCAACCTTAGTGATTCTGTGATTGCCAGGATGCAAATCGGTGCGTAAGAAATGAGCTATGGTGACAGCTGTGTGTACCTGGAGTCAGCTTCTCCCACAGCTTCAGTGGTAGAAAAACCACAAGAAACATAATTAGGACTTTGAAAAGTGTAGCTTATGACACCAAATAAAGCGTGAACTTGGTGTTTGCTTTGAAGCTTGAATAACACCTTATGTTTTAGTATTTGCTACCCAAGATGTACCTTGATCAGTATCAAAATAAGGTATCTTCCCCAACACAGTCCTATTCCTGCATGTGCTGCTGATGTCCATCAACAAATGCTGTTCAAAAGCTTAACTAATCAAACAACATGAATTTGGGAATGCATTTTGCATCAATGTTCAAAATTCAAGCATACTTGCCAGAAGAATTATTGGTTTTATTCCCTAATCAAAACGATGACTTCCACGGTCTGACAGGCAATGGAACAGTTGTTTACTACTCATTGAAAATTCACTCAGTGTTGCTCAAAAATAATCAACTGAGCTGCAGTCCTGGAGATTACTATCACACATTCTGTTCTTACGTTGCTACAAGAGGCCATTCAGGTTTCAGTCATAAGGGCCACAATTCACCAAGAGGCAGATGTTACCCTTGCAACCCACCTCCATTAACCACCACTGGAGTGCACACAATCCCACATTTTCTGGAGTAGAAAAGTCCCTTTTCCAAGCCACAATTATATCTATAGGGGCTGGATGCCTCTGTAAATATAGACACACTTTCTCAGAGCATCACTACAAAAGACAGACACTGGTGATGGTAATAGGAGCAAAAGAGACTTCAAGTCTCATGTTATCATCGGACCATCCTGGAATCAAAAGCTCCCTTAAATCAATACGTAAATCCCCATGCACTTGGGGCTATAAGAGCACATAAGTTAGCACAGTCCAAGACCTGACAATCTAGGCTTTTTCTTCTTCGTATTTTTCTTTTTTAATGTACTTTGTCTGCTATTCCACTTCTTCCATTACTGCCTTTCCCTGTTTGCCCTTTCTCTACTCAGCTTCACAAATTGGAACAATAAAGACCAAGAAAAATGTTTTCATGCTGTAAGAGTTTCATTTCTTAAAGCAATGATCTTTTATTTAATACACTTAGGGAAAGTCTGATTTCTCCGTAAGGTTTCACCCTTGCTGATGGAGAAAGATGCATCTGAAATTATTTATCTCCAGCCAAAATGCTCTTCCTGTGCAAGTGGGAACTGAACCCTGGTTTTTCCTTCCAGAGGCAGGTGACCTACCTAGCACACGTGCTTCTAGATGTTATTTAGTCACAAGCATATAATAAAGATGTTTTACTCCAAGCCTCTGGGTAAAGAGGTACATAAAGAGAACCACTTTAGAGGGATTTGGAGAAGAATGAAATCCTGACTTCACAGACATCCTTAACAATTATTCCCACTTATGTAAAGAGAGACAAAGATTTAAATCCCAGTAAACATGCTTTTCACCATAAAAACAAGACAACTTTTCATTTCCTGACTTATGTGCACAGAAATAATTTGTGGACTGCTTATGTATGGAGAATGCATTTTTCACACCAGATAGCAAATATGTTCTTCCGAAAACTAAAACCATATTTTGTGGCAATGTTTGCTATATGTTCATTAGAGAAAGATTAATCATATGGGGCTAGCTTTTGAAGATGATCTGTGTAGCACTTGGTTTGCACGCTATTGTACGAGCATATGTTTTCTGCTACAGTTGACAGGTGGTACTGATTTTATTGGAAACAATTAACATCAGGGTCAAAATGGTTGGATATTTTATTTTTCTGTTCCAGGTCTTGAAAATTGTAATTAAAAATAATAGACAGGTGTTTACTTTAATTTTTAAACTGTGTGCATGCCTGGTTGTGTGTGTAAATAGCGGTTAAACTAGAAGCACGTTATGCTGTTCATGCCTCAAAAGGCAAATCCACACACTAGAGTTGAAAAGCACTTTTGCTCTGAAGTGACACAAGACAGCATATACAGAAATTCAGTAGTATCTTTTAGCAGCATGGGGGGGGGACTGACTTGACTTATAGACAGATGAACCTCATTTATGAGGTGTGTCTAGCAAAAGCTTCCCCTCTGATAACTCCTGCATTTACGCAGCTGGTGTTTACTTGATCAGTTACAGAGTGATAAGGAAGGTTACAAATCCAACTCCTATCTAAGTTTGGTTTTTTTTCTTCCCCAGCAAATACTTAACAAGTAAGCACAGAATTGCATATTCTTTTTTCCTATTCTAAAGACTCCCCAAAATTTCAGTAGCTCCCAAAATCCTAGGCAACATTTCCTTTGAAAAATCTTGCCCTGATTTTCCCAAACTGACTAGTGACTTTGGCTTACAGAGAACAGAGCACCTGCCCTTTAGCTCTGTCATCAGGTGGCCCCCAATTGCCTGTTACTTGTATAAATAAATGTGTATAAATATCTTTCAAAGTTTCAAACTGTAGGAGATTTTAAGAGCTGCAAGGTCTGTTCTTTCAAAAAAAGTTTGTCTACTTTCTGCTAAAAGAGGTCTGGATTTTTGTGATTTATTTTTTTCTGCAGTCAACAAGGATGAAGAGAAGCGTGACTTTGCTAGGTGTTGAAATACAAAGGAAAAAGCCTCAAACAAAGAAGTTGTAGGAATGAGTAATAAGGGTAATACTAGAAGAATATTACAACTGAATTTTTATTTACAAGGATCTTTACATTTTTTGGTTTACTAAAATGAACCCTTTAAATTAATGACTAAGTAGAAAGTTAATATAATAGTTAATTACAGATTATTCTCCAGTCTGAAGCATTTGTGGACAAAATACAGACTAAATCGATACAAGTGCACTTAAAATACTGGTTCATCTAATGCAGACAGAAATGTGTTTAAAGTCCCCATCAAACTAAAATAACACCCAGTTTGTTCAAGCTTATTCACTTCATTGGGAAAAAATTGTACTAACTACAGACAAATCAATAACATGAAACTAACAGAAGAAATCTCTAAGCAAAGCTGGTCATTGACCTGCCATATTATGATCATTCCAACCAAAATGAATTTTAAAAGTTGTGCTGATTTATGTATTGGACCTCCTAAAACAAGAAGGTTGGTGTCTTGATGAAAGACATTGCCAGAGATTTGAGAAAACAAACATCAGCGTAATGTTTAGCATGAAACCAGCTTTAATAGCTACATTAATACTATTAATTATGTCCACAGCTCTGATTTCTTAACCAGTTTCAATACAGTATTATTATTATGATTGTTAAGATTTATTTCCTGGCTTAATGTCCTATTTTAAATTTTAATTTCAAGCCATTTTAAACTCAGCATATAAACTGTCAGTTCAGAAAGCATGTTCATTAAATTATAGAAACGGTCAGAAATTTTGTAATTATCTGAGCTAGAATCCAGCTTTTAAACCACACATCCTGATTTTTCCATTAAGAAAAACATGTACATGGGAAAAAGAAAAACCTCTGAATTTTATTTTAAGGGAATTTTATTCATAGGGATTATTTGCCTTGTTTAAGTTGATGGTATTTAATCTTGGCTATTACAAGCTCTAAGGTACTCTCCTTAGATGAATACTAAATCCCTGTAGTACTTCTGGGATTGGTGTACATGTGTCTGGCTGGCTCAGTCGCTCACACATACAGTCACACAACTGCTGCGTATGACTCGGCTGAGGACTCAAAGAAAAGCAGGCAAAACCTCTAAGACTCTCACAGACACCCTCCCCTATTCATGCCTCAAACTCCAGCAGTGTTACTGTTGTATGCAAGTTAAAATTACTCCCAGCTTGGTAGGTGAGGCAGCAGTCCCCAAGACCTGTTCCCTCAAATACAAATTCACACCTTAACCCAACAATGAATTCCCATCACATGGATCACCTCTGTCTGCAAGAAGCTAATGTGGCAATGAGGAGAAACCCCATCCAGGTGGGACAGTTAGGGATGACCTATTCCTTCTGCTTTCAGCCACAATGACCGGCTTTTCATCACCATGCACAGAGTGCTTTGTCTCTGCTGGTTTACAGCACTTAAAACACCCTGATCTTTTTCCAATCTCAAGTGCATGTCATGGCAGATTATTTTTAAGAATCCATAAAATAAAGCCAAACATTTTGCTTTAAGACGTAGGGCTTATCTTATGGCCAAGATAAAGTTTCTCCCTTTTGTGGGAACTCAGAATTCAGCAACATCACATCAGCATACTGAAGCGTAAGGAGGAATGTGGGAACACAAGTCTTTTCATAAATCACTGTGAGCTGTCCCTTGCCAGGCAGCTATCCCTTGCCTAGCACGTGATAACATAGTGACATTTCTTTTTTTTCCCCAGGATATTCTGAAGCCAATTAATCTGTTGCACAGATTAATGAGATGAAAAGACATCCTGACAGGTAGAAAACCTGGAACAACCATTTTGTCACATCTTCATATTTTAAATGTAAGAAGTGAGCATATGGTATTAAGAAAATTTTTATTGGTAAAAGCAAAGTTGTAGGTTGATAATGAATGAGTCCAGGAGCCCTGGTGTGATAACACATTGCTTTTGAGCATTGTACAGTTAAAACGCACTCCTGTTAATAAGACTCTCAAAAGTCAAGTTTTTATCACCTACTCGCACTGTTCTTGCAAAAATCTGATTCATTGTTTTGCAATAGCACCTCTGTTGGTGGATCCTAAGGAGTTTATGGTAGCTAATACATTATAATTTAAGCAGGGATATGCCAGATCAGTGCTATAATCAATTATTCTTACATTGCAACACCCACAAGCAGCAGGAACTACGGCTCAGACAATGATCCCAACGGACTTGATGCTTTTTATCTGTTTGAATGAGTGTTTTCACAGATCATATGGTGGTATCCGAGATGCTCTCCCAGACTCTGCTGGTGCTCACTGAAATTGAGTGCTTGCTTAGTTTCCGTAATTGTCTTTGGGGATTCAAGAAAACAGGTTGGAGTCACTTTCTTTTAAACAGGGGGTTGAAAACTTCATTTGCCACCCCTTTCATAACAGAAGGCCACAATCTAGCCAAAAAGAGGCAAGAAACCTCAATTGAAAAGTAATTCTTCTCCCATCCAGCAACTCAGAGGAGCTTTATATTCCATTTTCTGGCATTTTATATACTGGATGAGCCTTTTCCCTGATGTGGTCAAGCTGGCTGTGGGAACAGCAAACTCCACTCCCAAAGCTTGTCACCCACCAGACCACTAATTCATAGAAATTAAAGGCTTAACCATGTTAAATTTCAGCCCTTGAATAATACTTTGATGCAGAAGAATCTCCATTGTTGTTCCCAAATTTAAATCCTGATTTGTCTCTTGCCAACTACTTCAAACAGAGCTCCTTATTGAGAAAAATCAGGAACTGTGGAAAAGATTACATAGAAACTTTTACTGCCTATCCAAAAGAGCTCAAGTAATTGAACTATTTCCTCCCTAGAATCTGCCAAGGCAAATAGTCTGTATCATAAGATAATGATCCACATCTCAGACTAGAACGAAACTGAGATGAGAACAAAAAGAAAAAATGGATGTAGTCCAATTATTGTAGCTCTACAGCAGAGGAGCAGATAATAATGATATTCTGTTTATGTCAATAAATATGCTTTAATGATCCTCTGGTCAGACCTACGTAACATGGGCCATGAAACTTCACTTTGAATTCCTGCTCATGAGCTAATGAAGTGCTCTGGCTTAAGGGCACAACCTGTGCTAGGATAAAACCTTTTTGGCTCTGTCTTGACTGGAAGCCACACAAGCCTACTGTTTCACCTGAAAGCTTGTTATCAGGGATATTCCACCTCAAATTAAAAGAGTGCCTTATTTATTGGCATTTGCCTGACTCCAACTTTCAGCTACTGCCTCCTACAAGACCCCACTGCTTAGTTTCAGCACAAAATAAAATGCACAAATAAAAGAAGTCCTCAGTTTATGAACCCTTGTGTGGGAAATGTAAATCCACTGACACCACCTCAGAAGAAGCCCTTACTCAGTACACGTCTCCCAGCCTGAAAACCACCGCTTGAGCCTTTGATGCTCTCAACAGCTAAACACCAGCCATTTACTCTCTAGCAGACAAGGCACACTTTGCTGCTCCTGCATAGCTGTCAGCCCCTGCAAAGCAATGTCATGGTGACTCTCATTTCACCTGCACAGAAGTGCGCAATACAGCTCTTTGTTAAATGCACCATTATATAGTAAGTCAACCACAAGTGTCTTGAAGAGAACACACACCTCTCTGAGCAGAGGACGGGTGGAAAGCAAGCCACACTAATGGGGCTGCCTGAAGGGTGGTCTGGGCTCAAAACAGAGTCTTCCATACAACATGCAGGTTAAAGACCCACACCCACAGACCCAGCTGCTCTACATGGACTGGGGGGGGTTCAAAGCCTTCTGCAGCTGATGCACCATTGCACCCCCAACCAGCCAGCACAGCTCCCTAAAAGTACCAGGCTTTGGCAAGGAGGATTCAGACTGTGCTTCTTTGCTGCCCTTCCCCATACAAGGAAGCAAAACACTGGCTTTATGCAAGCAGATAGCATTTCTCTTGCTCCATGCCAGCTCTAATCCCATTTGAACATAGGCGCTATCAGCTTCCTCCCCATGCCACCCTGCGCTGCCTGTCTCCTTTGACAGTCCCGACCAGAGCATGCATGCTGCCAGCCTCCCTGTGAAAGGTGGCCTGTTCCACTTGAGCATAAACAAACCTTCTTCTGCCCTTCCTTTGGGTTTTTTCCCCCCAAAATCTTTCCTCTTCTTATGATACACTGCAAGTGTTGTTGCAAATAAAAATTAAAACAAAACCACCCACAACCCCACCAGCCCCCTTAAACACTTGCTCTAGCATCTTACATGACAGATGCTCTTTGGCCCAAGCGGGTCACAAATCAATACGCAGTTTTTGAGTTGATTATCTATAGCATTCGTGTAGGCTGTAGTGACTTAAAGCTGTAAAGAATGAGCTGGGGCTGTTTTGTCACCATCTATTATGTTGATTGTGTATTTATTCCTTGAAGCAGGATTCTGCTTAATGTTCTGTGCTTTGAAAAAGGCTGGCAGCTGGTGTAAATGAGTTATAGACCCATTTGCCACCAAATCAAAGCCCAGAGCCAGATCAAAGCCAGATAAAAAAATCATTTTTCTGTCACAGACTGGATGGCTTCTTCTCTGCCCTGTAAATAAAATTGATATTATTTCATCCAACTTCTATTTTCTCCTGATCAAAATATGATTATGTCTAATGCTATCCTGTCCAGGGCACTGAAGTTATACGAGATGTGAAAGCTTATTGATGTATTCAATTACTGGATGCTGCTCCATTGTCTGCTGAGCAGAGATGCTCAGTTATTGGTTCTTTAGAGCTGTACATTTCTGCCTAACAAAGTCATAACTCCCACAATTACCTGCCTGATGGATGGAAAACAGAAATATCTCACTAGTCCAATGCTGTTATCAGCTCTTCTCCATCTCTAAAATTGCTTTATATTAATGAGATTAGGGCTGTGAAAGAGGTATCACAAGATTTAATTATTTATATTTTTCCTCCTATGGTAGCAACATGTTCATGTTTCTTGATCTGCATAATGATTTTTTTATAGTACAGCGTTTCCACAGTAAGAAGTGGATGAAATGTGAAAAGCAATGAAATGTAACCTTTTAAAGGCTTATGTAACTAGGGCTTACATACCTATTTTCCCCACCATCTAGACATCCAACCCATTCACTACAATAGTTGTCACAAGGATCCTTAGCAGAACCTGCACTGAAAAATATGAGACACCCTTGCATTTAATTAGGCTGAAACACACAGGCTAAGCTCTCAGGAGCTAGGGTGCATCAGCTGCAGGTATCCATGCTATTTATAAACATACTTAATATCAATGACATTTTTCCCCCTATAGCTTTCCAGCAACAACTGTCCATGTTTTATAATGGTACTGAGTAATGAGTTGGCATATGCAGAATCCTGCTCTCCAAATGCCAATGCACTCTCACCTATACCATTTCCTAGGAAATCTAGTTGGAGGTTATGACCACTGATGGTGTATTTTTACCCCTGCCTTGGGCTTGTAAGATTATTTTTCATTAAATAGAAACACCTCTTACTATTTACTCCAATTAGACAGACAAGGAGAGGTATTTTCCACATTGTTGTTCTGAGATGCTATCCCTGCAGTAAGCATTGAGATTTTAATATAGACAATATAGCTGCGATACAACGCAACTGCCCTAAAGGCTGTTGAGGCTGGTTTTATGTTTGTTATTTGTGTTACACAAAAAAGCATCAGCTTCATCATCATTAAACAGAGCAAGTTTCAATCTCACAAGGAAGAAGTTATTGTGGAAGTGAAGCATGTGGCGATGACCCTGTAAGTACAGCAACCTGAAAAAAACCTGGTCCAAACTAGGCTGCTTAGAAGTGCTGCTGCTCCCTGAAGTCTGCAAGCAAAATATTTAACCAACTAAGAAATTAAATTTTCTCTCCTTAACATTTGGTAATAGGTGATCTCAGCTTGGTCCAGCACAGGGTGTAGTTTGATGCTGAGGCTCCCTTGGCCCCCTGGGAGCGATTAGATCATTTAGCAGCTCTTTTTGGCACTCCTGACTGTATTGCGTGCAGTGGGTGACATTTAATTCATCATCCTCAGCTCCCAGGAGGTGGAATTATGGAGCTCTTCAGAAGTGACCGCACAGCCCCACATCCTGCCGCTCCTCCCACCTACTTGTCTCCATCTCTGACTGACTGTCTTTCAAACAAAAAGGGTTAAAGTGTCACTGCCCCACAGATGATTTTCAGTGTTATTTCTCACTCTCAGCTCATCATTCTGTAGCAGCCTGACTGCTGTCACCCTCCTTTATTATATACAGCAGATGACAGGAGTAATCTTTAGTTCAGAGATGACAGTTTGTTTTATAAAATCTTAGCATGTTGCAAGCAGCATTACTTGGTATCACTGGCATATAGCTTGAGGTACTCGTACCAATGCCAGAGATAACTACATCTTCCCTTTAGACCCCACATTTATTTTGGATGCATTGATACAGCATTTTTGCCAGAGTTCAGTCTGTTGTAACAGATCTGCCTCCTTAAATGTTACACTTAAGAACCAGACTGCATTTCATACAGAAAAGCAAAATAAGCCTTTTTCAGATCAGAGTAGTTAAAGCGGTATAGATAAAATCCTGGGACAACAGCTTTGAAGACTAGACATCTGCATTTATTTAATGATTAATCTCTTTGGACTTGTACTTTTCTCCATATCTCAAATATTGTTTTCCTTCTTTACTCAGGAGCCTGTAAATCTACTGTAAGAAATTGCAAATCAAGATAGTTCATCGATATTTGTTTAGAAAGCATATATTATCATGTGAAGTGGAACTACTTATGACATTTTCAGAAAGCTATGAATAATCACACATCATTAAAACTGTCAATTGAAACAGTGCTTTACCATGACATTTTTAATACATGGCATAACTAAATGCAAAATCTCCCTAGCAAAAGGAAAAACACACCCAAAACTCAGAGTATTATACCCCAAAATGTTCAGTCTACTGTACCCTAGAAGTAAAATAAAGAAAAGGAAGGAGTTGCTGGCAAAGCCGACAGCAAAACCTCCATTGATTTCAGTTGCATCAGGTTTACTCCAGTTGTGGTAATTTCCTAAGGAATAAAGAGTATGTGTTACCCTTGGAAGGGAGCTCAAGGCTCCTTTTCTCACACATGGAATCTTTCAATAGCTCTACTTTCTTCACATTAAAAAGCTGCTTTATGTTGCCGAATTCAGAACATCAGCCTACTCTTTGTTAAAAAAGAAAACAGTAGTTTCACATAGCATACATGCTGGGAATAAATCCGTTTGTTTATAGAAATTGTTAGAGAGACAGAAGTGTGAGAAATTGAAAGAATAAAACTTAGCCAGCACAGAGCATAGGAGAACTGGTGTGCCAGAATTTGCAGCAAGTTGTCCTCATCCCCCATGTGGAGGGAGTTGATAGATTTATCACCTCTGCAGGCAATACCTACTGCATGTGAACTCAGTACCTCTGAAACACAGGCTGCCATTTCAAACGGCCCAGGAAACAGTCCTCACGAACACCAAGATCCTACTTCTTTCCAAACATGTCTGCTCTAAACAGGAAACCACTATCTAGGAAGAGGCAGTCATTTCCAAGGTGGTTTCCTAGTGACTAACAGGAAAGAAACAAAGTACGTAATACTGAACAGTGTTTCATATCCTGCATGCCAGGCAGTAGTATTTTGAGAAAGTTTCATTCCTGTAAAGCTAAACTGACTTTCTTCATTTAAAAAACTACTAACAGGGATGCTGTGTGTGCAGCTAACACTTCACTGATTTTTTTATTATCATTTTTTCTGAAGAACATGATCCAAATTCCAGTGGAAAGAGCAGCATTTTCATGTAGGAGCTACCCACAGGAGAGCACTCCCCACCTCTTCTGCAAAGCCTCTACCCTCTGCTATAAACATTTTCAGCCAGCATCGAAAACACTCCGCAACCTAGATGTCCGAGAGAACACCGCTGGCCAAATAGGGTTAGGAAACAAGGAAAAACCTATTTCTTTAGTATAACTACATGCACTGATGTTCCCATGTGGCTCCACTTGCATTCAAATTTAGTGAAGAGGGGGAGGTTGCATGAGTGCAGCAAACAGCTGGTCAAACTGAATATTTGAACCTTGAAACAAGTTCAAAGGTCTTCCTGGACCTACTCACTTCCCTGCATCCCAGCTCCTGGTCTTGTTTTCTTTTCACCCTCAATCACTCTTCCCATCAGTTTTAGCCCTGCTAATCTCCCTGCAACAACAGCATGAGTTGGCCACAGCTCTGGGACAAAAATGACTGTCTGCACATGCACACGTTTGATGTGAGCTTGCCAAAGACAGAATTTAAGTCCCTACACCTTTGTCCTAAAAAACCAAACCCAAGTATTTCTTTAAACAGAAAAGCAAAGACAAATCCGGTTCAACCCTGAACTAAATCATACTCAGCCAGACTGTGATCAAGTTGGAGTACTTTAGGCTGGATGGTATCGCTGAAGCTCATTTGCTCCACCACCATGCTCAAAGCATGGCCAGAAAGCCCTGCCCTATCCTCTTAAGCCTGCAAATATTTATAGTATTTATCGAAGAACACACGCCTATTCTCCATGAGACAACAACAAGTACATTCCTGGAATGAGGACACAGTATCTGCCAAATTTCAAAGGGCTACACTAGACCTTCATAGGAGAATTCAATTTTGACCTTAAGAAAAAGCACTGTTTCTCAATCTGCTTTCTGGCTAACTTTCACAGGGAACTTTCGTCCAAGACAGACAACTGATGAACTTCCTCTCAAGCTGGTAAGTTTGCCAAAATTACAAGCAACTGAAAATAGGGTGCATGTTACTTCCTGAGGCTGACTGTTCCCCAATGCCACTGTTTCCATCTTGCCTAAGAGACCAATTTATGTATTCTAAGAAACCCCCTCTAAATATTTCTCAATATTATGCATTTACCCATCTGATGGCTCAGACAAAATTTCCCCAAAACAGGCACTGCTATTAAGTAGCAGCCTTTCCAGTCAGATCATATTAAATTCTGTATTCTAAGTTTGAGAGTCATTTAACTTAGTTATTTTTGAAAGCCAATAGCAAAGTTACAGGTGGGTCTGGTTCCTGTATCTAAGAAGGTGCAAGATATGACAATATCTTGAGGTGAAGAAAAAAATGAGAAATGCACACACTGAAATAAATCCTCACTGATGCTTTCTGTATGCCATTCATTTCAGACCTAATCCAAAATCCACTGAATTCAGAAGAATCATATTCATTATATTTGGATAAAGCCGTTATTCGTGAAAAATACTTCTGCTTCCAAGCATGCTCTGATTAAACATAATACATCCACATCTCACAAGCAGAAAAGAGTCAAAGCAAACAAGCTTTATTTACAAGATGTATGCAGTGAATACCTAGGAATAAATAATCCCTTTGCTGAAATCAGGGTCAACTCACACATCAGAGGAACAGAAAACCAAGACTAACTCAGGAGTCAATTCATCTTCATTGTATGGTTTAGTCAGCTCTCAGTATAAACTAGCTGGACAGAAGTTGAGCTGGCTTTGAGTTCATTTGAATGGGATTATTTTATGGCACCGCAGAAAATCTGTAGTTTTTGGACAACGGAATCCAAGTTTTAAAAAACCAAACCCCTCCTTTTTTCCCCCCCACAGAAATTCCTTTTTCCCCCCAGAACATCACTAAAGAGCACACAGAGCAGAGCTTCCACTTTGACACCTGGAAGCAGGCAGGCAGTAGGAAGAACCATAAACCCCAAATAAACAGCCACGTTATACAAAACAGCATCCATCTGTGCTGCGTTCAGGGAACTGCTGCACTGTCCTCCACAAAAATTCAGCCTGGCTTCATGCCTGCCAACACAAGGATGGCAGGCAGCAAGCGATTAGTGCTCAACACTGGCAGCAAACGACCACACTGGCTTGCCCAGCCGTGCCCAAAATGACTGATAATTGCCTTGTACAATAGCATATGAATTACACAGAAACGTTGTCCAAGATGCCGAGGACACGTAGGATGCGCGGCTGCCTGGTAGCCATCAGCTGGAGCCCCGCATGTTGACGCTCTCCTTTCTTTAGGCACTTTATGGTGTCATTCTCTGCTGGCAACTGCTTTTCAGAGCTGCTGGCTTCAGTGAGGTTTTAGCATATTCATTAAAAAACTTGGATTAAAGCTACTGCCTTTCTGCCAAGCAGATCTGTTTGTGAAGGTAGTGCCACTGGTGGAGATATTTAAAAAAAAAATCAACCTTTCAAGCTTATACTGTTCAGTGATTTGTTCAAACAACTTCAGATATCAAATAGTTCAACAGAATATAGGTGAAACTTTATTCTCATTTACATTAGTACTATCCCCCTTGTAGTTTAACCCAGAGGTGAGGTCTGAGACTCCTGGATTTGTTTAGTGGCTGACAGGAAAGTTTTGATGCTCATTTTCTCCCTAGAGAATGGTCTGATAAAATGGTCAAATATACATCTCCCTTATAAATACAGTTTCCAGAAAGCAGCATGAATACTTGGCTTATTCAGATTAATTTTTTAAGTGTGCAATTTTATTTCTGCAATAACATGCAATGTAGTATTATTCAATGCTGTAAAACAGCATTCCCAGGATGCTAAATTACAACCAACTACACCTTTTGCTAGTTTAACTTAACATGCTCTAGAAGTGTCAGTGAGAGAAAAAATTCATTAGCAATTAAGTATTGTTGCCCCAGAAGTAATTAAAAATATTAATGATACTAAATGAGAGTACAATTGTACCTTCTGGATGTCCAGTCTGAAGCAGTAAAAATAAGCCATAAAAATAGAACATGGCAAATAGCTGGATTTCAGAAACAGCCAAAGATTTATTAACACAATAATAATATCTATTTCAACTCCTTTAATATAAAATGAAAGCTGTAGCACTTTCCAAAAAACAGAGTTAGCACCCAACAGCAGCACCTGCTTGTACACTTCGCTTCCGTATGCCAAATTCATATGCAGGAAAACTTTAAACTCATTCAACTTCACAACTTTAACAAAAGAAATGAACTCATGCCAGACCTGAAAAACATCTAAATCTGGTTCAAGTTCAGTGAAATAATCACATTTGATTTGTTTGCACTAAAATATTGCCTTTAATTCAACTCTCTTGTGGTATAGATGGTCATAAATTTTAAGCCTCAAGAGGTTTTTATAGCGTCATCCTTTTTAAAAACTGATATTCTGCTTTACAATACTTCTCCCCAAAATCTCACAAGCCATAATATTCTTAACCACAGAGTCAGTTTGAGGGGATGCAGTTCTCCAAATGAGCCTCTATTAAAATTCCTTGCAACTGGATCAGAGTATTTGGAAGTATTAGCAATAATCATTAAACCCAGCCAAAAACCTTTTGACAGAAATCTGGGGTTTTGACCAGAGAGAATATTTATGAAAAGTATGAGGTTTTATTTTAAAGGAGCTTTCCTTGGAGAAAGAACTTATTCTGATTGCTTGTGGTTTACAAAAACAAGAAGTTGACATTTTCTGCAGGAAGTACAGCATTTTCTGATTAGCTTTAATAGCCACCTTTGGGACATGCTGCAATTTATCCCAGCATTTGAAGTAGTTGAGTGTCATTAATTGCTATTCACTAGGGTATTCAAAGCACTTGGTACCTGGTAAATATGAGAGCTAGAAATCAGACTGCAGACCAGGACTCAACAACACACTCCAGCACACGACCAAAGGCTGAGCTGAACACAAACCTCTGTGCTTTGTTGGCCAGGAACCGTGCTTTGGAAACCCCAGCAGTGTGTCAGACCAAGCACTAGTTTAAGCATCTGATAGCAAAATGTGGGTCCATTATTTGGTTTTCTGGTTTCAAAAGCTAGGCATCTTTTTCATACATGAAGTGCTGCTAGAAAGTTTTCCAACTTTTTTCCCCTGTATCACACTTTTCTTTCTTCATGTTACTCAAAAATACTCCCTCCAAGCTAAATATATCTCAGCCTGATATTAAAACCACATAATTGTTACCCCTATAAACCAGATCTTGATAATGCCAAAGCTACAGTAATATGTAATTTTTGTCAAAAGAGTCACTTATTTCATTTCCCATCCTCGGAGATGTGCTCTCTAAGTCGGTTTCTGATGGAAACAAATGAAGGCAATGATTTGTCTTGAATAATAAAGCACCTGCAGCTGTTTGCAGCATTTAGAATGATGGTTTATCATTAGCAGAAACACTTATATATTCCAAGCACCCTACATGCCTTGCAGGTAGGACGCCAGGGTCTGTGTCATTTACCTTAGTTTCTCATCATTTTCCAATAACAAGAACATCAAGGATGCAGTACATACATCACCTGCCCAGGAGTCTGGATTCACTCTAGATAGTGACCTTTGCATAAGTCCCCTCTGCCCCCAGAAATGTCAATAGGAAAGATTTCCTTAGACTTGAATCATTAAAATCTATAGAGCAGAACTTTCTTCTGGGCCTGAGAGGCACTGAGCATGGTGGGAGCCTGGTCTGTGGCTGGGCTGGTAAATGCTGAATAACTTGAGCAAGGATTTTAAAGGCAATTGTACATGCAGATATTCTCCAAGCTGGCAAAGCTTTGAAAACCAACATGCCAGGTTTGTGTGTCTTTGTTCTTAACCATCCGAATGGGGTAAGACCTATGCATATATTCCTGTGCAGACCTGAGCATGAAGCAGCATTGATGCTGGGGAACTGGATGTGGGGCCATGCCAGGCAGCTGATATGGGAACTGGAAGCAGCTTTTACAGTGTAGTCATACAGCGAGCAACTCAACTTCATTCAAAATAGATTAGCTCATTACAGAAAACATGAGAATAAATTGCACAGGAATGACTGAGGGATTTTAAAGAGACTTAATGCACTCTAAAATACCATGAAGCTCCTGTATGACTAGAAAGGATGCATTTATAGCAGCACAATTTACAATTTAGAAAGTTCAAATAATTACACATGAATTGCTAAAATATTCATTAAAGGAACATAAGATCCCTTTACTTTATAGTATAGCTTTAGTTTTTCAGCAATTCCATAAACACAGCCAGGTGAATCAGCTACTTGTCAACACCATTCAAATCTTTGATCTATTAAGAAACAAAAACTCCATCCAGTTAGTGTTTCACATGGTTGCATCTTTGAGTCAGCGTTATCTCCAGCTGCAATCTCATAAGTTACAGCTCCAGTGTTAAATTAATACTAGATCAATTATTATAATTAACAAGATCAATAATAGGTTAACAATAATGCATTTTTCCTCTTAGGATAAACCATGCTACATGGCCTTAAGCTCAAACAGATCCACAGCTGAACACAGCAACATTAACATCAAGAAGACTCAGAGCACCAGGACAAGCACAGAAGAGCCTTTCTGCCAGTATTTAAATGAGTCTCTTCCCCCCTCAGTCTGACATCCTGGCTTTACCTAGGACAGACAGTAATCAAAGCACAAAAAAAATAACAGTTTTCACTACCCTCAATGTAGTCTCATGCAGCTGTGCTACAGTCTCCAAAATACCACTGCCCTGACCCAGCAACACACATCCAGAAGGAGCTGTACCTGCTATTCTCAGCATGATGGTAGCTACATTGGTTGCTGTGTCTCTGGGCATCCTGCATAGCTTTTGCTTGCTCAGTTTATTTCAGGTTAGACACCTCTGTCTTTGATTTCCTCCTACCCATGCAAGGATATTCCTAACTCCTCTGCTCCTACTCTTTTGCTCTCCAAGCCTCTGTTCCTTCCAAGCAGCAATACTCTCACAGACATTGCAGAGGATATCTTATTGCCCTACCAGTCTGACAGACCTCTCTCCACCCATCTGGAGCCTTACTGAAGCATGCTCCTCAAGCCAATTTTATATTTGCTGTATGCTATGCATCATCATCCTAGCCCACAACTGCTCTTTCCTGGAAGGCCTGAGGAATGAAGGAGGGCAACTGCCTAACCTCCTCTTTGGCAGTATGAGGCTCTGTGATGCAGAGAAGGGGAGTAGTTTTGGGCAAACACAACCAGTTTTCCCCAGACAGCTCAGGGAGATTGTGCAAGTGCCACCAGACACAAAGGAGCAACAATCTGCAGACAGCAAGACACCGCACTCTCTGGCTCAAAGGCTGATTTTCGTCGTCAGGAGATTGCTCAGCTGTATTTGCACTTTCAGTCAGGGCATGGGAGAAGAGCTGAGAGCTTATGTTCAATAGCCTGGCAGTCTAGTGATGGTCCTCTCCTGATTCCTCCACCTTCCCCTGCCAGGGCAAGGTGAGGTCTCTGGAGGGACCTGCTGGTCCAGTAGCCCCTACGCACGGGCACTCCAGCCCTCAGATGCACCATCAGGGCTCCTGCAGCAAAGGCCAGCAGTGCTGCATGCTTCTGGGTCGGCATTGGCCTCCTGTTGGCTTTCTGGCCAAAGCACCCTGTCCCACTTGATACAAGCCACAGTCTCTGATCTTCTTTCTGTTCCCACAGAGATGGTGTGACCACCAGCTGCCTCCATCACCCCCCACAAATGGGCACAGAGAAGGCAAGAGAGTAGGGGACAGGCTCCTGGGGAGGGGCGAGGGGCTGTGCAGGACTGCCACTTCTCCAAGATGCTTTGTGGAAACCAACCTCAATGCTAGGAGTGGAGCTTCATGGGCAAGTCTCTTGGGCCACATCCAGAAGTTGAGGGAATGGCTCCTCTCCCATGCTTGGAAACAGCCACACTCATACATGGAGTATTTAGGTTTCTCTCACTTAACACCACCAACAACAAATGATAGGGGAAACTCTCCTTCCTTCATTCCCCTCTGAAGAAACATGAAATCATAGAAAAATAGTGCTTGAGAAGTCACCTAGTACATGTCCTCAACCCCAAATCAACATCAAATCTATTCTGAGTGGATGTTTGTCTAATCTAGCCTTTAAAAAGCTCTGAGAATGGAGGTATTTTTTTTACCCTGCTTGGTTAGGCTATGCATAAAAAAGTTAAGAGATTTTAGGTAACAGCATGCAAGCTGCTACAGCAAATTTTGCAAGCCTGTGCACAGGGCTATTATCCTATTCCAATATTATTGGCCTTTTGCTGTGGGTTGCTGAACTAATATGAAACTTTGATTGAATTTGTGCTGCCAGTGGAAAAGCTAGAAATCAGTAAACACACTAAGAGCAGACCGTGTCTGCAAGAGCACCAGGCAAAGGACTGCCACAGGGAAAGAGAGAAAAGCCTTGAAGAAATGCTTCAGAGTGAACAAGCTCTGCTAAGCCCTCCAGAATTGCTGTGGGAATGTTTGCCCTTCATCACAGGGATCCCTGCAGTGGTTTGAAGCCAGTGGGTAACATATCATCTAACTGCCATTGAAATGAGAGCAGAAAGGAGAAGAAAAGCAGAGAGGAAGAGATAATTTCAGAAGCTTCGCTCACACCAGTAAGGGTTTTCTGCTTTATGGAAAGTATCACATTACCTCAGGTTTCTTATACAACTGGAGCTTTCTACACAGCCTGTCAGAGATTACAGTTTGGGTTTATTTCTATGCAGTTGCACATGTCTTTGGCACGACCTTGAGAGCTGTCATTCTGCAGCAGCCGAGTTTCAGGGAATTGGCTTGGCTGAAGCATACCATCTGCAAGGCATTTCTTGTTTTCCTTCCACAAGCCTCCATCAACCTGTGTTGAGGTTAGTTACCAAACACATACAAGTTTTACAGAGCTCACATAGTAGCTTTGGCCTCCCAAAGACCTTTTCTCTTGCATTAAAGCTCTCCAAGAACATTTTCCATAGCCCGAGATGCACAAGCACCACTTCCTTCAAGAAAAAGGAGAGCTCATGGGGAATGCCTAGAGGCCATGCTATCCCATCCCTGGACAGGCATACAAGCTCATTGTGCCAAGTGAATCAACACTAAATATTACACACCAGCAATGGCTCCATCCTTGCTCTCAACCACCACAAGGGACCTCAACCTGTGTTCAGTTTATCCTGAAAAAGTGCATACTTCAAAGTAGCATTGCAGACAGACATGAATGCATACATCTCTTTTCAGTCCTTAACCAATGTCTTCAAATGGATGTTTCATCTAAGCATAGACATATCCCATAGGATTGTCTGTTAAAAACCTAATTTTTCTGAACCAGTGTAACAAAACCAAGAAAGAAATAGCAGAGGGGAGAAGAGTCCCTTACTTGTCACACTGCAGCCATGACACAGCAGGGCAGAATTCTGTCCCTTAAAGACAATACAACCAGTATGCGGGCAGGAGTTCACGGTATACCAGAAAATAACCGCATGGAGAAAATACAGTTCAAGTGCTACATTTGCAAATCTCTGCAGGCATCTAGAACCCAGTCAAGCCTTGTCATAATTCATGCAGTCACCCCAGAGACTAATTATCACCTTCACTA
Source organism: Gavia stellata (assembly GCF_030936135.1). Classification (NCBI taxonomy): domain Eukaryota; kingdom Metazoa; phylum Chordata; class Aves; order Gaviiformes; family Gaviidae; genus Gavia; species Gavia stellata. The sequence continues at coordinate 7,747,673 of NC_082611.1, read as the reverse complement.
TTATTTTCAGTTGTTCCCAAGCAATGACTGTGCATGAGCAATGTAGAAGAAAAGTTCTGAATTATTTACAGTACTCAAACACCTTGACAAAAATGCTAGCCCTTTTCATGTTCATGCTAGCTCTTAGATTAGGAGCAGAGAGTGGAAATTATGATTGAGAGCAGAAAGTGTCAGGACAGAGATTAGGATTCCATCTTTTTTTAGCCACCTGATCAGGCTTGAATCATGTTTTATTTTTCACATATCAAGTCTCACACACTAGGCTTCAGGAGATCTGCACTGAATTCCCAGCTTTTGTACAGATTAATACAGCTGTGACCAGGACATTTCTCTATGACTCAGTTTCCCACACATGAGAAAGAAGCTAATTTTCAAAATAGGTCATTAAGATAAAATTAATAACATTTGAATTGCTTAGCTATTATTGTGATAGTCTATGTGAGCAGAAAAATAGCTTAAGGCAGTGTTCATTTAGAAGAGGGTGTAGGGCAAACCAGCTTTCTAGATCAAAACAAGCAAATCTAATTTCAAATCAGAAAAGTATTTTTCAATTTATTTAATTATCTTGCCATTAATGTTTCCACTCTTTTTTAAAGGGAGCATGTTCAGTTTCCTGAAGTGATTCTACAGAAGCCTCTTTTAAACCTTAATTTCTCTGAATGAACCAGCCAATTTCAGGACTAAATTATGATTACAACTGCCATTCATTCAGAAAAGCAATTTAATTTTGATCAGGACCTACCTCTCAGCTTTGAATTTAAATTAAGATAGGCCACAATTTTTGAATGTAGTTACTTCTAAAAATGGAAGAGATCTTGCTGCACGCAAGAGACACATGAACTCTTACCATACCAAAAATTCATGTTAGATAGTTGGTACTTGAAACGCAATTCTCATTAAAATGGATTGTAGCATTCACATCCTGGAAACATGAAGAATAGAGACTAATGGATTAATCCATGGAGAGCGCCATGATGTTCTTTACCTTGTCCCTGCTAGAATAGGCCTCCCACAATCCTTCTTCCTTCATTCCACTTCTAACAAACAAGGATGCTCTACCTGAAAAGAATTCACTGAAATCTAAGTGCCCAAGAATCCTAAACATTATTCTCTCTAGCTGTATAGTGTGACATAGGTAATGGCACATTTGACTTCACTCCAGTAAGTCCAAAACTACCTTATCTTATAATATCTGCACGTAAGAAAAATCTACATCTGAAAAATACGTTTCCAATATTTACATTAGATACATTATAAATGTTTCCAATAGTTACATTAGATACATTATAATGAAAGTGCACCATAAAAATAAAAAAGCCCGCACCCATGAAAAGTCTCACTTGCATAATATTAAACATCTGAGATTAGGTGGAATCAAATCTCATTCTTTCCAGCTGTAGTGATTTTTTAAAAAATAATTTCAAGTGATAGCATTTATCATGTAGTTTTCTAAAAGGAGAATACATTGACTTGTTCACTGTATTTTAAAGCTCCTGTGATAAAGCCAGGAATTAGACATTTACATGTGAAAAGTTCTGCAGAGGAATGCTCTTACTTATGCCAGTAATTCTGCTAGCTTCAGCATAGTGACCAGTAAATAGAGGTTTCAACATCATACACATTTCTATTACCTCACCAATCATCTGTCTTAAATATAGCCATCATAGATGCTAACTGTATTCAGAGATCAACTCTATAAAGGTCACCAAAGTGATTAAATGACACAGTGTTTCAATAGCAGGTGACTAGACTCATTGATGTAGGGGATCACTTTTGGTCCAACGTTCTTGATTTCATTGTCCATCACCTTGGACAAAAAAGTCAGTATCTGTGCTACTGTAAAACTGGTTTTTCATCCACATTTCTGCTTTGTTGCTAGAACACAGAATTCTAAGACCATAAGGTACCTGGAGAGGTCACAGAGGTCATACAGATCAGACATAAGCGTGATTCATGCTTCATGGCATCTGTGATATAATGTAACTGCTTCCAAGGAGAGAAGCTGTGGAGCCTCTCTCAGACAGGACATACCTTGGCAACCCTTCCTGCAAAGGATGCTTTTCCTACTGCCTAACTTGAAATCTTCCTTGTTTTAATTGCTTGAATATCACTAGGTTTATTTGTTGTGGACATGAAGTAATGACCTTTCTCCTTAACAACAACTCTATGCAACTAAAGGTCTCTCCCCGTCTTTTCTCTGGGCAAAAGAACCTCTCTTTCGCTCTTGTGTTAGAGGTCATGTTTTCCAGATCCCTCAACATACTCATTGCTCCCCCCTGGATCCTCCCCAGGGGAGGCACATCATTCTTGCAGTGCTGTGCCCATGACCCTTATCTCCTGTATGCTGCCTGCCAATACAAAAGTGATACCCGACTTCTCAGCAAGTTATCCAGGTTGGTCACAGCCCTGAAGATAACCTGTCTCCTCTTTTCCCAAATGCGATACCAAAAGCACCTGATCACTACAGCTGCAGATTAATAAAACAGAAGGGAAAATTCAGCTCAGACAGAAGAAAGATTAAGATAAGAAACTTTAAAATGGAATCTAATAACATTGACTGATTTTCTCCTCCAAACTTTCTATGCATAACCTCAACAGCTTCCTACAAAGATCCCTGTAGGCCACTGCAAAAATCTCCTTTTTCATCATGGTTAGCTTGGCATCTGCTCTATATTGCCACTTCCCAACTCCCTTCTTGAGCTTTTCCATATATCCTTGTGCAGAAAACTCAACTTCCCTCCAGAATTTTCTCCCAAAGAGCATCCAGTTCATCCTCATGAAGTAGCAGACGCTTCTTTCCTCTCTAGACTTCACCTGGCCCAAAATGCAGCAGTCAGTACAGCCTGCACAACCCACCATCCTTTCAGCTGTCCAGCCACACCCATTGTAACCCATAATAAAAAGCTGTATACACTGATTCATGAACATATAAATCAACACTTCTATCTAAAAGAGCTATGCTCACACATCAGGTAGGTTAATAACCTAGTGGGAAGATCTGGGGTCAAGATGTGTCTGCCAATTTTGATACAAGTTCTATCCAGTAGATCAAAGCTTCTTAAGCTTTGGAAAGAGCTGGGTGTTTTCACACTGGTGAACAACCTCATTTTGGAGGGGTCTGTAGTGTCCTAGCACAGACCCAGCACAATTAATTATGAGACCTGGATTAAAAAATCTGCCTAAGATCAGGAAGTGAACTGCAAAAGTCTGAATTGTCCTTAGGTAAAGGTTAGCTAGCTCGGCAACACTGGCTGTTTGAGCCATACCTATGCAGAAGATCTACAGAGGTCTCTATCCCTCAAGCAGATCTTGAGGGTATTAGGAAAGTAAATTAATGCTTAATATCACTCTCCTCCAAAAACATCCAGAACAGCCCTGGAATATTATGTAATTATATGGATAACACCAAAATGACCATTATTTTCATCCTGACTGGACTGCAACATTACATGGAGGAAACGTGACTGTGTCTATTCAGTGTTATGTTTGACATTGGGATTATGCAGAGGATGCCTTCCAAACAGCCTGTGTAAACCCTTTTCTGGTAAAAGTTGGATAGCATGATGTGCTGTTGGCCTTCAAATCTTACTAAGCAAGCTGCATTAACAGACAGAGGTGGCTAAGTGTACATCAAAAGAGAATACTTAACTTGATTTAAAATTTTGTCTCAAGCATGTAGGATTCCAATTAGCAAGTCACTGCATAAACAAGATGCACCTCTAAAAGTGAGTATTAAGTGTGTGACTGTAGTTCAACTGAGAACCTAATTCTACTTCTACCAGATTTTTGCCCTGCAGCCAGACTGAAAGATTTAGGTCAACCTTAAAGAAAAAAAATAGTGAAGATTTTGATCACAGTTTACTGCAGATACTCTAGATCATTCACAACTTAATTTCAATTCACTGCCTTTCTTGTAACACCAGTATTGAATACTGGGGTAAAGTAGTAACTTTACTGTAAGGGAACTGCAGTTTCCAAACAAAGAATCTGATTTTTTTCAGCCCAGCAAATGGCAACTTACAGTAGTCCATTTTCAAAGTATTAAGAGCAATGAAGAACTGTTTGAAGATTGCAGCACTACAAAGCAATGAAGCCTTCCAGTGCCTTGCTGGCAGGAGCAGTACAGAATTCAACAACTAAGCAAATGCAGCTTCAAAAGAAGAAATAAGTCCATAAAGTCCTCTTGACTTTTCTATAGAGGTGGAATTAATTTAATTGCATCAAAAGGAATCAGAGTTCCTATCCCACTTTCCTTGCCAGTAGTGACTTTTGAGAAGGAGCAGAAAGGAGGGGAGGAATTGGAGAAGTGGCATAGAAACAGAGAGTCCTGTAACTCCAGAAAGCGCAGATGGCAGGAATGGCAGATTCAGTCTGTTTTGCTTTTGTACTCTCTCTTGCAGCAGTGTTGGTATCGGGGTACTTTAATCTCTACACATCAGCATCTCCTCTCCATCTGTGCTTCCGTTCACTTCTTGTGCACACCAAGGGGAATGGGGCTCTCTCCCTCACTGGCACAAGTCTACATTTGGTATCTTTAAAGCTAATAATACAAGTGAGCTTGAAACTCTTAAACCAAGAGATTGGGAGTGGTTGGTGGAATGCTACTCCACACAAATGGCAGCACATGTGTACAGGGCACTGCTCTCACCTTACTAGAAGATGCAATCAAGTGCAGGTCTGGGTACAGGCAGGCAGGAATAGGGTCAGCTAAGTGTAATACTACACAAATCCTTCCAACTTTTTAATCATCACTGCTACCAACAGCAACTACTGTGATGCTGGAACATGTTACAGCACTTAGATTTAAGGGTGTAGTTGTCGGGGAAGAGGGCTCTGCTCACACTCCATGGCACAGAGTAGAAAGGAATCTTATTTCTTAACCTGAAGACTGAAAATCTATCCAAACTACCCAAGAAGATTTTGCCAATAGGTTTTTATTACACTGCTTATACCTTTCTATATAGATTATAACTAAGACGTTACTATGTGAGGCAGTTAACATTACATCATTGCTTAAAAGCAAACACTGGTTTTAAAACAAATATCTTGGCCCATCATCTTATATTTACTTTTGAGAGAGTGACTTTTAGTTGAAGACACTTGTGTGCAGCACAAGACAGAATCACAGTCCAAAAATGGGGATTTTATAATTCAGAACTGTTCCACATGGCTGCCCATTCAATACATGTAATTCATTACCAAATCCCAAACCCGCTTGCTCATAGTCATGTACCAGCTATGGGTTGGATTTAATTTAAAATGGTATTTAAATGGCCACTAGCAGCATTTAAATATGAATCTATAGAAGTTTGGCTACACAAAGTCCAATTAATAGTCCACATATCTAATCTAGAGACCCCATTCCAACACCTGTTTTGTATTTAACAGCAGGTCACAGCTATAAAGGTTGATGAATAAAACAAAGTCCTGGGTGAATATGCTCTCTGCATTGAACTACTAGCAGATGAACTATTAATCCCATGATGAAATTAACAGGGCATTTGTATTATCTTAAAAAGAATATAGTCTTTATGTTCATAATTTGCTTTATTTTGCATTCCATTAACAGCACAGATTTATTACCTATCTTGACTAGATCTGATACTACTCAATCCCTTCCAAAAAAGCAACTTTTAAATGTCTGAATCAAGTAGTCTTTTAATGGTGTATTTTCCCAAAAAAGGTTTCCACTGGAGTCTTATAGATCTCATGGAAAGAGCTTTATAAAACTTGGAGAGCTAACAACAGAACCAGTTAAAGAATGTTCCCTTCATTTTGGTTTCTGGTCACTTTGGTCAATCATTAACTCTAAGACAGGAGAATTATTTAGCCTTGACTGCACTAATCCTCCACAGTGAGCATTCTAATTCTACAATGCTGTGTCAGAAAGACACGAGGAGCAGACATATGGCCCTCCTTAATGAGTCTGCCATCACCAAGGGGAAGTCCATGCCTTTGGCATTGATTCCTCATCTGGAGGACTAGAACAGCTGTTCTGCCTGACACAACACTCCCGATCCCCAATCTGGGGAATGAGACAGGCCCACAGGTGAAAAGCAGGTGCTGCTTTTGGTTACATCCCACTGCTACAGGACTTGCTGTTATACTCCTAAGATGTATGCAGGGCAGTTGAGTGGCAAGAAGCCACATGTTTCAAGCTAGTTATGTGAGCACATAGGCATGGATGCCTGACACATGTCAAGCCAGGAAAAGCTCCAAATACTAAGTGATGGAGATACTGCCAGCCTGCTCCAGAGCAACACGTACCACTATATACCACTTGGTCTGGGAAAAAGAATGGATTTCTTTAGCATGCCTAGGCATAGCCAAAGCAAGTCTAGAGACTGAAGTGAGCTTAGACAGCTTGCACCTCTCAAAGTACACTCTTATTCTTCCATCCATCTGATCTGAACATAAGCAGTAGAGCCCTCTATTTCTAGATTAGAAGCAGCCAGCTAGACATGTGCCCTCAAAATTAAGTTACAAATTCATGATGAATATTATGAATTATGTTTATAAATCTGTTATTATATTTGTATGGGTACACATACATGAAATTATAATCCACACCACTCTAGGGGAAGAACACCTAGAACAGAAACCTAGTGACACTCCTCCTGAACTTCTGTCCCTGTTAGTGACTGTTACCTGCACTGTAGCTGACGCACTTAATACTTGTCCACACTTACGCATATACCAGAACTGTTATCCTAAAAAACAATGCAAGAAGTGGACAAAATCTTAACTTCAAAGCAGCACCTAATCTGCAGCAAAATAGTGCACTTTGGTTTAAATCAAACTAGCCATTCCACCTAAAATACATACCTCAGTCTGAAGTACCGTGCAAATACAATACCTGTAAGGACTGAAGTAACTATATATAAGGCAAAGTCAGGAACAATAAAAACAAGGTTCTACTGAAATGAAGATTTGGTAAATTGGTGTAAATCAGGGGCAGGTTCTTGCCTATTTCTATTTATCTGTGGAATTCCCTACAGGCAAAAGTGCCTGAGTTATTCCATGCGTGATTATGTGATAAAAATGAGAAAGATATTCTGTACCAACAGCTCCTTAACATGTCTGCATCACTGAACAGTATGGTGAAGGCAGTTTAGATTCAAGACCTATTACTTATTTCAGGGCATACCTGGAAACACAGAAATTACCTCACACCCCACCCCCCCATTTCCATCTATTGACATAAAGTTCCAGCATCACATTTCTAAAATATCTGAAGAGCAGAGCAGGAGGCAGTGTTGTCTTCAGAGAAGTAAAGCATCAGAGTAACAGAAACTCAGGCCAACCACTGGCTGGATTTGTTCAGTGTTTGGAACGATCGAGTGGAAACAAAAGGAATTTAGGGCCTGGAATTGCTTTTGATTGTTATTTTCCAAATAGAGCATGAAAAAACCACAAAAGAAAAGAATTCATTGGGAAAGATGCAACACTATCAGTTTTGGATCAAAATCATTGCCTGGTTACAACCGAATATGTTATTCAAAATCATAGTCAATGAAAAGAGCTCAAACACCCCTTTTCTTGTAGGTGCTCTGCTGAGGTTTTTATTCAGTGCAATTTTACTAGTTTAGTGAGGATTTTCTAATAATCTTATTGAGGGGTTTTGTAAAAGTTAAAGGGGTAACCTGACATCTAAATCAAAAAGATTTTGAAATTTGAAAAAATGAAAGCTGCTTTTTTTTTTTTTTACAGCTCCTGTGTATTCTGACAGACAAAAATGAAGTCAAAATACCACATATCACTCATGCCCTGCAGTCTGAAGTTGAAGGCTTAAGATTCAGCCCTTATCCTGCAACACTCATAGTCAGGTGTGTACAAGCAATTCCCTTTGGATTCAGCAATGCTCAGCCTGGCAGTTTGGGGTCTAGTGTGTGCAAAGCACCACCTGGCTCATTCTACTGCAGCAAATGCCAGTGTATCTGGCAGTCAGAACCAGAGTTTCTACAGAGAGTTTAACTATTTCTTTTCATTCTCTCCACTGCAACTGGGAAAGAGTTTGCACTTTGTTAGCCTGGACTACCAACTGCTTTGGTGCTAAACCCATACCCCTATCCCTCCTGACCTGCCATATGCTCAATCCCAGCACTCATTGTGGCTGTCGGACAGTGAAACTCAGGTGTTTACAGTCTTCATCTCTCCACCTACAAGCCCTCTTTTCTACCGTAATGACACCATAATGCATCTAGACTGGGGGTAAACCATGTGGAAAGCAGGAGCTCCAGGGCTGTTTAGACATTGCTCATGCCCTCTTTCACTTTTTAAGTGGAGAGCTTGGAGGACACCTGGAATGCAAATCCTCAATACCAAAAAAGTTAGTCCCTGACATTCTTGGAGAGCAGCTGTGCAACATTGCAGAGGCACGAGTGGAGGCTGCAAGTACATAAAGGCACTTTGCATGGTCAGGCACACACATGAACAATGGGGTTCATGCTTTCAAATGTTACCATACACTCCCATCACCCTAGTTCTGTCCAAGTTTGGTTACAAGGAACACATCTGATCTGGAGGCTCTAGAATTGCCCAAATCTTACTTTTGTCCTAACTCCCTACTGGGGAATCTGTGGCACCACGAGAAGAGATTAATCTAAAATGGCAAGGGGCACATATTCCCAGAGAACACAACTGAAGTCCAATACAACTGCTGACTCAAAACACTTCCCAGCTTTTGTAGCAACACTCAGTTTGTCCCTTCAGCCCACTGCATGATTGCCCCAAAGTCTCCTTAGCAGTAATGGCCAGCTGGCTCTGATGGGAATGCACTAATACTCTGCTGGTACTCAAGACCAGAATAAAACCCTCCTCCCCCTCACCAAAAAGAAAAAGACAGAGAAACAGGGTCTCCCATAGGAACACAGGAGATAAGTTTCTAGTTACAGCCTGGCTTGGCAAAGAGAAATCACAGCTCTAGAGCAGAAAGGAAGAAGTGAACATGAAACTTATTACCTCAACTACACAAGGTTATAAAAGGCAACTGGCCTTTCCATTCCTTCAATAATATCAACAAATATTCAGTCTGTTAAAAATTGGTTGGTGCTTAGCATGAAAACAAAAAGCAGTATCATACAGGTTAAAGTGATGATTTAGAGCTGATACAGCTGCACCATTTCACTCTCTGTGGCTTTCTAGTTCATGCAAACTTCTCAGGCCACAGTGGTCATCACACATGGACAGGGTGGGGGGGATAAGTTCTTTACTCCACTTAGCTAACTTAGATTTCAGACACCGATATGCAAGGCAATGATAGCATTTCCAAAGAACAGGAAGACATCAAGTATTTGAACTGCAGTAGTCTCGTATCATTGAGGAAGTTTGGTTTTTTAAGTGCTAAAACTATATAACAGCACAGCCAATCTGAATCTTTGCAGACTTGTAAGTAGGTAGCTATAAATTGCAGCATATTCTGTTCTTTACCAAATACAACATTAAGCTGACAAATTATACTAATACAGTATGATTTCAAGGTGTAACCACATTTGCAGCATGTGTAAATTTCTCAAATAGAATCCGATGTTTGCTAATATGGTACGATCTAAGTTAATAAGATCAAATTATGTCTGATCATACTACATTAGTAAATGTCACATCAAATTAGTCATTTTCAGAATTATAATGAAGCACAGAAAGCAACCAAAAATAACTTTTCCAACACAAGTAAGCAGTGCTGAAACTGAAAACTGAGCTAAATACCAAGCCCCTAGAGAATGCTTTTTGAATTCAAGACTGAAAAGAAAATTCAGCTAACCTTATTTCAGAGAGCTCTCATACATGATTTAAATCATGGTTTGAGTCACAGTAGAGTCTTCTCCAAAGGTCAATAATAGGGGCTGGAGATAAGATCAAGAACTAGAAGTTGGCAAAATTTCTACTGAAAGGCTGTTAGTTCAGGGGTAGTCATCTTTCTGCAGGGTTGCGCTCACTGCAATGGTTCCAAGTAGGAAAATTCATGAAAATCCACTGAACAGAAGTTTTGAAAGAGAAAGCACTTTAAATAAGAAGTTGCTTAAACCGTTATTAAACTTTCTTCCTTTCAAGTGTATTATATGAACTGTTATAATAAGTCAGGCCTCATAAGATTTTATTTTTCTTTTCTGTTACTGAAACTAAGTACCTGTCAGGTATACATGTGGTATAATCTCATTTATTTACAAACATAGTTTGGTTTCTTTGAACACAGTAGGAAAAACAAACAGCTTCTTGGCTCAGAAAGCCCTGAGTCCCTCCTCAGCAAGTTCCTCAGCCTGACGTCCCTGGCCACACGCTGATTTCAGAGCCACAGTTATCTTTTTCCATGTTCTTCCGCCAACTTGGAAAGCTTCCTACAGATTTCCTCCATGTCCCTACATCTAAAGGTAGGGAACAACTCTTGAAATGCCCACATTAAAGCTGACCTGTCATGCAGCAGAGGCTACCCAAGTAGGGTGCCTATAATCTCAAAGCCTACTCTAAAAATAGAAGGCTGAAGTCAGTCCTGTCAAGCCTCAAGGATGTCTTACACAACCTTAGCCAGAACCTTTAGCAAAAGAAACCCTGGCATGTGGCAGAATCAGAAAGAGCAGGAATTTGAAGGAACATTCAATGGCCCCACATTCACTGAAAACATAGGAAACATCAACCTCTCCAAAGCTCCCCATCATCTATTTCATTGTAAGAGCGCAATGAAAAGAGGGGAAAAAAAAAATCAACTCAAGACAGTCTAGTAAGGGCAGCATAGGACAAGAGAGATTTCTTTAGTAAGGCTGAGCACAGTATCCCTGATGGAGAGGAATTTTTCCCCTATGCCACCAGGTAAAGCAGAGTCTAGGATTTTCCCAGTCCATTGTATCAATTCCAAGAGACAAGACTTTTGTCCCTTCTGATGAACTAAGAGACTTTGGAAGGGAACAAATAACTCAGTAAAGATAGAAATGAAAACACTGAAGTAAAATATACCCAGCTATCTAAGTCTTCTGGATAAATTACCTTTATTCCCAGCTGAATAAATTAGTGCCAGCTGAAAGCATTACAAGCTCCAAGCAAGATGCATTTTTTGTGTACAGCATTTAGGGAACTGAAGGCTAAAGTGGTGGTGAATACCTAAGTTAACAGTTCATTTTTCTAAAAAACATAAAATTTAAAACCACACTAAACAAGATGTCCACTGTTGAAAGGAAGATTTCTAGCTACTTTCTCAGAAGGTGGAACATATGTTCATTACTGTGACCTGTAGTGTTTAATGTTGATTTTCTTGATTTAGCACACACTGGCATATGCTTCAAAGACCATTTTTCCCTACAATGGCTTTAGCAGCCCCTATTGCTCATGACTTTTGTTTACTTGCTTGATATTTGTTTCTTTTTAATCCAAGCTGTCCGCATGAATTTTAACTCAATTATGGGTGTTTATATAAGGCAGTCTGTTCAGGGACAAAGTTGTTGATCCCCAGAGAAAGCATTGTTCCTATCCTGTCTGTATTTCAGCAGATTAGGTTTAAACCAGACCTATCACCAAAATACACTTATTGGAACACAAGCTTTACATGTGTTTTGGTTTGAATGGAGTTACAATAGATCAGCCTTTTTTTATTAGTAATTATGAATACTTCTGTTGGATTCTGGTATGTCAGTGGACTAGGAACCCTTTCTTGTCTTTAAGCTAATGTCTACATTATTCTGCATTTTCTTATTCTAATCCTTCCTCTATCCTAGAAGATTTTAGCAACATTTTACTGTCATTCTGTTACGAAACTCGTTTTCCCTTGAGCATGTGGCAATTTCATTAGGTACCTGAGGATCATATAAAAAAATAAATCAAATAGCAACATAAGCTCAGCCAAAGAAAAAACCCCACATTTTACTTAGCTCAAGACAAAAATAAAAGCACATGGGAGGAGGAGGGGAAAGAAAGAAAAATAAAGGAAGCATTATTTGCTGCGTTTTGCTTAACTCCTTCCTGGCTATATTTTGTCATGGATCTCGGATGGTTGTGCAGAAGAAGCAGCCACGCAGCTCACTCCTGCTTTACAAGCCCTTCTCCAGGCTGCAGCCTGGGACAGGGCACTCCTGAGGCCAGGAGCATCCCCTGGAACTGGCAATAGGAAGTCTAACTTAAAGGGGGCAGCTGTTCACTATTTCTGTATGGATGTCTTTACCTTTTTCACATGGAAACACAAACTATGTCCTACAGCGATGTCTTTCCTCCACCTTGCACTCCCCCCAAAAATATCTTCCTTCTGGCTGAACACAACTTGAAAGAAAAGTATTGGAGAAAGCCAAGCATAATTACACAGGACTGGACCTGATGACCCTGGAGACCCTTCTGATCTTTTCCCAGGGAAATCAGCTCAGCTAATCCCAGAAAAAACATCTTACAGTAGCATGTTTACAAACTATCCTATAAACTCCTGTCTCAGACCAAATCAGACCACCTGGGTCAGTCTAGATGGGACAGGAAGACTTTCCAGTGTTTTAACAGGACCACTAAATATCCTTCTCACTGTATTAAGTCAAACAAGAGGTTCCTTCTTCTTGGGACCTGTTAATAACATGCTTGAGCATTTTCTGAATTATTATTCAGCTATACATGGACATGACTGATGAGAGACATCCTATTGACCTCTGTTTGTAGGACCCAAGAGCCACTCATATTATCACCTCATTCACATTCATCTGAAGTAGTCATTCAGAGACTCAAGAGCTTGGATGTGTACTGTTTGCATTTACCAGATAAGTGATCTGAATCTAGCTAAAGTCATCTAAAAATGGGTATAAGACAGGAGTAAACCACTCAAGCCAGCTTTCTGTGCTACGTCACTGTAAAATCAAAAGTTTGAATATACGTACAAGTTCCAGCTAATTAAGCACAGTTCAGTGATACCAATACAGTAAGCAGCATAGCAAAGCTGGCAACAAAGAAAACTACTTGGCAGAGAAGGCAATGTGTGCTGCTAACGCTGCACAAATAGCATTTTAATCAAAGCCAGGTTTCCACAAGTCACAAGCCCCAAACTCTTGGCTTTGGCCTTGGGTCATTTTTCTGTTACACCCGAGTCCATCTCTTAGGATATAATACTGCTATAATTTTACACACACAATCCCCCAGAGAAAAGTAACACCACCAGTAAACAGCAACATCAGTAAACCAAGCTTTTCATACATTTTTATGTATGAAAGAATCATTTTAATTTGTGGCCACAATGCATGGACAATACCACACAGGCCTTTGCCAAGCACAGAAAGACGGAACACAAATTGGTCTTCTGAGTGTGTCAAAACAACAGCTGTGACAGATCACTTTTTTCCAGAAAGCAGATTTTAAAGTTGAAAATGGCTTATATAAAATTGGCTTAAAATTAGTTGTGCCAAATTAAAATGAATACTTTCTGAATTTTTTTAATAGTGTTAAAAGACAGCAGAAACAGTTTTGCCTTGTGTTTAAGTATCTTGACTAGAACTTTCAAAGCAAAAAGTATTTAAGTGGCCAATGCCCATTATCCCTGAGTGATAACTGGGCAAACTAGCCCTTGAATTGGCTTTGATTATTGCAGCTTAAGATTTAGGAGTAGAAAGAAGATTTCCCCTTTTGTTTTTAAAAGGTAGTCATGATTATGAGCAAGAAAATTAAGACAGGACTTTGTTCATCACAGGAGAATTAAGATACATTTGAAGACAGAAACATAAAAAAATGGTTTTAATTCCCCCAGGGTTACCCACCCTCAGTGCTCGCCCTGCCTAACCTTTCTCAGAAGCAGTCCTCCCCTCTAAAGTTTTTTTCATCCCTTGGACATGAGAGGTGCCTGCATCAAGACAGACACCTAGGAACAGACCAGCGTTCAGGGAACAGCAGGACTTACTGAAGAAAGGTTTCAGTGAACTGAAGAATTTTCTTCACTGCAAGCCCAGCTAAAGCTCTGGACTGGCTATCCTGCACAGACACCATGAAATCTTAATTTTATTATCTTCAGCATTATTGAACAATTGATTCCAATCTCATCTGGTGCCCCTGAATTAAGGGATGTAACAGCATTTTCATCTTTGCTTCCTAATGAGCAGTCCTCAGTGACCTTCATGAACTGAGGTTGGCCGAACATATTATTCTTTGTCTGAGCACATTACACTCCCCAACAGGACAGAGAAGACTACTTCTACTGCTCCACTTACACAAGCAGGATCCCAAGCATCACCCCAGAGCTTACTATGATAGGCTGGTTGTTTTTAAAGCTCTTCATCTACTAAAATATCTTTCCATTTTAGCATTAGATGAGATGCAGACCTGTGTTTAAGGCAGTGGTAGGCAAGGGTAGGCTAGGATTTAAAAGGCCATTCAAAGGCTAATTATTCTTTCATTTCTTTGCTAAGGCTAACCCACAGCTGACCTGTGCCTAAAAGACACCAGACAAACAGACACAAGGTTCAGCCCATTCCTTGGGCATCTGCCCCAGAGTGGGATTAAACAGACACATACAGCACCTGCTTCCTTCTGTAGAGCTGTTCTGCACAGAGACAAAGAATCTCCCTGTTTCCCTCTTACTCATGGGCATTGATAATTAATGAGCCTGATACAGTCAATTGCTCCTTTCAACAGACAAAAAAGACCCCAAGATTACTCACCATTCACACTGTGCAGAGTGTTTACAAGGAAGACACAATATCTGGCCAGAAGAGTTAAAATAAAGCCCCTCTCCCAGCAATTCTGAGGATTTATCCATACCTTATAAAGCTCCACGATACCAGAATGCTTTTGAAAATCTGCTTTCTGCTTGCAGAAATGACAGCCAGGTGGACACCAGCCTCCTTCCCTGCAGGACAGATAGAGCACAGAAGGGTCACTGTGAGGTCCTGTTACCAGGACTGACTCCTACTCTGGGGAAACTACCTCTTTGCTTAAAGATATAGGCATCAACAAGAACCACTTATTAAAAAACAGAAATCTGCAGTGTGGAGACATTTTTGTTTAAATCTTTCTGTTAAGATACCTTAACTTATCTCAGATCTATTGGGCTGTTTCATCAATATTTGTTTCTTTTCCTTCTAGCCCCTTCTCTGATTTAACCTCCTAAGATGTCCTCTCCCCATTTGATTTTTCCTTTTGTGGAAAAGGCACAGACACAGGAAGCAAGCAGAGCTTTCTAGAATCTGCATCCAAGTAGTCCCCCCGAAAAATGAGGCAACTAGGCTTAGAGCACTACAAAAAAAAGGCAATTTCCAAAAAAAAAAACCCCAACTTTGCTACTTTACATAACACCAACCACTCTCATAAGGAAAAGAAAAAAGGGGGAAGGAAGGAAGAAAGCAAGCACAAGTTTGTCCCTACCCCAAATCACCACCAAGTCCAACCTCCACACACCTCGGTTTCAGTCATGCAAGCTTGCTGGAGCAAAGTCATTTTATGTGTGCGGGAATCCCTTAATTCAGGACAGCTGTCCCTGCCCTGACACCCCCAAGTACTTAGGGCATGCAGCTGTGATCTCTCTTCTACTAAAGAGAAGCACTTAACCCCTTCCCTGCTAATCCCAGATGAAGGCTACAGACACTAAAGCAGACAGAAAGTGAATGAGACTGATGACTTTTTACGAAACCTTGTGCATCTGATTGCTATCAACTTTACAGCTGAAACAGATTCAATTTCCAAACAGAAACCATTGCCAGACTTTGCTCTTCCCTGCAGAGTGACCACACCGCATGCCACTCTGTTTTCCCCTTTTAATTTCAAATTTCTTATTTTCTGGGATTTCATCACCTGGCAATGAAACACAGCCCCCAGAGGTTCCGGAACATTGCCGAGTTTGGTGGATCTGCAGCATACAGAATAGAGATAACAGATGGTGCGTTTGCATTAGTGGGATAGTTCAAATCTGATAGACACTTTAAAGGCAATGCCCCAAAGGTCCCCAGATTTGGTTCCCTCTGCAGAGAGATGCAGGGGCATGTTAACTGGATTGCTTGGGTAACTTCAGAAGTATTACTCCATGTGCCACAGAAAGATATCTCTCTGATAACAAGGGGATTGCCAGTAAATGCAAAAACCAGGTAGGTGGCAGAGGAAGAGGGGGTAGGAATTGATATGGAACAGACCATGCTCTTCGGCCAGGTTAGCGTGCTAGCTGAAGAGAGAAGGGAGATTTATTAATGAGTGTGCATCCCCCACCTTCTGTGAAGGCATTTTGCTCTCTCAGCCTCAATGTTTCCCGCACATATGCTCACTTCTAAGCCTGCTGACCTGAATCTTCTTTAAGGACCATATCTCACTCTCCACCACACCACTGTACGTGGGGGGAAATTTATTGTTTTACAGTGGTTTTACTGGAAGGACAAAGAGCCTCATGTAGAATTACCAAAAAAGGATTCTGGAAAAAAAAATTCTTACAAAAACATGGGGCCCAGCCTGAAGCTTACTGTAGCCTATGTGGATCAGGAGTAATTTGGTAAGCTGGTGAAGTTAAATGGACAGGAGTCAGAGCAAAGAAGCAAGCAGACCTTTTAGCTTTGTATAAAACTATGTGTGTGTGTGTGTGTATTTTTCCAAAGGCATTAAGGAAGCGGTCTAGTCCCCCATTAGTGCCACCAGCTGCCACACACTGTCACTTCACATGGTAGCAGTCATATGGCCTCAAGACACCTTCACTCTCCCATCAAGACAGAGCTGCATCTGTCATTAGCACATTTCAGATCTGAGTTTGGACTCTGTACATGCAGGTTTGCCCTGCAAGCTCCTGCATGCCATTTGGCAGGGGTTTATGTCATTATACACAATTAATCTATAGCCTTCTCCCTTTGGATTGGGAAGAACAAGCTACAACTGTACTCAGCACACACCCTCACTGGGCTGCAGCTTTTATCCTACATCTGGATCTGCTCACTAAGGAAGTCAAGCACTGTAAATATATTATAAAAACACCAAGACTTGTAAACGCTGCAAGAAATGATTACCGTCTCTAAGCGATCAAGAAGAAATATGCCTTTTCATAGATGTGAACCATCTGACCCCAGAAAAGAAAAAAAGAACAAACGAGCGCAAGAAACTGCTATTGTCTACAGTTGGCTTAATCCTAACTGCGCTACACAGAGACCTGATGCCGTTAGGGTTACACCGAGTGTCACTGTGTGTTGACCCCACTTATAGACGTAAAAGGTGGATGATCCCTTCATATTTTTCAACAGCTGGAACTTGCGTGGCCTTAAATACTGTAGTCGGGTGGCCAACAATACTAGAGGCTTCCTTGTACATGGCTACATGGGAGTGATTAGTTTAATTAATTTCTGGGTCATTGTAGGGACTAATTCTGGTGCTGTGGACCATTAAGCCAGTTTGGTTTGTCCCAAAGCACTTGGTCATTATTAGCTCCGAGTTAGTAAGCCACACAACCATAATCGATAGATGAAAAAGAATTTTGAAGGAAAAGAAAGAAAAGGATGGATTTTGATCTTGCTTAGATCAATAATTTCCCAGAAATTGGTGGAATTCCCTGATGTAAAATCAATATGAGCAAGTTCAAAATTGAGTTGTTTTGCTTTGTCAAGAAGATAAAATGGAGAGCTTGGACTGTGCCTTTAAAGAGAGACATTTATAGATTAAATTTTATTTGCAGTATCTTGCTCTGCAGAGATTTTCTCCCTATTTATAACCTTGAAATATCTGTGTTCAGGGGCAAATAGAGGAATTTTGCACATCTGCCTGGACGGAACCTTTGATAGTACTTCAGGTCAATCATTCACAAAAATATTTATCCTCTGTCCTCATCTAAGACAGAGTAACTGATGCACCATTTAAAAACAGTATTTTCATTTAGGACACACCATTGGAGATTACATTTATTCCCCATCATTTTAGCATTAACCAAATGTGTAGCCTGGCCCAAATTTCACCCATGGGGATGTGAACATCTTCAAGCGAGAAGCCCCATTGCCCCATGCATTTTGTGCAAGCACGCTATCATTGCAGGTGGGCTTCTGAGCGCTGTTAGCATCAGACTATCCCACCCTGGGCCATAACACTCCTCAGGGGATAAATCCCAGTACGACAGAGCTGGTGGCAGCCTTTAGGGTCCCCTTGACAGAAAAGCTGTTGAAGGATATATAGGTGCACCAAGTCCATGCAACAGGTGTTTCCAAATCGTAGACTGAAATGTGTATGTAGGTAAAACAAGCTTTTTTGCTAGTGCTACTTCAAAAAAGCTCCAAGATGGTTTTAGATTAGTAATTGGCAAATATTAAGCACACTTCACATAGGACTCCAAAATGTGTGTAAAAACACACATAGTAGGTAAATGCATGCTCTGCTGAGTTCAGCTATAACTAGTTTGTATGGCACCATTCAGTAAAGCAAACAGCACGTTATAAAATCATAGTTCTATGTATTAACTCTCAGGCTATGCACAAGCAAAAGAGGATCCCTTTACGTATGCAAGTTACCGACTTAAAGAAAGCTCTTCTTTCAAGTCCAAGCAGGACAGGGGATTAGTGAAACCGGTTTTCACCTCCTGAGTTTGAACTTGTGTTTGACCAGTCATCCAAGCAAGGTGTGAGTGAGTCATATGGTCTCACCCTTGTGAATGCAATAAAACCTCTGAATGTTACAAAACAGTGAAGCACGCCTTGATATAATGATCTGCCTCTGCTTAAATTTTCGAAGGAAGCTTTTGGTGAAAGAATAAGACAGTGTGCTGACTACAGTCTCTGAGAGCTCAGTATATCTCTGAGTCCACAGTATCTGTGCAGCAAGTCAGAGGCTGTGATCTTCAAAGGGTATGGGCAGGGGTTACTGCAGGGTTACCCTCAGCATGAACCCGTGGGCACTCAGTTATTTCACTGTAATTGCCTGTTTCTAGCTGCTGCAGCATTTCCTGCATATAAGAAAGTTCACTTCTTAAGTGAGGTATTGTTCATTTACTGGATAGCTGGTAAGGAGCAGCTTTTAGGGGTAGCCAAAGAGCTGCAACTTCAACGCCTCATTTTCCCTGCAGTGACTTGTTCAGATCCTTGCTCTGTAAGAAAGTTACAGCTCCAAAAGCAATTTATAATCACTGATAACTGGTAGCGTTGCTCCTCTGAGCTTCTCTGAAAATCCTAGCCAAAATGGTCATCTCCTTTGGCTATCAACGATCCCATTCACTTACAGTGTAAGCCCAGAAGATGAAAACACTACGAAAAGTCACTCCACTAGGTTTTGGGGTTTTTTCTGTAGAATATTACATCTGCGCCTGCAAAAGTTCATTTTAGAGTTGTGACATTTGGCAAGCCCCCAGAAGCCCCAAGTGTTCACTAACACCACAAGCCAAATGCTCAGCAAGGGGACTGACAGTGTGATTCTCAGAACCCACCTCTTCAGGCTAAATCTTTTCAAAGAGGGAAAAATGTGAGAGCTTAGAAGAGACTTGGAGAGAAACTTCACACCCATTCTGCCCACCCAGCTGAATACCTGCTCCTGTCTCTATTTCAACTCTTCTCCAGTTACTGGTTGCTTTTTAATGAATGTCGACTCTTAGGATGGGAAGCACTGTCAGCATAGAGTAAAGGTCATGATTAAGAACACAGATTTGTTTCCAAATTATATGTAAAAAATACTGGAGCATCATTACAAACCTCCAAGGGCTTTAGGCAGTTCAATCTCCAACACCACTTATAGACTGTTTTGCTACAGCTACCAAGGGATGATAGTGACAGCGAGATGTGATGACAATTTTTGCTCTGTGGACAGTCATGGTCTTTGCCTCTACCTTTCACCATCTAAGGAAGGTGGAATTATTGCTGCTGTGAATTTTATGTGTTTGAGGGTGACAACAGAAAGGTTGAGTGAGTCCAGCTTTGAAGGTGGAGATAGAAGTTCACGCCTGGGCACAATAAGGACTTTTTATCAGACATTTCAGAGTGCAAATCAGTGCATGAAACCAAACTCTGCTATGAGGCAGAGCAACAGCTCTGTTGCCTTGCAGTTATATCTATTACTGATGTAATGCATATCTGTGCTTCAAAAAGTCACATGAATTGGTATTGTGTACATTTTAATGTTTTGCTTGTTCGTCTTCCCCCCAAGAAAATAATTATGGTCTTACCTCCTCTCATTCATTAAATCAAACCTTGTTCTCAGCACAACAAAGAGTATTCCCCACTGGATACACTTGCTCTTGTGCTGAGACCTTGTCAGCTCAGTTTCAGCCTAAAGCAAAATTTTCTGGCTGGGTTTATAAGCTCTTCAATATAAAGGGTTTATAATGGTAATTGCAATTTTGCCTCAACTCTGAGAGCCTGCCTGCCCTGCAATGAGACGTTCAGTACCCTACCAGAGTAGCACACATGCCCTTGGGCAGTATGAAATCACCACTTCCCTGTGTGACAGCTAAACCTCATGACTCGATACAACTGTGTGGTACGTTGCTCCACTGATTTGTTTTTATAGGAGAATAATTAATTCACAGTGACTGACATTGTTTTATTTCCACACCATCACTGACATCTTGTCTGAGTTACATCATATCCCACAAATTGAGTATCTTTTTTGGCTGCTGATGCTCTCTATTCCCTCTTCTTTAGTATGATACTCATTATAATCTGCTCTCTTATACTAAGGCCAAGACTCCTGCTGTGTTTCCAGGTAATGTATTCTTTTACTGAGTGATTCACTGGGGAGGAGAGAAGAAAGAGAGAAGGAAAAGCCTTGAGAGGGAAAATGTCAAAGTTTCATGATTTCTGAGTCTCTGAAATAGTTCCAAAATTCCTTGGTGTTCTGGAGCTTTTTCCCTGCATGATGAAAGCACTGGGCTTTTGTATTGTTTGCTTTATTTTGCAATATTTTATGATTCTCTCATATTCTGAGTTGTGTTGATTTGTGACTAGTTTTTCATCATTACCCTGGGAGGAATTTTCTCTGGAAACACAGGAAAGAAACAACGCCCTGAAGTGAGACACTGCAAATGAGCAACTGCCATCAGACGATGGATTCCATTATTTACCCAGTTCTTTCAGAATACGTATGACTGCAGCATCTGATCACCTCCCAAAATGATAAAGTGAAAATAAAAGCATCTTTCTCCCCCTCCCTCCCCTTCCCATTTACCTCCTGCATCAGCTCTGCAGGCTATTACATAGTGAGGAAGAGCCACAGTCTTCCCCAGCCAGGGAAGAAAACTCTGTGATTAAAGAGGTAACCATGGATGCAAAACATGCCAGCTCAATTCCATCTACCAGCACGTATTTTCTGGAGCAAACTGCCTAGTACAGAGCATCTCAAGTCCCTTGATTTGTAATGAAACCAATAGAAGTTATAGATTTAAATCTTGTTAGGAAACAAGACTCCAGTCTCTCTCTGTCTCAGATGCAATCTGTGAAATGAGGATATTAGCATCTCCCCAGCTCACAGGCAATAATTGATCCATGTAGATATAGAAAGCACTCAGATTCTGAGGCCATGGGAGCTGTAGAAATATCTAAGAATGATTACTCCATCTCCTTGCGCTGGGGTTATTCTTCATTTACAGAAATATAAATGAGACCAATTTCTCACCATTCGTAGTTCAGAACACCTCCACAAAAACAGTGATTCCTTGAGCATGAGAATTCAGGGGCCTAATTTCCTATGGATTTGCATCTCTATGCTAGGAGTCCCTCTGGATCCTCTAATAAGCACTGAGTTCATGATACAGTCATTCTTTTAACTGGGCACTAATAGGATTTCTCTTCTTTATCCAGCTGCCTACATTCATGAAATGTGTTGAGCTTATTCTCCCTACCTGTCTGTCTAACTGGCCACCAAGGCTCGTTTCCACTAAGATATTGCCTTCACTAATTTAAAACATTCATATCCTCAGCTGCTGTAGCAGAAAGGGTATAAAGCCTAATACAATTAGTTTCAAGCCAGCTTAACTTACATTGGAAAAAAATTACACTTTCAAGTTCTGATCTCTCAAAAAACTTCCATCATTTCAAATTCTGTTTGTGTATCCCTGGAACTATACTGACTTCAAATCAGCATAAGTTAAGTGAGAATCAGTTAATGGAAATCTAATCTATATCACTTAAAATTTTGTTTATCGAAATCTTGGCTTCACTATACAGTGTAAGGGGTAGATACAGAGTATTCTCACTACAGCTGGTAGAACTACTCCCAATGTGCTAGTATAACTAACAGCAAATGTACAGATATATCCATAACTAGGGAAAGTGGGTAAAATCCCAGTTTCAACTTTGTAGTTGAATGTATAGGGCAATAATTTCACTGTAAGTTTTTGTTGGAGCAAGAAAGAGCGATTCCACTAGCTTAGAAGGGTGTTTTCATGTCCCATATTGTTCCATAAAGGAAAATAAAAGCAGCAAAAGCTAATTTTCTATGGAATTGGCTTGACTGGGTTTATAAAGGCTTGTAATAATGAAGCACCAACTTTGAAACATGTATACAAGCCCAGTTTTGAACAACAAGCTTCTGGGGCAGGCTGCATTTTTTACCCATTCTTTTGCTTCACAAGCAAACGGGCCTTTTTTGGAGTCTATATAGAACAATGTCTTTTGGACAGCTTTCACATTAGGTGTCATTTTATGAAGCTGAGTTTCTTATTCTTGGCTACTCACGCTAAAGCTGCAGTTCTTATGAGCACATTTTAATGTATCAATTTATATTCAGAACAAAGAACCTAGGGTTATCCCATCATCAGAAATCCTTATGAGCTTGATTTTTTACTGTTTCCATCATGTAGGATTATGGTTTCCATAGAAAAATGAAACAAGGTTTTTCTTTACTTTCTTTTTTTTTTCTCTTTTCTTTCCTCCCACAGATTATTTTTGGAATAGCAAATACTTGTGGTTGTTTTTTTAAAAAAAAAAAACAACAAGCATTTGTTGTATATTATAAATTGGAATGGAATGTGCCTTTTCCCACAAATGCGTTAACCTGCTAGCCAGATGTGTAGTTTGGCACACTGACTGAATGCTGGTTCTCTCATGTAAAGACCCACAAGACAGTTTGGGTCTGATCTGTGTTATCTAGTAGGGCAAAATTCTTGCAATATCAACCAGTACTAGATAAGGGCTCCTTTCCTCCATGTTTTTTTCAAAGCATTGAGAAAACCCTATAAACTCTAAATGATTTATGTGAAAGTACTGAAGTGCCTATTAAAGATGCTCAAGTAGGGAAATTTTCACTAGTATGAAGTAGCCAAAAAAGAATCATCTGTTTCTTCTCACTGATACTCAGAGATCTGCCGCTTATTCACAAGACAATGAGATGACATGACAGTATTGTACCATTTGCCATAATGTGTGTGTGTGTTTATCAAGGCAGATAGAGAGTCTATAACTCTCAAGGCAAATTTTTTTTCCAATGAAAAACTCCAAAAAGGCATCAATTCCTCCACCCTCAGAAACTGTTTTTTCTTTTGAAAAAGCATTTTGATGGAAAATTCCTACTCATCTCTTCTTTGCATAAATTCTTATAGAAGTAGAAAGAGTAGTGTGAATTCTCTCACGTTTCTTGGTGGGTGATATCATCTCTTGAGGGCAGAACCTCTTTGCAGCATTTCTTGTACAGAGCTACGCCGACCTCCGGGGACTGTGCACCAGCATATGGCTCCACGTGCATCACGGTCATTGCAGGATCAAGGTCTCACCTGGTGTTCTGGAGGTTTTGTTTACATTAGCACCTGTGAAGGAACATGCTCTAAGTATTTTGCTCCATTTAGGCCAATAACCTCAACCGAGGAAAGGGGAACAGAGAGAGGTGGTGGAGTCACCATCACTGGAGGCGTTCAAGGAACATGTGGACGTGGCATTGCGGGACATGGTTTAGTGGGCATGGTGGTGTTGGGTTGACGGTTGGACTCGATGATCTTACAGGTCTTTTCCAACCTTAGTGATTCTGTGACTCTGTGAGAGAATTTACACCAAGATAGAAAGGAGCTATGTTTTATAAATGTCTCTGTCCATCAACTTAAACTAGTTTGTCTTTTTGTTGCCTCCTATATTGTAATTCCTTTGCACAGCAAACTCCTTAGGCAATACCTTCAGGTTTTAAGCTGTTTGGGTGTAGTGAGCACTCTGCATTTTTAAAGGGTGCTCCACCTCTTTCCTGGAGCCTGGCCATGGCTTTGCAAGTCAAAAGAGATGAGAATGGACCTGGGAATCAATCCAGCTGTGTATTTTACATCAAATAATGCTGGAAAGATTTCACCCTGAGACTATACTCCTCACTCACTACGCTCAGGAAAGAGAATATATGCTGTATCTATGGGGAGAGAACACATTATACAGAAAGCCGGAGTCCAGAAAAAGATTCCTAAACCCCACCCATAACCCATTTTGAGAGAAATAGCACTATAATAGCTATGTCTCACTCTGTTAATCCTTTAGTCACTGAAACTGAGATAGAGTTTGTAAGAAGCTTCTTGAATGATGCCACCTAGAAAAATCCACGTGCTGTCTTGACACAGTTCATTAGGAATTTATCCATCACTGATAGCAGAAACAGCTACTCAGCATTCAATCCAAACATGTGACACCGCAGGAGAGAGCAATGAATGTTGAGTATTTGTATTTATGAGGAAATGAAAATGGAGAAAAGCTGGGCTTTTGGCTGCTGTCCACTACTTTCCTTCACTTTAAATGGTTGCCCAGGCTTCACTGCATCTCTGCATACTGTATTAGCCCTAGACTTACATAGCTCTGTTTTCATTATTAACCTACAGAAGAATTACTGGAAGACTCTGGTGTGTTATATATCACGTAACCCCTCACAGGGCTGCTATGGCAATAGTCTGGACATCAGCATTCATTCTTTAATGCTCTGGGGAATGGACTGATACTTCAGAGAGACTAAATAACTTGTCCCAAACTAAGTTACTTAGAACTTAATATAATTACATTTTTCCTTGCAGAGGTGGTAATAAGAGACTAAACTGTATTTTGGGCTTCACATTCAGTATCCACTTTTCTGCAAAAAACAAAGTCAACTTCATTGTTTATCCTCATTTAGGATTACAAGAGATGTTCAGGGTCCTGTGCAAGATGATTAATGTCTTCAGCTGCCAGTGAGGCAAATGGGAGTTGAAGACGCCCAGGTTCCCACTTCAGCTAAATGGATTTCTGCCTGGACACAGCCACTGGACTGCGATATCCACTCCTGTGGGAGTGCCAACAGCGGTGGTTGCTTCGCAGTTAAGGAAAAGCTCCTAGAACCAGCCAGGCCGCACCAGAACACCCTACCAGGACTACCTGTTTCCAGCAATGTTCAGCAGAAGATGCTCAGGAAAAGTGGCTAAAAATGAGGACCCGTATAGACCCACCTTTCCCCGATACACCCTCCCAGCTGCCGTCCAGAGCTTTATTTCTGCTTTGTGAAGGTGATGCTATTCTTTCAAATTTCCTGTCTGTTCCATGTTCGTGGGACAATGGCATCTCCCAGCAGACAAAGGACAACGTTCTCCATTTTGATTTGTCCCTCTAACCTGCACTGCACATTTGAATCTTCTACCATGCACTGAAAAAGATGTCCCTAGCACCAGCAGCACAGATAAATAATATTTCCAGCCTTGCAAGAAGAGAAAGGGAATGAAGGACAAAAATGTCCCTTCATTTGTCTTTTGCATGCTGGGTTTTACTGCAGATTTATTAATGTCTGGACAAAATCATTAGCATTCTTTAAAAAGTCTAACTCTCCAGCCAAAACTAAAATTAATTTGATAGATTCTCCTTGACTCTCAGTTATTAGGTGAGTGCAGAAAATATTCATAAACATGAAGGACCTTGACACTGCAATCTGAAAATTGCCCTCGTAATAAATTAAAGATTTTTTATAATATAATTTCTTATTGCACATTTTGCCCTGCTCCTTCTTCCAAAGAAGGTTTTTGTATATATTTCAAGCTCCTTCGCTTTCTCACAGTTGCAAGAACTTTTATGTGACTGAGCTGTGTATTTTGAAATATTGCCTTCACCAAATATTTTTAACAGCAAACATGAAATTAAAATGCGAGCAGTACTGTTCAGCATGACTTCAAGACTTCATAGTGTGCTACACTTTGGTTCAGATGTTCATGAAGATATTCTAATTAAAAATCCCAGTGGATTTGCTTTCTAAGAAAACTATCATTTACATGATAAAGTTTTATGTCTTGGAGAGAAACT
Organism: Gavia stellata; assembly: GCF_030936135.1. NCBI lineage: Eukaryota > Metazoa > Chordata > Aves > Gaviiformes > Gaviidae > Gavia > Gavia stellata. The sequence continues at coordinate 7,721,574 of NC_082611.1, read as the reverse complement.
GTGAATAGGCACTGAAAAGAGAAAGAAAGAAAAAATGCTGGTGCTGCAAGGACATTTATATATGAAAACTCAGTCAGAAATCACTTAAAAGATTACAGCTATCAAAAATACTGTGTTTTCAGCTGGAAAATTGGGTTTATCGAACTGCTTTTTAATTTTGATGATCTGATTGGAAGTCTGACATTGTAACCTGTGTACATATCCTTCAGTCCTCCCATTTCCATGTAAATGAGAAGAGAATTTAGCCCACTGAGTGTGCTGGGAGTTTGCCTTAATAAGCAATGAAAGTTTGGGTCCAACATGAGAGACAAATCTGAGGGGAAAAAGCAGTATCTTGCTGGGCACAGGTATGAGATATTGTCACTAACATAATCCTGAGATATATTCTTCCTGAATTTAAAACTGTAGAATGAAACTGTACTGTGTAGCCACATACATTTTATTAGATTATTCCAAAGTCCCTGTCAGTGGAATTTAATGCTTTTTTTCTCTCTCTTTATATTATCCTTGGTGATAGTATCCATATGTCTCAAATGTAAGATAATTTTACAGACTCTATTTTGTCTTTTTATAAATATTTACATTTTCTCATAGTGCTCTTTCTTTCGTATAAGTCACACTGTCTCTGTCTGACTGTTGGTCACACACTTCCGTTGCTTGTAAAACCATGCAACATTTTCACACATAGGATGAAAGCGATAAAATTCCCCTTTTGCTGGTGTCAAGAGCATATCAAATTAATTTACTTCAAGATTCTTTTTTTTCAGGTTTTAACAGTTAATAAATTGCTATTTTGCTTTAGAGAAACTAAACATTTTGCTTTCTCTGACAGAGCATTGGAGGCTCAGTGCCACCCTTAATTACCACAAACCATGGGAGATCTATTGACTTAGGTGGAGCTACATCACTATAACAACTGAAGACCTGGTCTCTAATGTGCTGTGAAAATCAAGTTTTCCTGGAAACGCAGTACAATGAACTTACAGGCTAAACAGGGAAAATATGATCCTTCACTGCCTTTTTTACTGCATAGTCAATTCATAAGGCACCTAGCATTATGGCAACCCACAAGCTTTATGTGGCCGGTTCAGAAGCTGAAAGAGACACTCCAAGGAATAGGCTTAATTTTTCAACTTGGTCATATGTCAACCAGTTTCTCTACATTTTCATTAATTTTTTCCACAGCGAGGACTCATACTACGATGCTTTTGTTGTGTGGCATTTTAGCACAGCCACTCTAAAACAGAATTGAAAAACCTATATAGACAGAAGTTCAACCTGTGTGTGTATATATATATATATGTATGGGAAAGTTATTCTTTCTCCAGGCTCTGCAGTCTTCAAAGTGGCTGAACTAGTTTAGCTCAGGTTGCCAGAAATAGCCTTTTCAGGCACACAGAGAGCTCATGAAATGGTAGGTGAAGTTTTGAGCGATGGCAGCAGGGGACTGGGACAAAAGCTGTTAAGCCACCCTGGCTGTTTTCTGGGCTTGTGCTCCCACTGTGATTAACCAGTCAGCTGTACTGAGCTGGGATCCCAAACCCCACATCATCTCGTTTGCTCCAGTAGTTCTTTTAAATCTGCAGAAGAAGTTAGAGACGAAATAGAAAAATGAGTCTGGTGACTTATTGTACGTGGATGATTAATTGCTCTGAGATTGCAGTCATGATTACAGAGCTTTCATCTCAGGTGACGCTAATTAGGTTTTTCATTCTTCCGCGTGCACGCATGTTATCAGAGCAAATTCACTGCCGTAGCACTGGGGAGGCCACATGCAAAGCCCCTCTGTTTACCGTCACCAACCAAACAGCCTCGAAAACTACTAATCAAATACATGGTTTATTGAAATAAGACGCTGTCTCAGTTTATGCAGCGTCTAAAGCCCAAGGCCTCTGCTCAGGACAGTTTGCTAGTTGGGTTTAGGACTATGGTTTTACCAATCACCTATGGTAAAGCTATGCCCAGGTATGGCAGTCCACCCTGCAGCCACTCTTCCAACTGCAGAGCAGGCAGACAGACAGACAGGAGACCAATCCCGTGTGTGTGCAGCCCAGACAAAGTAAGAACAAGCACTTTTCTTATCAGCGTTCGCGTAAAGTTCAGGAAAACCCGGAAGCCGTAGGAAACATCCACTTCTCCCTGCTCCCATTGAAGCTGAAGAGGACCTGGGGTAGGTTTGTAAGGGATCCGGAGGAGCAGGCGATCAACACCACATAGACTGGGATCCACCAGTCTCAAAATGCCTGGCAGGGCGTGAGTGTGCTCTGACTTGCAAATTCAAGTACAGTCAGAGGGAGCTACAGAGGAGCCGCACTCCTAAGGGAGACTGGGATGGGGCTGCTCTCCGCCCGCACACCCAGAGGCCTGGAGAGCACCGGGAGTTAAACTGCTTGTGCCAGCGATGTGGAATCAGGCTGCTAATGCAGGAAAACAAGGAGGAGGGAGGAGGGCAAAGCAAAGCATGGGAAAGCACATGGGAAATTTGGGAGGAAAAAAAATAAAATGGGCTATAACTGCTTAGTAAACACATTTTTTTCTCACCCTGGGAGAATCCTGTTTTTCTGAATGTATCCTACATCATAATGGCACATGGAACAAATTAACTTGCAGCCATGACCTACATTAGGATCAGAAAAAGACTGTTCTAGCTAAAAAAAGTTGTGAGCTGATGTTGTCAAAATACTGAGCTGTTGTTTTCTTACAGCCTTTAGGATGATCCCCTGCAGCAAAAGGCTTCAATGTATTCAACAGCAGAGCACGTCTGCTAATAGCTTTCAAGCATTTAAGTCCTCAAATCCCTGGGAAGCATGGCTATCCCTCAGTCATTAGCCTCATTTGATCTAACAGGACAAGCACAAACAAGAGCAAAACAAGGAATTGCAGGAGTGGAAACAATATTTCCCAGAAACATCCAGTAGGTGTGAAATATCTGGAGTCCCCAGCATAACCACATCAAACTAGTGAGATATATATGTACTTGGCACATCCATACTAGTTTTGAAATGGCTTTAGCCATTTTGGATCATATCCAAAGTAGGATAAAGCCAGTACAATCTCCTCTTCTGCAGAAGAGGCAAAGCAATATTTCTTTGTTCAAGTGGCCCATGCACATAAATGAGCGATGCACAAAAAACTTGCTGGCAGAATGGCTGGATCCTATTTTTGAACCCATATTTTTTGCAACCTAACGATGCAAACCTAAGAAGGCAGAGATGGGTCTCAACCAGGATGTTGAGTCCCAAGCCCGGGAGCAAGTATAGAATCTTCCTCTTCCCTCTGAGTGGTTTTAGTCTCAGTACATTTTCAGCAGTCTGGCTCCTGCGTTCGCTTACATTCCCTGTGTCCCAAATTCAGCCTGCACCCTGTATGTGGAAATTAGCCTCTTGTGAAAGGATTCTCAGCACTCCTCCTTAACAAAAAGCTCCAGCGTGCTCTCCCTGTCACTCTATTCTCTGAGGCTGTTGAAGTGGATATACTAACTCATAAGCAAACAACCTTTGCCAATGAACTGAAATAGCAAGTCACAATTAGGAGGCTGCGGTTGACGACGCATAACACAGAAAAGTATGACAAGACTGACAAGACTAAAGGAGTGCCACAAAATGTCATCAGACATTATCAACCACCGTTAGGCCTGGAGCTTTCCCGGGGAAGCCTGCCAAGGAGGCAAGAGAGTACGATGTCTGCAACTCGGCAGCAAGTAGCCTCAGACAGTGTAAGAGACCCAGAGTTGCCGTATATAAATCTCCGAAGGCTGGTGAAAAACAGCTAGTGAAAGCAAGTGAAGCAGCAGGGAGAGAACTCTGGAGGCAAATGTTAGAGCATCACCGAACCATATGCAACCCTACAAAGATAATGGCCCTAAATTACCTCTCACTTGCATTGGTTCATTAAGAATTTGATAGAGCTCTACTGGTGCCACTGGAAGCCTGTTCAGAGAGCTAAGTGGACTCTGGATCAGGCCCTAGGACTGGAAAATATATTAGGTCATAAAGTACACTATTACATATTTTATAAGGGAACAGCTATCAACGTCTGCTCCACCCGGAGAACATACAAAAACCAGCTGGAAATAAGAACAGCTGTGCATATCCCAGCCTCTCTTTAGCTGCAGCTTCTTCCAGCTCTTCCCGAGCTCATGTTAGAAAGACATTTCTATGGCTCCCTATCTGTAGGAGGAATCTTAAAACACTGAGAAAATAATTATGTTCTGTGACATATGTGAGTAAAATAATTATAGCATAAATAAGATATGCTTGACATTATTGTCAATTATTTGAGCTAACCTCTGGGTATGCAAATGTGGACAATGAGAGATGTGTTTGCAGGCATCTTTAATAAGTGCTTCTTACATCACAACTTTTCAGCCAAGATTTTGCTGTTTGCTAGCCAGATTTAAAACTATTCTATAAATACAGTCCAAATCAGAGCATCCGTTGCTTATACGTAAGATTCTTCTGTTAAGGTCTTCACAGAACAACAGGCTACAGGGATATGTAGTGCATGGAGGCATTTCTAATGAGACTACTACTTATTCCCAAGGCAGAGATTTTTAGACCTGTACTAAATTACCTGCCTCTTGGGCAAAATTCTTCACTCTCACTCACACAGATGATTTTGGTCACACGTTCTGTGCTAGATCCATTTGCAAGTCTACCACAATGTCATCTGCACTTCTGAGAGGGAAAAAGAGATATAGTAATCTGTAGATGGATGGATCCATGGTGCAATCTGGACAATTTTGCCTTTAATTTCTTCTCCATCATGTTTGGCAGTTGGACCCAAATGGTATTCTTTCATCATGATTTTCCTTCTCCTTTAGTCATATAAAAGAGAATATGTGTTGCATTGAACTGGCTGCTTGATCATTGAATCTAAATATCCAACAATTGATAAAGAAATTGGTTTAGTTTTCTGGCATATAACCCTGTCTCCCTGGGAATAACAGACAGGTATTTAATTGTTATAAGGACTTCTATTTATTTTCCGAAAGGTGAATGATAAAAAATATAGAATGCTGTACTTGGCAGACTGCCCTTGTAAAATATAATGTATCTGAGTGGAAACCTTGCCCAGAGTTTTCCATAGCACACCAAATTAAATACAAGCTCTCTTTGGAAAAGACTTACAGTGTGCCTAAGGCTGTTTTTAGTACTGCTCACATGGAAACGTCACACCATGCAAGTCTCCATTGTAACCCACGCAAAACTGATATTGCTCCCCAGGAATGCAGTCTCACGGCCTGTGCCGGTGAAGTAATGGATGTCAGTCTGCATGGATAATTGGGAGATTCCTGGGTTTCCAGCTCTCTGGAGTAATGCTAGCCTCACGTTGCATATAGGACAGATTCTAGTAATTCACTGGCTCTTTGACTATGGCAGAACTACGGAAGTCTATACATAAAAGGTGACTTTTGGAGACTAGTGTTGCTAATGCATATATATTAGACATATCTGTCCTGAAGTTTTAGGTGAAATGCTTCTCCCCTCTGATTTTATCCATACAATAAGTAGAACTAAACCAATTGCTCAATCATGACAGAAAAGCCCAAAGTTGATAATATCTGCCACTTTAACATGAAAGTTGCCATGATGTAGAGGAATTCCTGGGTGACATAGTGCTGTGATAGCAATTCCCCCTCCCAACATTTAATAGGAAAGTTACTGACACTGAAGAGGAAGGGCACAGATAATACCAGTGACGTTAAGTGTCTGGGCCATGAAGATCGAGCCTGTTGAAATTACTTTTAAATAAATATGCTAACACAAAGGAAGTTCCTGAACACTGGATGACAGCTAGTGTGGTGCTGAGTCAAAAGTGGAGCTGAAGTGAGCCAGCTGACCAGCATCAATGCCAAGTAAGGGAATGGAAAGCTGATAAAAATTTCCATTAATAAAGATAATTAATTAAAACAATAAAGTATAGAAATATAATTAATGGCAGTAATCATGGGTTTATAGAAAACAGACCTCATCATACAAATCTGATGTCATTCTTAGATGAGATTGCAAGTTTGGTTGATAAAGATAACTGCATAGATGCAACACACTTAGAGTTTGGTGAGTCATAGAACTCAGCAGAACACAACATGCTGATTATAAAAACATTATGAAACATTGTAGAAGAGAGATTGTTTGTAGCACAATATGGTTTTGGGCCAACCACAGTCAATGGCTGTATATCTTCAGCAATCATGCAGGAATCAACATCAGAAAATAAGAGGTTAATTATGAAGAACGATGTGCATTATTTAGCAATTTTGGGCACTTAAAACAAGACACATTTTAATCCAGCCAAATGCAAAGTTTCACAGCTATCAATGATGAACGTAGGCCATACTTGCAGCAAGGACGACTACATGGAAAGTAGTGAGCTGGGACAGAGTTAAGCAACTGAATATGAGCCCTCATTCTAGGAAAAGAAAAAAAAGTAAATAAGCAAATTTGGCCTTTGGATACACTAAAAGAAGAGAATTGGGGGGTGGATTTTTACCTCTGCACACAGCACCAGCCAAATTATCTTGCTTTAGCACTTGCATTTTTTAAGGCTGCTGGAAATTGGAGTAAAGAAAGAGTCTAAAATAATTTAGTAAAATGTTTTACATATTATTTATGGAATTCAATCAGTTTAATTAACCAGCAAGACAATGGAAAGGTGACTTGATTGCAGTGTGTTTGTACATACAAAAGAAGAAAACACTGGGTATCAAAGGATCCTTTCATCTAAAGGACCAAAGCATAACAAGAAGCAAGGTCTGAAATCTGAAGCCATACAATTTTAAGTAAGCAATTAAGAACATATTTAAATAGGGAAAGTTATAAATTGCTTGTAGAAAATACTGAGGAAATGGTGGATTCTGCAGTTCTCAGCATATACAAATCAAAAGTAGATGCTAGTTGCTTTTCTGGAAAAAAAATTAACCAAATTAAGTTTTCAGGCTAAATATAGGGGTAACTGGCCTTCATGAAACAAAATGTCAAAGTAAATGATCTAACGGTCCTTTCTGGCCTTAAACCAAGTGAATCTTTGAAGAAACAGAGACTGTTTTTTCTTTAAAAATCCCATGATGACTTCTGGTTTTCAGCCAGTTGAAAACATGCTTTAAATTTTTCAGAGTTTTGACTGGTTTTCCCATTCTGCCTTGAGTATTTCAAGCAGATCAGTATAAATATTAATAAAACGTATTTCCCACCAAAAAGGAGATTGTTCAGTCAATAATTTCCATTGGCATTCATATATTTTTATATGTTTATGGCTGGCTTTACAAAGTGCTGGATTCCTCTCAGCATTTCCTGGTGAAAACCAGAACACTTTGTCATTGAAATGTCCATACAATTTTGTTTTGTATTTTTTTGTTATCTGCATTTAATATTTTGTGAGTAATCAATGAAGTGAATGAACAATGTATGAAGTCGTTGTTTATTCCTATCTTTGCAGCCAGAAAGAGTTATATCAGTGCCATCTGCTAAAGTTCTTCATTTCTGTAGCACATGACAGGATCATATTAATGTGGAGCAGTTTCTCACTGCAGCACCGTATGTGGTGTCACATTTTTTGCATACTTCTATTGCTATATGATACATTAGTTTAACAGACAACTACGTGGATTTGTGCAAATTTTGGATCCAAAGCACATGAAAAAAAATGGAGAAATTTAATTGGAGAAATTTAATTGACCAAATGGGATGGGACCTCCAGTTTTTCCCAGCATCGTTTTTGGTATGTCTTAGTCCTTCCCATCATTTTCCCATCGTGACGGGAAGGCGCTGTGCTGCTGGACCACGTGGCGCTGATTGACATGGTCTGAACCGCTTAACATAGCTCACACCCGCGTAGCAAAAACCTACAGAAACATCCTTTTGTCTCGCCAGCAAGGTCAAGGCTGTTTTGTGTTAGTGATATGGCCAAATACGAGTTGGTTTATCTCACTGGGGAATTCCACTTTGGGAAAACAAAGGATGAAGTGGTATTTTCTGATGAAAAGCATACACTCTGCTGCGACCTACAGGCCACAGCCGGTATGCATCTGCCAAGAAATGCCCTTTTTACTTGGTAAGAGATTTTTCACTCGGTTTTCCTCTCAGTGCTCTACTGATTGTAATGGAGTTATTCCTGAATTGTTCAATATCAATGAAAGGAGAATTAGGTGCACTCTGTTTCCAAAACTCTTCCCTAACAAGTACCAACATGTTGTCTTTCATCCATCTCCCACCCACACCGCGTATTTACAGCTACTCTCTTTATCTTTCTAACACTATATTCACAAAGTTAAAAAAAAAAAATCCTGCTCCATGCATTTGCTTACGTTACATTTGAAACAAGAACACAGCAGAGTTGCAGTCAGAGCTGCACGCTTCATACCAACCTTCCTCCAAATGAAGTAAAGGGCTCAGGGGGCCAAATTACATCCGAGGTGTTAGTTTGGAGTAACCTTGGGCATCTTCACTAGATCTTGCCCATCTACCAACTTTGAGAAGATAATTTGTAAAATAACGAAGTCTGTCTTTCAACTCCTTTACTACAGACATGTGAAGAAGTGCTTATAATGCTTGGAAACATCTTCTCCTCCACCCACAGGGAGCTCACAGCCTCTTGGTTTTGCTGATGACAGTCAAAACTCATTCCACATTCCTGGTTAAAGCATCAGTCATAACTATGGGAAAAATCAATCTGGGACCCCGAGGAGCAAGCCACAGGCTTTGCCCGGCTGGTAGCGGTCTGACTCGCCATTCATTCTTCCCCTCGCATCATTTTCCTGTTGGGGGATGGTTGCAACCATGAAATTACAAAGTAAAAAAACAATGTGGCTAATTACACTCCACAAATAATAAATAACCCAATCACCTTTAAGAGGGTGCACATAGGACGTGGAAGTTGTGCTTTTCCGGTCTTTCAACGCTTGTTTGTCGTTCATGTATCCTTTGTGCTTTTGAACATATCACTTTGTACATGAACACTTCATGTGCTGTCAATGATTTGCTTGAATCATACACATTTTCAAATAACTACACGGCCCAGCACCTAATGGTAAGCTCAGAAACTAGAAGCAGTTTGTAAATCATTCACAGATCAACCTGAGAACAGAGCCTTGGAAAGTACTATTTGAACAGCTATAATATACTCAACAATATTGCAACAAAATGTTGATACTTGGAAATCAATAGGGTCTGACAGACTAAGTATAACTCTGCAGCCACAAACATGAGTTTAACTAACTTCAGAAATATTACCTAGGCTGGGTGAAGATGAAAATTGGCCTTTTCCTTTATTGAGGAAAGAAAACAACGATTTCCTGCACTGTGGTCATGTAGAGATTTCACCTCCCTGCTGCCGTGCCACTCTCCTGATAAGAAACTGTTTAATCTCCCTGACCCAGGGAACAACGATTTTGCTGATTCTCCAAAGGAAGTCAAGACATGCAACATGCCTTCATTTCAGACGTGTCTGGAGCCCTGAATGAAGCAGCATGACAGGGCGTGCACGAGAGCTGCAGCGAGGCATGAGTCAGCCTCCTCCGGCCATAAATCTAAGTCATTGCAAAACTCCCTTCCATTTATTCCATCTGATCCTCTCCCCTGATTAATTTTGCAATGGTGTAATTTTAAAAGTACAGTTGTGCTCTCTGAAGGAGGTACAGGATCTCTCGGGGAGTCTTGGAACAGTGTAGCCAACTCATATGATTTTTATCTCGAGTCTTATGATTTTTGAGCATTCTTTGTCTTTGGTTGCCAGAAGCATGCAATGACATGAGAAACTCAGCTAGTTCCTCTCTTAATTTTTATTAATAGTACTTTTCTAGACGTTATGATTGTACCCTAAAGACCCAGAAATCAGAAAGCAAAGGGAAAAGGGGCCAATTTTAGTAATTTTAACTGTGATTTTTAAGATTACTGTGTAAATCATGAAAACCTGACTCAAGATATTTTTCTGTTGAAGTTGGCAGCACTGTTCACTTTTCATCCTCACTAAACTGCCCCTTAATATTATTCTAATTTAACTGTCTAGGTTATTAAAGAAACAGGGAATACAAACTCTCTGTATCTGGAGGCAGAACAGCAACCTGAGTCATTTTTTTCAGGTGCTTGCAAAGGGCTTGTCAGTACTGGATGTGGAACGGGGCCATCGGGATGGTGGGGAGGAGAAGGGAAGGAGCTAGGTGCTAACTGGAAAGGCAGAGAAGAGAAAGAGAAGATGAGTTTGCCCTCCCTTAAGGAAACGTCCCTCCATAGAGCCTCCCCGAGGCAGGAGAGCCTCTTTGGCTGCTTCCTCCAGGATGAGACGAGATGGGTTGGTGAGAAGCCAAGGCACCTTCTGCAAAGCATGTCCCCATGCACATGGCTGAGTCTGGTTTTCCTCTGGTTTCCACAGGACTGCAACTAGACGCAGCTCGGCACTAAGGCAATACTCTCCTTGGGGCAAAGAGGAGTCCGTATTTAACCAGCTTTGAACCCAGAGGGGCACATGCTGCTGACAGGGCCAAAATCTCTATGTTGTTAATATAGCAGCCAAGCTACCATAAAGGGGAGCTTTCTTAGGGACAATAAGTTTTGACCCTGAAGAGGTGTACGACCATCAGAGCTGCTGTGTTTTTTAGGGATAGGCAGGAGGTTGTGCACAAGTCACCTTTTCTTCTCTAAGAAGAGCTGCTTTGACACCAGTTAGGCAATGGAGACGGTTGCTCATAAAGGAATGCCTCTGCCCAAAAACATCGTGGCAGAATATTCTGTGGGTCTATGTTCCCTTGCTGAGCTGTAGCACAGTCACTAGCTGGTGGCCACAACATGAGTTCTGTTATTATTGGCATCTTTCTGAAAGTGTTACCTACTGAAAACATTTCATTAACTGACAATTTTAACCTTCAGAACAAACAAAACAAAACACAACTGTTTAGCTCTGATGACTTTGGAGAAAATCTCAAAAACATAACCCGGGCATCCCCTGTGGGCACCAAAGGCAAGTGGAAAGGTTGCCAGACTTTGTATTTTGCTTTCAGATACTGTGGTCGTAAAGTCAACCTCCTACTTTTAGAGGACCTGACATAATTTTTGCATAGGAGGAGGCATTAATGGCTTATCTGGGCATTATCTTTGAGAGAAAAATCATTTAGCAGATATTAGCTATCTCTGGATAGTAATGGGCCAGTGAAGAAAAATGTGTTTTGCTTAAGTGTTCATTACCATTGCAAGTTTCACTTGCTTTAAAACAACTTGCATATTAAGTAGCAATAATGTAAGCCTCATTAGGGGCTGCCCATATGTCTGGCAGTGAAAGGATACATAGCTCTGGTACTGTGAAAAAAATAGAGACTTGCAACAGTAAGCTGTTCCCAACATTTTCCATGGGCAACCCCACCCTGCCAAGCTCCTCATCCAGGTGGAGGCTCCTACTTCTGCTACTGAGTTGACCTGCAGTCATTCCTCCTCTCCTTTATGAATAACTACTCACATATCTTTCCATCCGTCAAGTGGTATATTACTCCGTAAGTGCAAAATAGATTACTGGTATGTCCATTACTAGATTGGACTACTAGCGAAATAAAGTGGTATTCAAGGAAGATGAGTAAATGTATCAAAATGCAGCACTAAGGAAGCATTCATCCCAGTACAAATGGAGAATTATGCTCAGCTGTTCTGAGCTGTGCTCCAGAGAGGAGAGAGTCCCGGAGAGCTAAGCCTTATAGCTTGATAATATATATAATTTTACTGGGAGAAGGGTTTTGACAAATTGAACATGTAAATATGCAAATTTACATTTGTAAATTGTAGATTTCTAAGTGTACGGAATATTCTGGGCATGTGGAGATTTGGCTCCTTCTGAGTGAAAAAAATCAAGATTTGGTATTAATAGCCAGACCCAAATGAATAATGGAAGAATTTCACCCAAAGCTGTAAGATGTGTTGTATTTTTCATGCCTCTAAGCAATGAATATTGGTATTTTCTGCAATCTATAATACAAAATACTTTAATTTCTTCCAAGCATGCATTTTTATGAAGTTAGAGGAATAAAAATTCTGACCTTGAAACACAATCATACTAATAGTAGTAAACTACAAAATATGTACGATCCAGTTTATCATTATGCCTCAGTTAGATGAGATTAGCTAATCATGCAGCTTATTTTCCAAACATCTATATGCTGCTATTGTTTGTTTGTTTGTTTGTTTGCAGTTCTACCAGACGAGCCTCAAAAGGATGAAAAACATGATTAAGGATTTATTTACATTTTCTTTAAATATCAGCAGCATTATATGATGAACGACGCTTTTAATCACCTACCCAATTCTGTGTTTTTAATGGTGCCCATAAATTCTGAGCACTGATCTGTTTTTTGACAATGCATTGCTGGCTTTATGTGCAAACCTACGGAGCCTGATCTAACCCTCATTAGAGTCAAGAATCAATGGCTCTTATAGACATCTGGGCATTCAACCAGGTCCCATTGGTATCTTTTCAATCACTAGCAATCACACAAGAGCAACAGAGAACTTGAAGCTTCATCTCAAAATCTGAAGTCATGTTAAATCTATAGTTTTAAAGCCAGTCCTTGGAGAGACAGAGGCGAACGCACTCGCTTTTACAAAGAGCAGACCTACTCTTGTGGGTGGCTTTTTAACAGAAGCTCTGAAATCAGTGTACAAAGGAAGCATCTTTATCCCTAAATTTCGGATAGGCAAACTAAGCATGAAGTTACATGGCATGCCTGAGCAGATCCATCAGTTTACCCTTGCTAAATGTGGGAATCCTGCTCCCTTTGCCATCCATCACTGCTCCTTCCTCCCCTCATGCCCTGCTCCTGCCTGTGCAGCTCCAGCCTCCTCCTTGCACAGCCTGTCCCTCGTGAGAAACCCACTGAGCCAGTTCAACCCACTAATCCAGCAGAAAACTATCCACTTTTTCCACCCGGTTAGCAAGTTTGCAGCACTTTTGCACCTACAAAGCCATCTTATTGCAGAGGACTGCCATGATACTATCACAACATCATGTAAAATTATCAGCATCAAAAACCTTGAGCCTGATTTTACCCCACTCACACAAATCAAGAGGAACCACACTAGCACATAAAAGAGCCATAAGTGAGGGGAGACTCAAGGCTTCAAGATCCCTGGGTACCCCAAATTGCTCCTGCCTTTGTGGGCTGCGCACAGGCTGCCTGCTCAGCACCTTGGATGCTGCCTCAAGAGGGGAGGGGAAAAATCAAAAGGCTGAGAACAAAGAAGGTCGTTCAGCAGCAGTTTCAATCCTATCTTTATTTTAACCATAGCCCCCAAGAAATAAGAACTGGAAAGACTTATTAGGTCATCCTAGTCAACTGCCTGCCAAAGGAGGAATACGCTCTGGAGTATTTTCTTGAGGGCTTTTATCCAGCTTATATTTAAATGATTCAAGTAATGGGGATTCCACAATCGACCAGACTTTGTTGTTTGGAAAAACACAAAGACAGCTTACATTTCCTTCTGCTCTTTTTCATGCCATTCCTACTCGCCATGCCTCCTTCTACCAACCAGCACAACTTTTCCTCTGCTTTTGGAGCAGCTTCCCTGTCCCTGCCATGCTGCACTCGGGACGGGACGGAGTGAGGGGAAGGGTTGACTCATGTGAAATGCGGCTCTAAGCACAAATTTATCTCCAAGATCTTGGGACTATTTGCTCCTTGGCTGCTGACATAAAAAACAGCAGTCTTGGGAATGTCCTGAGAGGTTTAAAGCACAAACTAGTGATCTTAACAAACTAGATACCCTGCCCTGCTGGGTGTCTCCAATGTCACTATTGACAGCTGAATTATAACCCTCCCTTGAACTTTTATTTAAGCCATTCAGGCTTCTTTTAAGCATGCCTCCATTCACAGCCCTCCCGCCCTAACTGACATCCTTCCAGTATGTCCATGGGAGCCTTTGTTCCCCCAACGCACTCCAGAGAAACAAGGCCCTTTGCAAATTGCAGACCATCCTTTCAATTATATTTCTATAGTAATGCTGGCACATTAGTTCCACTTATCCTTGGTTAATAGTTCAGCTTATATTCAAACAGCTATTAACATAAAATCAACACAGCAATTTTGTATGAATTCTCATATCATTAATCCATTTAAAGTGGATACACAGTTCACACTCCAAATTCACTTAATTATTGACTTAATAACATTTAAAGAGGCCATGGTCTTCAGCTCCATTGGAATGCAATATTTTTTTCCCCCCTTTCCCTACTTTTCTAGGTTTTCTGCAGAAGTTAATTTTCTAAGGTTTGGGTAATGCTTGGAGGTGTGTCACCTCTGTGAGAAACCTCCACCTAATTATAGGTTCAATCTCATGAGGAATAACCTTACAGAGCCCATTGGCTGGTTGGTTGGCTCAGTTGGGGGAAAGAGGGGAAATGTCCATGATGAGCAGCATTAAATGGACCACATTTACCCAAACCCCTCTGCGGGAGGCAGCCCCGAGCATCCCAGCCTGGAGCATCCCAGGAGGGCTCTGTTCAACCTCCTCCATTGCCGTGGGCTGCAGGAAGCCCTGATGTCCTGCTCTGGTGGCAGCCATGAGCCCTGATGAGGAAGGGGAGATAATTACATCTTCCTCTGTATCTGATATAATTAGCTCTCTAGCTCTGGCACTGACAGTGGATATGTCATGATAATTTCGACGCACTACACAGAAAATTAATAGTTTCATCAAAATTGTCTATGGAGAAGCTTGTTTTCCTCCATAATTTGATTCAATACTTCTTTTTTCTCACTCCTTCCCCATCCCTCTCTTTTCTCTCCTTGTCATCATCCATGGCGAATGATGTTGTTTGCGCTTCAGCTGCTGTTACAGGGCAAAAGCAATCAGCAAGCAGCGGGTCTTGCATTTCACTTTGAAAAATGTCAGGTTAGGACTTGTCTGAATCCTCGCATAATTTGTGCCGCTGTTGGAGGCCTTTCCCGGAGACTTGTCTTCCTCCAGTGGCTCCGGTGGGATTTGGGAGCACAAACAAAGATCTGGGTAGGATCAGAAAAACATCTGAGAGCTGTGGGGAAAAGTGTGACACGGACATTTGTCCTTTCCAGCCTCCCCATGAGGTCTGGGCACTTCCCCGAGGGCCTCTGGTGAGAGCAGAGGAGGGTGCCCAGCACCCTGTGGTGCCCCGGGGCGAATTCCACCTCCCTGTCAAGTAAGGCAGGGCTATGGAACTCAAGTCATAGGCAAGTCCATGCTGGACAAGCTGTTTGCCGAAAGTCCCTGAAAACTACATTGAGCCATCACTGTGATTGTGGTAGCTCACTGCATTACCTTAAAGCCACTTCTATTTGCCCTGACTATGTGGCAAGCCACATCTCGCGGTACAGGCATATCCTAAACACCCTTTCTCCTCTCCAAGGTATCAGGGCAAGGCAGTCATCCCTGCTGCCCGTAGTACATTCATAGCACTATATTGGCAGGAAAACCTCACTATAATAAACAACAGCGGAGACTAATTGCATTAGGCTTTCTGCTGGAGAAGGGTCACTGGAGCCTTTGAGGCTACTCTGCTTCTCCCTGCCTTTCACAGAGAAGTGAATGCTTGGAGGATCATATCAACAGAGAGGAGCCAAATTTTATTAATGCACTCTTGCTACAGACATCAGCAAAAGCAGAATCAGATGCACAGTGATGCAGGTTATAAGCAAAGGTTTTAACTCTGATATTGTAGTAAATAAAAGAGCAGAACATCCCAGGACAGATGATAACCGTAGCATGTGGTTTCCTCTTCTCAGATGGGCCTTAGGGTGTTTCCCATATCTTCACCACACTTAACACCGTTGCCTCTTAATTCAGGCACACAGGGATTGCCAGGTAGTGTTTGCTTGGGACTGCCTTTAAAAGAATGGGTAGGTACTTGATAAAACTAGGTGCAACTTTGCACCCATTTTATTGCTTGCTTGGTTATGGCTCTGAGAAAAAAATGTTGTTTCCTATTTGAGATTCAAGACTTTTCTGCACCAGTAAAAGCAGTCCTTTTTTGTTTAACATCTACTGATGCATCTACTTATTTTATAAGGTAACACTGTAATTTTGCTTTTACTATTAAACACAATAAAAACATTGAAAGGAGTCGTAAAACTGCCCCTGAAACTCTCTGTGACATTTCACAAATATTGGCAAACATCTCCGTGGTCTTCCTAAATTTGCCACAGATTTTCTAAACATTGTGTTTAGAAAACACAGTCCTCATAAAGAACAGCTTCTCTAAACAAGGTCCAGAGCCTGGTTTCAGGCATTACTCAGATCAGCGCACTCGCTGCAGGCATTTACGTGTTCTTTGGGACCACGGCCCCTCTTGCAATTGCTGGGGAGATGAAGCAATTGAGCACCTGCCTCTCGCTACCCTGCACACACAGCAGCGATCATGACTTTTGGCAATTTGAAGGGTATGACAGGACAGGAGAAAGTCTACTGAAAAACACAGTCTGCTCCTAAAGAGACAGATTCACGTCAGGATATTCATTATATCTCCCAAGCAGCGCACAGTGTGCAGCACCCAGGGCAGTGTGACTACAGCAAGGGCTGGACCTTGCGGTGGCCTTACGGCTCAGCCCTGCAGCTGAGCTTACTGCCCTACGGCACGGGCATCGTACAGGAGGCTTTGTAACCAAAATGGCTATATTTTGACCTAGCATTTTTAAGAGGAAAAAAAACCAAACTCAAACTGTTTGGGTACAGCACATAAACAGGTCAGGGTGCAGAGCACACCCACGGTCTGCCCAACAAATCTGCATCCGACAAATCCCCCGCGCAGTGACTCAGACAGCGTGTCCCCTGAGCTGCGGGTCGGTGCATGTGCTGCTGGCACAGGCAAGCTCTCCGGGCAGGCAGCCCTGCCAGCGCTGATGGTCTCACTGCGCTGCTGCTCATCCTCAAATGCCCAACCTGGGACGTGTCTGGACAAACAGAGCTGCTGAGCTCCAGCCTCGAGCCAGAACGGACTCAGCAGCAGGAGTGGAAAAATACCCCTTTCCCGCGTGTATCCATTCACTCCTACTGGCTGCTGCTCCTACCTCCCTGTTCCTCTCCATGCTATACGTGAGTTAATAAAAACTAACTTGGAGGGCTGGCCCTGCTTTGGAGATTCACCTCATGCTTCCTGTTGGGCCCCTTGCCATCCTCATAAATATGTACCAAACTGTGGTGGTTGCTCTCAGAATAGATCACTGGGTCCAGCTATTTGCTGTGAAGAAACACCATTGGAGCGGACAATTTAAGGTTCAGAGATCCCAAATTTAACACACACACCCCCCTCTTCATGAAGACACTCAAGAGAAAGAAAGGAATTGAGTCACTGCTGGGCTCCTCTGGGGCATCCACCAGCAATACTCAGCTGGAGGGATGTACCTGTGGACACCCCAACTATACCCAGCTCCTGTACACAGCTTCAAGGTGCTGCCTGAGAGGAGCACTGAGATGCTCAAAAATACCAGTCTCAGAAATAAAGGTAATTTCCAGCAAGCCCACTGTCTACATTCCCATTGACTTTGGTGGTATGAAGATTCAGAGTCTAGTTGCAGGCCTAGAGACCACAAGAAGGTCCAGTGATGCACAGTTGTAAATCGGAGGAAAAATGCCAAGAATTGTCTTTATCTCTGGAAGGTAGAAGTTATGCAGACACATTCATACACACCCCAATGTTGTTTGCACGTAGCAGGTGTTACAAGGAGGACACTACAGCACAATCTGCTCTGTCTTTCTTGCAGAAATAGAACAAAGAGGAGCAATACTTTATTTAATTTCCATGTTTGTATGAAAACAATATAATCCTGATTACTGTATATGCTTCTTGAAAGACAGGAGGACACATCTACACTTACATCTTTTTTTAATACAGATGAAAGAGGAAAATGAGAAAACACGTTCATAGCAATCAACAAGACAGATTAGGATTTTATCCAGTGTATGTTTTAGACAGATGGGCCTTTCTTAATGCCTTGGATTTTCCCTCTCCCCACTTTTTGCAGTTAAGATAAAGATACCCAGCCAACCATTGAGTCTTTTTCTATCTGTGCTGAACCATGGCCACTCCCCAGAAAAAAAACACACAAAACTCGATGCCCAGCCTTGCTTGCCATAACTGAGAATTCACCCTACTTTTTATAGAATTATGTCTCTTTGGTAATTCAGCTCTACTTGAAATCTTCAGATCCTCTCATGATTTTCATCTAGAGCTCTCTGATCTACATAGTCCTGATCATTTCCGCATAGATAAATGAGTTGCAGAAAGACTGAACTGCTTGAATATAAGAGAAGAAAGTCTGTGTTAATGAAAGGACTTAAAGCCATATCCACCACATCCTTGGTGATGCTCAGACCACTGGAATTTTATCTGTAAGAGCATTTTATTGCAGCCCTGAGTCACACTGGACTTCTGGTTTCATTTCATGTTCAGATTAATTTCTCTTCCAGGACAGAACAAAACACCAACACTTCAAAATTCCTTGCAATAGAAATTTTGGAGGAAATAGTTGCTTTGGATTTATCAAAACATTTGGTTTCTGCATGAATTACTTATTATTTTTGACAGTTTCTATCACAGTAGGAAAAATGTAATTTGAAATTCCCCAAGGGGCAATTGAAGTTTGTTGTTTTACTACTGCAGACATGGACCATACTGATGCTGCTGTAATTTTCTTGTCTTTTTTTTTTCTTTTTTTTCCTCCACTACAACAAAAAAAATGACTAAACAACATGATTTCACAAACAGTTTTGATTCTGGTGGAATTCAGTCCCTGACAGAACTCAATGGACATCCCCATGAACAGTTCTGCCTTGTTGTTAGAGGTGCCAATGACCTGAACATCTGCAGCTAAACAAGCAGATTTTGCTCTACCTTTTTTGCTTGCAGATGTGCGTGTACTGCCCAAGCACAGGGTAGTGCTGCTGCCTCTCTCCCACATTCTTTTTTTTTTTTTTTCCTTTCTCCTTCCTTTGCTCCATCAACACAACTTTTCTGCAGCAGAGTGGGATGTAAGACTTGAGCCGGTCAAGCCGCAGTTCACAGCAGGATCCTGGAAGTGTTGGGGTTCTCAGATTATGAACAAGGATTTCAAACAAGAGATATTTGCTGCAACACGCAGCAGATATAGTTTAAATTGACTTTTTGGAGATGAGCAGGAATCTCAGCTGCTCTTTAGGAAGAAAGGCCCATCAAAGTTACATCAGTTCTGCAATGGGGTTTCACAGTACTCATGAACTACCTTGGGGGTTTGGGTAGATATTTTCTTTTCTTTTTTTTTTTTTACTGTGCATGAACTATGCATTGCTGTCCATGTGGGGTTTTGCTGGAGGCTGCCACATATTTTGCTATTGTCTCTTCCTCCCCCCAAAGCCATTGAAAATTCCTCCGCCTCATGTTTTAGTTACAAGTTTTTGTGGTTTTGTGTTTTATCAGGTTGGGGGTGGGGGGAACTCAGTTTTACGGATTTTTTTGCAGAACAGTGGGGAACAGCTTCTCTCAAAATCTCACAGTAATGGTTTACAAATTGTCAGGGACTATCCTGCTTTATGAAAGATAGAATATATGTTCCTCTGGTTTGGGTCCTGAACCAAAACCAACTTTCCTCTGAGCAGGCTGCGATACCGAGTGCTCAAGTCCGAACACCAGACACAAAAAAAAGCCAGCACCGGAGTTCTGGTCATGCAGTAATCTGTGGCTGACAGCTTGTTTTCCACAGTTGTTTCTGATGTACTTAGTGGATCAGGGTAAAGCTCCTCCTGTGTTACTCAGGAGTCAAAGATGGGAAGCAGATTTCTACCCTCAGAGTATCAGGATCCAAGGAAACGGCAAATAGAAGAAGACAACACCTACGTAAAAAATAAGAATTGTATATGAAGAGCTTAGAAAAATACGGTGGTGTGCAGCACTGTTTCCTTCTTCTTGGGTAAAGATTATACAATGATTATTTCCTTTCCTGGTCCAATCTGTTTTAGCAGAGACCATGGCTCCACCTCAGCGTGTGGCACATCAGGTGGCAGGTTGTACCAACCCATCTCCAAGGGATTCTTCCAGGATCCATGCACTGAACAGTCCTCCCCAGCCAACACACAGGAAAACCCCTCAGGGGCTGGGAACAAACAACGCTCAGGACCAGAAACATTCACCTCTTGGAGCTAGCAAGGGGAAGAGTTCTGCATGAAATATTCTGTTTGTGCAGGTGGAAAAAAGCCTTGCTCTAGCTGAGAAGCCACCCATATTTTTTCAGTTGCATTCAGTACAATTTTATATTTGCATTTAAATCAGCACCCCTGGAAGAGGGTGGAGTTCAGGTTTGAAAGCCAAGAGTAATTTGAAAACTTTTCTCTGTGAGCCAAACTTTTATTTGACAGGGCCAGAAAGAGAGGAAATGCTTTAATGGGGCCTTTGAGAGATGCTCACTGTGAAGCATCCTTGGAGCCTGCATTCACACAACAGCTACGCACTGCTCACAACACCCACTGCCTGGTGCGGGTGCCCTTACACCAGCTGAAGAGTGCCTGCCCCAGCACAGCTTATTCCTCCAAGCCTAGGACTGGCTTGCATTAGGAAGGATGTGTTGGTACAGCTTGACCACACACACCCCTAAGGGGAATACAGCTCACACCCATAAAAGAATTAATTTGTCAGGGTAGCTTCAGTTGGTTCTTCTGAGCAAACAAGCTATTACAGCAAAAGGATCTTGTTGCTGTATAAGTGTGTCTCCATTAAGGTTTTTCTCCACAATTAAAAAAAAGTAAAAAAAAAAAATCATACTTCTGTTAAGTAGTAAAGTGAGGGTGAGCATTTGAAAAAAGATGTTTTTAGAAGGAAATATATATAATCCTGATCATTTTTCACTTCATTGAAAGAAATTGTGGGTGGATACGGGTATGAAACAGTTTTGGAGAGAGGTCACAAAAAGGTGGTAGAAATTGGCTATTTAGAATTAGAGAGAAAAACTCATGTTTAAGTACAGTATAATTTTACTCAAGCAACTAAGAAAGATGAGTGATAAATATTAAATGACTCATAATACTATTATTTTATTATTCATAATGCTTACTACAAGCACAGGACAGATTTGAAACCGGAAATCAAGCCAATTTTTTTAATTACTATGATAAAATGCTTTAAACTCTGCATTTGCTGCAACTAATACAGTGCCTTTGATTCCACTACTCGATCTTAATTGATTAAATGAATGCACTTCATCTTTGGAATTTATTGCCAGCATATTCTGCCACTTTCTATTACAATCCATTTTGGAATATACCTGATGATCATACCTGAAAACCCTTCTATTTCATTCTCATTTTCATCCTCTGATTAATTACCTGGTTTCAGCAAACCCGGAGCGCCTGCGTCCCGTTTCTCATGAGATGGCCCCCGTGGCTGCCAGCCAGCTGCTGACAACCCAGTTTTGTTGCAAAGGGCTCCAGCACACAGACACATCTAAAACATGGCACCTCCAACCTGACCAAGAACAAATACCTTTTCTACTTGAGTCTCTGCCTCGGTCAAGTGCTGCACTGCATAGAAGACCCCTCTGGTTCATGTATTCCTTTCCATTAAAGGATCTTTGGGTATTTTTTAACTAGGTCTCAATATACAGCTGCTTAATAGAGAGTTTTGTATGTGTTTCAATATTCTGTTTAAATGTAGTTTATAGTAAGATGTTTTTCCTCTGAAATTTACTCTGGGTTTCAGGGTGCAAATCTTGTTCTCTAGAGAATCTGCAGAGTACCTATATGAAGGGGAGGGTGGTGGAGAAAACCCCAAGAATTTGGATAATACAGTGAAAAAATGAAAATTGCAACTGCATTATTCAAGTTAGAATTTATTCACCTAGAAGGGAAATATTCCCTGAGATAACAGACAGTGGAACACCTAAATTATATTTTACATAATATTAATCATGAAAGTACAGGTACTCAAGCACTCATGTAATGAGCAGTGCATCACAACCAAGTTACTAGAGCAATACAGGCCTGTATTTGGGTTATTTGTCCCTAGGGAGTTCAGTCAGAGCTCATCATGCCAACTCAGAATACAATCTGACCCATATATGCTATTAGAGTATTGCACGTAGCACCAACTGGATTTCTGAATGCAAGAGAAAACGTGTTAGCACAATCCCTAGCATCTACAATCATGAGAGCAAGTGAGGTAGATAATACGCAGAGACTGGCAGTGCAGATAATTAAGAGGAAAAGGAAAATCTGTTCTGCAAGGGAGAAAAATGGACAATCTCTCTTGCTCTGTCACTGTTTTGAAGAGGGAGTGTTCCAAGAAAAGAAAACCCTCCTGCTTGGTTTTGAGTTATCCTAATGACTGGGGATGCTGTCATTACAGTGATTAGGTAAGGCTGCAGAACGATACACTGCAAAACCTCTTTTTGTCCTCGCCACAGAACAGAAATTCAAGAAATACTCATCCACATAAGACATAAGCCTTGCAGCCTGCTAAGGTCAGCAAATTTTGCAAATGATTGCCATGCGTGTTAACATGGTATGAAGGCTATCTCCGAGCAAACAACTGAACTTCCCTAGCCTCCAAAAGCTCTGGAGGGGAGAATTACAACCTGCAGATGATGCCTTTGTTACAATCCACAGTCTCCAATAGAAAGTACATCTGGAGCCAACAACTGGGATTTGCTTTTACTACCAGAAATATAATTCCTCTATAACACAGTATAAATCAATGTCTATTTTCTTTTTCAAACTGATGCCTGCTAAGGTTTGTCTCCTAGAAAATGGCTCTTCCAAGTTCCTGCTGCACTTAAGTTTTATCTTATATAGAGATCTTTATCTTATCTACTGCATGAGTCAAGTAGGGGAGGAGGCTTTCTTATCTTTCTTCGCCAACAGGGAAGAGCTTTATAAAAAAATCCTATTGTTCTTCTGTAACAATCTGCTTGCAGCTCCCAGCGAGGCTCTGATACCCGATGGAGATGCACAGATACCCATCACACTGCTACAAACATTTCTTTAGATCCAAATCACACACCTGAGTTATTCTACAAGAGCCCAGACAGCATTTCACTATATTTTCCCTCCATCTTCTGACCTTCTGAGCATGCAGGTATTACTATATTATAATCCTTAACTGGAAAGTTTCTTCATTAATATTAAAAAGATTGTTAAGTGTGATAAAGTTAACCAAGTTTACACATGAAAAGTGATTCAGATTAAGACAGCAGCCTTCCTGCTGTCGTGGCTGTTTCTCAATAACTCCTTGTGCAGACAGCTGTAATTCCAAAACATCCTCTCCAGAGCAGACCTTTATTTGGTGCGTTCGTTGAACTCAGAAGTTAATATCACTGCTGTCACAGTTTCAGGAGGACTTGAAGACAATTTAATCTTTCTAAAGAAAAGCGTAAGTTTAACACCTAAAGGAGAACTACCAAAAGACTACTCCTGCTGAAGTGCTAGGAAGTATTTAGACTTTGCTGATTTATCTCTGCAAAGGAAGACAAATAAGCTATCCCAGCATACGTTAGCTTTTATGTTTTTAAAAGTTTCACACAGGGATTCATGCAGATACAAGTTTTTCTTACTCTATCTGATTTAGGGACACCAGAGAATCAATTCATCAGGTGTACCGAGGGCCACAGCCCTGACTGGCTTTGTTTTCCTTTAGCAAAATGCAATTAAAATGCCAATTCCATCTTCTCCTTTCATCAAATTTGTGAAAAGGAGCCATTTTCTTGCAATAAATTCCTAAAGGTTTCATGACATGAGCAGCAGAGCATAGTAGAAGTGCATAATAAATCAGTCCAAATTCTAGCTGTGTCTAAAGGGTTTAAAGAAAGCCCTCTATCTGTTTTTCACACTCTAAAATCTGAATTATAATTAATTTCAGGAATCAACCAACCTACCGTTACTTTAAAAATGTCAAGCTGAGGAGTGCATTATGTGAGATTACAATTAATCAGAGCTGCAGGCGTGCGCACACACATCTTCCCACTTAAAATCTTTGGCCAAAAAAATATTACAGCGGCCTTGACAGATATTAAATGATCTTTTCAAATAATACTCGCTGGTGATAAATGGTACAGTTTTGCAGCCTCATGCTAATACAGAGCTTTTCGGCAGCAAAGAGGCATCATTTGACAACTCCTGCGTTAACTCTAACAACATACTGATGGCCATGACAGCTTTCTTTCTCTTGCGTTTGCTATCCCATCTGGAAAGAACTCCAGGGATGGAAGAGCCCAGCATGCTAAATTATATAAAAAGAATTATCAACATGCACAAAACATTAATGAAACATTAAACATAACTGTTTCTTAGGACAATGTTGTTATTTATGCATTTTCTTGCACAGATTAAATGAGTTATTCGTAACTGCTGCTGTCTTTGGCCCCAGTGGTGCTTTTTAGTCTTACATTGCCCTGATGAAAGGCTATGGGCCTTTCTCTGCCTGGGTCTAATAATCTCTGAAATATGTGCCTGCAACCCAGGCTACCAAAACGTCCTCGCAAAAAGCAGCTTCACATTTAGAGCAGAGCACTGATATGCTTTTGCATGTATGACAGGAACGAACACAAGGGACAGGGCTGCGTGGGCACCCAGCAGGCGCTGCCCCTCTCTGGGCAGGGTCCTTTTCACACCCTAATCTGCTCCCTGGCTCTGCCCTTCAGCGGCTCACCAGCCCTACATCCTGGGAGGGAGGAGATCCAGGTCACGAACACCACCCATAGTCAAAGCAAACCAAAATATGATTGTTCATGAGCTTTCCCTCCCCTCTTCTGCAGCGATGCCCAACCTTCTCTCTCCTCCTCCCCAGGCATCTCCCCAAATCTTCCTGCCTGGCAATCACACCAAGGAAAGGAGTCTCCTTTCCCCTGCCTCAGCTCCTGAGCTGCTAATGAAAAGGTTGGGCATAGTCTGTATGAGGCAATAGTCCCAGAAATACCATTTTGCTTCACTGTTACCTGCAAGGGGTGAGGAACAAAAATAACTGCTCCCTAATTTAATAGGGACTTCAAATAAAAGCACCTCCTCTTCTATTTATCTACCCACAGGGCTATTTTTTCCAGTTCATTGGAAGAAGTGGTACATTCTGTTGTGCCTAAAATATTTTGCTTCTTTAATCACAGCACAGGATTCCTACCTACAGTAAATGAACTGAGCTAACAAGAGAAATTTATTACAGCCACCAGCCAGAGATCAAATTCTTCTCTCATCAATTATTTGGGCCACTATAGTTTCTAGCAGTTTCTCCTCTTAATAAAACTGATCACAGCTGAATGTTTGGCCGCTTCTGTAGGAAATGCCAAGACTTGTTATTTCATTATACACGTACTCTCCTTACTTGTGAATTCTCTGGAAGGGTTATATATATATAAGTGATGAGCATTGTCTGGTTGACAAAGTATGACTAAAGTACAAGTCGAAAAGCTGGAAGATAAATTCGTCCTCGCAGTGCTGCCGCTGATTTTCTATGCAACAATTAATAAAAAGCCCTTTTCTTTTGCCCCTCTATCAGAGGCAGAGCTAGCAGTTTCGTTTTTTGGGGCAGAAGAAAAAGAGTAAAGAAAAAATCTGGGCAAAGCCCATCCCCCTAGTCCAGCATTGAAAGGAGGACATGACTTCTGTACACCCTCCAGGGAAGGGCTGATAGAGCACTGGACGGTCTTGTCCCTAGGAAAGCTCTTCCATACACTGGGAACCAAATGCAGGGATCAAGTGGTATGGACTTAGAGCCTACATTACTTTTTCCTTCTCTTGTAGGGCACAGTTAGGATGCCCTCTTCCAAAAAAATCCCTTTGCAATTCCCACCCCACCTCTAGAGCAGCTCCAAGGTTCTGTGGATGGAAAAGCAGAGTCAGCCATAGCAGAGGCTAGGAGCAAAACAGGAGGAGAGCCGAGAGTGATACTGGTCTGGCAGGGGAGATGCAACAGCACTAACCTGGGAAGGACTGGAAAAGAAACATGGGGAGAGCTTCTCTCAACTCAGAAGGGGCAGAAAACCACATCAGCAGTCACAGCTCTGCTGTGACATGACCCATGTGAGCTGGGGAGCAGAAAGCTGGAGGCAAATGCATGCCCAGCCCCTGTGTAGGGGGCTCTGGCACAGGGCATTATGAGGACAGGGACTTTGTCATCTCAAGGACCAGCAAACTTATTTGCAAGACCCACCCATTGCTGGAAGGTGAAGCTGGATCACAGGATTTATCACGGGAAACAGATGATTTGCTTGGAGGAGCCATCCTGACAGTTTCACAGAAACAGATCACAGTGGCATGGGGGGAGATGAGCAAGGTCTCCCTGCCACTGTCAACTTGGCACCAGTGGAAAGGCAGCAGTGAGGGAGCTGCTGAGAACAGGCCTATTTCCATATGTTTCTTTTTGAGCACGGCATCGCTTCAGGAGGGATTAGTGTGAGAAGTCAGGGCTCTTCCCCAGGCTAACAGGAGCTCGGCATTTCATAAAAGAGATGCTGGCAGCTTTGGGGACCCTCAACACACAGGTCCAAAGCAATGTGCTGCAGGAAAGACACTTGCCTGTCCTTGAATAAAGGGCTTTAGCATATTGTGTGCTGTGCACACAGGCAGGATGCTCCTGTTGGAGGACTAAAACCCATGCTCTCACCTCCCCAGAATGAGAAGATAAACCAATGAGAAAGAACTGACAACCCATAAAAGCACTGAAATACAGAGTGTGTTCTGCTATAAGCCTTTGCTTTGGCAGAGGTGCCATGAGAAATCCTTGCCAGGGATGGGCACAGAGCAAGCTAAAGCAGCATAGAAGTAGAGAGGCCTGGTTGTATCTCAAGGACTTTCATCATTCAGCCTAAAAGCAGCTTTTACAGCAGTTTTCCTAATGGCATTAAGGCAAACAATTCACAGCTATGCTAACTCAAACTTGCTTCATGTATTTGCCCTGAAGTCTAGTTCAGCAGCCTTAATCAAGGATCACTTCAGCAGTCTCTAAAAGAACAAGTTTCCATAATCCATGTTTTTCCAGCTCTTTCCACTGTATCTATAATGTTTACTCAAAGGCAATTGAGAAATAACAGTGAAAAAAGCAAGTGCTATAAAACTTCTTTTGCCCCGTGCTTGCAAG
Organism: Gavia stellata; assembly: GCF_030936135.1. Lineage (NCBI taxonomy): Eukaryota > Metazoa > Chordata > Aves > Gaviiformes > Gaviidae > Gavia > Gavia stellata. The sequence continues at coordinate 7,694,544 of NC_082611.1, read as the reverse complement.
CTACATCACCCAAGCAGCCAGAAGAAGAGACTTCTGCTGTGAGAGACAAAGCTGAAAAGGTGCTGAGGGCAATTACTCTGAGACCAGCGGGAAGATTCAGGGCTACCCCATCAGGGCGCTTCAGTGCTACACTGCTCTGCCAGGGCATGTGAGCTCTCAGAAACAGGATTCAAAAGCTAGGAGATGTAACATCTCTACCACTTAGTGAACTGAAATTTTAATCCCTGTAAGATGACTTTTGGGTCCCTGTCATGTTTCTGAAGACAATTCCTGGCAGGAATTGAAGCTCCCTTAACAACAGTGTAGATGCAACTCACTGCAATGGTAAATGCCATGAAGTGACTTAATCTGCTAGCAAAATCATCCACATCCCTAGTGGTGTAGCACAAGTATTCTTAATCTTGGTTTCATGGATTGTAGGGCTCCACATGATGATGAAAATAAATATTTTAGACTTCTTGTTTGTAGAACTGGATTTCACAGTTGCCTTGTGATGTGAAGTGGAGAGAAAGGTTACAGTCACGTGCAGTCTGATTCCTGACAAACCATTTTGATGTCTGTTTTTGAAAATACATCACTCTGCAGTCCCAATCCAGGATTTCACTGAAGTCAGTGAAAAATCTGATTTGAAGAAACTGTCATTCACTTGATCATCTGAATTTTCTTCTCATGTTTCTCAATCATAAAACTCTTATTCCCTCATTTTCAGCTATGGTCCATTGAATTAGTTGTTTCAGAGGTCAAAACCCAAAACACCTCAAAGCTCCAGGTTTCTTTTCATTTACCTGTTTCTAACCAACTAGAAAAGTAAGGAAGTAGTAAAAGGCAAGACTCTGATCTCAGAACATAGTAGGTGGGTCTCCCCTTTGAGCAAGCTCCCCTTGCCTGGCTGAGCACCTCTATGCACATAAGCAGTGTGAAGAGCAGTCAAATTAAGCTAGAGAAAAACATTTGTACACACCCTCTACCAGCTCTGAAGATATATCCACCGAGCCTCATTCTCCCTGGTTCAGAAGACTAGTTCAAAAGCCACTGAAATGAATGGGGTCTTGCCATTCACAACGAGGACTTTTGGATTACCTCTGTTATCTTGCAGAAGTCTTTCACCTTCTTTCACTCTATCACTTTGGAAAGTGAGAATAAAATATTCCTCTACTTGACTGAATTGCCTTTGAGATATCCCAGTTTACCTTTGAGGTCTCCCAGTGGAAATTGCCAGTCTGTGTTATTACAGTTAGATCAGCCTAAGACCAGCATTGGCAAAGCACATCAGAAGACCTCAACCTTGGAGGTCTAATTATAACTCCAACTTCTAGTGGGAACAGACTGCTTAATCTGGAATATGAAGAAGTTGTCTTGAATCTACTATATAAATTGATTTAAGAGATAGATGAAAAATTAAATGGTATAATTACAAAGGTTAACAAACTCAAGGGAGTCATTAGACAAACTGTGAAACGATCATCAGTTTTAAAAAAAGAGCAGAATCAAAGATAATGGAATTCAACCATTTCAACTCAGTTTTCTTCATTTTCCTCAGTTCAGAAAACATTGTAAGCCCATGTCAAACAAAAGTGTTAAATGGTAATTTCTACAACATTTATCTTTGAGTATTAGGTTTAAATGAGGCTTTATAAGGTAAACGCTGGTGACTATTTAACCTGCTGTAGTGGAAAAGTATTTAAGATATTAAACATGATCTAAAATTATGGCTATAACCCATCATTTCCTAATCCCTTAACTCTTAGGGAGGGTTTAAAATAAATTATATAAGCTTTAGTAAACAAACATACCTTACAGGAAACTAAAAATGAAGCAGACTACCTGAAAATGAAACGTACATATTGCAAGTGAGATTTAAGGGAGAGTTTTCCAGAGTACCTCGATGAATTAATTCCCATTTATGGGAGCACTTAGAAGCTATGATAAAGGAAAGATTTTCTCCAGGAAAATTTTTAACTAAAATTACATGACAGAAGTACTTATTTTATGATTTTTACAACAACAAAAATACACAGTGCAAAAAGGTTCCCGGAGATCCTGATTGCTTTCATTTCATTTCTCACCACAAAAGTGAAACAAGAGAATGAAGAGAAGATTATATTGCCAGGTTTCTCATTATTAATGGTGAAGGAAGTAGTTGCCTTAATGCATTTGATTACATCTTAATAATCACAGTCACCCAGTTCCTTTTTAAACATGCCAAATTCTGTAACAGAAAAATATCTTACACCAACCACAAACTGTTCGGTCCTGACCACTGACAAGTTGTGACAACTGCACCGAGCCTTCTGGGAGAGTGTAAATATAACTGGCTTTGCAGCCACGTGAGTATCATCTGTCAACAGGAGAGCGTTATCAAAGCTGCAGGGAAGGCAGGGCCGCGCATTGCAGAAGTTTCCTGAGGTGCTTCGGGAATAATAAAAGAGCAGTGCACATACATGTGTAGGAAAGGGTTGCTCAGTAAAAGCGTGCAATGCAAGAGCTGCCCTCTGAATTCCTGATGTTCTCAGGCTGTCCTCAGGGATATTCCTGGGGAAAAAAAGTTTTAATACTGGTTGAGCCAGTTGAGGAAAACTCTACATCTAAAATGTGCCCAAATGCTGAGATAGGGCTATCAAGTATGCCAAGCTGTTAAAAAAATAAAAATACCTTTAACAGCAAAATAAAAATCAATCACTGGAATGTAACTGGAATATCCCAAGCCCAAAATCAGCTTTGTTGGATTTGAGCTAAAGCAGTGCAGAAGACTTTCAGGAGCTGCTTCCCTTCTCTTTTTCCGTTTCGTACCTCTCTCGAGTTTTTGGGTCTCTCCCAAAGCGCTGGCCAGCCAAGGCTTGTAGAAATTGCAGTGTGGCTTGTAAACTGCATCAGTCTTCGCCTTTTGTCTGCTGCCCAACAGAACCAAAATTCAGCATCGGAACTGAGACTCCTTTGTGAAGGAGCAAGTCAGCGGTCACACGGAAAGAGCAAGAATGCAAATCCACTGCCCGGCTTCCCTGGTAAAACACAGACCTTTCAGCAACAGCTGCGCCTGACCACAGCTTTGTCTCCTCTATTGCTTACTGCTAAGTGAAAGAAATTAGAAGTTTGAGAATTAAATGTTTCTTTAATAAAAAAGCCATCTCAAAGTCACACAGGCATGTATACTGGGACTTGGCACTCTGATGAGATACGGCAAGGCAGAGACGCAAAATTTCTTCTACAGACCAGACTTTCTTGTTGCCTAAAACCCTAGGAGTATAGCCTCAGTTCCCTTCCTAGTCCCTCACAGGTGGTTGTCCAGAGCAAGATCCTAGAGGGATGGAAATGAGGGAAGTGTGAAAATTTGCAAAAAATATGCAGTAAGGGAGACTCAGATGGAGGACCAGTAGCTCAGCGCTGCCCTGAGACTGCTGTAAAAGGATGCTGCAGATGGGAAGGGAATAATCTATTCTTCATGTGCGTGGTAGGTTAGGCAAGAAATAATGAGATAAAATTACAGCTAGGGAAATTCAATTTGGACATCAGGAAATACTTTCTAATGGTAAAGACTGTTATGCCCTGAAACAGATAGCTTAGGGAGACTGGGGAATATATGGTGCTGGTGGTTTAGAGACAGATGAACTGAATGACCTCCTGAGGTCCCTTCCAAGGCCATTTTCTTTAATTTAGGGTAAATAATTTCAAATTTATCCATAGACTCTTGCACCTGTACAACCTCTAACTTTCCAGACTTAGTGGATATGCTTACTTCTGAATTAACAGTGCCTTTGGGTTTTTTTTTTTTAAGAACAGTATATAAACCAAGTAATAATTATAGTATTTTATGATATAGTTTTACCACAATTATACATAGACTATAGCTCCATTTAATCCAAGAATGTCATTAGGCATCTGGCTGTGCAGCTTTCGTTCAGTCAAGAACATCAGCTATTTCGAATAATATTCTTCATCTGCTCCCAAACAACGCTCACGGGTTACAAGGCATCAGTCTCTATTTAACCGCCTCAAACACTTCAGTGTTGTTAACTGGAATGGCTCAGTTTGGCATTACTCTGGGTGAACGGTTTGCGATAGCGCGCATTGTAAAAATTCTGTGAGAGAAGCACTTTTTGGGGGTGATTTATTTAGTGTCACCACTTATTTTTATCAAAATCACAACCTGAAGAGTGGGACTAAAGAGGCAATAAATGAAACATACAGACCTCATGCATGCAAAAACTAAAGCAAGACTGGTGATCACTATGAATCTGATCTTGCCACCCACTGTACACACTGGCATCAACACAGCAAAGCACTTAAGTACATGCTTAATTTTAAGCATACAGGTAGTGCCATTTAAGCTAATGGAATCACTTAAGTGCTTTGTTGGATCGGGGCCAGTCTCCTCAGCATCTTGCAGTGTCAAGTATGCAGAGCAAGGGCTTCATCTAATTGCATCAGACTTCGATTGACAAAAATCAAGGTAATGCAGCATTCAGACTGAACCCATCTTTAAGGCAGCTATCATAATCACAGTGCGTAGGACAGGGTTGTTTGTGCTGTCCCAGTGCCTAAAGCATCCTGTTGGATTTGATCCACCATGTCTCATCTCTGGTATAAGCCCCGTCTCAGCAAGTCTTGTCTAAGTTTTCCATCAAACACGCTCTCATTGAAACAATTGATTTCTTCACCCGCCCCAGATGATTACTCTAGCTTCTCACATAATTACGTTGTCTTTCATACCAAGTATGTTCTATCATTTGTTGTTATCTCCTCTTGATGTACACTCACACTTCGGCTGTGGACTCTTTTAGAAAGTGTTTTTACTTGTGCTTTGAAACTCTTCATGCATCTGTGGAACTACAAAAAAATTAATCGGGAGAAATGCTGTTGATGCTGCAGCAACTGAAGAGAGCAGACCCCATAATGGACAAGCCTAACATATCCATAGCCTGAAGAACAATACTCCTTAGATATCTAACTTATTATTCAACTTCCAGGCAAAAGAATAGTGTGTACATAACAACCTACTAGCTTAGGTAGTCTCACCTCTATATAAGCTCCTACAACAGCAACATCGCAGTTCTGAAACAGTCCATTTCCACAAAAAAAAGACATCTGATTCAGCACAGATGTAGAATTAACTTCTCACCACAGTGTATTCCTATAAACACAGTTATGAAAGGGAAAGAAATGACATGTGTGGGAATTTGTCCGACTATTGAGTTTAGTTAATGCAATTACTGAAAAAGGGTGGTTGAAAGCTTTGTTAGTAGTGTGGGTAGAGCACGGTGACAGCAAAGTGCGAATCTTCCTGCATCTGTACAACCCCGCTCACATGAGCAAGCCCTTTGCTTTAATTGCCTTTATTCAAGCATGAAACAAGGGCAGGGCTGAGCCACAAGCCAGAATCAAGATATGGCAACCAAAACAGTAATTGGGAAAGAGGGGGAAGAAGTTTCCAGAAGTGCGAGTGGAGTTTGTAACATCTTTTGTCATTGTATTTTTCCATTGTCACAGTTAGAAAATAATCATCTTTCATCTATAGCTACTGAATAGACCTATGTCTGAAAGGCACATTTCCCTATCAAATAAGGAAATATTAAGAAGGGGGTGGGGAGAGTCATGTAGTTGGACCTTGCAATGGCAGTATTCTGTAGTAGCTCTCTGAAACATAACTATGCCTTCGGAAATGCAGCCACGTTTTTTTGTGCCTTCCGCAGGAAGAGAGTTAAGAGCAGTTAAGAGCTCAGGAAGCAGTTTTTCGCAACACCTAGAAACCATATGCCACTGAACATTGACCATCCTTGCAGCAGCTGAAGGAGGTAAAATCCCCCAGATCTGTAGCATCTCAACTCTTCACACTTCAGTAGTACCTGTGCTGCAATCATCCCGTAACACAGACAGGGAGGCAGGAATAGTTCAAATACAGAGGTAATATTTAACATATCAACACAGTTAAGTTAGCATGTTTGCAAACAGGCTTCATCTTCTTGCACCATCTGAAGAAACATAAGTCTCCCCTGCATTGAAGAAGTTGTGTTGAATTTCTAAGTTCTTACTTTCAACAGGAGTCCAGAATGTATAACAGTCATGTGTAGCAACTTTGAAGATGTGGAATTTCAAAACCAACTTGAAACAGCTGTTTCTGAAGACTTCACTTGTTAGCAACTTTGTAAAGAATTCTGTCTTTTGTAATGACCTTTTGGAATTTGAGCACTTGTATACACTTAGAAAATAGGTAAAAATTAGTGATCCTCGATGAATGCACTTAAATGCACGTGAATTTGGATACCGTAGCAATTTTGAAACTCCAGATTGCAGGTGCACCTTCACATCTCACTGATAATACACAAAGTCATTGGGACCCTTCTGCGATTGAGTTATTCAGGGTCCGACCCCATGAATGAATGCATGAGCTTTCCAATTGCTCTTTGCAACTAACTCCTGTGTAAGGATCACTTTCTGAAATGCATGGGCAAGACAAATACGAGAATATAAAAATCAATTCAAGGAAAAACTAATTTTAAAATGTCAACAAGACTATCTCTCAGCATTTACTCAGATCTCATATCAAGTCCTACAACTCTACAGTGCCTGTCACTACCAGAGTGTTTTCCCTAAAAAAAAAAAACCACCACATTCTAGCTGCAAAAATAATCCAAACATTTTTCTTTTGTGCCTGTCCCACAGAAAAGGACTTCTAGTTATTAACTAAAAATTTAGCTTTTAATCATATCTGCTCAGACCAGGGTTGAAGCCGTGATGCAATGCACAGCTTTCCTGCAAAGCATATGGTATTTGAAAAGCGAGTAGAAGGAAAAACGACAGACAGGAAAAGGTTCAGACTTTTGTAGCCTCGGTTTTGCACTGCGTGGTAATTATACTGAAGAATTCATGACTCACTTTGGTGCACTACTGTGCACTGCTAAATTAGCACTTTGGCAAGGACACCAGACAAATGATGAAAGATATAATATTGGTTTCTCCAGCATAACTCATCCCTATAGTCTTATAGCGTTTCAAAGGTCTTTTTTTAGCACTCTAAGACAACAAGTTCTTGTTTAAAAAAGAACAACATATTGAATCAAAAGTATACTGTATGGAAGTTGGCAGAAATAGGTAAAACTCCTCTTAAAAAAAAATCAGCTTTTCAGGTAGTTTGGTTAACTGTTCCCTAAAACTTATTTCCGAGTCTACACAGAGTATCTTACATGGAGACTATTTAAAACTGTTGTGCATTAAAGTATAAGTGTGATGTGGAGATGAAGCTCTTCCACTAGATAACATTCATAAAGGAAGAAAATGTTTTCTTTACACCAGCTTACAAATGTGTATTGTCAAAATGACTCGATAAAGGCTCCCTAGTCATCTGACAGCTGCAATGAGGCCAAGCACACTGGAAGATGTACACATTGGGACAGCACTTAAATTAACTCTTAAAAAGAAATCCTTTTCTTACAAAGATAGCAGTCAGTCTGGAGTTATGCAGCACGTTGGAATTAATCCAGGTTTGCCAGATGCAGCCAATCCTCCATGTAATGCTGAACTAGTTATTCTGATTTGTAATGAGAAATAATTGGTACCAGTCATAAGAAAGAGGCAGCAGCATTAAAAAAGTTTACTCTGTGACCCAGAATTAGCTTCTCAATTCACCCAGATACAAACGAAATAAAAATACCCAGCTCCCCAGCAGGGCAGGGATGGGAACTAATTTCTATTAAGCATTTGCGCATCTTTTCACGAGAGTTACTGTAACATGCAAGCAGTCATAAAGATTTTCACAGCTCACAGCAGTCAGAGGGTTTGAACATGGAAAGAGTGCTTAAAATGTTAGCAGAAATCCTGTCTATGAAACTTGTCATTAACCTCAAGGCCGCCCTGCATAAACCTGGCAAATTCTCAGAAATAGTGGAGGCAATTATTAATGTTCAAGTCTCCATATACTAAACAACCATTGCTCTGTATATTATGTATTTTGTTTAAAGGCAAGCATAGAGATTGCCACCAGTTATTTTTAACTCTTTTCAGTACACAGTACATCTGTTGTGTTTTTGATTTCCATTAAAAATCAGAGTCATTTACTGATCTGGCTGTCATCCAGATTTCTACATGAAACACATGGACTAAGCACAAAATAATGCTGTCTTATGCGCATGGGTGCATGTATTGTATTTATTATCTGCTACAATAATTAGAAATGCAGTTAAAAATGATGGGGGGGCTTTGAAGGAACAGAATCTCATACTTCTCATTTCCTCAAAGTCCCTGGGCTTAAAAGCATTAAGAACAAGGCTGTGAAACCTTTCTTTATGTTTACATGCTGCTGCTGCGACATACAAACCTATTGACTTTGCTTCCTTGAGAAGGGGATCCTGAAGCTGGCTGTAAAAGGGACACAGATCAGGGTGTACCAGATACCTTGAACATAGCTTTAAAGAACACACATGGAGAAAAGCCTCCAAGAATAATGAGCTACCAAAATATCTGCCAACATGGACCTCAGCCAGTAAGTCAAGCAAATTAAAAGCTGCAATCACTTCTCTGACAATTCTCCGGCCAAACTTGTCCTGAGTTTTGCTTCCCTGGTGAAAAACAGAAGATGATCAGCCTGCATCAAAGGTCAGTAGGTTCAGACTATCCGAGACCAGCAAAGGGAGGAAATTAAAACACTGCAAGGGCACTGCAGAGTGCCCTGCCAGCAGCCTTTTACAAGCTTGGTCCAAAGCCTGCTGAAGTCGACTGGACTCTTTTTGTAGATGCCACCAGCTTTAGGTCATGTCCTGGCTCGTCGCAGGGTGCCAGTGCCCTCCTCTCTGCTGATTTCAAAGGTGGAAATGCAGCATTAGAGAAAAGAGGGACTCTTTCAAATAAGCACTGAATTAGGGCTGGAGAGGTCAACACACCACAAGACTGCTCTTACTGAAACTTTGAGCTGAGAAAATATAAAGATTCACTTGAATTTGAAAATTAATTCCAAGGTCATTGTCTTGGCAACCTTTCAGCATTTGTTTTCCTTGCCTGCATGCACAGAGACCTATTTCTAACCAGGATCCTTATAAAATCAGCAGGCCTAAAACACGAACAGCCAGATGTTCAGAAAAAGGTGAAATCCAAATTGTATATTTGATTTCTGATGCGATTACATAACCTGTCCAGGAGAAGACAAGCCGATACCCCGCAGCTTACACAAGTGACCCAGATGGAGCTTTGCTCGTAAGGCAATTCCTGTTATTATTAGCAAAGGCACATCTGGCTGGCCCCACCATCCCAGCCACAGCCAGCCCCTACTACATGTAGATCCCAGTCCACTCCCATTAGGGGACAGCCCTCAACAGGGTGAGTTATGAGGCTCGTCTACCTTCTGCAGCAGATCACTATGCAGATATGCCATTAGCTTCTCTCACCCTAAGCAGGGCAAGCACTCCCCAAGTGCCCACTTACCCTCTGGGCAGATGAGAAAGTACAGTTGTTTCAGATGTGCACAGCCTCAACTTTTTCCTCTTTAAGAACAACGCAATCTTCTCCCACCATGATTTATTCCCCTGGCCTTTATATGTCGGCTGCATATGGTACTAATTTTACACCCATTTTCAGATGATGCAATGAAATTAAATGACATGGCCATAGTCACACAGGGATGGCAGCATTAATGCTGACTCTGGGAAGAGCTCCTTGGTTTTTGCCCTAAATATGGGTGTACCATTTCTTTCATATTGTTTTACCACTCTGTGGCTGTCAGACTTGCCAGGCTGACAATACCATCTTATGTTACAAAACCTACAGTTCAATTTGACTTTAGTGTCCTTCAGAGGTTAAACATCCACGGGAAATGATTGTTGGAGAAATATGGCTTGCATATGTTTATGCCAGAAAGCTGTTTCTGCTGCTTTTCTCCACAACTGTGACTCCTGCTTTTTTTTTAAATCATGACTCAAAGACTAAATAAAAGTTCAGCTTGGGTTTCAAGAATGCAGATGTGCATATTCAGCACCCAGGGCAAGTTTTCCCCACTACTGGCATTAGCCTGCCCAAGTCAGAAGAATAGCACTTCTGGAGGATGTGGCTGGCAGCAACCAGAGTCACCACCTGTCCTTTGAACATTGGGGTCTGGAGAGCAAAGAAAAGGAGAAAATAATTTTCCACCAACCTTTCTATTAAAAGTCTTCAGAAGCAATTGCCATTGCTGTGTCTCTCATCTCTAAGTCTCAGTTCTTTTTTCCCTCCTCAATCCCCTTTTCTGCTGTTTGTTTCTCAGCCTTCTGGCTGTCAGGTGCCAGTAAGTGAAGAACTAAATTACTTTGTACCCCACAGTAAGTGCCATCTAAACAGAAGCATGTTTGCAGTCTTCACCCATTTCTTGCTGCCACTGCAATGAAGGAGCAGATGAGAAAGTGCTGCTGCATCGGAACACAGCCTCTATAAATTTAATGGTGGAAAAGAGGCTACAGGGGCATACAAACCGCCAACATTCCCCTCTGGGGTAAGGCTATTTGTATTTCAGTGCCTTCAGCATCCTTACTGCTCCTGAACTGCTTTGCAGCAATGCTGATGTCTCCCTTCTGAGAATAAACCAAAATGCCAGACCAAGTATGGAGGGGGAGGTTCAGCTCGTTTCTTTGAAGTCCTTTACAAGGAAAACAGTTTGGGTCTGGCTGGACTCATGAGATCCATTGGCCATTTCACTCCCATCCTGCTACAGGTTTATAACACAAAAACAGGTGGAAAATAGAGCGATTAAGCTCTGACTTTTGCGCTGCCTCTGTAATGTGTTCACCCTGGAGCATGCTTGGGCATCTGTTACACACCAGACACCCGCAGTAAGCCTCGTCCCTTACCCCAGTGCTATGTCACTGTGCCCCGAGCATCGGTGCAGGGGGAGCACATTTGGAGCAGCTGCACAGCAGGACCTTTTGGCTAATTTATCTGCTGATCTCCACATCAAGTTCAAGTAACAGCTACGTGCCAAGAGTCTGGGAAATAGCATCTTCCTTACTGCATAAAAGTAACCCTATGAACTTTATTGGCAGTGGTACTTTATGTGTTCTTGTGCACCTCTCCATAGGTGGCAGACAGGACATCACACATTGTCAGACCTCCATCAAAGACTCCCTAGGGAAAGCAGCCTCCTCCCCATCCACACACAGCCTTCACCCTACTATTACACACCCTACCCAAACTCAAGCACATACTAGTGCTCTGCCCATTGCCATCTGCAACCCCCCTGCCCACTTCTGCCGCTGCCAGTGGTACAAAGCAAAGCATCCAAGCAGTTCTTGACTACTCACAGTACATTTCTGTGTTATTCCTAGAGACTAGAGGTAGAAGGCACAGCCTATCTGTAATTATTATTAGACGGATTCTATAATTATCTTGTCTGGGTTAAGGAACAATAAAATAAATTAAATAAAATAGCAAGTATAAAACATGCTCATATTGGACTGTGAGCACCTATGCAAATGACACTTAAAACTGCATCTCATACTGTTATTCCCTTGTTTCATTATTTCTTCATGTCCTTCATTTTCAGTCCTTCTGTATAAGACATTTTGTTCTTTTGCTTCATAATTTTGTTCTTTAATTTATCTGTCCCTATCTCCTTTTGTTCTTCTTTTGATGTTTATCCTTTTAATGTTTCTTTCCAAAAGCTTTTTTTTTAAACCCTACCAGTTTCAGTGTGCTGTCTTTGAAGCATTTTTGGATTTGCTGCTCCTTTGCTCTTCATGCAATTTTTATTTTTCTTGCTGGCTTATTTGTTTTCTGTGGCACAGAAGCAATCAGGTACCAGGAACCTTATTGCATCACTCCACATATTAACTCAGTACAAATATTAAGTTTTATTTTTCACTTTATTACCCCTAGCAGTTGACTTACCTACCTCATTTCCATTTGTAAACTAGAATTCTAAAGTGGACCTTCTGGATAACAAGCAAAAAAAATCTTTGTGGCCATGCGTTATATGCAGGTCTCCAGTATTATGAATGTGGGTCTTGCAGAACTTAGTCCAGCAAAGTGTTGACCATTAGTGAGCTGAGCAGGACCTCTACTCACATTGATAGTGTTATGCACAAGGTCTCCACCATGAGCTGAGCAGGACCTCTACTCCTGGTGATGGTATTATGTTCAAGGACTTTCAAATCAAGTTGTTCAGTCCTTGAATATCAAACTGCCAAGCTGAAGATCCATGATCAGAACTTCTGTTGACCTGAGTGAGCAATCAAGGAGGCCAGCCAGGTTTTGCTGCCACCTCAAGCTGAGGGGAACTGATCCAGCTGCAACAGCCTCTTCCCCATCACATCAAGGCAAGGAGCTCCAGGGGCATAGCACTACCTCATTGGTAGTTTCCTGGCCACATCAGTGCTGAAAGGAGTAACACCTCTGCAAAAGGCAGAGAGAAGTCCAGTCCCTGTGCTGTGACTAACCTGCCAGAAGGGCACAATCTATATTTGAAGACAGCTGGAAAGGAGAGAGGGAGATGCATACCTTCATGCAGCAAAACATAAACATAGCAGAACTTTGCAGCCACTGTTACTACAAACCCCTTGTGCTCTTGAAACTATTAGCTCCAGTAGAAATAGCAGATATGCCATTTGAAGAAGGATTCATATTTATGAATCACCATGTTAGCATCTGTATGTATGGCAGTCATGTCTAAAGGGTCCCAGCTGATATCTGGGCCACACTAGCCCTGCTCTAGCTAGCTTTACTTGAGTTTCTGAAATATTTTACAAGACAACAGTTACTGGACTGGCTTGTACCTATTCTGCATGTTTTCCGACGAGAAAGGACAGAAATCAGAGCAGACAGCCATGTACAGAACGCTAATGTAAAAAATAATAGGAAAAGCTTTGCAAGGAGAGAATTCAATTCACTTTAACAAGAAAATGTTCATTTCTCACAGTGACACTCAGAATGTCAATGCTCGGTTCCTGCAGGCTCAGCTCTGTATACAGAGGTCGTGATATTTGTCAGCAAAGAAAACAAAGGTGCTGAGATGGGCTAGTCAATAATTGACTGAGCCTTGTTACTCACTGCAATCTCTATCTTGTCACCATGTCCCTGTCTCGAAGTTTCAGTTAAAACTAGTGAATCACTTCACTGAAAAAGACTTCTTACCTTAAAAAAAAGAAATCACCATTACTGACAACAACAAAGACTTCCTATCTGGTTTTGTCAAAGGTCACTCAGCAGTTAGGTCCATTTACACTGTGACTTCTATCAGCTGTGAAGAACACAGAACAAAGCATACACTAATATTCACTCCTTTGGTTTCAAAAATTTCCATGGAAACCTTTTTTACTTTTTTAAGTTACCTCAATCTTCAAAGAGCCAGAGAAGAAAAAGCCTGCACTTGAAACCACTTTCACTTTTCATGTCTGACATTCATGTTTACAGCCCAGGAGTTATAACCTTGACACATTTCTTGGCAACTGCCCAAAGTTTTTATCTTCCAGCAGAGAAGGTAAGTGAGCAACTGCTTTCACCACTGGATTACAGGCGCTGTGCATATATATTATCCCCATCCTTCTTCTAACCTGTATTCCACCTGAGGACACTGCTCTCTTGCTGTAGGCACTGTACAAACACAGAATAAAGGATAGGCCCTGCCTCAAAGCATTCCCCTCTCTGAAGAGACGGAGCAGATAAATCAAGTCTTATTACTCCAACCTATATATGGAAATCTGTTGGTCTCTCAACTAAATGACAACACCAAAGACAATTAGGTCTGACTTACAAGGGAGTGTATGGCCATTATGCTTCCAGCTCAGGCACCTAAGCTGTCTCAAGTATTTGAGCCCATCCCTTGGGGAAGCCCAAGACCTGATAAGAAATAAGAGAGCCAGAAAACAAAAGTGCCTCCAGCACCCCGACACACTCCCATACTCATAGATCATCCCTCCCTCATAACAGCACGGCTGCTTTACCATGAGGGCTATACACATCCTCCCACCTTCAACGGCAAAGGCAAGATAACCATATTTAATCACTAGAGTTTACTATTGCAACATACCAATAGAACAACCCAAAAAAGTGAGACAGTGTGAAAAAACCCTTAGGAAAACAAAGGCAAATTTAGAACCGAAAGAGTGGAAATCACTGACAGGAAAACAGTTCCAGGAAACCCCATCCCACTGATGGGAAGGGCAGGAGAGAGACACCAGAGACCCTTGCCACCTCCCTTTGCAAGCCAACAGCTGACTCCCCACGTCTTCATGAAGAGAAAGGCCAAGCCAGCCCTGGGCCCACCTTAACTCACGCTAGAATGGTTCAATTCAATCTCAAGGGTGCATAGCAGGACCTGTGCAGGCTGGGATTAGAGCTGCTGCCTTGGCAGCATTACAGCAGCACTGGGATGGCCTGGCAGAATCGGGCAAGGAGAGGCCCAAACCATAGGGCAAGTGGCAATTCATTAGAAAGGAACCTCACACCAAGCTAATAAATTTTTTTAAAATATGTATTTGTTAGGAACTAGGAATTTTTAAATTTAAAATTTTACAAAATTATGTTTTCACTATGACCTGCTAAGCAACAATTCATGAGGTGAGAAAGGACAAGGGCTGCTGGAAGCTCAAGCACCTGCCTCTCACATGCCTTTCTCCAAGCTTGCAGTGAGTTTTGTGGCAAGGCTTGATTAGACAACAAAAGTATCATCAACTATTGGGAAAAGAGGGATTTTTTTTTTTTTAAGTAACAACTATTGCACAGGAATCCTCCATGGTCAAAGTTTGTGTCTTTAATATCAAATCACCAGAAGTAGATCTGTGATTGTGTCTGAACAGTGTTCAGGAAAACACTTTAAGGACAGGATGCAAGAAAACCACACCACAGGAGAGTAGGCAGACAGAGGGGACTGGGGAAAAGAGGAGGTGCAAGGGGGTTCTCACAAGTGTCTCCCATTAGAGACACTGTGCTTTGCACTGCCAGTCACATCACGCTGTCTTTAGGGATATATGATTGTTATGTATATAAGGACATTACTAAGTTTAAGGGGTTTCATGACTCAAGGACTCACCCGAAGTCCCAGTGTTTCAGACTTTCCGATATAGAATATTCTTAAGAGTTTGAGTTTCTTGTGGGGTTAAAGTCAGGAGTATGAATTATCCTCCAAAGAAGCGAGACCTAAAATACCATCATTGTTTCTCCTGTAGCGGCTTTTATTAATAGATCTCAAAATGCTCTAGGGTATCCTTCCTATCAGATGAGGAAACAGAACTGAAGCAGCTTTCCAGCATCGCACAGCCAGAAGCATTCAGGTTGGGGAGAGTCCTGGTGTCTCCTGGGGGAAGAGTAATTCACAGCCTGTTAGGTTACACTGCCTAGTTGTAAGACTCTCCCCCATGAGGGTTTTTATTAGTATTTTAATTTCTATTCCAGGCTGTGGCATGCTTAAAATGTCTTTGTGGTTTGCTCTCTTACTTCCTCAGGTTTTTTAAAATTATCGGATTGAAAATTTAGCCATCCAGAAGAAAAAAAGCTCAAGTTAAGTCAAAACATACATAGAAATCAAAATTAGACAGCAACAAAAAAGAATTCCCAGAAGAGCTTCTTCAGTATACAATTAAACTGTTCATGTGTGCATGCATTCATGTCTTTGTACACTCTCAAATGGTGTGCGTGCAACTGCACACTGCAGCATGCAGAAGCTTCCCGTGTGCATGTGTAACTACATCTTGTTTTAGCATCAGGACACATTTTCTCCAGGCATAAATCATGTAGCTCCATCAATGTCAATGAATCTGCAAAATTATTTTATGTGTAGTTTAGCAAGCCATGTTTTATACACTTTAAAAAGATCCATGCACTATTACCTGGACTCAGAAAGTCCACAAGGAATACAGGTCATTTGATCACAATACTTTTTAAAAGAATCAGTTGTTATAGGAAGGTGACATTATGATAACTCAAGTAGTTCATGCTCTTACATCATGCACGTCAAGATAATTTCTTCTGACTTAGTTTAAATAATCATTTTTAGATAAGAACACAACCTCCTAACAGCTAATTCTCTTTATGACATCCTACCACTTAAGAAGGTAACTTTTCAGCCCCTCTGTAACATAGCTATATGCAAGATTACTACTCCACTTGAATGACTAGAGCAAATGTGACCCCTCCACAGGCCAATCACATTGCTCTAGTGACAACAATAACAGGTTTTGTTCTTGCACTGCCAGGCAGCTCTTTGTTCCAGCCAATGGAATAATTAAGCATTGTGGACCAGATCCTCAGCTGATATAATTAGATGGCATTTCATTGAAATCAAGGCCAGCTGATACCAGCTGAGGAGCTAACCCTTGATCTGCAGCAGCAACAGCTGAGGAGTAATAAACAGGCAGGGAAAAGCCTTCTGTTTCATTGCCTTAATATAATAATGAGTTCTCTGCTTTCAACAGGTTTGTCAAGCAATCCCTGGGGTTTTGGATCATCCAGAATATTGTATCCCAAAGTAAAGAATGGGAACACTCAAAACAAAAGGCTGAAGCTGGAAGCTTCAGCTTTGTGAAATCAGTTGAGGCTGGCAATGCATTTCCAGGATGAGCGACCCTTTGCCCAGCTCTGATGATCTGACAGTACCAGCCAGCTCTGCTGGTAACAGGGGAAGCCAATCACAGGTCCCTCCTTTCATCCCTACTTAGCTGAAAAGCTTGCAGCTCAATGCCCCTCCAGTCAACCTTAGCAAAACCATTACAGGAAGGAATGGGTGGCCACACTGCCTGTTTGATTTGGGGGAGGAGATTTGGTCAAGATTTGTTCAAGAAATATCACATAGCTAACAAAATCCTGGTCTGGAAGGCAACCAACACAACATTAGTTTGTTTTAATTTTTTAAAAAAATATATTAGCACACCACTTCAAACAGGTATCACCGATCCTTCATACACCAACAAGAAGCTGACTATGAAATCAAGCTTATGGAATTGCTGTCTGTTCAGTATCAAGCATACTCCTCAGCAATAAAGGTGTTTTTCACAGTGCAGGAGGTTAATATGCAGTACCGATTAGATTGCCAGTGTGATCCGTGTTTATAAGGCAAGCATCAATAAATTGGGTCAGCACATGAATCTTCAGCAGGAGGAGAGAGAAGGAGAGCAGAAAGAGCACCCTAGGCAGCATCACTGCAGGGGCCAGGCAAGGCATGTGATGCCCTCAGGACTTCCAGCATCATAGTTAGAGTTTTTCAGAAAGGAAAATCCATTTTTCCATTAGAAGTAACAATAAAAATGTTACGTTGATTGAAAATGTGCAATCAGGCCTGACTTACGGTTTGCCCTGCTGCATTCAGGCTTTACATCAGAAGGCTGTAAACTGTTATAACGGAAAAAAATAGCTGGGTATGTTTACTTACCCAAAACCGTGCTTCATTTATTTACCTGAATACATTATCACTTACACTGACCATTGTCGCTGTTCAGTGAGGCAAGCAGACAAAAATGAGGAAAATAAACATCTACACAATTTCACCAGCAGATAAGCTATTAATTCACGCACAAAACAAAGAAATGCCGGGATATATGAAATAACCACTCCTGAATTCTTGACTGTATTATTAAATAAAAGCAAAGGTAGAACATGCAAAAAAATGCTTAGTGTTAATTTGTAATATCAAATTTAAGAGCCTGTTAGATCCAAAGCAACCTTGGCTCATGGTTGTAGTAATTCAATGTGAAATTTCCAATAACATTCAAATACTTCCAAGAAAACAGAGGAAAGATTAATTCAATGGCCAAAAAAAGAAAATAAAGAGTTGATGTAAGGGACTTGTTTTCATTGAAATTATTGAAATGAGCTGTATGCAATAATTTATTAATGTCATAATATTCCATTAAGAACTTATTATTTCCTTGTTTACATAATGCTAGCAATTATAGGGGTAACGCTGGGCCAACACACAGCACAGCAGAAATGAGCTGTTTGCCACATACCGGAATTCCATATGAAGGCATAGAGTTTAGATAAGGAGAAATATTTACATTTTTCTTACTGAGCCCAAGACCTTGGGCAGTAAAGTAATAAACAACCAACTTCTGAAACTACCCAAATCAGGCAATTATTACAAAAACCCTATGGCTCTACACACACAAGTTCCATGGTTAAAAGCTCATTTGAAGAAAAGGTTGAACAACAGTCAGCAGTTACTAAGAATTTTTGTTTTCCCATCAACTCCAAGTCTTGGAGGCAAATGTTTGAAACCAGGGGGAGGTAGCTTGCATGCAAACGCTGCACTTGCACTGAAAGTGAAGAGGTCAGGGCATCAAGATACATAGACAGGGAGGTAAAGCCGAAATCCAGCTGGCTCAACACAAATTCCCGTTTCTTCCCTTGCAGCAGGAAAAGGGAACCATTTCCTACTGGAGTAGGTCACACACACCCCAGATCCCAGCACAAGCACAAAGACTCTCCTGCACCAAGCTCACGCTTGCCCAGAGTCAGCCACAAGGTTGTCCTGGGAAGCTGCACCAGCCTTTTGACCTGGTCCCTGAGCCCGCCTGCTCCTTAACTTGTACCTGCTGCCCAATTTCCAGGCTATCCTGACCTGCAGCCCAGCTCCTGACTTATCTTAGTGGCTTCATGCATCTACAATCTGTGGCTTCCTGACCACAAGCCACCTCAGCCCTCCCAACCCAGCAGATATTCAAATTCCCATCTCCGGCCTGTCCCAAACAGCGAGCTCCCTGCCAGCCCCACGGGGCCACCAACAGGAATGCAGACATGAGATTGTCACTTATTCTGTGCTCCCAAACAGATGATTAGAGGGGTGGGAGGAGCCCCTTCACTCATACCAAAGGCACAGTAGCTCCAAAACAAGAGCAGTGCTGTATTCTCGCACCTATTCATGGGAAAGATCAATGGGAAAGCAGGGAGGCTGGTATCCTCCTTGCGTTGAGGTGCGCTAGAGATGAAGCCCACACAGGAGAGGGAAAAGCTAGATGCGTCTTGGCTTCATTCCCTTGCTTTACCAATCTGCACAGCTTAGAGGCACAGAAGGGCTGTAATACGCTACTGGTGCTGATCATTAACAGGCAGTCTCCAGGATGGAGGAAGAAAGGCTCGGGAAACAAAGCATTATACCTTGCCCCTTAGTCTGAAGCAAAGCCACAAGCTCACTGCCTGCTAGTGTTCTCCAACCAGCCAATGCACCTTATTCACAGATGACCACATCGATGGGTAAAAGCATTTGTAGATTCTGAAGTTGAGAAACAAAAAATTATCTGATGTTATTTTCTGTTAAAACTTGCTTTATTGCATTGAATAAGTACACAAAAGAAAAATCAGATTCAGGTAACAGCATCTGCTAATCCCTGCTGGGAAAGACTGAAGCCCAAAAGATATCAGGCAATTTAAGGAAAAAATATACCTGCGGACTGTCAACAGGAACAGAGAACTTCACCCTCAAGGCAGCCCGAGTTAACCAGTGTGTAAGAAATTTCCCAAGACTATGAGGAGGCTGGGACCAGAGCTGAGAGACATCCTCTTGTCCATGCAAGCATGGCACCAGCCCAAGTGACCCACAGGAGGTTCGAGGGAGGATGACAGCAGGAGTTGCCCTCCTTTGCTGCCCACATCTGGGTCACCAGCACTTTTCATCCTAGATCACCAGAAAATGAAGGGTACTTGAGAACAGCACACATTGAAAGACCCAATGGGTCTTTTTTTAATCAGACTTGCTAAAAGCAGGTGTTACTGCTTATTTCGCAAACTGGGGTGAGGTGGCCCCTACCCTTGATGGGCACTTCAAAGCAGTTAGCTGCAGGCCAATAGAGCCATGACTCCATTACAGATCACCACAGGAGATTCTCCAGCTGGTGACACTTGCTGCTTCAACATTGACTTCACTAGTGTATGGGTGCTATTTACACTATAAAAAGCTCCCCCCAAAAGTAGTAAGTATAATCTTACAAAAGTGAGACTCAGTTCTTCTAAATCCCACAAAAAAAAGGAAGGAGAGGGAAGAAATGCAGGGAGATAAGATGGCTCTCCTTTATTCACATCTCTAGGGAACTTCGGTCCTGGCAAAACTTGTCCACAAAGGTCAGTTACAGAGGGGAATAGGGTACATCCAGCAGTCTCCCACCTTCAGATAAAACTCAAGTGTTTGAGAGGCTCAAGGAACAAAAAGCTCATGGAAGAGAGTTAGGGAGGTTCAGTTCACAGACAGACACAATTTAGATGAAACCATACTTAACTGGATAGCCAACATGCACCAAAGGTTCTACTGATGGGAACAAAAAAAAAAGTAGTTTCAAGGAATTAGTTACTTGTTCACAATACTGTTATTTCACCTTCTGAAAAACATTAATTACATCTAGTTGCTTATACTATATTTCAAAGCTAATCTCACTTTCATTATATAACTTGCATCTAGAGTTACAGCATGTTTGACACAATGTTCTGTTACTGCAAAGAAATAGATGTACTCAAACAACTTTAAGTTAAAGAACTCATTTAAGTAATTTGCAACTTTCTCTTCAACATACCTGTTCAGGCTCACCCCCATCTAATACCAGAGCCTTCAGCTGTAGTACGACAAACACTAAGAAAGAAAATCCATGTAGCTACAACCTGTAACCTACAAACCGTATTGCGCCACGCTAGAGCAAACACGTCATATTATCGAGCTTTACATGAAGTGCTACAAGCAGCTCACCCAGAACCCCTTAAAAATTCACAGCAAAGTGAATACAAGTGATACACAGGGAACTGTGTGCCCTGCACTCACCCCTCCAGGAACACTGGCTTTAGCAGCTCTCCTCCATCACCCCACTCCCTAATACACAGGCTCTAGCTTCCACATGCCTCCTTTTGTCTCCTTGGGCTGATTGATAATCCACCTCAGCTGACTTCCCTAAAAGACAGCACCAGAAGCTCAGCAGGAGAAAGGCTGCAGCCACAGGCAGGCAAAAAAAACCCCAAACCAAACAGATAGTCTTCCACATGCTGCACCCCCATCACATATCATATCCCCTTCCAGCAGCGGTGGGTTCCCCAGCTGAACCAAAATTGCAAGGCTCTTCCTGACGGACCTAAAATGCCAACTTGCTTAACTAGGTTAAAATAAGCTGAACTTTAGCTCACTGCATAGAGAGGTAGTTAACTCATGAACTGAACTCAATTTCCCAAGCAGAACCACACAGGCTTGCTATTGAGCAGTGGTGGGAGGCAATGGCACACAAGGAACCAGTGTTACTGTCCTCATAGTCAACTGACCAGAAGCCCTTTGACTGAGCTGATTGTGGTGTGAAAGTGGAAAAAGATGGAAAGCCTTGCTTCTGGCTCCATAGCAAAATGTTTTGCTATGATTAAGTACACCTGTACTTGAAGGATCCAGGGTGACATAATGGCTTCCACGGGAATCAAAGTGCTGCACCTAGAGCGAGCTGTACCTCTGAACCCTGGTACGAAGAGGTCCCCCTACGACAGCAAGTCTTGTTCCTCCATAAAGGCACAGAGCAGCCCATAGGATCATGGCCCTGTCAGCTCTTTTTTTTCATCAATCTTTTTTTCCCATTGGAAAAGCAGTGACTTCCCTTGCGCAAAACATGGTGACACTGTAAAAGCGCATGGATGTGCTTCAGAGGAGTGCAGAGCACGAGGCTCTGCAGAAGCGCCCAGTGAGGGAACGGTGCTGGATGGAGCCTAGAGGGGGAAAAATAAATTTTTGGGGAAAGAAATACTTCAGTGTTGCTTGATCCAGGGAACAATGGGCCAGCCCGATCAGCGCTGAGATGATTCTGTGGAAAGGTGGTGGTGGGCATGCAGAAGCACATTACCTTTCTCATTCCTACCGCAGCCCCACTTGACGACTGAGCCCTGCTAAGGACCATAAAATCCAGGGGACCCCCTGCCCCAAGATGAAATCAGCAGCCCAGAGCACCCCTGCCTGATCACCTGAAGACCATTTGAGTGGCTTGTCCCTTCCTCCAGACTGCCCTCAACCTTAGACAACCATCAATGGCACTCGCTGGGCTCCGGCGGCTGCCCTGGCCCTGGGACCACCAGCTCCATTAGCCATTAGGCCACCCAGCCAGGGAGCCGACTGCGCAGCTAATGGCAGCAGGAGAGAGGGCAGGTTACCTCGCAGCACGCTCACGGATTATCACAGCTCACAGGATCTCGGATTAAAAATAAAGACTGTTCCTCTGGAGGAAGCGGAGCACACAGCTTTCCGTGTTGACCTTGCTCCGGCGAGGGGCTGGGCGCGAGGGGAGCGGGCGGCCAGCCGCTCTCTAGCCCAGACGATGACAGAGCAGAATCGCTGCTCCCAGCCTGGGCACACAGACCGCGCTTACCCTTTGCAACGCTATTAGCGCAGATTCCTCTCTCCGCTACCACTTTTTTATCTTTTTTTTTTTTTCCTTTTGCAAACCTTTGTGGAAGAGACGCCCTCTCCTTGCCCCAGTTGGAGCTGCAGTAGAATGAAAAGGGGGGTGGGAAGGAGGGAGGAGAGGAGGGGAAAAAAACCCGCTTTTGGTTGAGGTTTTCCTGTTACTATCACTGTAGCGTTTATTTAGCCAATCTCCTAACTATGACGTGAGGAAGGCAGGAATCATGGCTCGCTCATAATATTTAACACACCCACTGAAAGCTGGAGCTGCAGAGCTACTAGTCCAACCAGTCTCCAGAATTCAGTGTAGCTGAAAGAGGTTTTCACTCTGCACCTGCCAAAGATCTCTCCCCCCTCTTCCCTTCTCTCCCCCCTTCTCTCTTCCTTTCTCTCTCTCTAAAAGGCAGATCTGTAAGACCCAGCAGGGATCAAAGACGGGACCTCTTTGCTAAAAAGAACCTCTACTGATTTATATTAGTTTCTTTCCTCTAATCCTTCCTTCCCCCCCCCCCTTTTTTTTTTCTGTGCTGTATTTAACCTTTATGTTGCAGTTGTGCCATCAGACAGTTTTGCAGCCAAAAAAAACCAACCCAAGCCAAAGCAAAAGCCCAGCTCGGATACAGCAGCCACCCAGACTTGATCTCAGTTGAATATACTAATCTCTCCCAAGCAGTGGACGCGATGGATGAAGAAACTGGAACCGCTCATAGAAAATGATTTTCCAGCCAATGTTCTTAAACAGTCTGAGAGAAGAGAGGGAGCGAGAGCGAGCGGGAGAGCGCTTCTGCTGCATCACTGGTCACATTCAAAGGAAGGGAGTCAGCGTTTCCAGCACAGCCAAACATTATGGATGATTTTTTTTCTTCTGTCGCCTTTCCGTACAGGTTTTCTTAATATTATTCTTCCCCCCTCCTCCTCCTCCCCGTCTTTTTGTTTTGTTTTGTTTTTAATTTTATTTAATCAGAGGCGGTGTCTGATGCCGGTTTCTCTTCAGGAACCCGTTTTCCCTGTTTGTTGTGATCCCTGTAATAAAAAGAGAGAGAAATCGTGAACAGATGGCTTTATATATTGCAATGCCGCTGGCGTTGCTTTCCTATTGAT
The DNA here is from genome assembly GCF_030936135.1 of Gavia stellata. Taxonomy (NCBI): domain Eukaryota; kingdom Metazoa; phylum Chordata; class Aves; order Gaviiformes; family Gaviidae; genus Gavia; species Gavia stellata. Next base: position 7,671,155 of record NC_082611.1, on the reverse strand, counting down.
TTTAAAGGCTCGGTCCGGTGCTCCTTTTGATTTTTTTTCCCTTTTTTTCCCTCCCCCTCCCCCTCCTAAGTTCTTGATGATACTGAGAAATGAGGACCTATTGTTTTTAGCCTGTTTATTCCTCGGCGCCTATGGAGATAACTTTATTGACTTGACCGCCCGCTTCCCGATCCGAAAGGAGCAAGCCAAAGCCCCGGGGGGGGGCTGGAAGACCCGCGCCCGCCCGGGCTTTTTCCGCGAAAGCGCTCCCGACCGACCCCGCCGCCTCCCCTCCCTCCCCCTCCCCCGGTAATTTATTAGCCGCCCCGGCCATGAAAATGCTCCTGGTCCGCAAGTTCCGGGTGCTGATCCTCATGGTGTTCCTCGTCGCCTGCACCATGCACATCATGATCGACCTGCTGCCGCGGCTGGAGCGGCGGGGGACCGAGGGCCGCCCCGGCTGCTCCTGCCCGCCGCCCGCCGCCGCGCCGCCCCGCGCCGCCCCGCGCTGGCCCAGCAAGCACACGCTGCGGATCCTGCAGGACTTCAGCGCCGAGCCGGGCTCCAACCTCTCCTCGCAGTCGCGGGAAGCGGCGGAGCGGGCGGCGGGCGGCGGCGGCGGCGCGGGCGGCGGGGGGGCGGCGGCGGCGCGGACGCGGCGGCTGATCGCCCCCGGGGCGCCGCGCCCGCCGCCCGCCGCCGCCGCCGCCGCCCCGCTGGCCGCCCTCTTCCAGCACCCGCTCTACCGCGCCGCCCTGCCCCCGCTCGCCGACGGCGACCTCCTCTTCAATGTCAACAGCGACATCAGGTTCAACCCCCGGGCGGCCGAGCAGCCCGAGTGGTGAGTACCGGGGCGGGGAGCCGGCCCGGTGGGGCTGGGCGCGGGGCGGCGGGGCTCGGTACGGTTTGCCCCGGGCAGGGCTGTCCCCCGGGCGGGGGGAAGCCCGGCGGGGCGCTGGGCGGTCGGTGCGGAAACGTGGCACGGCGCTTCCCCGGGGCGCTGCCTCCCGTTTTGTAACGTAGGTTTTCACCCGGGCGTCCGCGAGAATGGATGTAGTGCCTGGTTTGGAGTGGGCAGAGGGTTAAACAGGGCGATTCGCTGTGACCGGGGAAAAGAGGAATCGGGCACAGGCGTGACCGGTGGCGTTTCTTCAAAAAAAAGGGCCGTGACATACAGATAAACACAGGAGCACGAGGAGGCTGGAGTGTTGAGGCCGAAGGGTCTGTATGTCCCGATACCCCATCTCCAGCACAGCCAGAGGCAGATGCTACCGGAAAAACAGCGTAAGAAAGAGGGCAAGCGCTCAGCGAGCCTCCTCTCCAGTGCCTTCCGCCTCTCCCCCTCAGAGGTGTAGGGGCTAAGCAGTGAGACCAGGCAGCGATACACTGACTTTCCTCAAAAGCAGGGTCTAATACCGCAAAGGCGTTCATCCTGGCAGGTATTTCTGCCTCCAGGATCCGATCTGTGCTCCGTTCTTCATCCCCAATTAACTCCCGGTGTCCTGGCACCTCTGCTGCTCTCCAGCCTTCAAAGCAGTTAGTTGCCTCTGTGAATCGTATGCCCTGTTGGCTTGTAAGAAATGCTGAGAAATTTTAATGACTGAAAAATCAAAAGGCTTGTCTAATACAACAGCACCCTCTTCCAAACACACTGACAGCGTAATGTTTGAACAGCTGCATTGTACCGTGCAAAAGCTCTGTCAAGCCGCAGAGCAGCCAGCATGATCTAAACCTTTAGAAAGAGGGGATAAATATTTCTGATTTCCACCCCATGAGCATGTGAATTGTCCAGGCCCCTTCCATCTAATAATCAAAACTGACTGTGAAGTGAAATAACCTGCAAAAGTTCTGGTTTCTCTGAGAGAAGAGGAAAAAAAAAAAGAAAAAAAGAGTCACAGATGTGTGAACATCTGGAGATGACTGAAAACGCAGAGGACTTCTGGGTTGAAGATACATGGTAGTGTATCCAGTAGGTGAAGAGCAAAATTATCGTTGATGTCCACAATGCAGCTGCCTGTTGTACAGATTTTCCTTGGCGGCTGCAGCCAAAGTTCACAAAACCAACATGAAATTTAGGAGTTAAAAGTCCTTTTAGCAATTCTTTTCCGTAATAGAATCCTACTGCTAGGGAAGGGGCAAAGCCATCCAGAGTTACTTGTTAGCAACCAGTTCAGAGTGATCCAGTTTCTTCTCATTCTTCGTATTTACAGAAGAGAAGAAGAGAGAGTGGGAGCATTTGGTACAACAGGTCAAGCCAGTGCCGCACTCTCCGTTTCCAGACCCAGGTCCCTGCTAAATAAAGGTTCAGGATGATGCTGTCGTTTAGGTCAAACTTGTAAAAGATGTGTGCGACATAATACAACCTAAACACAATATAAAACTTGCAGCTCAGTATTTCTGCTGTATAAGGGCCTCTGCTAACGCGCAGTGATGTCACCTCGAGTTTTGCTCCTGACTTCCACGGGCTTTATATCAGGCATGAAGAGCGGTGGTGAAAATCCATCTGCCCCTTGGCCCCAGGTGGGCGCAGGCTCCCGGCGCGCAGCCGGCGCAGGGACAACCCGGGGACTTCTCCCACCTCTGTAGTGCTTTGCCTTTCCCAGTTGTCACGTTTTGAAGCCCTGTTTCTTGATGCCTGTTACAAACTGTAACATTATTTCTTTCTCCTCATTTTTGGGTTTTTGTTGTGTTGTTCTTTTTTTTTGGTGGTAGGCAAAATGAAGATAATGAAGAATTTTTGCCAACTGGAGAAACCTCCATAGACTCCTACCCAAACTGGTTAAAATTCCACATTGGCATTAATCGGTACGAGTTGTATTCCAGACATAATCCTGCAATTGAGGCTTTACTACAAGACCTGGTCTCCCAAAAGATAACCAGTGTTGGTATGTTCAGATATATATAATTTTTTTATGATTATTTGCTCGTTGTTCAGGATCTCGTTGCTGTTTGAATATTAATGAATATATTGCATGGCTTCTCTCCGGCGTGCCTACAACATTGCTTCCCGACTTCTGTGCTCATTTTCCCTGTTAAACATAAAGAGATATCGCCAGCGATGTGTTACCTGAATAATTGAGAAGTCTGCCAGCAAGGCAAACCCCATTCATTTCAGACATCTTTTAGTCACCGTCAGGCTGAAAGTGCCCTATTCCGTTCTTTAAAATAAATATGATAATAAAAAAAAGGATGGCAAAAAGCAGATAGCATCTTGCGTGAGCTAGATTTGTATTATTAGCTGATTATTATTTAGGAGGCTGTGTCTGGCAGCGCTCGTCTTCCCGAGGAGGGAGAGAGGCGGCTGACCTGCAGCGATGGCTGCGGGAGCATCCGGCGCCGCGGGGCTCTGCGGAGCTGCAGCTTCCCCGGGCCCGTGCAGGGAGCTCCAGGCGAGCCGGCCTCCCGCTGAGCAGAGTTCAGCTCTGTTTATTCTGCTTGTAAATCCACAACGGGATGTGCCCATGTCAACCTTTGGCTCTGGTTAAACAAGGTGACACAGTTCGAGGCTTTTCTCCAGGGCTGTTTAATGACAACGTATGTCTCCTTGAATTTAGCTGCGTAGCTGCGCAGGGGAAAAAACCACAACCTCGAACAAAAGCCCTGGGATACTAAACAAATGCACACCCCATGGTTTCCAGAGGTAGAGAGCTACACCACAGCCAGCGGTTTCCGTCGGCTGTGCAGAAAATGAAGTTACTTGCGTTGACCACAAAGTTGCTAAGTCCGTTTCAGAGGGATGAAATAGCAGGAGCTCTGTAAAAGTGCTGATGGTGTGTTGGCACCGCGGGGTGAGGTCAGCAGGTCTTTATCCCTGCAAGTTAAAAATTCCCCTGGCTTCAGCAGGAAATGGCCTGTGCAAGAATAGCGCGAGCAGCCCTAAGGTTTACATTTTCCATCGTGTGAATCACAGCAGCTGCTGAGCAGGAATAAGGGAGATCCTTGGTCATCAAGAGTGGGCTGATGTAGCTGATCCGGATGGAGTAGGTGTAAAACGCAGGATGCCATAGGAGAGCTTTGCCTCCATGAATCAAGCTGCCCGGTGGCTGTACTCAGCACACAGCTCTGCTCTGAGCTCTGCTGGGGCAGGATTTTGGATAAAGCAGTTTGCAGTACCCAGGTGCCATCCCACATGTTGGATTCAAGGGTCCGGTGGACACCTAGCTCATGAAAGATGCCAGACACAGGCTTGTTTATTAACCTGTGCTGGGTTTTCTGTCCCCAAAACTCTGGGTCAGAGTGATTCATTAAGGAGCTCAGGTTTGACAATTAAGCGGTGTATTTTCCCGTCTCTAGCTCGGATGTGGCACTGCCGGTAGCAGCAGGCTCTGCCCATGCTCCTCTGGTCTGCGCCGGAGGGTAACGGGGGCACTGCACAGACACGGCCCGGGTGATTTTCTCCTTGACAGAGCCCTCACCTTTCCTGATCTCTCCCCTCAATACCAACTCATTTCTGGAATATTAGCGACACGTGCGAATGGGGATTGAGCCAGCACTTTGTAACACAGGTGTTAACGTTGCTCTTTGAGCACACCCGTCGAGGAGGAAAAGCTGCAGGCTGTGCCCGTCCCTGTCCCCGCGGAGAGCAGCAGTGCCCCAGGCAGTGACCAGGCTGTCCCCAGCTCTGTGCAGAGGTGATGCTCAAGCAAACCATCTCCTGGCTCATCTGTTGAGTTTTACACAAAACGCACTGGCCGTAGCGGTGTTTTGTACTGCATGGCTGCTACGTATTCACCTCTTCAACACTTCAGAGCTCAGCCGTGCTCTCTATGCAGGAGGAGAGCAGTGTTTGCAGCAAACTCGGCAGCGTTGGAGCCATGAAGTCTGTCAGTTCTGCAGAGCAGTGGGATCATTAGGATTGATGTAGGGACGTAGAAACTGGTGGGAGAAAAAGGGAGGTAGGAATGAGAAATAATAGTTTAGTACTCACTCTTCACTCGATCTTCTGGGCTTGATCTTCGCTTGTGCTTCTGGGCATGTTGCTTAACCTCTCTATGCTTCAGTTAACCTAGCAGCAACATGGTTATCATAAAAAATAGGAGTGAAATCCTGACCCCGCTGACGTAAGTGGAAGTTTTGCCATTTACTTCCCTGGGGCCATGATTTCACCTAATGTGTCATATAGATGTGTCGTGAGGCTTCCATTAATTACGGTTTTGATAGACCTTTCAGATCAACGGGGGGAAAGGGCCACGGGCCCACAGAGGAAGATTTATGATTGTTATTAGTGATTTCCTGTGGGATTGTCTCTCTGTTAATGTTTGAACAAGGCTCTTCAGAGCACGGTAGGGCCTCTTGTGCCCCTAACAAAAACATAGAGCCATGGTTTCTATCAATGATTCAGTATAATTTCCATAAACTAAAACATGAGGTACATTGGGTATTGGTATTGGTCGCTGTGGGAGCTGGCAGGGAGTGATTCCTACACATAAATCCCAGTCTAAAATCAAGCCTATGGAAATGGAAGGGGACTTTTGCCAACACAAAGATGCCAGGATCTGAATTTTGCTGGTAGCATCCGCTGCCTGCCTCTGTGGGGTTTCAGGAGCTTTCAGTCAGGTTGCAAAGCAAGAAAAAGCATATTGTTAATATTTTTTTTACACAGTGCAGCATCTCTTATTTTATGTTGCCAATTCTTTGGGTGTTTAAAAGTATATGTTTTAAAATAATACCTGCCAGTTTTCAGCTTTACTGCAGAGCAGCAGCAGGGATTCAAAAGTATGTAAACTGATTAATAAAGAGTAATATATTTGACCAAAGGACATTTGGTTCTTGATACCTACAGTAATTAGATCCAAACTGCAGCTAAACAACTTTCTTAGCCACATTGTCGTTTCCCTGGTCAGCTTGCATTATTTATGGAGGAGGGTGGTGACCAGATTGATCCCTCGCCATCTATCAGAACCGCTCACACAACTCTGTAATGTGCAGTGTTATTTTAAAATGAAAACGGTGACAGAAGCAATTCCCAAGAGCAGGGAGCACCAAGGTGACATTTTCTTAATGTTAAAGTTTAAATGGAACAAATCCATGGATGGGAAGGAGCATCACATTCAGCTCCCACAGTGACACCTAGAGCTGGCCTGGAAAAGGACAGGGTTACCCAGAGCTTTCGAGCTGAGGATGTATTCTGCACCCTGCATCAAGATATATATTTCCAATTCATTTTCTTCAGCATAAAGGGATAGCTCTTAATTTGATTTAATTCACTGCAAATTTCCTCCTGCCATAAATCGGAGCCTAGAGAGGATTGTTTTTCCACTGAGCACCAAAACCCAGTTTTCAGAAGCACACGCACAGGCAATTGCACATTTCCTTTGCCTTTCATAACTGTTTATTGTACACATAAATAACCATAGTTAGCTATTTTCTTGCATATTTACAAGAGGTCTGTGCATAATTGTGGCAGGACTGTCAGCAGTTTAACAACAAACATGGCATGGTGCATTGTAGAGGCAGTGTGGTCTTGATCTTGCTTGCATTGCTGTCCAGAGGAGCTGTGCTGTGGGATTGCCTGTGTGCAGAATAGGCTTTTGTAATTCCTGTCTTTAGTTGGGTTTTATTTTTTGATTCTTTAAATTCTCTGGTGGGAAAGGTTTGGAAACATTACCCGACTGAGTTAATTTCTGAACCTGCAATGCCTTCAGTTTGTACAGGCAGAAATTAGAAAGCAAGCATGCAAGATTACTCATGCAGTGAATAAATGCTGCAGTTAACTGAGGTGGACTCTGCTTCAAGTCAGGGGGAAAAAAAAGGAAAAAGACAAGATGCTAAATATTGAACCTAAATTCTGGTGCTAAAGGTAATTATAAAAATTTCATCCAAAGGAAGGGGAAAAGTGCTGTTGAGAATGTGTAAAAAACATAATGAAAAGTAGCACCATTGATTTACTGTATAAGAAAACAATGAATCTGCCAAGAGTCAACAGATTGATTTAATGTACAGTTCCAGATGAAAGGAGGGGACTTAAAATGTACAACAAAGCCTCTGAATGATTTCACAGATCTCTTCCCCTCCAGAAGTCTTCTACTCTCTCAACTAAACCAAGAAAGGCCTTTAAAAACAAGTTAGCAGAATTGGCTGGACAAGAACAAATTAAGAGATGATGAGGGCTTGAATTTGTTTTCAAATATGTTCTCTACGGCTTGTACGGGGCCATGTCTTTAGCCTGGGGCAGTGTATTACTTGTTAAAGCCAATCAACATGTTTATGTTAGATTTAAGCTTGATCTATAAATAGGAATCCAAAATGGATCTGAATGTCCTCTGTTTCCGATGTTAACTGCATCCCAGGCTTTGACTGGATCTCACTTCTCAGGCATCAGCATTGCATAAGTAAATACATTTTAAAATGTTTGTTGGATTCTGACCAAAAGCCAGGTTCAGAGGTCCTGTTGGGACTCTCGCTCTCCATCAGAAGACCATACGGTCTAGACAGGCCAGTCGGATGAGGGCTGTCATGCAGCAAGACAGAGGAGCTGGAAAGCCAGACCAATTCAAATTCCGAATCCTTTTGGGTCAAATCCCTTTGAGCAGCATTGTGTCTCTACTAGGAGTTAGTACCAGATGCTAGCCAGAAACCCTGCAGCATACAGTTATAAAAAGATGATTGAGAGGTGATAGGTAGTGCATCTTTTATATTGGATGGTGTCCGTGGATCAGGAAGGGAATTCAGGTCTCGTATCGGTGAGGGGACGAGGTGGGGAGGTAACAGACGTGGCATGGGGCCGTGCCAGCAGGCTCGTAGATGTAAATGGAGTGGGGATTTTTGGAGGCTTGAACCGCAGTCTGTCAGAGAGAACAGAAGGAATCCCACCAGTTTCACTGGTCTTTGGACAAGATTCTAATCCCACAGACACTCAAGCAAAAAGATATCTCAGGGACTTTTTTGCAAAGCCTCCTAAAATTAGGAAGGTTTCTGTTCACTCGCAAAAGGCCTTGCACTGGGTTAACAGGAAAGGTTAATACTGCTTTCCATTTCCTTCTGCTTTGGGGGGAAAAGAGAGACGTTGAGTTGCCTGAAGATAAAAAGTAAGGATTGTATTGCGATTTGTTTTTAACACTGTGCCAGTACATCCAGGAGCTGTATGAGACTTGATTTGAGGTACCTGCTGGGAGCTAGCAGGTTTATAAAGTCTTTTACAGAGCTGTTCGTGACCTGTGATGTTACAGTACATTCAGAAACCTTAAAAAAAAAGGTGAATTCAGAATGTGGCTAAAGTTTCCCTTGGCGTCAGTATAGCCTTACGTTGCAAGGGCTTCTTAAAAATAGCTAAGCCTGCTGATTGTAGACGTGACAGACTGCAACGGTGCAGCATCCTCCGATTTCTTGGAAAATTGTATATGCTGCTTCTGGGTTTTATCAGTTCTTCAGAAATGTTCCTATGGGCAGTAGGTGAAGGGACAAGGGCACCTCCAGATAAGCAAACAATGTTTGTTCAGCATAAGCTCCTGGAAGATGACGGGGCTCCGGCTGTTTGGCCAGAATGGCCAGAGGGACATGTTTAACTGAGGTCTGAGCAGGAAGGGGAGTTCCTGGAGGAATACAGCTCAGAAAATGAGAGGAAAGCCAGTAGGCAGATGTAACACTAAGTTAGGACAAAGGAAGTAATCTGGCCTGGAGTTCTGAGTGAATCATCTCCAATGAGATCTGCTCTTTCCTGGCATTGCCATCCCCAAGATTTGGGCGCCCTGGACTTCTCCCAAGTCTGCTTAGTTTAGAGGTGCATGAAGGGTTTTGTTGAGTTCAAAAGGACAGTCTAAGCTCAGGTGTGTCTCTCTCTGCAGGGATTACAATGTTAGACTCTAACTAGTCTGGATTTGGAGGGTGGCTTTGAATCACCTCCAGCCTGGCCAGCACATCTGCGGCACTGAGCGAGCAGCCGAAGTGGGAATATCTGCACGCGAGTCTGGGTGATGGCGGGGGAAGCTGACATGGAGCTCTGGCACGGGCTGTTGTCCACGATGCATGTGGCTTCCAGCATGCCCTGCCATAAGGCATGGTGGGACACCGATGTCATCCTCTGTTTTGGGGAGGTCCAAAGTTTACTCCTAGCAGCAGTGGGGGGACAACATGCCAGCCCAACTTGTGTTCAGTTGAGGCTACTATTGCAGCCAATTAAAGCAATACAATAAGATGGATCGAAAAAGACTGGGGAGATGCTTTTGTCTTACTTCAGCTCAATTCCTTCTGACAGGAAACCAGGCCTTTGTGTCTCATGGAAGAATTATTCTGAATTGTTAATCTTCTTCATACATTTCCCTGCTTGGTGATGACACACTCATTGTTGAGTTCGGCTGCTAACAAAATCATTATCTGTCGAGTGGCTTCAATTAGCTGAGAAACCAGGCCTCTTAGTGTATCTGAAACTTTGTGCTTAGAAAAGGGCATGCTGCAACATCCTTTTTTCTTCTTTGCATTGCTGTGATTTCCCAAATGCTTGGCTTCCCAGCTGTACCTCAAAATAGGCTCTATCCTTCCCTTTTCTCTGATGGGCTTACAGGATCTTTGCTATGTTTCGGACACATATGTTTCCTGGAGGAGAGGGAGCCAATCTCTAAGGCCTGAGCTCCTCAGAATTGAATGAAGAAGCATAAATTACATCAGTGTTAGAGAAAAGACGTTTGGTCTTCCGTTGGCATGAGCAGTCTGCAAGCAGCTAAGTTGAGGACAGTGGAGGTGGGGAGAGTTATATCTGACAGAAAGGAGGCAATTCTGCCCTTTGGTACTGAGGCTGATACTATTGACCTAAACGGGGATAGCCCACGTGAACAGGGGTGCAAATACGGGTTATGCCTTAAAGAGCTGGGCAAAGCCCTCACCTTCGGCAGCAGCCGGGCAGGGAAGGTGGTGGGGGCTGATCCTGGGCATGGCCGCGCATCCCTGCGGGCACGAGGCAGGGGCAGCTCCAGCTGCCTGTTTGCTGTCCAGGCTAACCAGGAGTGTTTGCAGAGTGCATAGCTGGGTTGTGGCGGTCCTAGGACAGCACATGAAGGTTTTTGGCTGGAGGATTGCTGCTTTTCATTGCCCTCAGGCTCTGGGCTAGCTATGGAAAGGCCTGCTGCTCCTTCTTCCCTCGGGTGCAGATCACTGACCTGTTCAGCACAAGAGAGGGAGTTTAATAGGTGAAAGCCACGTGCTTCTGCTTTACCTCTTCAGTGCAAGTTATTTAATGCCCTTTAATTTCTAATTATTTATTTGTTCCTTTGGGATAAACTGGAAATGCAAGAGAAGGCTGGGGTCAGCAAAACAGCAAGGCAGGAGGGATTTTATTCTAGAAGTGTAATTACACTGACCAGATTTGCATAGCATTTTGTTGCAAAAGTATAGATTACAAGTGCTGAAAGAGAGCTGATGACCTATCAGTAATAAGGCACAGAGATGAGTGATTAAAAGGACGTGCAGCTAACGGCGTTGGTTAGAGGAAAAAAATGTACAAGCTGTATAGGTGGAACAAGGGCAGCTCTAAGCCAAAATTTACAGAGCAAGGTAACTTGACATTTATGTAGTTCTCCAGTTGACACAGGTTTTGTCAGAACTGTAAAGAAAGGGATTGATTATCTGATCATTTGTAGGAAGCTTTTTTAAAAGACTGACTCATCCACACAGACATGACTGCCATGGCCTGCCTCTCCGAACACAGAAGTGAGCTAAGCAGTCAGTGTATAGGTGATTGCATTTATTCAGAGCAGTTTCGGTTGAGATGGTAAAAAAGCAGCTGGTTTGCCAAAGTATATATTTATCTTTTTTATATAACCTTATCATCAAGTAAAATGAATTTTTTTGAATTCATATATAAAAAAAAATTCGCTCTGACTTTAGAAACACTATAATCTGGCTGTTAATGTGATATTGTCCAAATTGTTCGGACTGGTATGAATAAATGTCAGTCTTAAATTCCCATTGGCTCTCAGCTGGGAAGTGAGCACATTTAATGTTTGAGCAAAGACGGCCTCGGTGTGCAGTGTGGACTGCAGTCTCTGCCGCCGGCACGAGCCCTCTCCTACCCTCCCAGCAGAGCCAGCGACCCGCTCTGCACAGCTCTGCTCTCATGTGCGAACCACCGTGGGATCCCTTAAAGTTAGTGGATGGACTTGGATACATATCCATTGTGCATAGAGGAGGTGAATTTACATATCTCTACTGCTCAGCAACAATTCTTAAAATTGCAGGAGAGATCAGAGATCGGTATAGTATCTGCTCATCCTTTTAATTAAGGAAATGTCTGCTGTGCATTGACTGTACATCCCAGCCGCAGTTGTCTTTGAAAGCACCCCATCTCCTTTCCCAATGTGTGTCCCTTGTTAAAAGCAACTCCAAAAGCGATTGAAGATGGAGAAAAAAAGACTGCAATGGTCTGTTCATATACATGCCATTTAGTTAGTGTGCTTATGGAGCCCATATTGGCCAACTGAAGAAGACAAAGGCATGTCAGGGAGTACAATCAATTTTTAGTCCTGGTTGGCAGCTCAAAGCCCTCCCCTGTACTCTGCACCCGCTGAATAATCTTTTGTCCAGTTAGGATTACCCTGCTTGATGCTCAGATACCGCAGTGCTGAATCTAATACAGAGCAAAAGAGATGATGTGATTTTGTTTCAAGGAAGCTCAATGTAAGCAGATCCACATGTAGCATTTTAAAGCGGTTTTGTTTTTTCCCCACAGCGATGAAATCAGGAGGCACCCAGCTGAAGCTGATCATGACGTTCCAGAACTATGGACAAGCATTGTTTAAACCAATGAAGTAAGTAAAAAATGTCTGTGTTGTAAAGTGAAATTGTGGTGGAATAGCCTGTTGTTGTTTTCTAAGCTGTTAACAGTTTGCTGTAGTATCTCTCAAGGTTAGTGTGTCTGGTTCCCCGGGCTTGCTGCTGAATGTAGAGCTTCAGGGGCTGTGGAAACCTTGCCCTGCTAGACTGGTCTTTGGAAAAGGTTCTGAGGAGGCTTCGGATGCATTACAGTCTTCTCAGGAATGTTACTCACTCTGATCTCTGTGAAATCTCCCGTCATAAATACAGGAAGTTTTCAGCATTTCTTTCTTATGTAAACTTACTCCGCAGGTCTGAGCTTTATCTAGTGTCAGTGCTCCTCTGGAACGTGGCCAGACAAGAGAGATGGTTCAGGACAGCTTTGGGAAGAGCTAAATAGTGTTTGTCTGATAAATTATAATTTAATCTGTTGATTTATTGTTATTTATATTAAAGGACTGTATTAGTCATTTGGCTGTGGCTATGCTGACTCTGTGTAAATGAGTTTATCTGAGAGTGATACTGCAAGGTAATGAATCTAGAGAGAAGAGGAAGGACTAGGATGATGCAGCCTTGATTTGCACCTGCCCAGATCCCATTGAGATGAGGGAAGTTATTCAGATACAAAGCAGATGTAAATGAGTTCTGAATCCTGACCTGTATGTTTGTGTTGTAATAAGGAAAATGGCTTCATGCTTATTGTAGAGGGTTTAGTAAGGACACTCAGGGCTGCAAAATGTTTAATGAAGCTACTCAATATCTGTGTCAAGGGTACCACTGGAATAATAAATTAATTTCCTTCTTTTGTTCCCACTGTAGGGAAGTTCAGTTAATTTCCTCTAGGATGGTCCATAAAAGACTAAAGTAACTGACAACGAGTGGTTTGGAATATGTGTTGGCATTGTGTTACAGCTATAGCGGGGAGCACAGCTCAGGGGGTAAGCTGCTGGCTGGAGACTGAGAAATTCCCTGTTTCACTATAGATTTTGCTATAGACTGACCTCAGACAAGTACATATTTGACTTGTTGTTATTTGACTGCCAGAAGGGCCAAATAATTGGTCCCACTTTCCTCCAGCTCACGTTTGAGCAGGAACCCTCCTTATGTGCGTTTATGCCAGGAATCGCAAGGAAATCCTATGAACTTCCAGGCAGCACATGGCATTTGTGCAAAGGCCAAATGCCTCTGTGTTATTTCCCAAATTGCACACAAATTTCTCCATGTTTCTAGTGGATCACTGATTGCCTGGGAGACGTCAGAGGAAGCACAGATAATACTGACAAGTCAGAGAGCATCTTTCAGCATCTTTCCTTCCTTTCTCTGCCCTCTCCCCGAATCCTCAGATGATCAGTGTGTGGGTCCATCCCCCTACACCTACAAGTTTGATAGGCACAATACTTAATTGTGTGCTGTCATGCGAAATCAAGAACCAGGCAGGTTCGAGCAGCCTTTAAGCGTTTGGCAGAATCGTGGTTGTGTTGTTGGCTTTTTACATAGCATGTGATTTGTTTCTTCTCCATTTGCTGAGATGCAGATAACCTCAATCTTTATCATTGCTATGACATTGTAATTCTGGGAATGCTAATGAGGTCAAATCAAAAGTTTACTGTTTCTACTGTACTATACACAGCCTTGGCAAGATGATGAATGACAATAGAGGTATAGCCACATTCCTGTGTAGAAGCAATTAATACTATCCACTAGAACAGTAACAGAAAGTGATGATGTCTTAATCATTCCTTGATTTGAAGGGCAGCAACACCCTGTTTTCTCACTGCTCTTTGCATTGCATACGCTACTGGGAAAAGCAGCATTAGAGGGTTCAGCAGCTGTGTTCCCAGGCACCTCACCTTACAGTAGCAACACTGCTGCATTTGCGCTGAGCATCGCTGAACACATTAGTGATTTTGAATAAGGATGTTTGCAAGCATTTGTCTTCATTCTGATAACAGTGAACATGGAGCCAGATGCTCGGTTAGTGTAAATCTTCCTAGCTCCTTTGGCATCTGGTCCTGTTGGCTTCTTTCACCAGCTTATGGACTGTTGTTGATGAAGTTCTTGGAGAGGTTTGCAGCATCATTTCTTTATACAGAAATAAGCAGCCTAGAACTACAAAAAAAAAAAATAAAAATCAGGCTTTAAAGCTATGAGACTTCTTCTTGTAGGACCTTCTTCAGGCCCTAGACACCTTCCAGGCTGTTTCTGGTGCTCCCTCTTTTCTGCAGGGTCCCCTTCTGATCCAGGATTCCCAAAGCTGGGTGTGCCTTCCTAGGACAGGAGTCTATAGGGAGCTCATAGATCAGGGCCAGACATCTCTGGTCATCAGGACTGGTGGTGTAAAGGACATTTTTTTCTAAATAGCTTAATTTTTTCAATGAAACGTCATCCTGGTGGCTACTTCTGAGATCAGCTTGTTGAAGGAAGCCCTTGGAGGATAGTCGGGACAACCCCACGTGGTGCATCCTGTGTTTCAGTTGTTACTGGGTTACCAGCTCCACGGCGTTTCAAAGCAGGAGAGATTATGCTTTTCTCTCTCCTGAGCTGATAAGCCTCTTTGTACAAGCAACCTTCTTCGTGAATCCCAGGTAACAGAACCATTAAACAGCACGGAGTGCCTAGCTGCGAAGGCCTCATTTCATCTCTTCGGTGCTGGAGGGGGCAATATGAGTCGCACGTCTATGTTTAACTGAACTGAGCCACTGTGGTTTAGAGAATAGAGTTGGTATCAGTAGGATTTCAGGCCTCATCCCAAGGAAAATCAATAATTGAGTTTCCCCCCCTGTCTGAGATCTGAAGTACTGAAAGCTGAACGGTGTGAGTACGTATCAGGTAATATGCAGGGATGGGACCAGTCGCTACCTGGGTTTGGTTCATTTGACCTACCTGGAAAGCTGGTTTTGCTATACATAGCTGCACTCAGTGTCTTCCAAACAGAATTAATACCTGCTTGAGCAGGGTTGTGGTAGACAGGGGAGACCATGCGAACCCTTCCCTGACACAGCCGGGCATCTGCTGGCGGAAGGGGAGGTCTCCAGCCCTTCGGCAGTGACTTCTGCAGGGGAGTCACAGCAAAATGTACTCCCTGGCAAATTGCTTGAAACCCTGCAGAAACCATCTGCCTTGCTGTGCCCTTTCCCAGCTTCCCAAGTCCACGTTGAATTTATCCAGGGAGCGAGCCAGCTCCAGAAAGGCCCAGGCAGGATTTGGAAATGGGGAAACGAGAATCTGCCTTTGGCACCTTTTGTGCTCAGTGTTTGACATTAACTGACAACTCTTCGTCTGGTCGTTGGTTCAGGCTAGCGGAGCAAATGAGAGGAGGGAAGCTTAACAGTCAGAGAAATGTGATAGCGGTAAATAAAGCCTGATCAGCTGCAATTATTTTATTTATTTGTGGCTCTGCATCTTCATTTCTGAAATAATTGCCCATAAAGTATTGCAGAGGAAGCCAAATCTATTTATAATCCTATGGTCCAATGTAGATTCCTTTGCTAATTCCAAATGCATCATAGAAAAAGTGAGTATTTGTTAAAACTCCAGGGAAGATTTAATGTATCTGCAATGTATTTTACAGTTAATGTGTAGTTTTATTTAGCTCATAACAGTTCAATCATACAAAATTATTACCATATGGGACAGGAAAAAAATAGCAACCTCCCCTTCTCCCATGACTGGTGTGTCTAACTGTACTAGTATTGTACAGCATAATAAAATTTATTTACGTGATCACTGATATCTGCAGCCACAGCTTTCCACATGACTTCAGGTAGGGATGGTGTAGAACTATAGATTTCAAAGGGTTTTGGCTTATTTGTCCAAAAGGAACATGTGCTTTATAGTTTTATTTGGTTTCCCTTTGTTTCTGCTAGCTGGTGGAGTTAAATAGCTGGCTCAGCAACAAAACCAACACTATTTTTTTCATCCCAAGGCTTTATTCTTGAAGGGGGAGATTCTGCTCCAGCAGAGTCAGTGTTAGGATTCCTATTGCATATGCTGGTGCCAGGATTTTGAGAGAGGTTTTTACAGTTCCTTATGGAAAAGCCAAATAGGATCGAATAGAAAATGATACCTTGTTATTGGAGTTGTGAGAAGTGTCCTGTGGTATGTGTTTAAGAATGACATCTCTCATTCCCAGTTTTATAGACTGCTTTGTAGAAATGTGTAGAAAGGATATTCATTATAAAATCTTTGAGGTTTATTTATTCCATTCAAAGAAATACTACCGTATCTAGTGAACTCGCTTTTGACTGAAACTGAGATAAAAGCCAGTTCTGTTCCAACTTTAGATTTTGCCTGATATTTTTAACATCTTTTTGTCTTTTCTTCTGTTTTTACAAATCATAGTACAGGATTGGCAAGAGCCACATGGCCGTTTCTTTCAGTAGCTGAAGTTCGTGGTTACAGTCTTTATTAAAGTAGAACCAATTAGCATTAGGGTCTTATCAGGCCAGAAGAGACTTTTGGGGTCATGAAATCCAGTCTCCTTGAATTGCAGGCGATCGTCTCACAAAATCCCGTTCATTAACTGATCAAACAGTGCTGACCGCGTTGTTTGTACCTTTTGCCCCTGCTATCCCTCCTGAAAGTCGCTGCTGTAGAAATGATGCCACCCACTGAGAGCATCTCCCGGTTCCCGCAGCCCTCGGAGACATGGCCCATCCCGGTGCCAGCCACAGCATAAGCTGGTAGTCACGGTCTAGTGCTAAGATAGTGCTCTACAGAAATAAAACAAGCACACTCACCTTTCAGTTTCTGTAATGGTCCTATAGCACATCTTTTGGGCCAAAGACATAGGTGCCGTTAGCCAGGCTGAAATCTAGCAGCCAAGGTCACGGGGAAGATAATTTTTTTTGTTTTGATTGGCAAAGCACAGCTTTTTACTGGTTTTTAAATGTCATACTTATAGCGACAAAGGATTAGCAACGTTCTTTAGGTTTTTCTTTGATTTCCATTTAGGATTGCTCAACAAATAATGCATCTTTTGATAGGTATATTAAATAGGCCAAACAATCCCCGTAATACAAACAACTGTTAATCGCTTTCATTTCCTACAGTAACACTCCCTTTCCGAAGCTGCAGTGTGACTGTTGTACCTGCAAAATGCAGCCTCCAGGCCTGATTATCATATCAATTAGGTTGGTGTAATTCTTCTGAATTGGTAGCATTGCTTCCAAGTCAGACGAGTTGAAATGAACTTCAGAATTGGGGCCACTGGAAGATTGCTTTCCTTATTACATTGCATATCATGCTGTTTTGAGGAAATACATTTTGCAAACCTGTTGCATTTCAGCTGGCAGACATCCAGTATAAACATACTGTTATAAGTCAACATAGCAATTAAATCAAATTGCAATGTTTTCTCTGAGCAGCTAGAGAAGTGAGATATGCATACAGTAGCTGCTATGCTAGAAGCCTTCCAGGATTAACACTTCGGCACACTGGAATGTGCTGCGCGAAACCCAATCGAGCAGTTGCCGGTCAAAGTACAAACCCAGCCGCTATGTTTTGTCACTCGGCTTAAGCTGTGTTACCGCACCGGTCATTGGAGAACGCCGGTTCTGCGCAAGGTGTGTTACTGGAGACCTAAGGTTGAATAAACTGGTTGGAAAGGTTGAAGCTAGTAATCCCAGTATTCGGTTTATATAGGCGTATTTTAGAATTGCAAGGAGTGCTGTGTGGTTACAGCATGAAGAAGAAATGCTTTCTTTGCTGCTGGACATAATGGTCAGTAATCAGATATTCTGTGGACCTCATTCATGAAATTTTGGGCTTTTTAAGGGCATTCAAATCCTTACCTACCAAATCCCCGCTGAAATGTTTGCCTGAGTGAGATTTGATTGTACTTAAATCAGGAATAAATCTGGAGTAAACTGGATGAATTATATCACTTGATATTTAAAGTACATGAGATCTGAATGTGGTCCTAAATAAGGGCAGTAGAGGTTACTGTGTATTATTTTAGTTCTTTAACTTTTGGTATATTACTCATGAACTGTTTTTCTCTTTTATAACTAGTCCTGTTCATCAGATTAGGCTTCTTCGGTATTCCAATGCAAATTGTGTTTTAGGACCCAGCAGTGCCTCTGGTCCAAATCTCATTTATGCAGATTGGAAAATTTGCAGTGAGGAGGGGAGTTGGATCAGGATTGAAGGTGACTGATGGCCCTGGACAGTAGTGAAAAACAGTCTTCTGTCTGTCACTGTGCACTGCATTCCCCCTTGCCACAGTTCAGCAACTGCTGGCTGAAATATTGATCAATCCCATCCAGCCCAGGAGAAATTTGTTCACAAATTCTGCAAGCATGTTTATGAAATGACCCCAGAGTCAAAGTCTGCAAAGTCCAGGTAGCTCAAAGGTCGTCCGTTTAGATTAGGATCTGCAGGGATCCGTGACAGCAGCATTTTACCATGCTGGCAGCCAGGAAGGGGAAAACAGACCTCTTTCCCTCTCTTTCGGTGCCAGTTCTGTTGTGCTGTCCCAAGCCAAGCTGCCCTGGGTTATCCCCTCCTGGAGCGGCTCTGAGCCAGGATGGGACAATACGAGTCCCAGCGGTGGGAGGGAGCAGACCTTCCTCCAGCAAACCAGGGCTGTTTTGCTGGATATCACCTTGGCCATGGGGTTCAGCCCCATCCCACTTCCCGGCACTGGGAAGCCGCCATCCACCGCTGCTGGTGAATTCTCCCCAAAATCCCTCATGGCATCTCCAGCTCCTGGCAGGAGAAGACTTCACCCCACAGCTCACAGAAACGTCAGCCCTGTGGTCTCTGTGACTGGGGTTTTTGCACAAATAATTCAAGGCTTGCATTTTTCTTCAACACATTTGTTGGGGTTTCTCTGGCAAATGATAACACGATGCTCAGTATCTATTTTTGTTCTTGTCTTCCACAGAGACAAATGGCCACAGGTACTGACTGTACCTGCCCCTTACCACCTTTTTAAGGGAGAGCTGAGTGGGCAGTCATATTTTACAGTAGGGAAGTGTCTCTGCTTGATTAGCTGCCTTCTATTTAAGTGCTCATAGAATCTTGCTAATTAGTCTTTGGGAACAAAGACATGCTGGTGTTTATTTTTTCTTTAAAAGCCAGTTATTATAGCAGCTAACTTTTTTTTTTTCCATGGTACCATAGTGTATTAGGAAGGAAGCATCTTCAGTGTCTGATTTTAATCAAGCTACTTCTTCATTTTAATTTGCTACATACCAAGAAATGCAGTCCTGTGGCTTTGTCTTTTAATCAGAGACCCACTTTCAGTTACTCAGTTTCTTACTTCTTACCCTGTATCAGCAGTGCAGAAAAGCAGCAAACATTATCAAGGGAAGAGCTGGCATGAAATGCATAACCTGTAATTTACTGCTAAGTAACAGGGCTTGGCACATGGGGGGCTCCTCGGTGTAGCAGTGAGGTAAGATGTCCTTAGTAAACCTAAGCAAAAAAAAATGTGTCCAAAATGTTTTCAGTGGGGTACGCAGATACTGCTACCCTGAAATACTCCATGGGAATTTGTCTCCATTTCTCTATAATTTATAATCCTTAAACTAGGCTCAGGAGACTGAAATTCAGGGAGGGAAAAAGGTTTGTGTAAGACTTGTGGCGTAAACCAGAGGCTGAAGCTGTTTCCTCTCTGGAGCAGCACGCACAGCTTTATCCTGGAGACGAGTTGCACCATGCTCATCTCCCCGCCTCGGGAGGAGTTATTTTTGGGTATTTTATGGAGCTACATTGCCCCCCCTCTGCCCCTGGTCCTTATCTCACACTGGGGATCGCCATCGCTTTGGAGGATGCAGATGGGGATTTGGCCACTCGCATCAAGATTTGTTTGAAGTTTGTTTGTTCTTCTAACATCCAGCTCATTAAAGCCCTCAACTTTTCTGCAGGTTTCTTGAGTGAGGGCTGCTGGCTTTCAGAAGGGGCAGGAGATAAGCAGCAGTGAAATGGGTCTGACAAAACAGCGTGTTTAGTGGCTGAGGAGCCACGTCCAACTTTGCCGGAGGTCACTGGTTCAGATGGCACAGTCCTGTGGTCAGCTACGATGTGAAAGCTGGGTGGCATTCGGGAGGGACTCACGACCAAAGTAACAGTGTCTCGTAGGTCGAGACAGGAAGGTTTTGGCACAGCTGAGGGGCTTAGGAGAGAGCACACAGCACACGTCCAAATTACGCCCTTGGCGCGGTGCTATTGGTGACTCACTGCTGTAAACAAACAAAAAAAGGGGGTTTAAAATAGCCATAATAGCTGTTAATAACACAGCTTTCGGACACGCTGGACATTTCTGACTTTTTTTTTTTTTCATTTTCGGTGTCTGGTTTAATGTTAGTACTTTTCTTGTTAACTTACAATTTTCCACCCTGCTGTAATGTTCTGCATGTGGGTAAATAAAAGTGAGAAAGTCTCATTTGCATGTGAAGAAGTAGCAGAAACCCAGAGTAAATAGCATCTGCAAATGTGTGGGCGCTGGAGAGTAGGGGGAACAGTAAAACTGTTGTAAATAGTAGCAGTTTAAAGTGCTGGATTATGCGCTACAGATAATAAAATACCCCAAGCCAGCACATAAGCCAGATGCTGTTCTCAGCAGCAGCATCCAACTGATCCTGTTAGGATTTCAGGCCCCTTTTGTAAACCTTGCTAACCGGCGGTCCGAATTCTTCGTGCGGGGGTAGCCACCCAGCCAGAGGACAAGTAACGCCATGCCCGTGCACGGAGAGCTCTAATAGCAGAAATATGGCACACAGACTGCGGATACACAGAGTCTGTATATGGATTTTGAACTGCTTTGATAAGCTGGCATGAAGCAGCAAAAGAAAGGAAGACGTTAAATTAATCTGTAGATTTACAGGGAAATCTAGCAATGATTATTTTCTTTAGTTTTCAGTAGGAATGACTTGTATTTTGTTTGATTGTATCTCATGATATACAAGAAGAGAATTTCGTCCTGGCGTATTTGTATCCCTGTATTTTGTGCCTGTTCGAATCGCCACGATATGATAATTCCGCCAAAATTTTCAAGCAAACCTCTTTTGCATCCGATTCTTTAGGGGTTTATTCAGCAGAAAATCTGATTCCCGGGGCCTAAAACCCAGCGGGTTTTCAGCCTTTCATGTTGTCGGCCCAGGTTTTGTGTCAAGGCCCTGAGAGAGCCTCAGCCAGGAGGAGGGGAGAGCGATGCCGTGGTTCCAGCGCCAGCTCTGCCTCCTGGGGCTGACAGCGGCAGAGGCGGCTTAAAGCAAAACCCTGTTTTTCTCCATGAGATTGAGAAGGATGGGGTGCAATGAGGCGGGCTTGTGCCAGCGCTGGGCAAGGTGGGGACAGCAGCTGTCCCCTTCGGCACGGACCCAGAGCCACTACGAGCCTCTGTGTCTCCCTCCCCTCATCCAGGGCAGCAGCCAGCCGGACACCTCAGGGCTCTGACACCAGCAGAACCGGCTGCCCAAGGAGGGCAGAGCCTGCCCTCCCCACTGCCTGCCTACTTCTCTTGTTCCCAGAGCCAGCTCCAAGTTGAAACCATCTCTTTTTGCAGCCTCCTAACCCCAGGTGCGAGAGCTGGGTAACTGGGAATTTAGCCCAAAACATGCCCTTTTTTGCTCTGCCTGACCTACTTGCCGCTGCCCGTGGGGAGCCGCGGGGGTTTCTGCTCCTCCCATGCCTTTGCTTCGGAGAGTCGGGCTTTTGTGCTGCTGATTCTATCACGGTGCCTTGAAGTTGTCTTGGCATACACTGGGTATTTTGGTACAGAAGCTGTTTTTTATGTGCTTCTGTAGCACTCAGGGCACTAATGCTTCGCCCGAAGCAGCGGCGAAGCCTCTGCTTTCATGCTGCGGTACCGCAGGGCAGCGCCAATCCGGAGCGAGTCCGCAGCTCCGGGCGGTGTGAGCACAGCCAGCTCCTGCTCTGTTAGCAGTCGGCGAGGCCATGCGTAAGAGATGGGTTTTGCAGCATATCCAGGCCACCTATTCAAATCCAAGCTCTTTTGGCACCCGTGAAATTGTCTGACAACTTGTGAGCGGGCATCGTGCCCGGCAAGCAGATGGGCATGAATGTCCCGGCAGCCAAGAGCCTGGGATGTTAATCTGGCAGAGGGGAGCGAGAGCAGAGCTCCTCGGTGCTCAAGTCCAAATGCCCATCCCTCCTGAAGTTACCGTGGGAAGAGTGGACATGGCAATGGGGTGTCTGCTTTGGGCACGGGGTGTTTCACAGCAGAGATTATACCCCCCAAATTCTCCCCCTGGTTCCTGCTGCTCCATCGCTGAGGACAAGGGAGTTCCTGAGATGCTTTCAGTCCAAGCCCCCCATTTTGTTGGGGACAGCCTGCACCCGGCACCGTCCCGTGTCCTCCAGAGACTCACCTTGAAGGCAACACCACAGCCATTTTCTTTTGCAGTGCCTCTGCTAGGTGGTTCCCTGTGAGAGGCTGGCTCTTGCCAGAAGTGAATCCTAAGAGAAAAGGATTAAAACATCCTCTTCGGGGCTTCACAGAAATTGTCACAAGGGCTTTCTTTAAAACGTAACTCCAGGGAAGGCCTTAATGCTTATCGCCCCGAGGGACAGCTTTTCTCACACAGGCATGCACTTCATGATGATTGACACGTCATTAATTAACTGTTATTAATTAACCCCCTAATCTGAAGGGATGGGGGGAGGAATTCCTTGCAGGCCTGGATCCTGTCATTTCTTTGAACACACGAGTCCCCTGTTCTGCTCCACTCCCAAACCCATCTGTCTCTGGGACTGAAGAAGCTCATAAAGAAGGCAGGAGTAATGAACAACCTTTTATAGCCCTCCCTTCAACCGCCTTCATTTCCTGACAGCCGCAGTTCAATCATGATTTACAGGAGCGAGACTATTTGTATCTATTACTCTGAGTTTAGAGGAAGAGAAACGTGGAAAAAAATAAATGGGTTGTTGCCTTTCAGCCTCCCCTTGTTCCCTGCTGTGTAGGATATGATGCTGTGAAGGATTCGGGATCCATCCGTAATATAACGCTGCTCTGCGTGTGGATGGTCACATACCTCCTTTCAGGCTGGCTGTGCTACGAGAGCCCAAAGTTAGGACAGAAAACCATTCTTGCCTCTCCATTTTAGGGCCAGCGTCATGACCTCCCCGCTGCACTCTATAGCCCAAGCCGTGCTAAAGTGCCGAGCTGCACCCAGAACAGCAGCAGAAGGCACAAATCCTTCTTCTGCTGACTTCAGCTGGGCTTTGCTGGTGTCCTTGAAGACTTTATTTTGCTCTAACCATTTTGAGCCAGCCCATATCTTCTGCCAGTTCTGCCTGGTGGCCTCTCTCAATCTCCTATGTCAGGCAGCAGCATGATTATAGCTTTATTTAACTTACTTTGTCTGCATTTGCCTTTCAAGGAGCAACAATGCTGCAATTCTGTAGACTAAATGTGGCTGAAGAAAAGAAATTGTCCTGTTTATCCACAAACACCAGATTCTTGGGGTGATTCCAATCTCGATAAGACATCAGTGGTGCTGATAAGCCAATAGTCATAATCACTGATCAGTGTTTTGCTGATGTTTTGGCAAGGTTTTGTGTCCAATATTGTTGACCCTATGCTTTTCCTATTATGTGCTGCATCCTTTGGCAGGAGAAAGACCTTCTCAGGGATCAAAGTGGTACCTATATTGCAGGAGATGCCTAAAACCCATTGTGTTTGGCAAGGCTTGTTCCTTTTGTTCAGTGTCATATATCAGGGTTCATCCCTCCCGTGCAATTTCAGGCACAGCAGTATTAATCCTGCCATTTTGCTTCTCTGCGATTGGGAACGGCCTCACGTTCCTGACATCTGAATTACATTTTTAACAACAATTTCATTTGTTATATACAACAAAGCCAAAACAAACACTGGTGTCGGAGGCTCACTTTCTGGTTTAAATAACACAGACCTTTAAATGGATGAGGGCTATGAATCATTTTTGTGTAGATACTGGTTGTGCGTTGTTTACTTGCTTGTTTGTGACGGATTTTGTTGGTTTTTTTCCCTGGCAATGTAAGTTTATCACTCTCGATGCAGTAGGACAGTTTGGAAAAGCTCCCTGCTCCTATCTAACTGTAGTGTTATTAGATTACTGGATTCTCTCTTCTCTCCCCCTAAAAATTCACTCACTAAAAGGGTGAAATTGCAGTGTATTGAATTGCCTGATATTGCACCGGTTCTTTATTGCAATATCTTCTAGATTTTAACAGCTACAGGCCTTGAAACTATTTTGGTGTTACCAAAGACATTTAATATCTGTGAACTTATGGAAGGCGTTTTCTGGCACTCAGCAATGACTCCAAAGCCCCAAAGAATTACACTCAACAGCCCTGAATTTCAAAGCCTGACATCACTGCGAGCAACGAATACAAATCCATCAACAGGAGTAGGATTTTAATTGCTTTTGAATGATTCTATAGAAATCTAAAATTGCTTTGTGGGATGAAAAAAAATCCCCACTTTTATCTGTGAAGAGGTTTTAATTCTGGCGAATAAAATAAGTGGCTGCTATAATAATACAAGATTTTTTCCCTCTGACTGTGTAGCTGTCCCTTCAGCCCCTGCCTGCTGGGATTTTATCCTTGAGCAGTGAGACATCAGAGTTCATCAGATATTATATGTAGCAATTGCCAAACCAGGAGAGGCTCTTTGGTGGCTGGAAGATTGGTGCTTCTATTACGTTAGCTGTTGAAAAATGAGACCACCTGCATTCTTTTGCAGTGTGACCTTCTCTAGCTGGTCATATGCTGCGTTTTCTCTGTGATCTGATCTGATTTTAAGGGTAATCAAAAGGCCAACAGTGCTTTAAACCCCAATAATACCTTGACTCTTGCTTTACTGTTTTCTTTTTTTTCTCTTTTTTTTATGAAAGGAACAAAAACCTCTGCAGACGTTTCTACATCTGGCTTAGCTTCTGGTTAAACGCGTCCTCAGGGAGTGCTGGAAAATATTACTTCTCCTGTTTAGAAGAGAAGTAAATGAGTCATATTTTCCAAAATAGTTTTCAAGGAAAGGGATATCAGAAGTTGTTTGTATTTTCCTGTTTGATAGATCTGGTGAATACTTAAAATGGTCCGCATCGCAAGGGAAGCACGGCCCGAGTGTGAATATTTCCATTGCCCTGGCACATGGCAAATGCCTTTGCAGCTGGCACGTATCAAGGGAGCGTGCGTCGCTGAGGGACGGTGCAGGTTGTGATGGTCCCTTCCCTGTCCCGCCCCTCTGTCCTGTGTGGGGTCAAATACTGTGGCTGTCCCTCGGACGGGTGTGGGGACGGAGCCAGGCATCCTCCTTGTGTGAGGGTGGAGGAGAACAGCTTGTCTCCTGCTCTGGGCAGGTTTGCAGGCAGAGCAGAAGGCTTTTTCCCCTTCCTTCGCCCCCCGGGTGGGCTGTGAGAGGGGTCACATCGATCTGCGGGGCTCTGGGGCTGTTGGGTCTCTGTGGGCGCAGTGGAAGGACTCTCCTGGGGTTCAGAGGGAGCCAGATCTGGCCTCTCGTCTTATCTCAGCATTCCTGGTTGTGAATCAGCTGGAGGAATCCCCTTCCCCTGACCTAAAATATTCAGGATGCCCGAGGGAGGAATCCCAGAAAAGGAGATATTCAGGGCCCCCAAACTGGAGAGCAGAGTGGGGATGGGGAGCCTGTCCCGTCTCCGGCCTCTCCACGTGGCTCCTCGCCAGAGAAACCCTTTCTGAAACCCTGAACAAGCCTCAGCCCAGGCCAGGGCACAAAAAACGCGCCGTATCCCCCATCTCCACCCAAACCAACATCACTGGTGTAGCTAAACCTTTCCAAAGGCTCTCCAGGACATTAGCAGGCGTCTCTCAAGTGGAGCCATAATAGCATCCAATACGGGCCAGCAATAACATTTCCTTAAGCAGGTATTAAAATTATTATTGAGCTTGTTTTAGGGAGGAAAAAAAAGACAATCTAGTACTTTGTATTTTAGTTAGCATTAAACTTACAAAAAGGTGATTGGTCACAGCACCTGAAATTCTGCACTGATATTTTTCCTGTCATTTGAAGCATGTTGATACTAACGTGTATTAAAGTACAGAAAACCTTCCTATTGAGGGCTTTAAAATATTTTTAATTCTTTTCAGAACTAAACATAGCCATTATTGTATTTTTGAAGGACAATTATTTTGTCCTTTCTTGCATAACTACACATTTTAAAATACATTTTTAAATGATTATTTTTAAATTGTTTTTCTTCAAATTGACCATAACAAACCAGACAAATCTCTTCAGGATTAATTTTCCACGTAGCTGAAGAAATTAGCTATTGCTTTCTCCCTCCCACCTCGAAGCCGTGCTGGAACGGTTACCTGGATACCCTGCCTGTAAAGGATGTATGTGCTGAAGCAATTTAAATGGCCTGATTTGTCATCTAACTGCAGACATCATTAGCAAAGCATTATTTGGCTGGAGCATTGTAGGCTGAGCATGGATAACTCCTCTGTGTTGAGGAGAGATTTAATTTAACCACCTTGTGACCAAATATTGCCTGTCTCGAGTGCGGAGCTGCAGCAAGTCTGGCGTGAGGAATAGGAGCTGTATCTGGGTGGGAAATTATTTTCCTGGGGTGTATAGCTATTGGAAGGGTATTCCGCATCAGGATGAAAACAAGCTCTTTCAAATACGCTGTTTCAGAATCTACTGATTTGTTTATTTTGGGGCAAGGAGATAATATTCCTATGATGGGGAAGAGGGAACGGAAGGAAATACAAGCCTGGCTTTTGCTTTTTGCCCTGTAACTTTTCTCCTTGTCGCAGTCCCCTTTTCAATTTATTCCTCTGGTTAATATCTCTAGTTTTAAAAAGGCAATTCCATCAGGATGGAAGGACACTTACAAACGGGTTTTTAAAAACAAGCTGGTGAAATTACAATGATGACTTGAAATTAATTTTACTGCATATGATAGTGTGTAAAGCAGAAAATAGTGCCCTCCTCTGATAAATCCTGCATGTCAGAAGGCAGAAATAGTCATTTCACTGGAATCTGGCTATTGAGCGTCGTTATTGTGCATAACAATAAGGAATGCATAAAAACAAATCTGAGCTTTAAAAAGAGGGGTTTGTTAGTTCTCAGATCACTTTTTAGGTCTGGACTGAACCTAGCATACCATTTTAAGGGCTTAACCAAAATCAGGTTATTTATTATTGATTCCAATATGATTTGGAAAACTCAGCTAGAGTCTGGAGATTTATCAGGCTCAATAGACCTGCATCCTCCCATCTAAGCTAATCCTGCAGCTACAGCTGAATTGCAGGAGCACCACAATTGCATAGCTGCCAATTACATATTCCTGAACGTCCTTCTTGGCAAATCAACTCCCAAATCATGTCCAGGAATCATAGTCTTAAATGAAGCACGGTTGCAAAATATTCTGCTGATCTATGGTGCAAGTCCTTTTCCTTTAGTCGTAATTGATGTTACAAAATGTTTTATGGCTTCTGTCATTAGTATTCCCAATTGGCTCAATCTACAATTTATTTCATGCTGTAAAAATGCTAAGAATTTTCTACTGATTAGCAGCAACAGTAGGGCATGTTTCTAGATTTATCAACACGGGATATTTTTGAGTGGTTAAGGAGTCTTTTGTCTTTGAATTAAAATGTGTCTAGACACTCATTTTCTGTTACAAATCTAGCAAAATGAAGATACTTTTGAGGTAGTAATTAAATTCTTTCAGTGACATAGTCTATTATGCACAAGGCTTCAGTATAATGAATATATTTATTTCCAGGAAATCTGCAGTATTTTCCTTGCCATTTGTAGGACTCAGCATATAAATAATGCAGACCATGCTGTGCTGCTTTTCAGTTCATCCCAGGAAATTATGCCATTAAAAATGCCACGGTTCTTTCAGGCACACACAGACACAGCAGGTAAAGAGAATATTCATGTGACAAACAGTGACAGAAGCAGCATCAGCTAATACATAACCCTGCAAAGCACACCTCAAATGATGAATTGTTTGCAGTAATTATAGCGTGGAATGAGACTGTTGATTAACTTAACATCATGGCAGTCGAACCATGATCCATCAAAGTGGGCTCTGAATTTGTAACTGAGGGTTAGGACTCGGAGGTGCAAAATAAGGTGGAGCGAAATGAAGAGCTCTGGAGCCTCCCCTGCC
Organism: Gavia stellata; assembly: GCF_030936135.1. NCBI lineage: Eukaryota > Metazoa > Chordata > Aves > Gaviiformes > Gaviidae > Gavia > Gavia stellata. The sequence goes on along the minus strand of NC_082611.1, from coordinate 7,643,322 downwards.
ACTCCAAACACGCACAGTCAATAAGCATAATGAAAATGAAACTTCATTTCAGCAGTTTTGGAAATAAAAGGTCCCCATAAATTCCTCGCAGACTTGTTTTTGTTTGTGAGCACACATTGCTATTTGAAATCTGCTATTCAGATGTTCAAATATCTCCTCTGCAAAACTAGCAGTCACTCTTGCAGCGTGCAGACAGCAAAGATCATCCGGGGTATAAAAGCACAGTCGTGTCCCTTTGCTCAGTAAGGTAAGAGTGTTTTGTATGTTTAAGGACAATTTGCTATCTACCATTTGCAGGCATTACTTATGCAGAAGCAGAGCCTCAGTACGTGTTGCAAATGGAAATCAAGTACATGATGTGCCTGGAAGGAGTTTATCTAACTATTTATGGGCTGATCACATTTTGAGCTAGATCTGACTTCGTTATTTTTAGTTAAATAACGTTACAGTAGCAGTTAGATTTATAAAGCAGCAAGAAAATCCTCCTGCAATTCACAGACATTTCTTGCTGCGTTTCATTTCAAAATTAATGTCCCCACGCCCAGTGTCCCTGGAGGAGAAGCTGAATCTGTAATGCCGTGGGGCTGCCCGTCTAATTGCAGATCAATGAATTGCAGCTCAGAGTCGGACTTTAAACTCCCACAAAGCAGCTTTGTGTGTCTTTGTGCCTCTCCTTCTTCTCTCCCAGCTGCGTGCAGAGCGCTCGAATGAGTTTTGCCAACTTGGAGCCACCCACTCTGGTTTGGAAGTGGACTGTGTCTGCTCTCTGGCAACCCAGGTTAGGTTTTCCCATCCCTCAAAGGTGGTACCCATGCGGAGTGCATGTGTTTGCCCGGTGGTTCTGGAAGATAGTAGGTTTCAGAGTTGGAGTTAGGTGTAACTGGTACAAAGCGACTTTGTACAGGAGTGAATTCAGCTGAGCATGAGGCTCATGTGTGAAGAGTTTTTGCTGGATCTCTCAGAATAGTTCAAAAAGCCAAAAAATCTCACTGTCTTTGAAAAAAAGCCTCAATCTGCTTTCTCGTCTTTATTTTCATGATAAAAATCAACAATTTCAGGCAGTTGCTCTTTGATACGCCTTTAGAAAGACGTTCCAAAAACTTTAGAGATGCCGATGTAAGGCATAGCTACAGCACATCGTTAGCATGAGTGACTATTCCTTCTTCCTAATAAAAATGGAAAACCATTAAAACTCATGAAATAATAAGGCAGAAGCATATAATTTAATATGGTCATCTATTTGGAAATGCACATCGTGCATAAATAATCAGACATATTAGCAGGGAATCCACAGCCATCTAACAAGTATGCTGTCTTGCAATTGCCATCTGACCTGTCGATAAGTGGAAACAATGTCTTCATTAAACTTACAAAACTGAATATTAATCATTAGTAAAACCAGCACTGCAAGATGCAAGGGAAGTCTTGCTATGGCCCCGGGAGCTGTGTGCATCTACCTAATGGCAGGGTTTAACTCTTAAGGTCATATCAAAAATAGATCTGCTGTTTGGCCACAGTGCTTGGCCTGCTACAAAGGCAATCGGATTTAGGATGTAGTTTAAAGACTTACTGTATGTTGGGGGAGGAGAAGGTGTATCTGGAAATATGTCCTAAAAGACAGGCGGTGTCCAATAAAGAGTATTTAGTGGGGATGAACTGGGTTTTTAGTGGGGATGAACATTGTACTGAAGGCGCTTTCTTAGGGACTGACTCACTCCATCGCTCCCCCATCCTTTCCAGCAAGCTATGAAGCGACCTGTACTAGTGCAGAGCTTTTGGAAAGCGTGTTTTCCAACCCTGCCTGAGACTGCTTTAGTCTAGTCTAGTCTGTACAGGTTTCTCCAGTGCCTTCCAATAGCACTGAGCTGAGAGACTAATATCTGCCAGGTATGGTTTCTTCTCTTTTCTTCTTATTCTCTCCTCGCGGTGTAAAAGATTAAGAACAATTGAGTGTTTAATTTTTATAGGACTTTACTGGAGGTTTTTTTTGGTTTTCAATGTCCTCTGCTCCCTGTTAACAGAGGTGGACTGGACCTAGGTGGTGGGAGCAGGAGGTGGCTCTGCCCCGAGATTCCCGGGGCAGTCCAGCTCATGCTCGCAGTCTGCACAGTAGTTATGTAGGTGAAATCCCTAATTTAAAGAATGAGACTGATGTGATGGCATGGCACCCGTGTATGTGATGCTGGAAATCAAAGGGTGAAGCTACTATTTTTAAAGATGTGACTAAAAAGTTCTATATATGTGTAGAAAATTTAATCCTGTTTTGTGCCTTTGGGTGATTTTGCAGGTATTCCTGTAGGTGAGCAATTAACCCACTTCATTTTGTTTCCTTTGTTTTCCTCTTCTATCTGTTTCAACCAATAAGCTGATTCAGTCAGAAAGTAGTCTGACTGTCTGTAACTAATCCTGTAATACTTTCTTGACATTCATATTGCTGTTGAGCATTCCTGTCAATACAATCACCACCTGTGAGCTGCATGGAAAACAGTGCCCAGGAAAAAAAAAAAACAGGTTTCATTCTTACCAGTGTTTGTGATAAAATGAAGATCTTTACTCAACTTTATTGGAATTTACTCAGGAATTTGGTAATAGCAGCCTACTGGAGATTTCTAAGGAGGGAACTCGAGGGACCTGTAATAAAACACAAGAAGATGGCCTGTGTGTTCTTTTTTATCCAAGATCTCAGTCCTGAAAGTGTCAGACACACAGTGGGCTTTGGCCAGAGTTGAAATTCCAATATTAATTTAAGACTCTTGTACTCCTGCTCTTGCTTAATCCTGCGATATCTGCCTTGATATTAGCAAGAGTTGTGGAAGAAGTCATGGACATATTTAAACTAAACACTAAAAACAGAGGTTATGTCTTCTGTCCCCCCCATCCAGGCATGGACAAGAACAAGGTGTTTGCTCTCTCTCATTTAGTTACTCACTTTAATCTGCATCGGCTCCACACTCCACTGAAGTCAACGGGAGGTTTTTCCCATGACTTCACTGGCCTTTAAATTTGAGTTTGGGCAGGTCGGGTTCCAGTTTCTGAACTGGCTCTGTCCTTCCTGATCCAGTTCACCTTGAACTCAGTGGGAGACCTTTCACTGAGTAGAAGGGAAGTTGGATCAGACCCAGGGAAAAACAGTAAGTGCTGAAAGAATGAGATGATGAAGTCCAATGATTAAATCAAGCGATCATTTTGCTCCGCCATATACTTACCCTCACAGTTCATATTAAAAGGTAGGAAAAGGGAAATACAAGTGTCCTTGGCTTTAGGAAACACATAGTCCTCTCTTTGAAGCCAGACTGCCACAAAACTGCTGTGGGCTATGCACGCACATATCTATCGCACTGTACAGTAGATAAGCTTCATATTTTGTAGACATTTAAACGCAGTTAAAAACTCAAGGAGAGGTAACCAGACATGCACTTTTAGAGAAAAGCAGCTGCATGTCATAAATCAGCCCCATAAAAAAGAATTTTGTCAACATCATTTCACTAAAGGTTTTACTGCACAGTCTTGGCAGATTTTTCTTCCCTTCTCTTGTCCTCTACTCTTGTCTCTTTTTTCTTGTGCTGCTTTTTCTAAGCTCTGCTTTTATTATCAACCCTCACATACTTTATTGTAATCTTCCCTTATCTTACCAAGCAACCTCAACATAGGTAGGCTTTTAAGTTTAAATTAGCCGAAACTAATTTCTAAGTCTTGTGAAGGGGAGCACACCTTCACATTGAACGCTAACTCAGCTTAGGCTCGCCGGTGAAAAGCGTTCCCCTCTGTATGCCTATACACACAGATACACACACACACATGACCCTTCTATATCTTCACTCCAGGTTTGAGTGGATGCGTTTTTGTGATCCACCAAGCATGAATGTTTCTCTGCACCTTGAGCGTGGGAGTTGGCCGAACGCATTGCACTTGATGGGAGATGTGTATATAAAACAGCAATTGCCCTGGGCAGCCCAGCCAGCGAGAGTCTTTCTTCCCTTGTAGTGCCGCGGAGCAGTTCCCCTAACATCCTTCTGCTCTTTATTTTTTCATCTGGGATATTTTTCAGAGATTTCAATAGGTCTTTTTTTACTTAAGAGGAGCAGGTTAGGCCAATACTGAGCCCTTTTGAAATCCTGCATCTGCTGTCCTTTTCAGTGATGCTCCTCAAAACCTCCACCTCCATTTTCTTCCTAAAATGCTGTGTCTACAACTAGGATTAAAGGAGGAGAGGGATAATGCTCTGTGGAGAGCGGGGACTGCTCTTGCAGCCCCCAGCAGCGGGGCCCGTGTGGAGGCCGGGAGGTTAAAATCCTCCTTCTCAGTGGAGATGCAGAAGAGGGAAGAGATGTTAATACGGCTTGATTTTCTCCTGGGAATAACACAGTGACTCCCCGTGGGCTGCGGAGTCCTTTATCCAGACGGTTGCAAGCTAAAAGGACCCTGTTGTGTGATTTCCAGTGTAATTTGTGACTCATGTGGTGCCCTTCATATAAAGCGCGGATTAGCAGTGGGGGTTTCCAACCTGGAAGAAGAGAATTTTAGAGAGAAAGCAAAGGTTTTTATAGTTTTGTAAAGCAGCACAATTAATCTCTGAAATGGCTAACAAAAAAGGGCTCCCAACCCAGTCCACTCTTACTCATGCAATAAATGAACAGCCAAGGTTGAGAAAGATACAGTTAATTAATTCAAATTTAGCCAGGGAGTGAAACATTTGGGTTAATACTAAGATGGTCCATGGATTCTTTCTTCTTGAAAAGTTAGGGCATCCTCTGACCGAGGCTGAGAAACGCTGTTCCCAAGTACTCGAGAGGTTTAGGAGCACCCTGGAGTATTTGCGCTTGTAAATCACCTTGGCAGCCGCCGGTCGGAAAGTAACTGCTTGAGATATGCTCAAAATGGCAAAGTGGTGATGTCAGCACATTCCCAAACATATAAGGTTTTTCAGATGGGAATAATCCAGGTGGGACACATGTCTGTCAGGGATAGTCAGCCTCAGAGATGTGTTGATCAGCCGCTGGTTTTTGCAGCGGGACGGGGCCGGTGCCCCTGCGCACCCAGGGAATGGCAAGCAATGAAAAGCAGTTCTGTGTTCCTTGTTTAGGCAAAATTCTGGTTGGGAGGAAAGCACATTAAAAAATGGGGGTTGACCCATGAACCACGGAACCAGCTTAGGGCAAAGAATAAGTTAGACACCCTTCAGGGAGATCCTGTTTGCTGACAGGAGGAGTAGTAATGAGACAGGAGTAAAAATAAAATAAATTAAAAAAGAGAGAGGTTGCATAATTTGCTTTATTCGAGCAGTGAAATACCACACCATATCAAAGCAATTCCCCTTTCTTTTGTAACCACAGAGTAGTCTGAAACAGGCAATTACATCTTCTTTCCAGCTCAGAGAGGCACATCACCCTTTGCCACACATTAAGGAATGTTAATAGCAGTGGTAAGGCGAGTTCAGGGGTGCGGGTGCTTTATTGGGAAATCACACCTCCGAGGAATTAGAAACACTCAGCCCTGGGGAGCGATTATCTTGCACATGCCTGCTGTCCTCAGTCGCATAATTATGGAAGATTCTCAGGATTTGGGATTGAAACAAGCTTGAAAAGCAAACCGTGCAGTTCTCCTGGGGCATCTCCCCCTCTGACCAGCAGAAGGACTGGGCACCAGCACATCCTCTGGACCCCCGTGCGGGGCACTTCTGGGGGCACTGATGTGTAGCGGCTTGAGCTGAGCCATCCACTGGCACTCAGAGGATCTGGGGTTTGCGGGAGGAAATTGCACAAGATGCTTCGCTGTTCTGATCCCCTGTTTCTCATTTTGTACTGGATGTGAGAACAGTATCCAGACTTTGAGATCCATAGCTGGTAAAAGCAGCTCGCTGTACAAATGAGAATTTCATGCTCTTTTTTAATGTATTAGTCTACACGTACACACCATGTAGGCGCTGTCCTATTAATGATTTTCACAGTAATTATTTATCTGCAAAATCTTGGGCACTTAATGCAATTCAGTATCCAATAGCTCATGAATGGTAAACTGTAAATAAAAAGCCAAAAGTGTTTGACTTCTGCATGGGTAGGCAGGAAGGGAGGAGGGAGCATGCCGTAAGTTAGCACGGTTACTCCTTTGGGGTCCTTGGGAAAGTGGAGCTCCCCTATATAAGTGCAGATATATAGGTCACCCATGACACAAAACAGTGACATTTCAAAGGATTTTTCACTTTCATAGCTGGAGCATCCTTTTATTTATTCTTCCAAGCCACGATAAAATGACAGCCTCATTGTACGGCTGATAGAGAGGTGTGGTTGTCTTAGGTTTTATCCCTATTACACGATCTTAAGAACTGCCAACATTTTATTTGAGAGAGAGAGAGGAGAAATTCAAACTCTGCACTACAAACTGAAAGAGGGAGCTTGTACCAAATGGGCTGAATAGGGAGTGCAAACACTGTGGTGCTTCTAGTTGTCAATATTCAGTCCAAACAACTTCTTCCACTTGGGCTGGGAGGAAAATGTTGGGTCTGTATTGCTCATATATACTGCCTGCGGCCCTTCAGCCCGTTCCTCTACCTGGCACAGCTCAAACGGCGTTTCTGGAACACGAGAGCTCATAAAAGCTGTCTGAGCTTTTCGAGATCTATTTGTATTTCCCTGGGTGGGGCCGGAGACACATTGAAAGCCAGGATTTGAGGCTTATTTCTGGTTAGTCTGGCAATATAAGTTTAGAGGAGTTGCAGTGCTTTGTGTGGTTCAGTTATTCGGGTATGAGGAGTCTTGAGCACACGTAGGACTTGCAGACCTCAGTGTCAACCTGAAAGGTGGCATCTGGAGTCTATCAAAGCCCGTGGCCAAACTGGCTTGTCCTTTTGACAAAATGACACATTTTTTTCCCAAAGTAGTTGTTGTCGTGGGTGGAAGACAAAGAAGAAAAAACAACTGTGAGTGTGGAAGCAGACAGGGTGAGCGGCCAGAGCTGCTGCGGGGATCTGGTGCTTATCGCTGGCTTGGTCTTGCAAGGCGCTGAGCACAAAAGGGCTCCAAGGAAATATTAAGTCTATGCTTGACTGTCAAGGACACGCATAGTTCACTGGCTATATGTGTGCCCAAAGTTAAGCATGTGCTTAATGAGGCTAGAGTGCTTCGCTTGGGGCAGAGCTGAATCCTTAATAGCTCCGTGTTTTGCAGCTTTTGCTGAAAAACGGGGCTAATATTTTCCTCCTTCCTGGGAGATTTTGAGGACAAGCTTACTAGCATTCATGGTTCTCGTAATGATGGGAAGGAAACTCATGAATAAAAAGGAAGAAGTTATGTATCAATACATCAGATTCACAGTAATTACTTTTCCATTTTGAACTGGAACCTATTGTGAACCCTGGAATTTCAACGGCACATACATCACGTACAGTGAAAAGAAAAAATCCAACAAGCTGAAAGAAATTTGAGCTTTGCTATGCTTCTAATATGTTTAATGTTATTGTTCCGTTAAATCCCTACCCTTAATGACCCCCAGACATATTAAATAACATTCTCAGGGCTGAAAAAATGCTTTAGACTTCTAATTTTACACATATTTTTCCTCCTGTGCTCTCAGAGCTCTACAAATGTTATGTAGTGAAAAACCTCTGTAGAAAATATTCTGCAGTCTTGTTCCTGAAGAAGGGCTGAAGGTACCTGGGCTCACACTGAGCGCTGTTTGTACTGCCCGTTTTTCAAAAATAGTTTTTGCAGCTGTATCATTTCTTATGTTCGCAATTTATGGCTAGCGGACAAGGTACAACAGAGCCTCAAAAGGATAAATCAAGGGGAAAGAGGACGGATATCATGGGCTTGGCATGGCAAAAATGCTCTCACCACTTGTTTAAGAGCACAAAGGAATCCGAGCCGTACAGGGGCAGAAAATATTGATAGTGATATAGTTTCTTAATGAAGATACCTTAAAGAAAGGCACAAAATATCATTGTAGCACCTCATTAATGATGTCTCCTGCTTATTTAATTGCTGTGAGGCTTTTTTCTCCCTGCTGTGGCAACAGGATTGACCATATTAACGTTGGCACTGGGAACTCTTTTGTTGTGCTGTCAAGTACCTCTTAATCTTTCAACTCTTGTATGTCAAGTCAGGTTTCTATCTCAAAGATGAATCGAACCTTATTTCTGGGTTAAGAATTTTTTATCTGCAAAGTAAATTAGTGACAGGAGCTTCCCAGAGCTTGCCCTTCTCTTCACACCATGACTCGTTTGTTTTTCTGTACAAGCCCTGCTTTTTTGGACGGTAGAAAAAAATTTCTAGCCAACAGGCACTGCCACTTAGCCACCGTGGCATCAATGTTCATCTCTTCTCCATCTCACCAGCATCCCAAAAGAGGGACATGAAGATGAATTTGCAGCATGTCCCACACATGTGCACACCTACAATTTCTGCATGCGTGTGCTGCCTCCTGCGCAATCAGCATACCAGCATGGATTACATACCGCCCGCTGAGCTCCCTGCGCAGAGGGTAGGCTTCTTTAAATCAAGGTATGAAGACCTGAGCTTCTAATTTTGGAAACACACACTTCAATCCCCACTACTGACCAAAAAGCAGCCGGGTGTGTCATTACAACAGAAGCAGCCCTGTACGCAGCTTACACATGCAGTCGTGAAAAGCATCTTTATTTCACTTAACCCAGCATTCAGTGGTGCTGCTTTTTGGTAATAACCAAGATCAGCCTCTATCCTATAATGTTGGAACAACTCATCTTACCTCAAATATTTTAAACTTGCATGCTTTCTAACGCTGTGCCTGCCTTTTAAATTTGAGATGTTTGTGGGGTGCAGGGGAAATACAGGCAAATATTATAAAGAATGATCTTATTTGTCTGGTCACATTGTGTCCAGTACCACAGCAGGTGGTATTAGATATTGTTGTATATGTTGGATTATACATTAAGTGTGCCTATGTACATCCATCTAGAGTTTGGTAGCACTGGAGCTCATCTCTCTGGTTTTGTATGGCTTACCTGCTTTGTAACAGCATTTAATTTTGCTTTCTTTTCAGCCGTCTTCTAAATAGTAATAACAACAACAATACCAACACCAACACCAAGAGCACCACCACCACCACCACCACCACCACCACCACCACCACTAATAATAATAATAATAATAATAATAGTAATAGTAATAATAATAATAATAAACCCATGAATCTGAGATCTGACCAGGCTGAGAGCGCAGCCCCCAGCACAGGGACCCCCTCTCTTTAGCCGGCTGCCCTGGCAGCAGGAAGGGGACCGCTGGCTGTCGCGCCGAAAAGCGCGGGTGGGGAAGACATCCTGACAAATGTGCTTACGCTAATATTTTTTTTCCATTTGCTTTTCCCATGGTGACAGGCAGCTACTTAGAGGCAGAGCTGGAAGTAATATTCTGAATTGCTGAAGGAAATTTTCCCAGTTGATCAAACTCTTATGTGTTTTGTGCTGATCAAAGATTCTCTTCATGTCTTATGTATCTGAAAGTGCAAAAGAATGAATGAAAAAAAGAGCTATTCTTCTGTGCTGGTAGACAATGAAGTGATGATTGGTGAGATTATGCCTTGACTTTACTGTCAGCACAATGTCAGTGAAGGCAATGGTATAGAGAGGGTACATTTTGAGATATTAATACCGAATCCAGATCACTAGGAGGAACAGAAGAGCCCCAAAGAAGAGGAAAATGTCTGGTTTTATTATTATTTTTATATTTTAGTGGCGAATAAAATGAATCTTTCATATTCTTGGATAATATTAGTTACCCTCATTATTCATCCCTTCATATCGTATCTGCTTGAGTAGTCAGGAGTGGTAACTCATGTTTTGCTCAGGTGAAAATCTGCTTATATTTCTCTCTCTCTCTCTCTCCATCTCCTGCATGCGACAGCAGGAACCTTTTGCTAGTGCTGGTTTTGCACAACCTTTTCACAAACTCCCTGGTCTATGTAGAGTAATCAGAGGTTGCTTCTTCTAGAAACTGTCCTCTAGAAACAGTGCTGTTTTGAAGGGGAAAGGCTAAAGTAGGCTTTCAAGGCTTTGGGTTGGTTGGGTTTTTAATGAATTAAAGATAAATGAATTGTGCTTAGTAAAGAAGGGGCCTCTGAGCTGAGGAATCCACAGTATAAAGGCTTTAAGGCTCAATTCCCAGGTCTTGGCTTGGGGATGCTCTTTTCAGGAATGGGAGCCCGTTCTGGCGTGTCTATCGCGTGTATTCCTTCCTTGGAAAGGCACTCACATCAGCTGCAGCAACTCTTACTGTGATGGCTTTGCCTTGATCATGGAGCGAGGAGGAAAAGTGAGACTGGAAATTAGCAGAAGAGTAAGGCCAGCACATGGGGACAAGGAGGAGAGGGCTGTAGCCATGGGATTGTGGAAGGACATTTTGAAGATCACATTATAACGACGTTTGTCAAGAATGGTTTAGGTCCAGCTGATCTCACCCTGGGGCCTGGGGATGGATTAGGTGACCTCCTGAGCCTTTTTTTCTTTGACTCCACAACTGGAAATGGAAAGAAAGCCCACCTTAATATACGGTTTCCCTGTGGATTTTCTCTCCCTCTTCCCCCCGCTGTCCTCCTGTGCCAGGTAACAAGATATTTATACATACAAATGCTCTTTCAGAAACTTACTGTCATTCTCTGCATCAGAAGTTTATGATTTATATTAAGCTAACTGGTCCTTGAGCATGTGCTGTTGTCAAGCTCTCTTTGTCTGCTCGGGAGAAAAGCACTCCGGGGCTGGCATGCAATAGCATGATCTCGGTATTTATCCTTTTGGCGGTTTGCTAATTATTCCTGTTGCTATCACATCCCTGTGCAAATTTCTGTCTTTCTGCCACAGTAAATAGTCTCTCGTTTTTTCTAGCTGCAGAACTGCTAGTTAAACGGGAGAAGCCTGAATATCCTGCAGAGACCCATATTGTCGTTTGGATGATAGCGATGAAACGGGCCAAACATCCTTTCTGCACCACTTAAATTGCATGTCTTTGCATTCCTGGATTGGCCGCTCGTTTTCTGGACTGTATTCTGCTCTTGTAAACAGCTCGTATCATTCCTGGGAGTGCTTTTTGTAGCAGAACACTTTGATAAAGCCAAAGCCATCAGCTGCCAAGGCTCCATAAGGAGTCAGAAATAGGCACCAGATATCTTTGCTACTGTAGAGGTAGCTGCATTAGCAATATCATTTATCTTCCTAAGGACTTACTAAGCCACTAAAATGTATTATACAATTAAGTGGCATTTTTTCCACCTGTTCTAACTGGTGCCAAACACATAGAAAGCCCTCCCGGATGATACGACTCTGCATGCAAAATCTAAGTACCGTCCTAAGGACTGCAGCTGCCTCAGAGCATTGCTTTTTTTTCTCCACGGGCTGCCTCCTTCACTTAGAATAATAAGCTTTAGATTATCTCAGGGCACTCTAGATCCCACTGCTGCACAATCCAATTTGACATAAGGGTTGCGGGGGCAAGGGAGAAAATCTTGCAGGCAGACACCGGACTTTCAGTCTGAGTTTTCTACTAGTACAACGAAGAAGTTCATAGGTGAGGGCTGGGGAGATTTCATGCCTGTCTGTGTTGGAAGAAAGGCTCTCCGGACTTGATGGAGCATCTGTGCATTGGTTGCTTGCCGGTGCGAGAGGCTGCCCACAAAGCCCCACCGCAGTGCGTCCAAATGCGAGAAGTCCCCAAATCCCTCCCAGGCCACAAAGTAATTGAAACAGCAGCATACTTCTCAGTGGCAGCCTTTTAGTCTTGTATAACTATATTTTATCATTTCGGTAACACTGTGTATTAACTGTTAAGCCTGCAACTCAGCTCAAGGACAGGTATTTAAACACCTTAAATACTCCACGGGAAGAGAGGAAAGCTGCTTTCCAAAGGAGAAGAATAGCGACCTATAGTTGTGGGTAGACCCAGATAATCTCCAGTTATCTGTTCCAATAGCCAAATTCACTCTTATCAGTGTTAGTCGTGTCCCTGCCAATGCAATTACCATGTCTTGTTGGCCTGTTACGTCTCTTAGTGATTTTGTTGCTGCCGAATTTCCCTGGCTGGAGAAGGTCAGGGTCTCTATCTGCAAAATGGTCTAACCCAAGCAAACCCACTCCGTGCTGCGGCAAAGCTTGTTGTTGTGATCCGTCATCGTCCCTAATCCCTGCGGTTGATTCCCCTGATTACGTGTCAGAACAGGAGTGCAACCTATTTAAAAGGAACTGTTTGCAAATCAGCGGCACGTCCTTTCATTAGTTAAGGTACGTGGGTTTGACACAAAAAGTGTCTCTGAAATGTCTCTGGAATGCGGCACAGGAAGACAGCATGTGGCTGTCAGGATAACACTTGACTCAGATTGGGCTGTTTGCCCTATTTTCCAGCTTTTTGCTGCTATACAGATAATAGGATCCCTCCAGAGTGGAGGACGTCTGGTATCGAGGCAGGATTCTTTCGAGTAACACATGGCCCTGGTGGGTATTATCCTGATAATTTAGGCAGGTGTGTGCGAGTGGTCCTGGAAACTAAATACAGATTTCCATGTTAAAGGTTCAGTTTCTCTAACAGCGTTTTCTGAAATGCCAGAGCCTGCAGTCTCACTGTAGTGATGAGGTTCATGAATGGCAGGAATAAAAAAACCCCAAGAAATTAGTAATTTTGGGTTTTGGAGATCAAGTAACTGGCCAAAAAAATGTTTACAGAAACATTTAAGAAAAGCTTGAGGCTTTGAAATTATTCCTGCACGCAAATCACTTTGTTGGTTTATTCAAATACTACTGAACGCCAAAACAGGTCCCCACCATAGCTAGAACGGAGCTGACTCACCAGATTTATTCTTCTATTTGTAAGCATGACTTGCTTTTCCAGCCACAGATCAGACCACAGTTACATCTTGTCTTGTGTCAACGCAAATGTGTCCCTGTCCTGTTTAAAATCATTCTTTACTTCCCATGTTTTCTCTGAATTGTGCCACGGTGGGGGAATTTTCATGGGCTTTGATTTCCCCTTAGTTCTTGTTTCTCCTCTACCAGTGTTACTGTGCTGATTTGTCTTTTCCTCATGCTGTAATTGGTCTGGTGCCACTGTGTAATTTTTAACTGTGTGCAGTATGAACAGACCTCCATCTGTCTCTCCTCCAGAGCTTCCCAGCCTGCCGTTGTAAATACCTGCCAAATCCTTCTCCGAAGAGAGGATCACCAGATTCCAACTGTTTTCAAAAAAAAGGCCACTGCCAGAAATCCTCTCCCACCGTCTGCAACCTGTGCAGAACCTGTGTCCCGCACGTTGTGAGATGTCACTGCTGGCACTGAGGAGCTCTGACCGTTGCTTTGATTTATTGTCCCTCAGAAGCATACACTTCTGCAGAGGGCTCAGCGTCTTGGTCTGTTTGCTCAAATATCTCATTATGTGTGTCATTTTATTAGAAAGTAACCTTCAATAGCCATCAGGTAATAAAACCAAAATAACTTGAGTGTTGGGTTTTTCACCCCTTTAAAATGCAATTCTGATGTAAACATGCTGTGGGATGGATCGGTTCCGGTGTTGTCTTATAAGATACTTGACCTGGAAGGGACTCGGAGTGCATGCCCCTTTCCCAGCCTGTCACCTAGAGACTGAGGGCCAGTTACCGCGATGTAAAACCGGAGTAACTGGTAGGACTTGCTGACTGTACGCCTGTGTTGCTGAGAGCAGAACTTGATCTTCCACATCTCTATACATACACGTCAGAATAGATTATTAGAAGAATTAGCACCAAAGCAGACAATGCGTGATTAGATTGTGCACACTGAAAAATAGCTGAAAAGTTTTCTAATGTGGATAAAATAAAATCCTGTATAAACACATTCAGATAAAGTAAAAAATAGAGATTACAGTGTAGGTGCCCTTTTTGACACTGTTAAAGCCATTCTCCTAACAGTCCATTCATTCCATTCATTCAAAGCTGTTAGAGGGTCATGTGGATTTTGAACTCAGTTGTGTACCTTAGGCTATGATCATCACCCGTGTTAGCATTTGCTGGTGGTATGGCAGCTTACTGTACTGCTGCAGACGTCAAATTAATGATAAATGTATCATAATTTATATATAATTTGTAATTTATAATCATAATATCAAAGTTTGAATAAAACTCTTGCCAGCTCAAGTCAGATTCAAGGAACAAGGTTCCAGTTGTCTCTATGGGATATTGGAGTAAGTCAGCAGAAAGGATTTTTCAAGGTTATTTCAGGAGAGGGATCTGCTACATCTTAGTTCTGCAGAGCTCTGCAAAGGAACATAAGGCATGTAAAGCAGATTGAGGATTTGATAAATGCTCCTTCCAGTCTCCATTCAGAATAACCCAGTATTTCCAAGAGGCAGAAAAGTGGGAGCCGGAACTGTTTGACATGGGCATGGACCATGGGGACTGTGGCTGGAGGGTGTCTTCTGTAGGTAAATAGAGGGAAGCACCTGAAGCACCAAAGAAACTTGGGAGTTTGTTTCATGATGTATAGTCAGGTTTAATAAATACCAATATTGCCATTGTCTAGATTGCACTGTGGATTTGGTGCCTATTTTTGAAGGTTTTAGGACAATCAAGTTCATGATTTTCTAGGAGGGTGTGCTACCACTTAATAATACATTATGACAGGAGAGAAATATGTACAAACAAGTCTAAGCCTGCAGCACAGCTATACTTACTCCCAAATGAATAATATCCCCAGCCATTGCCGGGGGTGGCAGGGAGCAAATAGAAAAGTGAAATTAGAGAGACCGGACTATCCCGGCGGTGATGTACTGACTGCCCGTTGTGTCGAGCAGGCAGCGCAAAGGAGCTGGGCTGTGGGTCTAGCTGTGCTTGCAAGATTGAGATCTACCCTTTATTTAAGTCTGATTTTCTGGAGCAAGATTTTCAAGTAAAGGAACAGCCATGATTTGTTTAAAGTCATTGGGAGATAAAAAGCAGATAGCATTGATTAGCTAATTAGTAATATTTTCTGCAACTTATCAGCTGTGCTGATATGTGTAAAGTTTGCAAAAGCTTGTGATGAATCTTTTTCTCTTTGATTTGTTGAAGAAATTGAATAATTTAAAATCTGGAGGGGAGGGAAAGTTATACACAAATGTGTAATTTTCTGCCCAACAGAAATATGTTAATCTTTTCCTTTGAATTCATATTCCGAGTTCATTTCTTCACTTTTGATGGGAATATGCACAACGAGGTTGCAGCTCTCCTAGCTTTTGTCTTGATTGCATGGAGTATTGTGTGACATGCCACAGGCTTCTGGCTCTCCCATATTCCTTTTTGTGGGCATGCTCCTTCTCCTTTTGCATTTATTATGGAGACAAAGCAAAATACTATTTTTTATTTTACGTGAGGCTTACTTTTAGCTTGTCTCCTTGTGAACCCTTGGCAGGCACAGCAGCGCCCTAGCAGGACTTCTACCAAGTGTTGGCCACCTCCGTGACCACTACTACTACAGTGGTCAGTGCTGTTTTGGCCAGAGCACGACTGGGGTGTTGGAGGACCCTCCAACCTTGAGTTATACTGGACACAAGTCAAATATCTTGATGTTGTCTCTGTGATGGCAATTGTTCATCATTTGGGGTGAGACAGAGTACCTCTCCAAGATGTTAATATAAAGAAAAATGTCTTAGAAAGCATATCAGTCTTTCAGACCCTGCTGGTTGCATAGCAAAATCTTCACATAGCCAAAAAACATGAGACTCATCTGGTTTCTTCAGCAAGGTGGATACAGGAGGGCTCGCTGGCATGTACCAGTCCCGATAGTCATGGTGGTCTTTGTGGGAATGAGCATGGCTGGGCACAGCTTCAGGTTGCCAACAAGCCCTGTAATTAGGACTTGCTGCAAATTCTCTGGAGGTTTGAGCTCTGCAACCGCACCACCCCAAAGCCTTTCATGCGACACGGTCCCGGTCTAGAAGCCGTATTTTAATTGCCAGTGTGTAGCATGGGTGACGCATGAGCTGTCAGTTGGCCACCTGTGACAGCGGGAATGAGAAAGAGCTTTGTTTTCCTCTTCTGGGGAACTGTCCTCCCTTGCAGATGCTCTGCAGAACAGCTTTGCAGTGCTTATCTCCCGTTTAAGACTTCAACATCGGGCATGATGCAGGTTGAGGTGGGGCCCAGACATTGTACTGCTCCACTGCCTGAGTTGTGCTCCATCCAAAAGCCGTCAGGACTGGAAATTGCCTAAAGTGAGACAGAGATTTGCTCCTCTGTTATATAGAGCTTTCTATTTTCCATGGAGTTTGGTGTTGAAGCTTTAGCCTTTCTATTTCTGTCAGAATGACATTTTTTATTGGTTCTCAAACTGAAGAAACAACAAATTCTGCATCCTCTCTGGAGCACGGTCTTGTTAATGTTCTTTGAAACATGACATGTGTCGTGGCCGTCAAACTGCAATGATCCCATTTCTTCTGAAATGAGAAAAACATGTCACTTTTGGCTCTAAGTAATACAAAGGGAGAGTCATATTTTAGATAGGAGCTGCATGGCTGCCAGAGATGAAAGAAAAATGTTATTACTTTTGGAAATTTCATAATTACAGTTAATGACAATTTAATGAAATGACATTGTCTTCACCGCTATCACTAATGAAATGTTTGAGAGTGATAAAACAGATCTTGTTAAATAGAGCGAGAGTCTTGAGTGGAATAGCTTTGTGACAGCCGCCTGCATGCACAAGTCTTGAATTCCTATTTTTTGTTACAGTAGTTTAAAAAAGAAGATAAAATGAAGGCTACATGCCAAATAATGCACACATGAAGTATTTAAAGGCCTTCCATTAAGCAAACACTGCTGAACTCCTGAATAACATGCTGATGACTGAGCACTGCTCCTTAGAAATGCTAACCCTTCATTAAACCACTTTCCTTGTTTTTCTTTGCAGACAAACCAGAGAACAAGAAACCCCGCCTGACTTTTTTTATTTCTCAGACTATGAAAGACATAATGCAGAAATAGCAGCATTTCATTTGGACAGGCAAGTAAACCAGATTTGCATTAAAAGAAAAGTGGAAATATTGTGATCAGTTTCTGCACTTGGCCAGCCCTGTAACTGAATTACTTTTCAAAAAGAAAAAAATGGAACAAAGATGGGCAAATGCCATGAATAAATGAAATGGCAGATGATGAAAGGGCAGATTAATAATTAGGAAATGCAACTCGCTGTGGGAATAAGAAACCTGACAATAAGTAATTCTTAAAAAGAAGGAGAAATTGTATTGAAGAGAAGTTGAGAAATGAATTTCCCCTGTGATCCTGAAGTGCATATGGAGAGGACCCATCTCCTG
Organism: Gavia stellata; assembly: GCF_030936135.1. NCBI lineage: Eukaryota > Metazoa > Chordata > Aves > Gaviiformes > Gaviidae > Gavia > Gavia stellata. Next base: position 7,626,049 of record NC_082611.1, on the reverse strand, counting down.
GGAATATGTAGCGTAAGCGTGATGGGAGTCTGGCTCACCCCAATTAGCTCCAGGGCATGCAAATCTGAGCGAGACATGGGGAATCGTGCGAGTATTCAGAGAGGAATAATTGAGATGGGGAAGGAGTTCTGGTTTCACAGCAAAAAGCTGGGGCCGTCCCCTATCAGGAGCATGTTTAGGCCACAAGTTAGTAGGAAGGAGAGGACACTGATGGTCATCCCATGCTCCTGTTAGCTGAAAATGTCCCTGCAGGCAGAGTTAGTGCCGGCTGTGGTGGATACCCCAAGGCTCAGAATGGACTGCAGCCCTTCAGCCTGCCCAGATTAGAAGCAGGAATTAATAATTAGTGAGGAGCTATTAACAGTATGGCTAGAAACCATGGCATTTCACAGGCTGAGTTAGAACTGAAACATCTTTCACACCCTGAAGTGCCAAGAAACATCTTTAAAAGCTTGAAGCTTTGGGGCCACCAATTATTTGGGTGTACATGTAGTATTGCTGCCTTCTGGGTTGATGGTTAGGATGAGGGAACCTGTCAGTGGGTGGCACAGGGTAGATTTGCCATTAAGAGCCATCCTGGTCAGATCCTTCAAGGATCTTCTCTATTTTATTGTTGTTGACCTGGTTGTTGATCCCTTCTGCTCTATATTTTATATTGCCATTTAAGCAGATGGTACTGTAGAAAAAAACATTAATGGAGTTCCTGCAGGGAGGTATGTTAAATATCCACACACTAAGCAGAAAAAGCGGTTGCTACCCAATGTAGAAAATCTTATCAGCAGATAGTGGACATAAAAATCCCACCTATGGGGAGGCTTTGTATGGGGACTTTGCTCTTTTACTGTATCTAATAGCAATGCGTCGTAGGGAGTTTTTAATGATCTACTAAGGCGGGGGAGTTCGGGGTAGAGAAAGGCACTTCACCCAGCCTTTGCCCGTGGGAAAATTTTTAGTCTCAGGGAGATTGTTTAGGTTGGTATAAGGGTATTAAAACAGAGAGGAGCAGAAGCAAATAAATCAAACAAATACTAAGACTGTCAGGAAAAAAAATTGCTAGTTTTCGGATCTATTAGATGGTGTTTATGGAAGAAAGAGGCTGAAATCCCATTCCTCAAGACACTTAAAAAATTGGTGAGCAAAATGTATGTTATAACAATCCTGAAGTAGCACAAAGTAAAAAATGAGTTTCTACTGTCTCTGATTTCAGGAATTCTTGATTTTTTTTCATGGAACAATGTGTCCCCATACTCCTCTGTATTTTGCGTCTGCTCCATACTATGTAGGCAAGTCAGAGCTGATCATATTCCGGATGTATTTTGTAATATATTATACGAAGGATTATCCAGTTTAAAGTTGATGGGCTTTTTACTCCTTAAAGACCACAGATAAATGTGCCTTCAGAGTGTAATGAACCTTCCTAAAACCTATCGCTATCATTATATTTTAATCCTTTACATAAACGATCTCTTTTCTTTCTCTTCCAGGATCCTGGATTTCCGTCGCGTGCCACCAGTTGCAGGTAGACTGGTTAACATGACAAGAGAAATACGAGATGTTACTCGTGACAAGAAATTGTGGAGAACGTTTTTCATCTCACCAGGTAATCTTGGAAATAACACTATATTCTTTCTATCCCGCCGAACACGTACTTAAGGGAACAATGTGTAGATTGCTTAATTGCTCAGATATTTCTAATAGAACTGTCTTTTAGACCTTTGAATAAAAATAAATGTGGAGACATAGCCTACAAAGAAGACTTTATTGTTTTGAATTGAGTGCCTTTTCCCCTTGACAAATTATCTGCAGAGACAGGCTTTTATGTTCACAAAAGCAATGTATTCAACAAATGTTTTATGTAGAGTAATTTCTAAAGCAATTTCTTCTGTTGCTCTCAGTTTACCCAAAACGTCATTACTTAGCCCATTAGTTATTTAGACTTTTTTTCCTACTGCAATGTGATCCGTCACTTCTGTTGGTCAGATGCATTTATTTCTTGGTTTTGACTGGAGGACCAAAACCTAATTTTCTCAGAGTCATGAACCTCAGTTTTTGTTACAACAGGAGTTTGAAAACAATCAAGCAAATAGATGTGTAACATATCCTGCTTCCAGCTCAAATTCTCTGCTGGATAGAGGCTGGAGTAGAAGTGACCTGAATTTTTCCCAGTCCTTGTTCATGCTTTGAGGGCTGACCCCAGGAACCGATAGCACTCTCTATTTCTATTCCTCTTCACTCTTCCCCTATGTCTGGTGGCCCCAGCCAAGGATGGAGCTCCGCAGGGTGGGAACTTTACAAACACAGGGTAAAACCATGCCCCGCTCACCAGAATATACATCTAGAATAGGTAAAGATGGGCAAAGGGTGGGAGAAAGTGGTATCATCTCTGTTTAGCATCTGGGATGCTGAGATGGAGAAATTAAGGCTCTGAGTTGAGGCACAAAATAGATACTTAAGTATGTTCTTAGAGAAAGAATATACAGGGAAATATTCAATTTACAGCATATAGCTATGTTCCAGTGAGCTTAAATCATATTATTTCAGCTGCGTGCAAATGTGCTTTGCTGAATGCAGACTGTGACTTGTGTAACAGGCAATCTGGAGCAGAAACCTCCAGAGATCTCTCCCTTGCTCTGTGTGTGATTGGCCAGAAGCTGTTTATCCCAGATCACTAAAGTCAAGATCCAAAGACTTAATTACAGTTTCTCCCGACGTAACTGTAAGTTATTGCTGTTAGCTAGAAACCAGAGCCCTGTCATTGTAGAGCTTTCTCTCTTAAAATGTTTATCACACTTTCGTGATTACCAATAAAGTCATTATTGTGGCCGTTATTTTTAGCTTAATATTTATGTTCAGCTCTGCAGGAGACACAGTTGAGCAGGCAGTTATTTATTCTGGTAACTTCACTTGTAAAATACATTACATAATTACAAGAGGTTTCATCTTACCCGGTGTTATGAGTGCTCCAGTTTTGCATGGTACAGTCATGGGGACAGTACACGGTGACAATACATGGCGACAGTGTTCACCAAACCTGATGTGCAGACATTTCTGTGTGCTAGGCACTTGTATCTCAGTCGCTTTCTCTCCCTCTCTCCCTCTCTGTCTCTCTACATTTTTTTTTTGCAGGCAAACAATCACACACAAAAGATGGCAAAAAAATCTTGTGACTGTTTATGTGCACAAGGTACTTTGGCTCATTTGAAATATAAGCCATGTTATTCCCATTTTAGCAAGTAAGACATGGATTAGTTGGTTTGCTTGCTTTTTAGTCTTCCCAGGTTATATATCAAGGCTTAGGGGTGAACTTGAGTGATTTCTGAGAATTACAAAACTGTACTCAAGTACTGAGCAGCTTACAGCAGCCAGAGCATGGCAATGCAGAGTTAAGGCTGCCGGTTCGGATGAAGATCTTTATCTTGTCATTATGAAATTCCAGACATCCAAGGGATGATCCAAGCCTAATCCTTTATTCAAATTTATTTAGAGGCCTCAGATAAATTCAATTAAAATATTTGATTAACTATGAATCAGGCTTTTCTGGAGAATAAAACGCTTAAGCAATTAATTTTTCTTTTAATTTTACATTTCCTAAATCAATATACTTTGCTTAAATCGTGTTGGTTACTTGTCAGAGTTCTTCCCTACAAGTCCCCAGTTTAATTAGTCAGATTCTCATTAACATATGCCCAACTTCCATCTTGTATTTCATACTGACCTTAAGAGGCAGGCATTAATTAATGCTTAATGAAAAAGCAATAAAGGTCCTACACTATGCGTTTAGAAACAAATTCACAAACCTAGCAGGCAGCTCAAGCAGCAGATTAAGGGCAGAAAAGGGAAAAGAGGAGAGTGCTGGGACGAGCCCCACGGCCTGGGGAGGGGAGGATGGAGAGGGACTGGGAGCCTGGGGAAGACTGGAAGAGGCTGACTTGTCCCCTCTGGCAGATGAAGGGCAGCAAAGTCACTTGGTTTTGAGGGAGGGCTGGTTACAAAGCTAAGAATTGAGGTGTGCCATAGGGATACTTGCAAGAACCAATCTGTGCACCCACATTAAGCTGTCGAGGCCCCTCTGGGATTCCCTTTCAGGTGGCTGTGTCTCTGCGTCTCCATCCCCAGTGGTGCTCAGTGAGTTAGTGGTCATGGGGACACATTGTGTCTGCTGGCAATGTATCCCTCTCCATGCACCCATATGCATCTCTTAAAATTAAATGAGCACTAAATGTAATTGATTTTATACAAAGCTCTTCCCCTCGGGCTGGGAGACCGCTGTTTGCAGTGGAAACCCTCAGAGGGTAAATGTTGATGATGCTCATCGATACACCATGTTATTCCCTGGACCAGTGCGGGGATGTGTCAGAAGAAACCTCACTGCATTTCCACACCTGGGCCATCTCACTTGTCCCATCAGGCATGGAAATCAAGGCCTCTTGCTGCCAGGCAGCTGCAGGCAGTTGTAGTGTCAGAGCACGCTGCAGAGGCATCCCTTCTTCCACTGGGCAGTGGAAATGGCTGCGAGCGGACAGGTCAGTCGATGCATTAGGCTGTGTTCCGAGAGAAAGCAGATTGCAGAAAAGTGCACTTCCAGGCAGTTTGGACTAAACATGAGAAATGGAAATAGGTCAGTAATTATTTAAATTAATTTTACATCCTTTGCAGTGGGGCAGACTGCAGTAGCCCTGCTACTCTTACAAATGAATGGTAATTTGCTAGGAAAAAAGAGACATATTAATGATGTCAGCCTTCGTTTTGGAAGTAATTGAGGCAGCAGCTTAAAGAAATCAATGTTACACAGCTAGTAAGCACTATTTTTTTGTTCATATTAACCAATTCCAAGTGGTTATGGACTTTTTTTTCCCCTCTCAGCGAACAATAGCAATTCTGAATTAGCTATTATTTTGAGCAGGTACAAGAAAGATCTTTTCATGCATTCCTGTAGTAAATATTCAGGATTCTTTCCAGTACTCCAGTTGCACAGGCTTGCTAAATGTCCTCTATTAACAGTCATGCAAATCACAATAAAAGAATTTCTCTGCCAAGCAATTTGCTTTAAGGTATCTCCACTTGTTCCTTTTCCTCCTGAGAAGAATTATTGTTCAACTATCAGGATGACGCACGGAAAATGTGCAGATGAGTACACAGACACTCTGGTTCTTAATTGTTGTAATGAGTTGGAGTTTCGATCATCAGACCATGATTTTTGCGTGGATTTCATTACGAATTGTATCCATTCATCCTCAGATAATGAAAATCAGACGTTTGCAACACCACTTGGGATTCTCTTGCCTCTAGTGCTTTGGGGAAACAATTCTGGTTTTTAATGAAGAAGGAGTTTGCAAGTTGCAAATTCGCAGCATTTGAACATTTCAGCATGTATTAACATCCTTCCCTTTCTGGTTTGCCAGCACTGCTGCTGTTGCCATTTCTACCCAGTTTACAGGAGCACTAATTGCTGGCGCTCGCTTCTTGTGCAGGTTGACTTACGGGTGGGGGTCTGTAGAGAAACACCTGTATTGAATGAGAGAGGAACATATGGGCTGGGCAATTTTAATGGGAGGAGAAGGACCACATTCCAGTTAGACCTCATCTCCCCTTTCCCTCTGTTTTGCCTTCAAAAGGCCAAACCCTGCTCTTAGCGTGGGATTGCCGGTGAAGCACTGGGCTCGTGTCTCTAGCTGGAAATTCACCCTCAGCCTGCTGTGCAGAATGTGGGTCACCTACTTAGGTTTCAAAGAAGCTTGCTACTGCACCTTGAAGTCTTAAATGAGAACTGTGCTTTTCTATATTTGGTACCTCTTTTTTTTCTACATTTTTACAAAACCTTAAAAATGAATATTTCCCCAGATAATTCAGGGTGCTTCATCTCACTGCCTGCAATAAGAACTCATCTCACTTTTGTATAAGAGCTAGAGTAGACATACCAGGATGTCTACTCTGTATCAATCAAAGCAGCTAATTTCTTTAATAGCAACTAGAGATACAGCATCCTTTCACCTCCACTACCCCCAGAAATGGGACAGGAGCTGCGGAGATTAAGCACCACAGGTCTGAGCCCACAGGGAGAGTAACAGCTGGCAGAAAATTGCCATTGAAGGTAACTTCTCACCAAAAAACACACTTGTGGTTTTACCGCAAGTTTGCTGTCTTAATGACAGGATGCACCCTGCCATCGCTCGGAGGACTGGACTCCCGTTGCAGGCGATGGGGGCTCTGTGGGAAATAGCTGGAGGAGCCCAGCAGCAGCGGGGATGGACGGCCCGGCGTGGTGCAGGCAGCGCACGTGCTAGCTGTGTCATTCTGCAGCAGCGAATGCATCGCTGCCGTACCCCCCGAGCTCTCCTGAAGATTTATCTGGATACGAAGATGTGATTACTGTCAAATGATTAGTCCCAGTTGCTTTTGCTGACAATATGGAGCAGGGTTTCATTGTTCCCAAAGTTAAATTCAGAAGCAAACTATTAAACACAGTATTTATCTTCCCACTGTGCAAAATGCTGTGTTTTATATAATTCCGTTTTTGAAAGGTCAGATTTACATAGTGAGCAGCAGAGGCTGCGGTAGCACGGGAGGGGGACATTGCTGGGCTTTTTGCTCTTTACAAAACAGTTACGGTGGCAGATAACCGAGCATCGGCTTCCAGCTGCCAGGTGAAAGTCAGGTGGTAGAAACCCTGGAAGATAAATTGTCTCAGGCGATCAAGATAAATCTGCGTGGGTTCCCTCCCTCCACAGACGAGCAGGTGATGCTGACACAGCTGAATTGAAGCACAAGCCCCACTGCAGCTTCAAATCAGTGGAAACAAAAACCCTGGCTGCAGTGCAGGGGAGAGCCCTGCCTTCCCACCGAGGCAGCGGGCGCCCGGGAAATAAGGGATCTCTTTGTATCCCCTACCAACTCTGTGCTAGCCTGCAGCAAACAGCGTCTGTATGTGATTTCTTGTAAATCATCCCTGTGGCAGCCTGGAACCCCTTGAAATACTTTGTCTGCAATAATTTCTTTTAAGGGTATAAATCACAGATGTTTTTCCCCAGTTTTTATTGGCTGAGAGTATCCCAACCTTCCTAATGCCCAGTATGATCCTCCCATTTGCAGACCGTCTGCAGCTGGCAGCGCTGCCCACAGGTGCTTGGACAACTCTTCACTTGCATCCTGAATTATGGAAGAGTTCACAGGGAGGCATGAAGCCCTCCTGGTTTTGCCAGGATGATCAAAGGCGAAGTTGAGGCACCTGTGTTTGCCTTGCAAAAGCCATGCCAAGTCCCTGCTGCGGTAGCATTTTGAAACCCGGGAGAGGTTATAGACGGCAGGGCAGCGCACCCAGGGCTTGCGTTAGGTTGGGTTTGTCTAGACGTTGACATTACACTTGATTTTAGACTACTGAGATGAGTGAGTCCGAAGGAGGGCCACTGAAATGGTCCTGGAGCTGGTGCATCTGGTGTACAAGGAGAGGCTGAGGGCTTCAGATTTTAACCTGGAGAAGCTGGCCTGAAGCTGCAGCTTGGACCAGGTGCCTCCAGAGTCCCTTCCAGCCCAAGTTTCCCTAACTGCGATTGCTCTTTTCCCATGCAATTTGTAAAAAGGTTTTCAAAACTTTACTCTTAGAGATACAAGTTGTATTACTGAGTTGCTTAAAAGGAAAAATAAGTGGGGTTTCTGTTTAGGCGTATTGTGTGATGAGCAGTGCCAAGACTTGTGCTGGCGTTCATAGGGAAGAGCCAAGCCGAGTGGCTTATTGGCCAAGGACATGGCCACTTCTTAGCTCATGGGAAGTCTCAAACTACTGTTCCTTTAAATAAAATGTTAAGGGACTAAGTATGCCTTATATGTAAGAAAAAGCTTTTAAAATAATTTTTAAGAAAGGATATTCTGCATGGTAAAACACTTTAAATTAAGAGATGAAAAGTACAGACATGCTGAGTGCTCCCTTCCTTCCTTTTGTAATTTCTGTTCTTAATTTTCTCTTCCCTGAAGTACTTTTCTTTCAGTAATTGTCAACAAGGTTTTTGACCACAGGGTGAATATTTCTGTACTGAGTCAGGATATATTTAACTGGTATGAGCCAGTGCTGTGAACGCAAATACACAGTTCGGGCTGGAGTTGTTCCTGAGCACAGATAAATGTGCGATCCTTATGAGTCAGTCACAGCAGAGGGATGTGTCCAGAGTAAAGCAATCACAACTTAATGGACAAATCTGATGGCCATCAATAGAGGCTTGGAAATGAAGAGCTGAGACAAACTGTCAAGTAGTCCACATCAGCCTTATAGTCCAATTATTTGGTGTACTTCCATGGCTAGCAGTCAGCCCCAGATACTACAGTTAATTAATACAATCAAAAACATCACAAGACCTTATTGCTCTTCCACATTTTCCTTCTCCTCCTTCCCCAATCGCAGCTCTTTGCCCCTTTTTCTCCCTCACTCCTGTTACCTCCGTAGCACTGGGGCCGGTATTGCTCCCTGCCTCTTGACTCATTGTCTTCCTTGTGTGACCCACCAGCAGTGTACCCCCTCCGCCGGGCACTTTGCCGGCCGTAGGTTGGATCTGGCCTGGGGGGATGTCGCAGCAATGTGCGGGGCAGCGTGCTGCAGGGCATCGCTGGGATGAAAACCCACCAGCTTACCTATCTGAGCCACGGGGTCGTCCGCAGCAGGCAGAAAATCATCCGCAGCAGGCAGAAAATCACCTCCCTCTCTTCACCAGCCCTTCCTGCCTCATTTATACTGATCCTGCCCAAAGGGAGAGTAGCTCAGAAGCAATATTTTAATTTAGAGGCCTTGTGGGGAATTAGGAAGCAATGTGACTTCTCAGCTTCGTGCATTACCATAAGGAAAGGGCACAGTCTTCCTCTAATGACATTTTATGTGCATAAAGCAATGTCAAAAGAGTTGTAGCACACTGACAAGATCAGCATTGTGCTCCTGTTCTTGTTCATAGTCCAACATTGGAGGGGTTTGGGGATGAGCTGCTCTCTCCCACCTCCAGTGAATTCACATGGGAAGGGGGTTCTTGTAAAGGGGTGGGTGTTCCTGTTGGTACAGAAATATGTGGTGGCAGCTTTGGAGAGGTTTTATGGTAACACACGCTCCAAAACCTGCTGCAGATTCTTTTTCTGTGGTTGTTGGAGTAACGTGATGTGTGGAGAAAGAAATTTGTGTTTGGGATGTGTGCTGACAGAGTTACATCTGTGCTATTTCCACCTTCCACACACACCCCCACGTAAGTCTACATGGTAAATAATTCTCCTTAGTAACACTGCCAGTTCTTCTCATACCAGTAAGTAAATGAATGAAATGTTGTTGTCTGTTCTTAAAGAAATGAGCCAAGATTTTGAAAGGTGACTTAATTTTGGGCACGTGCCTCTTGTTCGGCTGTGGGATTTGGGGTTCCAGCCTGGGGTAACAAATATATCCCAAAGGATGTATCAGTCTGGGAAAATGAAAGGAGAAGGGAAAGGATTAAAAAAAAAATATAAAATGTGGGGGTTTGGAATATAAATAGACTGGAAATAGTCACAGAGAGCGCAGCATAGGGTGTGATCCCAGCCACTGAAATGAATGTCTTTCTAGTGGTTTCAGTGGCAGAAAACTATGTGTGGTAACAGGGTTTTGGGTCTGAGATTTGTTTCTGCTCATACATACATCAGTGCTTTTATGAATTCTTGAACACTAATTTAAGGGTACGTTTCAAAACTCTTTTCCTTTATTTGCCAGCCAACAACATCTGCTTCTATGGGGAATGCTCCTACTACTGCTCAACAGAGCACGCCCTGTGTGGAAAACCAGATCAGATTGAAGGGTCTCTGGCTGCTTTCCTACCTGATTTGTCTTTAGCTAAACGGAAAACCTGGAGAAACCCTTGGAGACGTTCCTACCACAAGCGCAAGAAAGCAGAGTGAGTAGTGGTGAGCAAAGGGTTCGCCAGCTGGCAAGGGCGATGGGACAATAAAACAGTGCTGCAGTTACTGCCCTTGGCTGATGTAAAACACTGAGGCTTAGGAGAGCATCTGCATGTCTTCAGCGGGACCAGCTCTTGGGAAGGGACGGAGTACTCACACTTGCAAGGAGCTCCAGCTTATGGTCCTGAACCTGAAAGGACCTTCAGTGGCATAATTCCCTCGTGGGACAGATACCTCCAGTGGCTTTGACAGGATGCAACAGGCCCTGTCTAAGTCCTATCAGAGGGAGAAAGATTCACTGTTATCAGCAGCCCTAAACAAGTCTCAGATGTTTTCAGCATATGACTGATGGTGCAGCTGGTCTCCTAAATCTTGAAGCTATTAGCCAGATAGTTTTCAACCTTGTGATTTTCTTCCTTTTTCATCAGTCACAATCTTTATCGGTTGCCTGCATTACTGGAAGCAGCCTGAAGAATTTGCTCTCTACCTGACCCTGCCCTCAGTCAAACATGATACAACTACATCTTTGCAAAATAACATTTTTTTGGTAATACTCAGTAAGCTTTGTATGTCACATAAAATATCAAAATATTGGCTTTTCCAGATGGGAAGTTGATCCAGATTATTGTGAAGAGGTTAAACAAACACCCCCGTATGACAGCGGGACCAGAATTCTGGATATAATGGATATGACAGTTTTTGATTTCCTAATGGGTATGTTTCATCTCTTTCAAAAAGTAAATGCAACATTTAATTAGAATAAGAACCATTTCTTTCTACACCACTCTGCATAGCTCAGCAGTTTGCTAAAGCGTGATTGAAGCTGCATTTACTCTATGTGCTGTTCTAGATGATTATGAGAAAATGCAGATTTACATGGTTATGTATTCCCATCAGTGCAGATTAAAGGAATAAGGATGTTCAGAAATGCAGAGTGATGATGAATGCAGGTCAGGCTAGTCTCCTTCACAACAGTTAAGGGCTTCACAGTTTGCTTTACCATTGTAACGTATAGCTCCTGGATGCACATGCAAGGACTGTTCATTATTGGCACATTGTTTTCAACCTGCAGTAGTATTCACTGCTGCTTGCTCTATAAGCTGTGAGGGGGGGAAAAAAGAGGTGTTGCTTTGTCACAAAGGCAACTGTGATATGTATCGGGAAGTTTTATTCTGTTTATGCAACCTGATTGGAATAAAATAATTATTAACAAGCAGGTAATAGTGACCTATTCCAAGCCTCCTCACTAGTTAACACTGAGACACTCTCATATGAAACCTGTTCTGCTGCAGCTAATAGACCTGTAAGGTGCCCACATACATGCTTGATCCTCGGGCACATGCCAGCATGGACATATCCTGTGCCATTGCCACTACTGAGATTTCTGCAATAGGCTGCAGCAGGAGAGGCTAAACCACAGCTCAGGAGCCATATGTGGCATCTGTAAGTGGCTCAAGACCCTCGCCATGAAGACAAAATTCATAGCTTGGCACCGCTACTCTGCACATTGACCTTAAAAAGCAGATCACACGTCTGCCTGCTGTGGGTGCCCGAAGAGAGCTGTTCAGCTGTACCCCTGCAGCAGCATTGTGATCCATATGTTAGAGCCTAATACTGTTTTGGCTTTCCAGGCAGTCAGAAATTTGGACAAAGTTCTTGTTAGAGGAAAACCAGGATATTTGGTCATGGTTCAAAACGTTTAATACAATATTAGCAAAGTCATATGGATTAACATCCCTGTTTGAAGAATGCATTTTCCCCTCCCTAAGCTAAGCCTCCCACCTGGCATGCGTACCCTGGCTGCTTTGCATGCCGTACTGACCCAGGGCTGGAGCAGCAGAGCTCATTTTCACCAACGAAGCTCTGCTGGCTTAGGACATCGCTACCTCATGGATGACCAGGCTCCCTGAGCAGTTGAGATGCCATCGTACTGGAGAGGGATTTTCTTGGCACACCCCAGGAGGGGTTGCTGGAGGGTGGGAAGGTTCATTTTGTCTCCTGATGGGTCCTCTAGACCTTAAGTATAAAAGCTACAGAGAGCTTGAAAAGCTCCCAGAGGCATAACAGCCCATCTTCCAGTATCACACGCTTTGGGCTTTCCACAGTAGAAGCAAATGGGCTCAGCAGACCCGTTGCTTTCTCTGCCCTACGCAGCCATCGTGTTTGGGGAGCACTGGGCTTCTCACTGAACCGTAGCTTTTGTATTGCCCCGACCTGCAGGCTCAGCAGCAAGCCAGAGTGAGAATGGTCTTTTTTTTTTCTTTATTCCGTAGGTAACATGGATCGACATCACTACGAAACTTTTGAGAAGTTTGGAAATGAAACATTTATTATCCACTTAGATAATGGAAGAGGGTAAATACCTTTAATAATATTTCTGGGGAAAAAAAAAGAAACAAGTTAGTCTTTAAAACAGCCCTTGTCATGTTCTTGCTCTTATCTTTAAATAGGTTTGGAAAATATTCCCATGACGAACTTTCCATATTGGTGCCTTTAAACCAGTGCTGCAGGTACGTTTCACCTCCGGAGTTGTTTCCCATTTTATACAGTTGTTTCCACTAACAGGACTGAAATGTTCGAGTGAATCTTGTATTGCATACCATGGAGAGGAGGAGATGTTACAATCCTGCCCAGTGAGCCTGACCCAAGCTAGCCCTGAGTGCTGGCACTAACACGTTCAGTGCTTTGTTGAGATCAGGACCTTGCAGGAGCGTGGCTGTGAGCTGTTGTGAGAGAGGCTTTATTAAGAAAAAGTACATGTCCCATGGAAGTCAAGTGGCAAAATTTCCCCCAGCTTGTTCAAGTGCTTCACAGTGGCTTTCCACGGTGCCCATGGCCAGCATTGTGAGAGGGGACAGGTGATATTTATTTTCAGCTGTGCCCAGCTAGGACACAGGGCAAGCTCCGTGTCTGCGGAGGCTCTGGGATCCCTGCCGGGTGAGCTAGCGGGAGCCTCCGCTGCCACCACCCACGCCCCAGCTCGATGCCACGTGCATCATGTGTGTCAGTGCCAAGATTGACGTGACGCCGTGAATGCTGCACCAGATCCAGTCGGTGCCTTACCCAGCCCATGAGCGTGAAGGCTGCCTGCACTTGACTGCAGAGCTGTGCTCCAAAACCTCTCCAGCTCTGAGGGCTCCCAGAGATCACTGGCCAGGTGACAATGCCAGCTGCTCGTTAGGACTGTGACAGTGCCTGCTTCTCATCTCTTCAGATCCCATAATAAAGTTTTTACGCTGTTACCGCCATGCTGACTGTAAGCCTTTTAGCCCTGTCGAGATCAATAGTGATGAAAATACTGATTTGCATTTTTTTTCTCCTTTTTCTCTTAGAATAAGGAAGTCGACCTATCTGCGATTACAGTTGTTAGCCAAGGAGGAATACAAACTCAGTCTCTTGATGAAGGAATCTTTACTAAAAGATAAAATAGCTCCCATTCTCTACCAGCCTCACTTGGAGGCAATGGACAGGCGGCTGCGGATTGTTCTCAAGGCTGTTAGTGACTGTATAGAAAAGGATGGTTATGACAATGTGGTTGAAAATGACTTTAACACTGATGTTAACACTGTTACGACCGAGAGGTAGTGAAATGGCAAGACTACGTTTTTACCAGCCAAGTAAAGAAGATTCAAAAAGGAAAAAAGAAAAAAAAAAGTCTTGCAAAAGACTGTGTATGCCACTTCATGAATTCAGTGAATTCAGAAATGAGATATAATTGTTCCCAAAGTAGGTAAAGTGTAGACTCTGCAAAGGCTTAGTTCATTAAGAAAAATAAGTCTAATGTGATGCTTTTCATTAGTTCCTAAAGAGAGATTATGAAAAGATTCAGAAAATACTCAGATCATTGACAGACAACAGTCTGCTAGCAAAACACCTCCTGTCCTTTTTGTATAGAAAGGAGGCCTTTACTTAATATTTTGTATTTATATATGGTATATCTATGAAACCCCAGACCTACCTACCAAATTTAACTAAGAGGGACGGCATAGTTTTGTGACTCACTTTATTTGTGGTGACAGTCCACTTAGTATTTTGTGTTAACCCTTTAAGTGCTCTAATCCACTGTATCTTATTTAAATTGAATGCTTTTTTTCCCCAGCTACTAGGCATTTAAAGGGTTAAGGCATTATGAACTTTTAAAGGCAAAAAATAATAATTATTACAATAATAATAAATACAGTGGTTATCGGAAGGGAATTTCACTAATTGTGCATTGACAGGAATACTTGAATGTTGGTTTTACAAAGTGATGTAAAATGACAAGTTGTACTATTTGTCCATAAGGAGGTGGCAGCTCTTATCTTTCTAGACTATCATAGCTGAGCTGCTACTTTTCAACTTTGCTTTTGATAGTTTTGTGTAAATATATACATATATGGGTTAAAAGCTGCTTTCAGCAGCTCTAGGCTTACTTTTGCAGCATTTTTGTGGAATTGTTTGCAACGTGGTAAAAGTGCAATAAAGATATGGCAAAATGCGTGGCCATCGTGTCTAAATGGATTAATTTTTCACTGAAACTCTTGTTCAGAGCAAAGCTGGGCACACCAGCCAAGTATTCCAGAAGTAGTTGTTTAAATTGTCATCCCCTTTTGTAGCAACAGCCAGTCAAGCTAATGTAGCGAATTGGTGATTAATATACATTACAACTCCGATAAGGACGATGGTGTTGGAAATGGCTAATCTTTCCCATGAAAGCATTGTTTTGACTATCATTTCAGCATCCCTTCCTCTTGCGAATATAGCTGCAGAAACAAGCTGTAGAGCAACACCTCTAAAAGATTATGGCTTGACACACTGCCCGGAGGATTTAGATACATCAGTTCCTCTGACTTGGGTAGCAAAAGCCCTTGCACAACCCAGAAAATCTCAGCCTAAATGATCTAGAAACAGGGAATTCTCAACCAAATAGTTGTGAATCGTTTACAGCTGAGTTCATGTAATACATGTGGAGACTTTCAGCCCAAAAGCAAGCTATAAATTGGACAAGTGGCTCTATTAGACTTGTGAAAACATGGTGTGGTACAGAAGGAATCCCTCATCGCTCTTTTGGGTGAGGAGAGACTTTATTATAACAATATTCATCACAGCTATAATTCAAAGCTGTCATTTGTTTCATTTTATGTCTTTCCTCTCAAGGATTTATAAACATATACTTTAAAAGCTTGTAGCCAGATAGACTACAATGTAGGCATTTCAGCATACTATGAATGAGAGAAAGACCTGCTATATCGTCTCATTCACATCTTAAGTTGATATATTATCACTAAAAAACATATGTCTTCTGCTATTTCACTGCCCGTCTCAAATTCCCATGACTCTTAGATACATTGCATACAAAGACAACAGAGCATCTCCGATTATACAAGTGTCCATCAGCTTCGAAAATTTCAGTGTCACCCCATGGCTTTTTTTCACTTTCCGAGAGCCGCCCGTGGTAGCGCGGGGGTTCTCTGTAATGCAGCACTCGCACTGCAGCTTGCTCTCACTCGCTCTCTCTGTTAGCCAAAAAACTCAAAACTTAGGCTTTTTAACAGGTGGAATGGGTGCTATTATCCTTGCTTTATCCTTAATGCCTGGCCGGGGTTTCCCTGCAGCTGCAGCTTCTTCTCGCTACGCGGTTGTGCCGGGGCAGCAGAGAGGGGCTATAAATCCACCTCCCTGGCACAGCTCTGCTTTCTGCTCCTGGGGTCGGGGCAGCCAGGGGCTCCGGGCCTGCAAACCTGCTTTTCTTTCGGAAAGCAGCACTTGGCAGCCTCTTAGCTCAGAGAGGAGCAGGTTTAGCAAAGGTCTTTGTTCATTAGAAGCTGGGTTGTAGGTTGGGAGCTCCCGGCAGGGTGGTTCAAGCTGTCGGTCTCTGCAGAAGGCTGCCTGGTGCTGTCAGGGATATACACTTACTCTTACGAACCCGATTCTGTATTTCTATAAGCAGAAATAGTAGTGTTTCTATAGAATAATCAACTAGAGGTCACTCAGCCTTGCCATATTGTAACCAGCTCTGTAGGGTCTCCAGTTTCTTTCCTTTCCTAAACTTTGATGCTTCCCCTTGGAAGCTCTGCGCTACAGCTTTCTAGACCTGTAAAAATTCTTCTTGTCTCCAGTCCTAAATTAGCCATACAGAAAAGCTGAAGGGGAAGCTTTTCTTTGGGATAAGACACACGAGCATCTTTGAAGAAGGGAGATATTAGTTAAGAAGCTGGGAGAGGTTTCCTTTCCTCTGCGCTCTCTGATGAAAAACTGGGATGAATGAACAAGGCGATGAATGGCACCAGCTGAGTTCGGGCCCTTCGCGTGGCCGGGGGAGCTGAGGACCCAGGACTGATCTGGAGGGTATTGCAAGTGGAATGGCGGATTAATTAAACAAGCTGTGGAGTTGCTTCTCGGTATCTACCAGGAAGCTCTGATGTGTTCGTGTTCACACTGCCAGGTAGCTAGAGCTTTGACTCACGTTAATTTTCGAGGTATTTGGGAGGGGAAAAGAATTATTGCCTTGTTCCGTTATTTCTTTTCCATGTGGGCAGGGTGAGTGGGCACGACAGAGGGGAAGCTGGCGCGGGGAAGTGAACTTGTGGCTCTGCCTTTCAGCTCTTGGGGTTAACACAGCCTTGAGAATAGCTCTGTACAGCCCAGGGAGGGGCAAACCTCCGCTTTCGGGGTGCATCTGCGTTGCCCCAAGACAGAGCTCGTAGCTGACCTGAATTTCTTCTCCTGAAAACCTCACGGGTTTTGAGAGCCTTTAGGGAAAGGGTGTTGCTCTCCTGAGGCGAAACGCATCTTTCTACAGGCAACGAGAGCTTTCCGAGCTCTCAGCAGTGGGTGCAATCTGAGGGTGCCGTTGCACAGGAACAGCTTGTTCTTGGGGGTTCTTGTCGGGAGGTTTGATGTGCAGAGGTTGTGCACTTCAGCACGCACATGTGACAGCAGATTAGCACAGTGCAAGACGATGGCTCTGAAAGGACTGTCATTGTGCATTAGGTCAGTAATCCATGAACTAAGGAGGATTAGCATGACAGGGTGTAACATCACTTTAGGAGTCCTACGTATCTACCAGACAAAAAGATTCTCTCTAAGAAGATAAATAAATGTCAGAATCCCATCGGTTTGTCTCCGAATCTCAAAAATGGGTGTAGCAACAGCACCTAGGCAATAACGTACTAAGAAATCTGCAGTAGTCTATCAGGGGCATAACATGTTCAGCACAATAAATACAGTATGCACAATAAAAGACAAAAATAGATAATATACTTCTAAAAGCACCTAATTACAACTGTATCTGACAGCCTAGAATAGCTTACTGTATTCTCCTGAGTAATTCAGATGAGAGCCTCATTTTGTTTTGCTGTTTTTCTGTTATTTAAGCATCAAAGGAAATTCACACAAATTTTTTTAAAAAAGCTCTCATTGTTTGAATTAGTTATCACTGTTATGATCAGCAGTACTGGGCAGAGACCGTGATGTATATACAAGCTGCAAGCCTGAAGGAGACTGCAATGTAAGCAACAGCAAGAAGCATTGCGGAGGAGGAGGGAACCTGGGATTTCAGCCTGACTGTTGCCTTTGGGCACTGAACTGAAAATGAACTCGTCTTATGTGGGTGTTACAGGGAGGGGTGTCCAAACAGTATCCTGGTTCCTGCTAGTGGGTCTGTACACGGTACCTATAGGTCCGAGGGGGGTGTCCTGCTCTCTTCCATTGCAGCAACTGCATCGTCGCCTTAATGCATCCAAACTCCACATGAGGACTGTCCCTGCATCAAGGCTTTTGTGGCCCCAGCCTAAGCATATTGAGTTTCCAGCTTGGAGCTGGACGTACACTAGAGCCTTGATAATTTGCATCCTGACGGAGCAAACTTGCTTCTAGTACTGAATGTATGACCACAAAATCCATTTTCCAGAAATTATTCCAGATATTGGTTGTTTCCATGGACTTTCTTGCCAGTGGTTGTTTACTAAAATATTTGGGGCCCAATATGCAGAAATGAACATGCACAAGGAAGATTCTTTTGAAACTGTAAATTGAGTGTTTGAGGGAAATGCTGAGTTGCCTGGGACAAGTTTTCACGTGGAATTTCAAGTTATTACAAGTTAGAAGCTACCGCTTCTTCTAGAAGGGTGCTCACTGATTGATAGACATATGTACAAAACCACCTACATGCTTTAGTTGACCCTGACATAACTTCAAAATACATACCGGGGGGACTTAAGATAGATCCTCCCCAAAACAGACAATTTGAAATCTCATCCCTCCAACTGCTGGTGCTGTACTAACGCCAGCCCTGTGTCACTCCAGAGGTGGTTGCCGGAGTCTGCTGAAATATAGTGTACGTCGGTGTTGCTCGCCAGAGCACCTGGATGCCTGCAGAAGGTGCTACAAATCAAGCGAGGACTACAATCTGCATGCATGTCCTGAATCCTCATGCACAGCTAAATGACAATTGGAAGTTAAAGCTGTCAGCAAAATGTAAGCAATGCAGCTGAGGAAGCCCAAGTAGCGGGAAAAAAAACAAACTCAAAATGACAAAGGCAAGTTGATGGTGAAATCCTTTCTTGCAGACACTGATACATAAGCCAGGAGCAGCACTTACTGCTCTGATCTCAGGCTGAGCTTTGGAAATGGAGGACAAATCCTCTTCTGATTTGTAAACTAAGCAAATCAGGCTATCCAAAACTGCAAGCAGCTTTCCTTCTAGCATATCCTCCTCAGTCCTTCGCCTTAACAGTTTGTGTAACCTCTTAGAGTAGCTCCAGGAATCTTTGCCACAGGCAGCACTTTATAAACAGTGACGGTAAAAGGCTTTTCTGGTTAAGTCCACTGAGTGAAGTTCGCATCATTTTCCAGACCAAATCAGAACCCTTTCTGCTGATTTTTAAGCAACTCCTTCCTAATCAGTGAAGTCAGTGAGAGTTTTACAGAGCAGAATTCAGGCCCATTATCTTCTTTCACTGCCCCATTTACAGACGAATAGTGTCTCTGACTTTCTCATGGCTTTCTTAGCTATAAGCTTAAATAATTTATTATTATTGTTTATCTTTTCTCTGTACTTCTAGCTGTTTGCTTCACTGATTTGCACTGGATTTCCATTTTTAATGGATGCTTTTTTAGCCTGAATAAACTCCAAAATTCATTATTTATAAATTGAGGCATCTATAGCTAAGTCTTTGCACTGTAATTGGAGCTTCATTTAAATGCTGGCAGTGGCCTTTAGACTCTACTGTTTGCAGCAGGTTTCCTTACATTGGTCATGCCTACAAAGCCCCCACTTTGTGACACATCTAGTAGACTTCTATAGGAGCTTGTGTGATAATTGCGGTGAAATCACTTATTCCTCCAGACCCCATTCATAAGTGCCTGACCAAGTGCTTTACCCTCACTGTCCATCTGAGGGCTATATTTGAGGACATCTTCTGCACTATCTGTACCTGTGCAGATGAAGACCCTGCCTCTGTATATGTAGAAAAGCCTTGCTGAACTTTGCTCCTTAAATACAGTATAGTAAACCCCTTCTTTTCTTCACCAGGAGGGACTGCAAGTGTTGTTGGCACAAGCAACCCGCTTGTCTGGTGTAAGAAAAAAACAATTCTTATTGATCCAGTACCTACAGATCCCTCTGGCTTCAGTTGTTATCCTGAAAGTGGCACTGAAACTGGTGTTTTGGTCCTTCAGCAGTGCTCTAACACCAAAGCGTTTGGAGGGGGTGGTTCTGCCACAGTAGCTGTTATGCCTTTTTTCCTCCATGTGTTGGCAACAGATGAAATAAAAAAAGTAACCAGAAATTCAGCTGTCTGAGTGCCCCTGATTCCTTGCTGTCCTAAAGGCTCTTAAATGCTGTTAAGAGCAGGGTGAGCAAGAGGAGCCTGTTGGCTGTCTTCAGGTTTGATGCAAGAAATGGAAGGAAACAATTCCCTCTGAAGAAGCCAAAACAAAGTTAGAAAACCTGTGTCATGACTCAGGTGTTTGAATGAAAGCTCCAGTGGAAAAATAGTTTTTGTAGTGTTTAGGACGTGTGGTCCCCACAGTGGATTTTTTCACCTCTTAAATAGACAGTGGCAGAGCCATCCCACAAAGCCTCCACACTCACCAGA
Organism: Gavia stellata; assembly: GCF_030936135.1. Classification (NCBI taxonomy): domain Eukaryota; kingdom Metazoa; phylum Chordata; class Aves; order Gaviiformes; family Gaviidae; genus Gavia; species Gavia stellata. The sequence goes on along the minus strand of NC_082611.1, from coordinate 7,606,076 downwards.
AATGATCAGTATTTTCCTGTTAAAGGACCTAAGCTAGTGAAGTTAATGGAAACCTTCCCAGTGGTTTCAAGTTTCTTTGGATCCAGCCCAGAGCAGCTGCAGAGGCCGGTGGTACAGAGCTGCTCGCCTGAGCTTCTGAGAAACACCCTGGAAATAAGGACGTTAAAAATTAAAAGACCTTAATGGCTGTACCAGTGTTTTATTTGACCTGGTGGTGGTATACGTGGTTTCTGGTTAAAGAGTAACCCCTTAGCTATTTACACGGGGCTCAGTTTTGCAAGAGGTGAAAATAAATGCTACCTACCAAGGAGGGAGGCTAAGAAATCAGAAGAAAAATATACGGAATATACAGTCCTGTGTAGTCTGCGAAGACGATACAAACCAACTGGCAGACTGCTACGTATTTATGACAGCATCTCACACATCCTCACTCTCATTAGAGCATCCTACCTCAAGCCTGTCATGCTTGATTAGCATTTTAACGGGTTCAGACACTTATTTGCCAGGTCTCCACACTTTGCCCCCCGGACTGGATAATTCAGATGTTGAGTGCTGGCAACTACAGGTATGTTGCCTGTCTAACGGCATCCCACAGCAGCCCGAGAGCCCATTCCTTACACAGCCCCCTGTGTTGCTACAAATCGGGGTGTACTGACTGGTTAGGCACCACTTCAGCCAGGCAACAAGCTTCTTGCTCATTCATCAGCCTTCAAACCCCTTTGCAGCGATTCGTCTAAACCAGCACAACACAGAGTGGGGGGTTATCCACGCTGTTCGGGCATCTGAGGCCAATCGTTCAGTTTTCAGCCTTCAGTGCAAAGCTGCAGAGATCCCAGGAACAGCGGTCTCTCACTGCAGCAAAGACTCTTGCAGTTGCCCAGATTAAGTCAGAACCCGAATAAGTTTTAAAAGTTATATAAAACAATGAAATATGCTTAAATAGGACCACTACCTAAATAAAGCAAAGCCACTAAGAGGTCAGCAATGCACCAATATCAGTTTTAAAGAGCTGCTCCTGCTTCCACAGCTTTTGTGTTGCATTGGCACAATCTGCACACCCTGTTCCCCTATGACCAGGCACAAGTGGGTGTCTAGCTTTTGCTGTAAATGGAGTCATTAAGAGGACTACAACAATCACCCTGGTTACAAATCACATCTGCCTACGAACATCACTTGAAGGAAAATATCAGCTCTATCAGTCTGTTAGCAAGTGGGGAGTTTGGTGGTACCAAACATTTAAAAACCTATGAGCTGGTGATATTTTCCTGGAAAACTGGCCTCATTGCAGCATTCGGAGGTGTTGGGGCACATTGTGCAGTTGTGGAGCGGGTTTCGGCAGACTGTGGAAGTGATGTGCCACGTAATGGACGTAAGTCACGCTGCAGGGATACACCCTATAGGTGCTCTCCTGATGGCTTTGTAGCATCTGAATTACTTTGGCAAATAATATATTTTTAGACCTATCCTCTGAGTCATTGAAGGGGGAAATAAAAGCTCATGCTTTGGTTCGTTCGAGCAAGAAAAGTTGCCTTCCTTTCAGGGAAGGATCACGTCTGAGTTGCAGATACTCGCTTCAAGGCTGATGTATGTTGTCCATGTTTATCGCTGCTGCTTTGGACTTTGCTCAGTGTGTGAAACCATGATGTAGCAAAAACGTACCTGGAAGGACAGCTACCAGCCCCTTGTCTTCCTGCAGCACAGATTTGGGGGAGGCTGGATAATCTCTCTCCCCTGCATTTCTCAAGGCAATTGTCCAAAAGCATTTTTTTCTCTCTCTCTTTCAGGGAATGTACTATGGGGAGCTGCATTTTCTTCTTTCTCTGCAACGTGTTCTCATTTATAGGATGAGATTTGTGATAATTGAGTTCAGAGCTGAACACTGAGCCTTCTCCATATCCCCTGGGGTTTTCCTGGGAACAAGATGGATTGCCCAGTATGCTTCAGGCAAAAAATAATGAATGAATAAATAAATACATGAATAACAGCACGCCTCATTTTGCCTATCTCTTAGAGAGAGAGGAAGCTAATTCTTTAAGTATCAGGAATGTGCTCATTATGCAAAAAAGGCAGAGCAGATGCACATATTCACAGTAAGTTTATTAAAAATCTCGTTTTAGCTCGTAGAGGACAAGTGCAAGTGCAAAATTGGGTGCAATTATATTTATCTTCCCACCTATGGTGTGTTCTCATTTGAATATGTATTTATTTGAGCTGGCTCTATCTAGAGGCATGGAGTTCCCTGTGACTGGAGAAGCAAATTATTATGACTACCAGCCTATGACACTTCGTATCAGAGGCTGGATCCAAGGTCCCCTGAAGTCACTAAAAAGGCCCTTTTTGAGTTTAGCCGGCTTTGCATTCAGGCAAGGGCTGGTCTCCTGCGCAGCCAGTGCTACGTGTGTGTTAATAGCAACGCAAAAGAGCAGAGGACACAATACAAGTGGCGCTGTTCATCATAACTATCATTTAATCAAACTAAAATGATGAACTGATAATTGGATGTCCTTGCAACGACTGCACAGAGCCAGAGCTCTGGGTAGGGTCCCTTTCATACACAGAAATAAATCAGACAAATAGTCTGCTGTGGGCAAAGAGATTAATCTTTGGCATGAGCATGAACAATAGTGGAAATAAGTGCTGCTCATGAGACCATTGGTCTGTGCCTGACTGCAGTAATATGCTTGGTGCTTGTGAATGAAGGAAGATGCTCTTTCCTTAAAGTAGCATTAAAGACTGTTGAAGTTCTACATGCCCAGGTTTGTTAAAAGACTGTGATGGTGGAAACCTGACTGGGTCTAAGGCAACTACTTCAATAGAGAATTTTTATGCTTTCCCTTCAGCAACAGATAAAATAGAGGTGGAGATATAAGACTAAACCCAAACAAGGACAGGGACATTGGGAAGAGACCCGGAGAGTCGTGCCACCCAGGCAAGGAAGATGGACAAAGTCTTCCACTGGAAATTCAGCAGCAGAAGCGTCCTACAATGTATTCAAAACTCTTTCTAATTAACAGTAAAAGTGGAATTTGTATTCTCTAGAAACCCCAATCCCTGCACCATCTGGGAAAGCATAATCTTTTTTAGAAAAATTAAACAATGTGGTTATGAAAAATAGCACTCCAAAGACCCAAAGTCAAATGAATAGTAAGGAAAAGAGTTTTTCTTTCACAGGGGAAAAATTAACAAGAAGAAAATGCTGAAAATGTCCATAAACATAATTTTTTCCTAAAAAGTAGCCTTACAGCGTTTTAACTGAAAACTGTTATTCTTCTGTTCTTGCCGATTCCTGCCCAGCCTGCTGGGCTGTGAGGCTGTGGGAATGATACTGCTGCCACTGCACGAGTGCTTGGGCACTTCGCAGGACTGCCCTGCCTGCCGTCTCTCACAGGTGCTTTACTCAGCCAATGCAGTATGCACGTAGCAAAGTATGTATTTTGTCTGGGGATTTTTCTTTCCCCCTTTTAACTGATCCCGTTGCTCTGGTTCCACTGGAGAAGGCGAAGCCTAAGAAGTAGCACTTCCAGTCAGGATGAAAGCAGCAAGCAGCAGGGTTCCCACAGCCCCTTTCTTCTGCAGGAGCACAGTGCGTAACCTCAGAGAAAGCTCTGTCTCCTGCACAGATGAACTCTTCTCTTGCAGACAGCTATTTTGCCAGAGGAATGGAGCTGCCGCCTGCCTATTCCAGGGTACTATGTAATATATATCAGCTGAAAAATCTGCTTTTCAAGCTTTGGTGAGCCGGGATTAATTGCAAACAGTTTGGCACTGCAGGTTCCCACTTGGCTCCGTTTTTTCAGACACTTACTATGTGTAATCCGAAGCCAGCACTTTTTCCATATTTCTTTTGCAGTACCAACAATAATTCTTTTATTTTTTTCCTCTCTCTCTCAAGCAAACAAGTTAATAACTACATCTGCAGTTCCATTATCCCTAAAATAAGTGCAACTCTATAATTTAAGAGTTGGGATATCTTTAATTTTATAACAAGCGTAGAGTTAAAAGGTAAAAGCAGACAAAACAAAATGCAGCATTGTGAAGAGTGCAAAATTCAGCATCTGTGTCTTTAATTTTATTTCTGAAATGAGTGTTGAAACCAGGGTGATGGGTACCAATAAGACACTAGAGCAAGAATGCTAGTTAATTATATGAAGAGAAAAATCCCTGTTAAATCATTCTGGGGTTATCGTAAATATATCCAGAAATAACATAAGACAATGTTAGCTGCAATCATTAGCACAGCAACTTGTGTGTAATAGGAAAAAAAAATGCTGTGCTTCTGGAACTATTTTTATTTCTATAAGGAAGAATTTTGCAAGTACTTTCATCCTCTCCAACATACAAGAGGAAAGGTTGTCTGCCTTCCAAGATTTAATGAGGAACACTTTTGAATACTGCTACGGACTTAGAGGCAGTTTAATGAATATGGTGCCAGTGGAAAGTCATCGATGTCCAAACTGAAAGAAAATATGGCTTAACTAACAGAAAAGCTAACGTTCAAGATTGTGACTGAGGAAGACAAAAGCCAAGTCCTGTCACAGGACAATGAGGCCGACACAGAACGGCACCTTTAAGGTATTTAATTGGGTCTAGTTCTGCTCCATAAGGTGTCGAATGAGTTGGGTCAAGCCCCATGTACGGTTTTTGTTGGGTCTGCTGGGCCAAATCCTGATTTCTTTTGGTTTGCACACTGGCATAAAATCAGGTGGGATTTGTCAGAAGGGAGAGATCACAGTGGCAGGCATCTGAAACAGACTGCCATCCTTTACAAAAGGTGCAAGGAGGAGAGGAGAGTGCAGCTGAAAGCCAGTTTTCTAAAAGAAAACAAAACAAGATACATTTCTTTTTGCAATCTATTCTTGATTTCCTTACTTAGATGGAAACAAAGGCAACAACACAAATAGAGAGTGTGACATTTAGCTGAACAAAAAGCAAGATTAACTAAGCTGCTAATTATACCTCCTACATGAAGGCAAAAGACATTTTCCAAAATAACTAAATATTGCACATTTATCCATAATTAAGACAGGATATTGCCAGCGAGGAACATGAAGGTAAGAAGACAAAGACAGGGAGAGAGGGTTTTTTATAGCTTTTTTTTTTTAAAAATTGTTAAAATTGCCACCGGAAATATGCTGAAAAAGACAAGTTTGTGGGCAGAAGTGCCACAGAATGAGGAGGAAATTCCACAGGAAGGAAGAAGAGTAATTCTAGGAGTAAACAGCTACTTTTAGAAAATACCATCTGTCCTGAATACTAGTTTGCCATATATTGTGACTCAAACGGCTTTTTCCCCCTGAGTTCCCAGCTCTGGTTTTGTTAAAAGTCGAAAACCTTAACCTGACTCAGATAAGGTCACATCCTGTGATTAATGTGTACCTTCATCTGGAGCCAAAAGTTACCATGTAGGAGAATCTCCTGTTCCAGAATTCATCTCGATTCATCCTGTGATCTTATGATGTCACTGCATTTTTTCACCTCAATTTGTCCATCTATGGAAACTCACAGGACCTGTCTGCTTTGGGAAGTGCGTGGGTTAATCCGTTCTCACTTTCTGATGCATGTGGAAGATAAAGCAGGAGGTAAACACCAGGAGTCATGTTGCAGTAGATGATAAAAATCTGATATTGCTTAAAATCAAAGTTGGCAGGACATGGACAACAGGAGTTGAGGGGGTCACCTCTGACTTTTTCCATGAAAAAGAGCCTGGGATGTCTGAAACGCACAGAGATATGAACTATTTTAGGTAGTGAAAGAAAAAATACATTAATAAGCAGCTTTGCAAACCATTTATACTCAATCCTCTAATTATCCACAAATATTGGAGGTGGGAAATTGTCCTCTGAAATATGTTATTCTCCATCAAAGATTGTTTTCTTCAGGGCTTTCTGTGATATCAGTAGGAAATCAGAAAATGAGAAGGAAAACAATTAATAGATATAAACATCAATCAGGCTGGAAAACAGGCCAAATGGATTTGATCCTTTGAGGGAAGGAGGCAGGCTTTCATCGCCGTCCTAGGCAACTCCTAAAGGATGAAGAACTGAGCAGAGAAGGAAAAAAAAGTGCGATCCAGTTGAGGATTACACAGGAACGAATTTAGGCAGAGACTGTCCCCAAATGGCCTTGTTAGGGACAGAGGCTCTTTTCCTTACATTTCCCCCAGAAAGACTTCCCTTTGCATAACAACACTGTGCTGGGGACAACACCAAGCAGGAACACCCCACACAAAGAGTTGTCTTGGGTCCAACCAGCGGCGGTTCCCCACCCCCTTCCAGATGCAACACGGGGACATTACTGTCCCGTTCCCTTTGTTCAAAGGAGCCCAAGCTGCTGATGTCTCTCTTCGCCCACCTGAGCCAGCAGCAAAGAGGAGGGATAAGAGTGCCTAAGAGGGGTATGCCACATCAAAAATCTTTCACAGTTTATTCTGAGTTAGTGCCATTTTTAATAGCGCCCTTTAAGCGTGATCATGATGGGGGGGGGAAAAATGCATCCATCTGCAGAAAATGAGGACGAAAATGCTGATTTTGGGCTAGAAAATAAAGCAGCAGGTGCTGATTCACAGTGCTCGAGGTAGCAGCGACCTTGTCTGGAGGTTGCTGAGTGTGGTGTAGCACATCTGGGACACGGGGCCTGGCTGATTCCTCTTACTCTGGTTTCACTGTGCTGCTTTCCAGTGCATTCCATGAATTTTCCACCTGATTTATCCAGCCATACATGAGATTACAATTTTTTCTTCATTTCTCTATGTAGTCTCAGCTAGTCCTGCTCTGGAGCTCTTCTAGTGAGCAGCATTTTCACCCACAAGTGGCTCTTTGACTTTAAGATTACTAGTGCAAAGAAAGTCTTCTTTATGTTGAAGTACTGCACATTGCAACACAATCTTGCATTAAGCGAACGAGTTGAGCATGCTGAGTTTTACAACACCAGCTGGAAACACTCTTTATACTGGTACTGCTTTGGTGAGCTGGCAGCCACCGATCTGGACATTTGAAGTCAGATGTCCATGGAAATTCTCCAATTGCTTCCTGTCAGCCACCTGCTCTTACCTCTTCCTGCAGAACTGGAATATGAACACACAGCATCCACCCCATTGCACGGATGTGGACAAAGCCATGTAACACACACACACTTTATTATTGTATAAACACTGCTGATCCCCTCCTCCAATCCCCTGCACAGTAAAAGTGTAAAACCACAACCTGCCACAACCTGCTCTTGAACACCCATGTATGGAACAAATTGTACGGGTAGAAAGAGGGAGGGAAACTTCAGGGAGTCAGGCTGCTCTCAATTAGTAGTTCTCTCCAGCAGCTTGTCTGATTAATGGCTGTACCTCACACTGCGCCTATATAATAGGTGCAGGGAAGGTGCTTCAAAAGTGCTTTGCTCCTAGTTACTGTGGAGGCTGAAACGGTGGGTATCTCTTGCTTGAGTAAACATCTTCTGCGTCCTTCCCCCAGCATAGATCTATGCAAGTGCCGACACCGGTCCTGGGCGAGCAGACCACACGCAGGAGGGAGTGTAGCAGGGACCAGCTGGCTGGTGCCAGCAGGAGCCTGAGCATGATGGACTTGGATAAAGTTCTGTGCTTCCGTCAGCGCTAAGCATCCTTACTTCAGGGGACTTCATGCCCTGCACCAGAGTTCAGCTTTTTTGGAGCGGATCCTCAAGGTACAACAGCACTGAGCTGTCCTGCCAAGCACAAGCCTTCCCAGAGCCAGAAAGCTGCTACTTGTTGGTGTAATGCATTAGTGCCTACAACATCACTCTTCAGACCCAACTTGTGCCTCAACCATAGTCCCATTCCCTATTCTGCCACAGGCAGTGACTTTGAACAAATTATTTTATTGTGTCTTTGCAACAGAGCTAAATCAAGTATGTACATACTCATGTCTTGGGGTAGCTTAGCTGAAGTGTGAACAGCCATATTGCACAACAGGACCTAAACTGCTGTGGCTTGGTATCTGCCCCAACTTCCCAAGAGTTTGTCCACTCACCTTCTGGCTTCTGTGATGTGCTATAACTCTTTCTCAGTGAATTATAGGGAAACCTTGTCTCTACTTCCAAGGGACATTGGAAGATCATTGAAAACTTGGAGAACTTCAGCCTGCCTCCTTGCTCCATGGGAGGAAAGCGAGCGGCACAAGTGAATCTCTCTTAGCCTGCAGGAATCAGCAAGCCCAGGCTCAGCACACTGCCAAAGATGAGCAAAATGAGACCTCGTGGTTGTGGGCAAGAGGCAGGGATTTGGAGTCACCTTTTTGTTTGGTCTGCTGGGAAAATGGTCTTACACTCAGTAGACAATTTGCTTCATGCCAAGTCTAGTTTAGCATCTACAGAGCTCTCTCTCGTACCTACATATTAACAGGTCTTTGGGATTGGTTTAGGTATTAGGACACGCTGGTGCAACTTTCAGGCCAGACCAGTCTGCTGAACTGGTTTCAGCAATGTGGGGCTCTGGCACGTCAGGGAGAGATGAGAATGACATTGCTCCTTCCTCTTCACCAAGCAGCTTCTTGGCTGCGGGCATAAAAGTGCTGATAATAATAGTCACCAGCCAAGAATTTGGAGATTTTTTCAGAAAAGTCGCTCTACCAGCACCAAACCCGTGGCTGTACTATGAACAGGAATGCAACAACATTTCCCAATCACAGCTGAATTACATGAAAATTACAATCAGTTCATGGCTATCTGGGTGACCCTATTCTAAACCTTGCTTCCCTCTCCTTTTCAGTAAGTTCACTTAATCGCACATTCACTGCAAAGTAAAGAAAGGTTTTTAAGTACATTTACCTTGTAAAAATATCAAATCTTCTTTAGAAATGAGCACTGGTGAATTATGAATGAAGGCATGCAGTGTTGAAAGTCCCTGCTTATACATTTTTAAATGTAGCCTTTCACTTCTGATAATACTTTAAAAAACCCACTGGACTGGAGCTTACAGTCTCTTGCAAAAAACAGCCATATTCTTTTCCACCACGTTCCCTGATCTGAAGTCCCAGCTGCTCCAGTCATGCTGTCTCTCTTGCAACCTGGAGAAGAGGCCAGCAGGTCTGAGCTAAGGTCACTTCAAAGGGCAGGAGAGGAAGAATTCATTGTAAATAGCAAGTATACACTGAGAAGAAAATGTAAAGATTAAAAAATAAAAACCCACAAAAATTAATTCAGGCAAATTTCCAGCACCAGAGCTCTTATTTTGATGCTTTGCTGGGCAGGATGGTTGCTGGTGTGGGCAAGCCCAACCCCACTAAGGGCTGTCCACAGGCAAGCAGTTTGTTCAGCTCCCCAGACCTGGGCACAGACTCAGATTTGACATCTCCATCCCCAGCAGTGGCACATTGACCTGCCAGGTGTTGGAGGGGACATGTTACCTTGGAGGACACAGTGAATTGCTGAAATGTGTGGGAACGAGCCTATCAGTGCGGCTTCTGAGCTCAGGTGTAATGTACCAACACAGCTGTATCGCACTCCGATGGGAGCTGGGTCAGAGCTGGTGCTGGATGTCCTCAAATACTCACAGGTGCTGAATGTCCTTAAAAATGTCTCAAGGGTCTCCTTTGCAATTATTGTTATTTTCTTCTGCAGAGTAAGAGACCTACCAAGCTTGAGATAAGAGACAACTAAATTCAGATTACATGAACAAGGAGGGAGAAGAAAATCCCCAGCTTATCCTTTCCTCTCACACACTGTCTCTATCAATCTTTCTTCAGAGACAATTTTCATTACTTTGGAGTTAAAGGCCAGGAGGGGACCTTAGACCTGATGTAAACCTGATCTTCCTTATGTCAGCGTTTCACCAGGTATCCCTGGACTGAGCCCAGTAATTATCTGACCAAAGCAGTTACCTGAAAGGCAACTACAGTTGATTTGAAGCCATGAGGAAATGACAAAGCAACCTGCTTCCCTTGGCAGCTTCTCCTGATGCCCTCCATTTAACATGCGTGCCTTCTCTCCAGTCTGAATGTGTCACTTTTTTGCTATGACCTTTTTCACCATGTTATATATATCCTGCAGTCACGTTCCCTTGCAACCTTCCCTTCAGATAAGCTCTTTCAATTTGGCAGTGCCAGTCTCTTCTGTGCTCCCATCAGCACTCCCAAACCCTTCAACACATGAACAGTCCCATCACTGGCATCACACGTGCTTGATCAGAAGCAAAATGACCTTCTCCTATCTATCTACTCTCCAGTCCAGCAATCAGACCACATCTAGGCAATTACCAACTTTGTAAACTTAGGCCTTATCTAGAAAATCTGTTTCCTATTTGTTTAGCATTAATTATAGTCCTGTCCGTGCATTTTATCTTCATAGGATTCACTATCCACCTCTTGGATGACAAGATGTCCCACCAGCAGGAATGGCTGGCCCCATTCAAGTACTGATGTAGCAGTAGCATCCTTCTAGTCCTGGACTTTACTGCAGTTAAGCTATCAAAAAATGAATTATCATGGGCCAGAGACTTCCTTGGCCAATTAAGTCTGATTTTTTCACTAGCAGATGATGCCTAACATTTTCCTAGCTGGATGGATGAGGAGGCACCAGCCAAGCTCATGTGAGCAGCAAGCTGCTTTCCAAATACAGAAGGTATCTGTTGGATACCTCTCCCTTTCCCATAGCTGTGTCAGCTTCAGTATCTCCACCTAATATTAGGCCTGTTATGTTGCTAGGATATGTTTTTGCTTGAAAACAAATCTCCCTTTTACTTTCCTTAACCATTCCTGCTCTGGATTTTCAGATGTAGATCTCCCCCTCACATTCATTTTCTGGACCAAGTGATCTCCAGTTTGTGTTGGCTGCTGCCCATTTGTACGCACACTCTTTCTCGTGCGGTGTAGCTTTTTTCACTCTGGCTGGTGCATTTATTTCATCAGTGAATCAAAAGCGGGCTTTCACCTCAAATTGTTGTCCTCTGTCTCAAGTGGTGTTTTTGCATGAGTTTTAGCATTTTAAGAATTGGTGTGTTTTTATCCCCATTTTCTTTCCTTCTTTTTTTTCCAATCAGTTCCACTTGACAGTGATCGGCTTTGTGAAATATCTCCTTTGCAGCACGACATATACACTACTGGTTTTGTTCACTAAAAATTTGTAGTCAGGAACCTGTGGTTCTGAGCTATAAATACTCAAAACCACTAAACCAGGTCTCTTACTCAACTCTGTGACATTTCACTGTCTGACCTCCAAAACGCTGTGCATTTCAAGAACCCAGACTCCTGGATTAAAAATATATATATATATATTAAAAAAATCAAATAGAATGCTTTAGGTAGAACCTTAATGTGCAAAATATCTCAAGGTACAGTACAGTACAGTGCACCAGGTTTTAGGAAATGTGCATATACCATATGGATCTGGCTCTCATCCCAACACTTAAGGGAATTACCAGCAGTGCAGTGTTCCAGTTCCCAGTCATTGGCAATATGCCCTCCTGTAAATGCAATTAAAAAATCTCTGCCCAGAAAAAGCGGGAGAGACTCCAATCAAAGCAAATCACAGTCTCTTCTCAAATTTTTTATCAGACTGCACCATCTAGAGGGCAGCAGCAGCAGCACCCAGCTCCAGCTCTGAACCGCTCCTGGAGGGGTACCAGTGCTGCAAAGGTATTTCCCTATCTCGCCGTATAGACAATATTTCTATATCCCCGCTGCCTCCTTGCTATAGTCGGCGCAGCCCTGCAGGAGCGTATGCTATTGATAAGGTTTGCCTGGCTCTGTGCAAATTGCTGTCAAGGTGCACAAAGGCAAGGGGCTGTGTGTACTTCCAGGGACACGACCCTGAGCGCCTTAACTCTTCCCTGCTCTCATTAGCATTAGGCTCTTCCTTTGACCCTTTGTTATTATGGTCAACCTCTAATCAGTAAGAAGGCTTTATACAATATGAGGTATACAGACCTCTTTCATTTCTTCTGCTTACATCTTTTTTTTTAAATACATATCCTCACCACCTCTGCATGAAAGTTCACTGTCATCAGGCATGTCCTGTAGTCAAGCATCATCTGGAGCCAGCGGTTGCATGTGTGCTCTTATTAAATTCACATTAGGCTTGATAGTGACCTCTTATTTGGCAAGGGAAGTATTTCCTGGTTTGCTGTGTGACAACTGATTTATCAAACCATTTATCAGTTTATTATTAGGTTATTAGCACATACTACTGTATTAATCAATGCAATGTTCAGAGGAAGGTGAATTTTTTTGCCAGGGTACATCATGATCCATGAAATCTTAGAACTGAGGTCATCTGTGAAGCAAAACCCACTTTTAAACACTGTGACAGCTAGAGAATATTTATCTTTCAAAGAGGAAAAGCCTGTTTCCAGTCCCTGGACCACTTAGCTAGAAAGGTGGGCAGTGGGAAAATAATTTTCTTATTGACTTGTTGCATTATCGGCCGATGGCTGTTACAGAGCTGGGGGAGGACTGGGATGCTGCTGCAAATGGCAGGGGATGACTTAGGGAGCAGTAAAGCTTGGCAGAGCCACCAGTTTCTGTCTCCAAAGTGCATGTCCATGTGATGTCTCAGACATCCAGCGAGAGATGAGTCCAGGCTCAGCTTTCCCATCAGATAATAAATAAATCATTAATAAAATTAATTAAATAAAATTCTGAACTACTACAAAAATTGTTTGAAATAGGCCTAGAGATTGAGGCAAGAAACTGGCTGCTGCACAAATATCTGCACATAGACAATGTAATTCTCAGTTCTAACGCAACCAGCCTAACAGCAAGAGGTTGGGCGAGTAGGAAGAAAATGTGCAACCTAAATGGCCAGGACAGCAATGGTCACCCTCATTTTGCCGTTTAATGATTTTTAGTGTCATCCTCATCTTTGCAGGACCTTGACCCTCCTCCTCTCCTCAGGGAGCACAGCACGGAAGCTGAGTTAATTCTTTAAATGGGTTTTGCACAAAGAGTCCTTGCTGCTTGGCTGTCCGTGGGGGAAAAGGCGTGAATATGCACCATGAAGATTTTTAGGCAGCTGTGCTTGGAAACAGTCTCTCTAATGGTTTCAGCTCTGCTCCTGCGTAATGAAACCAAGCAGGCAGCATCTGGGGTCTTTCCCTCCCAGGGATTAAAGGGGATTTGATCCCAAGCAGTGAACAGCAACTGACCCTGAAGGAATATATAGCAAGGGAGCCTCCGCTCTTGCTCAGCCTGGCATACCCTGTGCTCTCCCCTTAGTCCAACTTGCATAAGCCTGTACGCGTCACCCAGATAAGCACAGAGGGGGGCAAAGCTGGTGGAGAGCCCTGCCCTGCATGAGGCAGAGGGGAGCAGCAGTGCAGCGGGCTCTGCGCTCCCTCGCCGTGTCCCTGCGTCCTGCCAGATCCCAGTGCTCCGCTGGGAGCATCCTGATGCCGTGGCCCAGGACACATCCAAACCCCTTCTGGGGGCATTTTCACGGTGACAACCTGCTCCCGCGTTGCAATGCTGCCAGTTTCTAAATGCACTTTGATACCACAACTTGAAGCCAAATTGCTGTTGATGACCTCATGTAATGCAGGTCTTACCATAATTTCATTAGCTCCACCGGATTAGTTTCCTCAGAACAGACAAATAATTCCTTTCTTCTGAATATCGAGCATTTTCAGCAGTTCAGCCTCTTTGAATCATGTTAAATGACCCCTGAACTGATAATCACTCATAAATGTCACGTTTTGCCTTCTGCAGGACCTGTGGATTGCCTTTCCCATTCTGGATGGAGGGAGACAGGAGCTTCTTAAGGTGAAGCTGCCAGATCCATCCCCACAACCACTTGTTCCCGCTCAAACACATCACCGTTTCCCTTCCCATCACAGCACAGCTCACGCTGTTGAGCACCATTGCATGGGGGAAGCCAATGCCAAAGCAGGGCAACGGGAGGAGAAAACTTTTCAGATGGGTACTCTTACACAAAAGTGTTGTCCTTTCCCTAGACACCCCAAGAAATTCAGAGGTTTCTCAATCTACCCCTCATCTGGTAACAAAATATATTGACAAGCTGTGAGATGGATGCATTTGTAAGACCCAGATTGCTCAAACAGCTTTACGCTGTCCTAAGGAAAACTGGGGACATCCCTCGAAATCTGCAAAGTGAACAGTTGCTCTCCTTTGCTTCCAAATAAAGATTAAGTTCTAAATTGCCCAAATCAGATATGAATGCATTGGGGTGGGAGCCAGGCGACAAGCTTCACATCCAGACTCCAGCAACCAAAAATAACCTTGGGAAACAATCTTCTAAACTCCAAGTTTTAATCAAGAACATGTCCATCCCCACACGTATTCCAGGGGAATGAATCTAAATACATCTCTGGCTCTCTGCTTGATGCTGTTCAACACTGTACCAAACAAACAAACATAAATAGTTGTGATGCCTTTTTTTAGAAGAAGTTTTCCCCACAAAAGCTAGCAAGAGATGTATAGGCCCTTAACCACAAAAAGACTGAGATGAATTCTGCATGCTCCAAATTTAGAGTTACTGGGATCCAAGATTTCTATTGAGTTCTATTTCAAAATGCAAATAAAGAGTTCATGATTCAGACAGCCTTTCCATGATCTTCTCACCCTGGTGTCTGATTTTTACTTATTAAATAAAATGAACAAAAAGAAGTGTTCTCTCCCAAGCTTAGTTATTGCAGAATAGCTCAAAAGTACATTGTATGACCTGTAAAGCTCCTATGCTCCAGTTTTCTCAACTGCCAGCGCACAGCGATGCACTGCCAGCAAATATCTCCGCAGTATGTGCCAGAATAGGATTCTCTGCTTATTTTAAGTGATAATTTGGCTGCTTTGCCTCCCACTTCCTAGAAATCATAATTCTACCCCAATATCCTCTGTCAATACCGATGCATCTCTCCACATCTGAGCAATTTTCAAGATTGTTTCTGTTTATAGGCTGCTCCGCAGTATGAATTGCCTTTAGCAGCCCAGAGCCCAATGTCAGGTAAGAGGCTGCTTCAAGTCTTTCCCAAGTATGCTGAATAGGTAACACCAAGCACTACCAAGCACAGCTAAGACAGCAAAGAGCCGTACTTATTCTACTGCTGTCGGACACTGCATTGGAAAAGGCAGCTTGCATAGCAGAGTTACTTCTACTGAAGATCGCTGCTTCTCATTTTAGCATGGGCACAGCGTTGTTTGGTTGGGATAAAACTAGAGACATGAAGCAAAATATCCAGGACTATCTTGTATCGTTGCTTCCTTTCAGATCAATGCTGTGTATTGGACAGTGGCAGTGCATGTTTTGGAGGATCAGCACATTCTTCATTAGTCTCAGGGCATTTAAAATTCCTTTTTGCAATTGTGCTTATCTTTTTTCCAAATTGACTGGTATTGAAGGAAAAAAAAAAACAAACAAAACACCCAAAACACAATTTGTCAAGATCCCCAGGCAGCTATAAAGAAAGAACCATCCCCATGTCTCACCTCCACCCACTGATCACCCCTTTATGGACCAGTCTCCAAATGGTAACACTGAAGTTTCCACTTAAGACTATTGTTAACAACAGGAGCTGCAATTAAATATAGATACATTCCTTGTTGTTTCCTGGGTCATGTCACTACTTTTGTCACCACCTACATAACTCCTTCTTCTCTGCTCCCATTCACCCCAAGCAGCTGCTGTGGTGGTGAGTGATACAAGTCCTTTGCTTGTGGCTCTATTTTATAAGTACAATGTTGGGCTGTTTGGGTGCCCTTGGAGTTGTGGCTGCAAACTGTTGCATGGGGCAGCAAATGGAGCACAAAACTAGCTCTCTTGCTAGTTTTTTGAAGCTTCACACTGCAAAATGCCTCGTATAATACCATTTTCGCCTTACAGCTGGGTTGCAGCTCTAAGGAGAGATGTTGTGCTTTGTTCACTTTGGGGACTATTCGCCAGTATTAGAGCAGACGAGCACATAAGCAGTTGTATTTAGGAATATCTTTTGCATGGTAAAAGTGCTGACTTTGCTCCCCTGTAATTTCTGAGATCCTATTTATTAGCTTTTGAACATACAGCCATATACAGAGTCCCTGAATCCTTAAAGTTTCATAAATTGCTGTTTGCCTAGAAATTCCCACCAGCAGTTAAATATGTATGTCATCTTATATTATTTCCCCAAAAGTGTTCTATTCAGAGCTCAAGAACTAGGACCAATATTTCTAAATTCTGAAGTCCTGAGAATTATTCATAGGAATTGATGAACAACTTGGAAAATGAGGAAGATACTAAAGAAAAATAAACTACTCTCACAAATACTCATTAACTGAGAGGTATGCTTATAAATAACCACCCCCTTGCTTACACACCTAGTTTAACATGCCACTGCAAAAATAGGTTAGTCAGAAAATACACAGGATTTGGCTCTCAAATAAGGATATCTTCAACCCTTAATCAAGATATGCAGTTTACTGAGAACTTACCCATATATACCTGAAAGCACCACACACCAGACAAATGGGAAGAAGCTGAGCTTCCATTAAAATACTCAGCTTCTTAAAGGTTTCATTTTGTTAAATTCAGCTGTCTAAAGGAAGGCAGCTACATACTGAGCGTAAGAAAAATGAGAAACTTTTAGCGCTATAGGTTGGCTTCAGACACTTTTAAATCCCAAAGACATTTCAAATTGATCAAACTGAAATGTGGTGAAGAATAATAATCTAAGGTCAAAACTTAACGAGAAGAAGCAGAAACAAAGCTAGTTTATATTTTCATATATATTCTTTTTATCACACTTACCCAGCTCAAACATAAAATATGACTTCTCAAATAGACACACAGCAATGCTCCCAACCTTCCTAAAGACAGCAGAACCAAGGACTAGCATTACACTACAAATATTTTCACCTGAAACTACTAATGGTGAGAATGCATTTCAGGTGTCAGAGATCAAAGCTTATTTCTCTTTAGACTACGCTGTGTGCATCGGAAAGCCTCTCATAAGATGAAAAGAATGGAAAAGCAAGAAGGGAGTTTACACCTCTTTAAAGAGCTATCAGCAGAAACCTCAACATACAATGTTAGCTGACGGTTCTCTGCTGAGAGTTGCTTTCATGTTTTAGATAGCCAAATACTTGAAGGATGATAAATGATGAACTGTGAATGATTATTCTAATTCAGAGGAAGAGAAAAAGGCTTATGTCCGGGGTTGAGGAAAATGTAATCAGATGTCCCTGACACATTAACCATCAAGTGTTTATCCTGGAATTAATTTGAGTAGTTTAACTGGTATTATCAAAACATGAATTTTTTTCAGAATGAAGAAAAGCATTGACAATTGGATTTGCTTACAGGGAGAAATACATCAAATTAGATCTAGGAGTTAGGAGGGGTGAGTTATGGGAAAAAGAAATCATACTGGTAATGGGGAAATATTATTACTTGGTGACTAAGAGGTGGGAAACATCTTACAAAGCGTGATCCCATTACAAAGATGGGTATTGTAGAAAACTGGAATATCCTAGGAGGTTTATGTAGCCACAGATTGCACCTCATGGAGAAATTAGAAGGGATTATGCCTGAAGGGAAACCAGTAGATGGAGGACCTGGAAAGAGGCAATCCTGCAGCTCAGTTACAACTCAACACGGAGTCCCTGCCTACCATCCCCTTCTTCAGTAACAGCACTCGCTTAGGGCCCAGTTTCCAGTTACTTTTGTCCTGCCAGTTTGATCTGCGTTGTTTTGGGATTGTTCATGCAGCTCCCAGAAAACTTCTGCGTGGGTGAGAGCTATGAGTAAGTGAACTGGAATGAATTATTACTTTCAAATGAAAATAAAATCAGCAAAACGTAACAGTGTTGCCTCTTCCTATCCCTTTTGTTCTTACAAGGTGCAGGATTCGTAATGCTGCAGGTGCCAACAAGGTGCAGAAAGAAGCAGTAAATGACCACGAGCTGCTCAGCCTGCCTGTGCCCTACAGCTGTGGGTCCCGGTTCAATATACACCACTAAATCTCACAGGCTTGTCCAAGGGAGGAGGCAGGGGACTATTGGTTCAAATGGCCACTTGATTCAGACTTGATTCAAACAGTCCCTGGAGGGTTACAGCTTCTCACAGTGACCATCTCTGGTGGTTGGAGACATAGACAAGCTGTGCATGTGCTCCAGCGGCTCAGAGCCCACCTCCTTGTCTATCAAGAAGCTGGTGACCTGCATCGCCATGGGGTGATTATCTTTGCACTTACAAGACCACGTGCGTTCAGGCAGCTTGGGCAAAGCTTGCTTGCACCTTGTATTTGCTTGCCTTGTATTTGTCCATTTGGCCATATCAGATAATAAAAAGTCCCCGATTCACTGACTCCGAGCTCTGTGCAAGGTAGATGGGAGAGACAGGTTTGAACTAGTTCGCATTTGCTGTGTCGTCAATCTGCTAAGTGCTTGTGTGACCCCCCAAAAATCCCTTAAACCAAGGAACGTCTTATAGTGAGCAGACAAAGCACCAGAGACACTGGCCAGGCCCTCTAGCCCCCAGGTAGCTACCAAACTCCTAAATATTGCAATTTGTGACTGGGTAAAATGAAGCTGCTCTGTCATTTAGATTCATGGCAGTAGGAAAGCCACGTTGCCTGTGGGATATTTGATAGGCATCTCTGAGGCCTGTTGGTGCCACAACAGTAGACCTTAGCTGGGCTGGGAATTAGCTTCTTTGCTTCAGCATTGCTCCTCAATGCCTGGCTGACTGTTGTCCTTTCTCCTCCGGAATAATTATGATGGCTGAAAATAAATGTATGGGACAACTTGTGCCAGTTTCCACAATTTAACAGCACATGGACATTTGTGTGAAAGTGTGAGCCAGTATGTTTGTGTTCATTCTCCTAATTCTCTCAACAAAATGGTTTTATAAATAATCAGGCCTTAATTGTGTGATTCCAGTTAATGCAGAGGGAGTTAATTAACATCTGGAACAAGTTTCCTGGCCCGAGCTATTAGCTGTGTCTGGTGCAGAATTCAAACAATGTACGAAGTGAGGCCTATAGCCAAATGATTTTGTACATAGCTGGAATGAGAAATGACCAAAGATGGATGAGGTATGGCAGCTGCACCAAGATAATATCCGTTTTTGGTAAACAAGTGTAGACTGAGTGAAGGCATGATTCTTGTGCCGGTCCAAGAGGTGCACTGTAACTGCAAAGAATAGGCATCACCTCTCAATTCATCCCCTCTTCAAACCCTCCAGCTTTTCCTACCTGTCTCCAAAAGCCTCACGGATCAGTGATTCTGGAGACTTTCACAGCTGGGAGGAACAATCCCACCAACATAAAGGCCAGGTCTCCTGTGCAACCTTGCACATCCCTACCGTGTTTTATCCCATCTGTCTGCGAAGTCAAAGAGGAGGATTTAATTTTGTGCCACTGAGAAGGAGAAGAATACCAAATCACAAACAGGCAGACTCTGAACCTCTGCCTCATGTATCCATATCAAATAGAAAAACTGGGATGTGGCCTTTTAACTGACAGCATCTCTCCTGCAGAAAGGTGCTAGGCAAACCAAAGATAGAATGTAAAATTTTGAAAATCCTTTTAGGTGAGCCCAAACCATTTTGTCCAACCTAAACTGATTTATTTATTTATTTATTTATTTATTTATTGTAAAGCTTTTTAATTCTCTTTCCGTGGTTTTTGGTTTTAAGTAGAAAATGGGTTTAAAAAAATCAAGAATTTTGCTCAATAAATGTCTAAAAGCTAGTGACCTGCCCATGTTCTCCCTCCACTGTCTTTGAAGCCATTACCCCATGGGACCAAAGGAGGAATAATATATTGTAGTTCTAATTCATGCGATATTACTCGCAGTCAGCCCTCAAACGTCAGTGTGAACAGCTCCACCAGGAAAGCCAGCACTCCCAGGAGCTGGTCTCACAGACCTGCAGGTTTTCTCCACAGCTCCTGGCTTCTTGCCCACTCGGTGGTTGTCACTTCACTTGTTTGAGAGCTTCTCACTAGAAAAAGATTTGCTACGCTCTGGGAAAGGGAGATAAAGTTAGAAAAAAGAACAGTCTGTTGTGTTGGAGGGTGATGGAGTGGGGTGCCAGGTCTGCACACCAAGCAGATAAGAAAACATCATCTAAACTCCTCCCTGTCCCAAAGGGAAATACAGTCCATCCTGGTGACGACGTGGTCACAGGGCTTCACCAGACTGTGGAAAGCCCTCAGTTTGGCTGGCTGGAATTTCTGAAAAAAACGGGTTTTGACCAATAGTCACAACCCAGGAGTAGGTAGGAGAAATGGCTTTTCACCCTGAAAACCCTTCTTTTCCTATTTTTCACTACCAAAACACACTGAGCATCTCCAGAAATGGATTTTCACATATGCCTTGTGAATCTCCATATCTAGCTAGCGCAGGGATAATATGTCTGAGCTAATTTATTTAGTTCCTTTCTTATTCACCACCTCTAATATGATGAATTGTTATCGAAGTTTTCTTATCCACATTCCTGTTTTGGTAGAAACCCGTGCTGTGTTTTATGCATGAGGTTTACACTGCTGCAACTAGAAGGCATGCAGACGAGGAATGCCTCTCCAAATAATCCACTATCTATCTAGGAAATATAAACAGTTGTCACTGAGCTCCAGCAGAAGACCACAAATTGTGTTGCAAATTGTATTTCCATTAAGTTCTACGTATGAACACAAAAGCGAAGCAGAAGGGAAAGCATTCAAACAATGGACGTGGGAGAAGCAGAGAGCAATTTAGGATGACATGCAGGTGGACAGTGTGGCAAGACTCATCACTTTCCTAGAAATGAGGGTCACTGAGCTGAATGTCAGAAGATGCCTTATATGGGGTATCAGGTGCCATCGCAGCCAAATACTCAGCCAAGTCTGGGGAACTCTCCTTCTCCTTATCCCATATCAGAGCAACTGGGAGAGCAAGTACCACCACCTTCATTTCCCCATCCTCTTCTTTGTTTGCCAGAGCTACAGATCCTGTACTAAAAAGAAAGCAATTTACTGAGTGATCCAAAGCCCACTGAAGGCCACCACTTGTTTCCACTGATTTAAACCAAAAGAGAGTAGATTCAGATTGAATATAACAAAGAAATTCTTTACTGTGAGGGTGGCGAGACACTGGAACAGATTGCTCAGAAGTTGCGGATGCCCCATCACTGGAAGTGTTCAAGGAAGGTCGGGTTTTGACCAACCTTATCTAGTGAGAGATGTCCCTGCCCATGGCTGGGGGGCGTTGGACTAGATGATCTTTAAAAGATCCCCTCCAACCCAAATAATTCTGATTCTATGATAAAATTAAAAGATTTGCGATAAAGTCCTAAACTGCAACCAGCTCTGTCTCCCAAGTCAGTGAGAGAGCAGGAGAAGCCGTGCTGCTGGGAAATGCCAGTCTGTACCAGTAAGAGGACTGGGATGTCAGCATGCAGTCTTACACACTGAGGTACCCTGTTATTCTGAGGAGCTAGAATGATTAGTAATTCAGCTCTGTTTGGATTTATGACCGGTCTGAATTTCCTGTACAATTTTCATAATCTGTGTCATAATTACAAAAATTGCAAATAACTTTTTAATATCAATGTTAAAAAATAGGCAAATCTTTCACAGCATTTTTATTGCCTATTTACAATCTCAAATCAAGTGGTTTACAACTTTGTGTTCTGAAAATATACAACGTAAGAAAACACTAGCCTGGCAAAATTATGCTTTTATGATAATGACAGGGAAGAGTTATAGTTACTCTAGTTAAACTATAATGGTTGCACAGATGCTAGGAAAAAGCTATTGTACAACATGTTTTGCCACCATAAGCATGACACCTGCTAGCTCCACCACGGTACATAGAAGAGCATGTTAGCATTTCTTTATGAATATTATTTTCAAGGATTCTAATTGGACCATAAACATTCACTTGGGGATAAAATATCAGTATGCAGGCTTTAAAAAATACTTTGAGAAATACACAGCCAGTTTTGCATATCTGGATTTCAGAAGCAGGTTTATGAGAGACAATATATAATTTGCTTCTGATCTTGTAGGACTCAGAAACAGTCTGCATTCTTCATATGGTCTGTATGAATTTGCAGCAGATGAATTTAGTGATATTTACAGAGCCAGAAACTGAATCCTCCAGCCCACTGCTGGCTATGAGGAAATAATATTTATCCACAGATTATGTGTTACGCAAATGGCAACGGCTGGAGTTTCCTATGTATCTTGTCAAGCTGCCCCTGCACCATCCACCCATGGTCCCACTCACTCCTGAGATGCTGCTCAAGGACACGAGCACTGGTTGTTATGACCCACCTCCGTTTGCTGAATTTAGACTCACAAACCTGCTGCTGAGATGGAAATTTAATCTAAGTGTTATTTTCCACTGAAATGGGTGAGGAATACGGTGGCCATGAGCTCTTGCACAGAGAGTAGAGCTAACCACCAGCTGTAATGCACGTTATAGATGTGCTAGACATGGGCGAGCTGATTACATTCACCACGGCAAGAAAATACAGGAATTGAGGTAAATAACATTACTAAATGTATGACACTACAACCATTTGCTCTAATTCCTGTTACAGAAAACTTTGCCTATTATATACTGTCAGTAAATATGTGAGGATTTTGGTCAAAGTGTGTTGTCTGACTTTCTTAGCAGAGCAATTTTCATAAATAGAGTATGAAGAACTGAAAAAAGGGTGCTAACAGGTTGTGTAAAATCAGAGTCAGCTAACCCAGTTCTGCTTTTTAAAAATTTTATAAATCAGAAGCAAGACTGTTTGAATTACTGGAATTTCAGTGAGGTAAAACAGCTCCAAATAGAAGAACCACTGCTAAAAATCAAAGTGGACATTTACTTCTGTCTCAAGGATCACTGTTTTTAGTGAGGGAAAGTCTTCCCAAGTCTGTGGCCCAGCTTCTTCTTTACTTTAAACCTTCTCAGTCCAGCTGGACAGAGTATGAATGAAGATCAGACATTATATATTTCATTCTCCACCACTGAATCTGCTCTATCTTACTCAATATTAAAGCCTTGCTAACGCCTTAGGCAGCAGTAGCTGACCCTTTGTATTAAGACCTCTTCTGCAGTGGATGCCTCATGCATATGCCTATTGATGTATTTTAGAGTGGAGATAATTTTTTATTTTGGGTGTCTGCTCTGGCTTCATATTCCCAAGAAAACACCCCTTGTATCTATTTTTGCATGCCATGTATTTCCCCTTACTCCCTGCTATAATGTATTGTTATATTCCACAGAAAAAGCTTTCTTATGTCCATCTTTGTCAGAACTCTAGGAGCCACTTAAGCATCACTTTAAAGGGCTCTTTATCACTCGGATGAATTTTCCCCTAATGGTATCCTTTAACTCCAAAAGGGGTTTGGGGACACACTCTGTATGGAAGATGCTGTAGAAAACAAAAGTTGCATTGCTAATGGTTCTGCTTTTATATTTCCATCCAGGTAACTCTCCACACGCCAATTTGCTTTCTCTTTTCCAATACCCATTTCCTCCTGGGGCTAGTTGCTGGGACAGAGCTGTCTTCAAATAATTAAATTATCATGTGGCATACACCTTTTTAGTCCCCTCTGAAATGGTGCGTGATGCCTTTGGTTTACATCACTTGTTGGAAAACACTCCAAAGCATTGAAAAACTATTCAATTGTTACAGTATTGGATGCCAACACACAGGGCTATTAGTCTAATTCATCCTTCAGATCAAAGCCCACACAGGCAGCTCTCCTGCCTACAGCTATTTTCCTTTTACTTTCCTGCTTGACAGTAGTCCCTCATATCCCTCTGTTCTAAATTCTTTGAACATACACATTTTCCTTTAGTCATGGAAATATAATTTATGTCTATTATGCTGTATTATAGATTGCAGATCAGGACAAGCGTGCATTACTGCCTGGAACGTCTGTTTATTGTACGTCGGGTTTCTAAAAATAAATAAATAAGAAAGCCACCCTGCTTCACAGGGGAGAGAAAAATACGAAGGGGGAGGACTGGGGGGCTGGGGGGAGCTGCACTCTGTTCTCAAAGTTTAATTTCCAAGCAGAGACCTTGAAGCGTGATTTATTAACATCATGCTGTTTGCTTTTGTCACGTTGTGGATGTGGCGGGGGGAGCGCTGGCCCCTCTCCAGCCCGGACCACCCAACGAGCTGAGCGGAGCTACCGGCGGTGCACACCCCGGTTCAAAGGTTCACCCCCAATTCACCAGCTCCATCACTCACCAGCCGCCTGGCTCCGCCACCCCATTGGAAGCAACAACAATAACAACAGTAACACTCCCCCCCCCAAAATAATATCCTAACAGACGGGCTGTCTGGGACGCGAGAATTGCAAAAACAATCCCCACCCCATCACGAAGAGTATGTGTGCACGGAGGAGAGGGAGCGTGAGGAGGGGGGAGAGAGGGAACGAGACAGACAGAGGGGAGGGAAGAAGGGAGGAGGGAGTCCAAGCTCTGAGAAACATCACTCCATCTCTCTCAGTCCACAGGAGCTGAGCAAGGAGCAGGACGATGTTTGACAACACGCAGTACCCCTATAACTGCTTTAATTATGATGGGGATGATTATCCTACCTGTAGTTCTGACGAAGAGAAAAAATTCACCAGACCGGCGTACAGGTAAGATGAAGTTTTTCCAAGTCCCCTCATATCTGGGGAGGTTTCTGAGCTCTGGGATGGTGGGATCACAGCTCTCGGGGGAGCGTGGGACCTCTCCCCAGGTGTGTGCAGTGGGTCTGGTCCCAGCGCAGGCACCGCAGCAGGCAGATTTCCCCCCCTCTCCATGTGTGAAGTGTTCACCATTTGTTTCCTCTTGTGCGGGATCACAGCAACTCTGGCATGCCGTTGAGCCACCAGACCTCACATGGTCTCCTCCGACCTCCAGGAGCCCCAGGAGAAGGGGAATTAAATGTGCAACGTGCCAATGGGTGAATCGGGCGCAGATAATCCCCAGTGTGGTGCGAAGATGTGCGGTGTAGATGTTCAGAGGGGCAGCTAAGGTCCTTTCCACGAGCATGCAAGGTCTCCAGTGACAGTGTCTCTGAGCCTGGTCTGTCTCACTGCAGCCTTCCAGCTCAGGGAAACTTTTCTGACAGGGTCTGAGAGGTGGGTGATCTTTCTGTAATCCTCCCGTATCTAAGCACTCTCCACTGAGTGCCAGGGCAAACAGACGGGTCGGGACTCAATTGCCTGGAAGTAACGCCTGCATATCATCCCCGGGGGCTTGGGGCGGAGAGGCAGGACCACGCTCAGGGCTTATCCCTGGGACATCTCGGGTCAGGGTGCAGATCCACTGGGAGAACTTCTGAAAGCAGGATATAGGCACACACGTACCCATGTGGTCCTAAAAACTGAGTATGTGAGTGAGGTGATGGTGTAACAGCAAGTTTTCCTTTTTTCAGCTACATTGCCTTAATTGCAATGGCCATCCAGCAAAGTCCGTCAAATAAAGTCACCCTCTCTGGCATTTATGACTTTATAATGAAGAAATTTCCTTACTACAGATCAAATCAAAGAGCCTGGCAGAACTCCATCCGACATAACTTATCACTTAACAGTTGTTTTGTAAAGGTAAGATCAGTAACTGTATATTTACATACACAGTGTGCATGGCTGCAAAAAATACATGCAGGAATAATCTCATCACTAGGAAAGAAGGGAAACAAACAGCTGAGCTGCAAATCACTTGAAATATCTCTGAGTTGTCAATTATAGAGATAAAGAGTATGTCCTTGTCTGATGCATGCTAATAGATAACAAATTGAAGAGGATGCAGTTTACATCCTATTCGTATAATGAAAGAGAATAGGCTTAAAAGTCTTGTCATATGTGTTTACACCATTCTTGAATGTAAATGAATGCAGATGTTCAGCAGCAGCAGCATCTGTAACACATACAAATACTGAACTGCCCTTAAATAAATACAGGTTCCCAGAACAGAAGGGAATGAGAAGGGGAAAGGAAACTATTGGAGCTTTGCAACGGGATGTGAATCCATGCTGGATCTCTTTGAAAATGGGAATTACAGGCGAAGACGGAGGAGGAGGAACGTGAAAAGGGAACATAAGGAGCAGAGACCAAGCAGAGGGAAAAGTCCTTCATCCCCCGATATGTCTTCTATGGACTCTGCTTTAAACAACATTTCCTCTTCTGAAAGTAAACACGAAAGAATGGAATCGGGACCAAGACTACTGGAGCCTCGTGGGTTTGCTCCAAACAGCGTGACCAACAGGCAGAGCCTAAGCAATTCCTCCTTAGCAAAATCGGATTCTGAAATTAAATTCAGCATCGATTACATTCTTTCAGCCCCCGACCCTTTGCCTGTCCTGAGATCTCAGTATAATATGCAAGAAAATAAATATCATCTCCTGGAGGCCCAGCAAATTAATCTCCAGTTCTGGACAATGTGATGTTATTTATTCGTGGTAACAAAGTCTGAGTTGCAGCGTATTCAGCAGCCTCATGTCACTGAAGATCAGCTGCCTGCCTCCTTGTTTTCTTCCTGAGCAGTACTCGGAAAGGGTTACCGATTCACCGGCTGATACTCTCTCTGTACCCAAAGAACTTTGCTAAGGTTAAAGCATAAATAACGGTTACCAATATCGGTTTTCACTATGCTGAAATTCATGAAATTCTACCTTTGTTTTCTCAACTGTCATGGACATCATTTAACAGTACAAAGAATTTCCTTTCTCAAGCAGAATTCGACAGAAAAGAGACTTGCTTATCACCCTTTGCTTTATTAAAGACAAAGTGAATTTGAGTCCACTTTCACTGGTGGAAATTAAGATTAATTCCACTGAAGTATATAGGTCAGAACTTAAGCTGATCTAAAACAGTGTAATTCTGTCGACTTACACTGGCTGAGAATGTAAAGGGGGGGTGCTTTGTTTTCTTAAAACGAATCACAGAATATCACTCTATCTTCCCTTATTTTTTATTTTAACATCATGTTTCAAACTGTTGTGGAGCTTTAATTCATCATTAATTAGAAAATGTCATTATTGATAAGTGTTTAAAGTATATTTTTATTGATATTCAGGGCAGAGTTGTTTAACCTGTTGAAGTGAAGTCGTATGCAAAATAATTCCAAGAAAGCTAACTGCAAGGCCGTTGAACTCTGGTAGACTTTGAGGGGTAATGTGACAGAGCCATAGGGCCTCCTAATGCCTTGGTTTAAAAAACCCCAAAATCTCTCCCCTTGTACTATGAGAAAGCTTCCTGAGATGCTGCAGGGAAGTCCTTGAACATATTTCATTCAGCAAGTGTGAAGGGAGACACGGCTCTGCAAGAAGCTGTATCCAGTCTTGACCAAAGCCAGAATTCCACCTCCCTGCTTTGAGACAAGTTGTATATTCCTATTAAACAGATTTTTATTGATCCTTCTTGCAAGCAATTACCAAAGTGGTACTTGATACAATTTCAGCAAAGCTGGTGAGATCTATAATTTACAGATAGCAATGTTAGATCATGAGCTTCACTTCTAAAGAGAGCCGTTTCATTACCATTTACATGCAGTGGGGTATTTCAGAACAGAACCTGATGGACAATGATGGACTGGAACGAGCGTTTAAGAACCTGCTTTTATACAACTTGTTCACGATGAATTGCTTCCCAGTACCTAACGGCAGCTTTAGTAAAGACTCCACAAAATCTTGGTTTTGCCTTGGCTGCTACAGTCTTCACCTACTGCAGATAAAAGAAAAAAAGACAAGGATTCTGGTGGTTTTAAGCAATTATATACAGAGAGATAAAATTATCTTTGCAACATGAACTAAAGGTAAATGAAGGTATACGAGATAAGATTAATCAAAATTGTGCTAGAGGTATGCTCAGGCATGACTTGAATTTTTATGCAGAAGCTTTGACATTTCACTAAGTTATTTTACATTGTGTCTAATATATACTGTACATTTATACTATATATTCTTATATATTGTTATTGAGAAAGGGAGCAATATCACTGCACTTATATGTTGTAAAAATGCATGATATATGTTGTCATGATGCTGAAACTCCTGCCATATACTTAAAATTTACCAGCAGTGGTATTTCACACTGATTGGTAATAAAGGCTCATTTTTCGGAAAACTATAAAACTTGCTATCTTCAGGCGTTTCCATAGCATGCAAAAGTCTTTGCTTCCTCTTTAGAAAAGACGAAATGGAAAATCATGTCAGTTACATCACTGCATGTCTTCCAAACTTTGAAGGGATGATTTGTTGTGACCAAATTCTGCCTTCGAATGGGAGCTTTCTCTATGAATTCTCTATGAATCAATGGTTATTCTGGGCGATGATCTGAAAGAAAAATTTGACTCATTAGACGTGATTGATCTGCTGTTTACATTGGCATTGGAAAATGAAGAAAACTTCTGGGGTCACTGGACAGATGGATTCTCATCTGAAGAGGGACGAGAATTTGCTCCTTTAGTATTTATGCTCGGTAGTAAATAGGTGTGGGAAGAGCATGTCCTCATTTAGTACTTCGATGTATGCATGCACTCACATGTGGGTTGGTATGTGTGCACCTCTAGAATCCTACCTACATTTATATATTCATGCTTTATATGCAGATTTCTTCCCTGATTGTTTTAAACATGGCAATGCTGCTGTTAGGCTGATAGTTACAGTACACATCTGCATTATATTTGAAATATATATTTTTTGCTGTGAAATGTGCAAATATGATTCTTCCTATGTGTTCTTTGTTAATGCTGTTAGCAAAAAGTAACTCAATGACAGCAAAAGTTCCTACTAAGCATACACCTTGCCCAGGTGAACACAGTGGGCTGCTGAGACCAATGGAGATACAGCTATGGCTACTAAGCAATATACGGTAAATGTATTAGGAAAGGCAGAAATACACCCAGGTGGATTTACAGCAGAGATCCAAAACCATTTTCAGTAAGATGAATTAATATTCACAAATAGCCATGTCCTTTGCTCACAGTAAAGTGCCTGCTAGGAGAGACTGTCATACTTGAGTTTCCCTAACATATAATCAAAGAAATTTGTGTACAAATGGGTGTTAACATTTGTTTTGCAAAGGATATCAATCATATTTCAAAAAATGAAGGGACATATTTCAATTTACCCAGTATATTATGTTCTGACGACTCCAGAAAGGTTTCCAGCACTTAAAGTGAATGGCATTTAATATAGAACAACATAACAGGGGTGAGGGCTAGACGTGACCTTATTCAAATGTCGTAGCCATTACAAAGCCATTCCCAATGTAATTATAATTAAATACTTTATGCCTTTCTTGCAAATCCTCTGATCGATCATTGATATTAACATTAATATTGTATTACCCCCGAGCAAATGTCTCCCACACAAGTGTTATGGATCACCAGGTTTCCATTAACAAAGTTGTGAGCTATTGCCATATGCTGGTCGTGGATAAATTTACGTAAATTACCTTTTCTCGGGGAAGGGGGAAAAAGTCTAGGTTTTTTTTCTTTTTGTCCCTGCACTCTGAGTCCAGAACTATTTCTTCAGCTCCATCACGGCCCGTCAGCCACTTACATAAAGCCATAAGCAAAGAAAAAAGAAAATCTCACAGGAGCATCCCTCTTTGCCCTGTGTGGAAGCAGGTGAATATTCTCCAGACATAACTGGTTTGGTACATGGGTTAAAAGCTGAGCTGAAGCCGGGGCTGAGCAGTGCACACCAGGGGTCTGCACCCCGCCAAGGCCACCACCAGCCCGCTTAGGCTGTGCACAGCAGCCAAAGTGAGAAAAGGTATTGGTGTTTGGCTCAATTCCTCATCTCAGGGGGTCTTCCTGACTGCAAAGAGAGGCCCAGAATGAGCCATGGATTTCCTAACCCCAAAAGAGGTGCTTCCCCTGGGAGGCTGACACTGCCTGTCCCAAGCCCGGGATGAGGCAGGAGGTGGGTGCGGGAGAGCAGCTCCTCCCTGACGGGCTGGTGGGCAAGGCGGGGGGAGAACAAGCCTTTTGTCCTCTCCTTTTGGGATCATAAATACCTTTGCAAAGGAAAGATGAAAGGTTTCTTTCTGGGGAGAAGCTAGGCTCGGCCTCAGTGAGGGACCCTGGGGTGTTTTGTTTATTTATCCTTTTAAAGGAAGGCTTCCCATGGTGAAACAAAGATTTTGATGGAACTACGCCAGGTTATTCTGCAGCGATTTCACTTCTAATGATTTAATTTCTTAGGCTTTTGTCATTGGTGTCACAGAAGTGTTTTTTGCACAGCAAGATGGTGTTCTGCCTTAGAATGAAATTCAAAGTACTTGGGCAAAGATGCAGCACTTTTTTTTCCCCACCACCAGTGAAGAAAGGCCAGATAACACCCAATGTGGGCCAGTGGTTGACCTCACCTACGGGAACCTCTCCCTCAGCAGAACCTCCTCCTCATTATGGGAGCGTTAATGCAAATTAGGATAGCTGAAAACAAACCTTTTCTTTGTCAGTAAAGCCAAATTCCCCTCTTTTTCTGCCAGATAGACCTTGTTAGTTGAGACCCATTAACTCCCCGTATAAACAGAAGCTGTGTTCAAGGAGCATTTGAAGGTCAAACCACGCTGGAGAGCTGGCTCTCACACGCCTTTGCTTTGTTGTGCTCCATCTTGTTGCTTGGGCTGCCACAACCTTCCTCAGCCATGCAGCATGTTGGTCCTCAGCTACCTTGCAGAGCAATCTGCATGCTCCCTCGAAGCTAAATCAAGATTTTTGCACCGTTTTGTGGTCACAGAGGGTTTTCCTTTTGAGTAGCAATTGCCTGTTCAGGTCCAAATCTTGTGTGTCTGCTCCACTCTACCGATAGAGGGGACACACTGGGAGGGAAAGGGGTTTGGAGGGACAAGCCTTGGGGAAAAAGCTCTGCTACATGTCTTCCAGTAGTACAGAGCTGGTTGGGACTCTGCGAATGGTACAGTGCAAGGGCCCGTGGGGCTGTGCATCAAGTCTTTGAACCGTAAATTGAGGGCAGCATCTCCACAGTGTCCCACCACACCCAAGCTCAGGCAAAAGAGGGAACCTAGCTCATATGCCCCCAAGCAAACAGGGCTTTCATCTTCACCTCTGGCAGCGTAACACAAATCCCTGTCCATGATCAGCACTTCATATCCCATCCCCAAGACATGGAAATCCTGCGCTGCTCATTCCAGCTGGCCTCTCCCCTCCCTGTGTCCTCTGGGGCACATTCCCCTCCCCACTGTGTGGGTGTAAATCCTTGCAAATCCATTAACTTTGGTACAATTACTGTTGGAACTGAAATAGCATGTGTGAAAACGGACTTTGCATATTATATCCAACGTCTCTACTCACACAGTCTGCCAAACTGTGCCAGCAACTCATCTCCTGGATAGAATTCTCAGAGCAACAAATGGTCCTGCCTCTTTATTTTGCCTCAGCATGCAGCTTCTAGTTGCTTTCTCCAGAACATGGGTACCATATGCACTGCAATGCACAAAGAACCTAGTGCATACCCTCTGCCTCTGTTTTACTGGGAATGTCTTTCTTACTGCACTTAGGGTCATTAAATTAAAGAACAGGGTAGGTCCAAGTCCTATGGAACTTGCACTGGAATTTTTTTACCCAGAGAGCTAACATAAAATAACAAAGTAAGTTGTGCTCCCTCCCACCCTAGTTACAACAGTTGGAGGCAAATCCAACTGTGAGAATTTTGCCTGAGAAAGAACTGCCGGATTTCTCCCACTGTGAAATCCAGCTGTTAATTCAAACAGAAGGGATGGACCTGACCAGATAGGCCAACTGGCTTGTTTCCATTCTGAAGTCCATTGTGTTCCACAAGTTCCTAAATTTATGGTCATGAAGGTCTTCCAAGCCCTGTAACGAAGTATGGCATGCAATGTTTTTGTTATGGAATGTGTGCTGCAAAGAAAAAACAAGGTTTGAATTTATCTTTCAAATGAGGGTCCTGGAATCTCTCAGGATAAACAGGATAAATTAGGAATCAAAACACACCATGTTTCTCACCATAACTATGAAACTGAAAATAGCACTTGCAGAGTACTGTCAGAGAAGAAAACCAGAAGTTGCAGTGAGCCCAACCAACTTTCTTTTTGGCATGAGTGTTTCTCTGTGTGTTTGTTGTCACTTCATAGCAGGGGTCGTCAGCGTGCAGCAGGAACAACCTTTCATCTTTTGGGGGTTGCTATTCTGCTGGAGTATTTCAGAAAAACATTTTGCACTTCAGAATTGAGCTGCCGGTCTCCATCATCAGCGTTTACATTAGGCACATGCTAGCTTGTCTTGCTCTGAGCAGGTTAGAAATAAGATACTGAAATGCTCTTTTGACTTGTCAGCTTGTATGGTGCAGCTCAGTGCAGCTTTTTTGTTGCTATGGCTCCACAAACTAACTGTTCTGCACAAAAGCTGCTCCCTCTTAAGTCTTTGTTGAAGACATGATGAAGACTTAATAGGCTTGGAAGTTTGTTCCATTTTCATAGTGATATCAGTGGTTCTAATTAAAAAAATTAGGCTTCCTGAAATTTGCACAGCTACAAGAATGCTCCTCTTTCCCTCAGTCATTAAAACCTTTTGTTAGTACTAGCACTTGGCCTAACAGCCCCATGTATGTGGATCTAACTGTTCCCCTGAAGCTGCAGTTTCCATAGCTGCTAATGGTGAAACACTGTCATGTTTTCCTTTGTCCGGGAAAAACATTAGGATAGAATCAACTTTCCTCTTGAGCCCAAAGGCTCCGCTGACCATTAGCCATCTGTCCCAAGCAAGATTTGCTCTAGCTGAAAATCCTTTTTGAGGTTTCATGCCACAGATATTTATTCCTACAACAAAATTGCTCCCCACCTTCCCCTCTTTGCCTTGAGGCGTTACACTGTGCTAGTATTGACTGCAACCAGCATCCCTGCCGCCATCCTCTCCTTCCAGCATGGCCTCTCTGAGACTGGGAAGAGGAAGCAGTATTTTCCATAGAAGTGAATGTGGAAAATAACAGGTGCAATGAGCTGTGTTTTGTGATTAATCTGTCTCAAGCTTTTCCGAGGCTGAGGGCTATATGAGCAATTATCAAGCCCTGGGAGGCATTTCAGTACTAATCAGCCCATAATATTATTCCGCACTGGAGCATCTGGGACTGGCTCCGTGGGTTGAATCCTGACTCTCATGAAATGAATGGGAGTTTTGCCATTGGGTTCAAGGCACCAAAGCTTCGTCTTCTGTTGCCAGGACCAGAGATTAAGCAGATGAAAGGCCATGTGGACTGCAGAGAAAATCAAATACCTTCTAGCAGTTACTTGGTGTCTTCTCAAGGCAAAATAGCAGCTTGTTTCCACAGGTTTCTTTGGCTTTGTCTTTCAGCCAGACAAAACACTTCCTGAATTCAATGGGAAATGTGTCCAAATAGGGAAGAAGTTCCCCAAGGCCCAAGGGCTGAACACAGCAGAACCACATGTTGGCATCTGGGGTGAGATTCCTGGTGCAAAGATGTTTGTATGTTCTTTGAGAGCACCTCTGTTCTGGGGCTGGTGTACACACTCAAATAAACAAGTTAGACTAAGCTAATACCCAGACTTGGGATCTCAAATTTTCTTTCAACAGGAAACTGTCCCGAGATCTGCTACAGTTTGGCAAAGGGATGACACTGTATTACTTTCTATTTTGTTTTGCTGTTGTTGAAATTACAGGAAAATAAATATTTTCAAGATGATACATTGTGTATCCCTAATAAATACCAAGGGCATTTAATATAAACTATGGACACATGGTTTGCTTTGTTGTTCTAAGTAACCATTTCCTTTTAACCAAATGAAAAGCTAGCTGTGCTGTGATGCTGCTGATTATAAATTAGCAGCTCTCATATGGTTTTGTGCAATTGTTTCTTGAAGAGCTTTAGGCTACTTCAGACAAAAATTTCAAATAAAATGTGAATTCATTGAACTGTAACTTGTGGTATTAGATTTATAATAAACAAAGGTAGGTCACATAATCATGTCATGGAAAACAACATTTTAAAATTCAAGCAGCAACATTTTAATCCAGTTTAGGTTCTGATCCTGAAGTCAAGAGGAAGCTTGGCTCTTTCTGCTTCCCAGTGCATGAAACCGAGACAAGCCTAGACTGGGTGGAAAGCATACAGCCAGGCATGCACTTCCAAACAAGTTTGCTGAGGAGGGAGAAGAGAAGGCAGATTTCTTGTCAACTGGAGAAGAAATGACCCAAAGGCAGTAGCAGCCTGCTCCTGCGCCAGGCCCTGATGGGACAGTCAGGCGAAGAGAGGAGGGGAGTCTGATTCAGTCCTTCTTCCAGCGCTTCCTCACTGCTGGTCCTCACCCATGCTTGAGGGAGCGGCTGGGGAAGAACTGAAATCAGGGCTGGCCGCAGCGGGAAGGCAAGGAGCTCCCCAGGGCAGCAGATTGCTCAGGGAACCTGCCTGATTTCCAACCTGAGCTACACGAAGGAAGGACTGATGTCAAAGTATCTCTATCCTCTGCCGATGCACACTCACCTTGACATGGCAGAGGTGGAGCTATTTTCTAGAAAAGATCCCACTTGCCTTTAAGAGAACCTCATATCTGGGGTGGGAAACACATATTTTCCACAGGCATGGTCTCCTCTGTTGTTTATAAAGACACCTGGGACGATCTTTGCCACCCAGGACACGTATACCTCAAAGACCACCCCTTAGTCTGGTCTCACCTGACTTCTCTCTCAGGAGTGGATGGAGGGGGCAAGCCACAGGAACTGCTCCTAGGCAATCC
Source organism: Gavia stellata (assembly GCF_030936135.1). Lineage (NCBI taxonomy): Eukaryota > Metazoa > Chordata > Aves > Gaviiformes > Gaviidae > Gavia > Gavia stellata. The sequence goes on along the minus strand of NC_082611.1, from coordinate 7,571,467 downwards.
CCGCTCCCAGCAGCCTGCTGCCTTCCCATGTCCCTTCCATCAGGTGACAGCAGAAGGGACACAGGGCCGCTGGGGAAGACATGTGAGGAGCAGACCACCTCGTCTCTGGAGACCACTGCCTAATTTGTGCCTGGGTCTGAGTTCCTCGAGGAAAAATGGTAGCACATTTCGCATGGTTGAAAACAGTGTAGGATCTTCTCCTCATGAGACATTTGCTGCCCACGTGTGGGCAGTCCACGCACCATCCCCACCTGCGATGGGGACAGGCGGCGGAGCTAGGTGTGGGTACCACCAGCATGTCCACCGACACGCACTGGTGGAGGAAGTTCTATAACGAAGCCCTCTCACCTGAAACACTCCTTGTTTGACAGATATTTATTTGAGAGAAGGCTCAGTTCTTCTTTTAGTGGATGTTTTATAAGACAAAATGAATAACCATGGCGGGTCTGTGCTACAGCATCATAAAGCTCTAGCTTGCTACTTAACACCAGGCGTTCATTTCAGAGAGAAGAAATGACTATTGCTTAATGTATAGGAACTTTTTTCTTTACTCCAAAGCCTGGTTGTATCTGCATCATTTATACCATGACAACAGCATAAGCTGAATTTGGAGAGCAAAGACTATACTTGAGCTGCAAAACCAACTGCAATTTATTCCTGTAAGGAATATTCCTATTAGCGAGTTTTCTGCGTACTGGGCTCTACAGGCACGTGGGCATGTGTACAGCACATATGAAATTGATAGCTCTGTCTTAATTCTGGGTTGCAATTACTGGAGCTGAAGTTTAAAATTTTCCAACTGCCGAACTCACAAGCTAAATGACTGTATAGCTGCTGAAATTGATTATCAGGCTTCCTGTTTCCTCGCTTGTGATCCAGTAATATTGACATACGGTACAAGGAAATTGCAATCTGAACTACTAGTAGCAATAGCTGGAGGCAATTACAAAAGGAGTATTGCTGGTGGTGGCACATGGACTCCTATATTAGATTTAACCATACTCTGATTATAATGCACTCGTTCGAGATAGCAGAAAATTCTATATTTCTTCTTTAAACTCTAGCCACGAAAACGTTTTTGTTTGCTTCTGTATTTCAGCCTTTTCTCTGGAATAGCCTAAGAAGAAAACCTTCTGGCTCCAGAGATTCAAGTCTATTTTGTCTACAACATGGGCAATGCCTTGAAGCAAGTCATTTTATGTCTGTGTCTCCACATCCCCATTTGCAAGGCAGTACAGAGAGTTCACCTTTGCAAAGCATTTTGTTAGAAACATGCTATATCAGCAAGCTTATTTTATTGACCTTCTACATTCTCTTCATTTGCTGTCACCTTTCCTGCTTTAATCTTCTCTAGTGCTGAACATTTCATCCATCCTGCCACTGACCAGTTGCCGCAGATCCGTTTTGCAGAGGACTGAGTTGTGCATAAACGTGTAAAAACTATCAGCTCTCCCACTTTCACATGACTCCGGGAGCGGGAATTTTAAGAAACACAAAAAAATACAAAGAGAACCAGGATCAGCTTACAAGGCTTGGAAATGTTGTTACTTTTTTTTAAGAATCGTCTTGTTCCTCATTTTCAAGATGAGATAAAGCATACCTATGTCTCCACCTAAATGAGAGAAACTTTTAAACTTGTATCACATACTCACACTGCTACCTGCATTAGCAAACATTGTGCCGTTATAGCAAGTAGAAGCATTTTACAGGCAGTTCTTTCCAAAAATGCCCACAAATACCCCCTTCTACTGGCAGTAAAAAAGAGCAGACAACCCCTGTAATTTCAAGAGGAGTCTCTAGCACCAGTGACCATGGTATTGCAACAAGTTATTGAACCACTCTCTTCAAAGGATCTCTATACTGCCAGGGTATTTGTTCAAATCCAAGGAATCCATGCAGGAGCTTGAAATAATTTTGCCATAGTGGATGCTCCCTGGATGCAAAATCTCCTGGAGAATCCAGCTTGGCTTTTCTTGTGATATTCCCAACACTATTTGGAGGGGGGTAGTATACAATATCCCAATTATACAGCTGAACAAGAAGAGAGCTTTGATTTTGCCTTCAGAGAAATTTCCCAGGCCAAACAAGCTTGTTACTTAGCATTTGCTACAAACCTAGTCTTGGTGCCATCCTGAAGTAATGATCCATGGCCCTCCGTTACGCAGAGGCTGAGAAAAAATGGATTGTCATGGATCATGGCTTCTCGACAGGCCAACCTTTTCAGAAGAAAAGTTCAGCAGAAGTGGGAAAGTTGTTTGGGTTTGTGGTCTGTTTTTTTTTTTTTTAATTTGCCTGTGTGACTTGTGAGAAAAGAGCTTTTACTAATGAGCTCTCCCCTCTTCTGTCCTTCAGAAGTCCTGGGGCTTTGCATGTGTGACTAAGCCACAGCAAAAATGAGCTGTGAGTGTGAATAAAACAGGTAAAACTGCACCATAATTACAGAGATCCTCCACCTGCAACCACTGCTGAAGGTGTAAGGTAGCATCTGTTGGGGACACTATAAGCCATAACAAGGATGCACTATTGGACTTGCTGTCTCTTTGCAATGCCAGATGTTTGCAATTCAAACAAAAGCTTAGCTATAATGAACCCTGACTTTTAAGGTTTGGAAACCTTCTGTGAACCTTAAGAAAAATGAATATTTAAGAGAGTGAGGAAGCAGACATGTCAAAATATGATGAGAGTGACTTTTCTTAGTGAACTTTTCCTTCCTCCAGACAGGACAGAGCGGAAATTTCACTGCTACCATGAGGTGTCTAGGACAAAAATAAGAGAAATTCAGATGAGTTGTACAAATGTAACCAAATCTGTCAATTTTCTCAAAGCTCTTAGTCTCAGTCTATCTTTGATCATGACAAAGTGGAAGACGAGTGTATCTGGCAATTGGGCAAACCTGTCACAACTTCTCCATGGCTTACGTGGAGGCAGCCTGTGTTATACTCAGCCAGGTGCTAATCCCCTTTTGCTTGCAATACAAAAGTTAATGGGAATTTCATGTTGATTAAATGTGTGTAAAATGATGCTTGAAATGAAAAGTCCCCAGTTACCTGACTTTTCATCACTAAAATCAGTTTAAGTTGCATGATGTTTTTCTTGTTAAAATAATTAGTCCTCAATCAGGCTAATTTGGAGGACTAGCTGGGTTTTTTTAAGCCAGTGTTATGCTTTATTCAAGAAAGCTCTTTTGTATTTGAATTCTTTCCACAAAGTGATGCAGATAATTGCTTAATGCTTTGTCATTCTAATACATAATCCCTCAGCATCTAAGCAGTATTAATGGGAGCAGAACTTGGCAAAACTACCTGTAATTTTTTTTCCCAATCTTTTCCATGCTGACGAGAGAACATCTCAGACAACAAGGTATGCAAACTTTCTATTTTTTGCCTGCAAATCGATCCTTAAATAAAATGTATTCCTCTGGCTGCCGCTTCAGGACTGCTTTCATGTCACTTTGGTTTTAATACATTACATTTTAGCCAGGTTTAACCCCAGTCAATAGGCACACCTCAGTTTCCACAGATAAATAACTTTACTGAGCAGAATCAGGACCCAAGACTCGTTTGTCCTTCGTAAAGGTTTGTTTTGTTTGTTTAAATATTAGCATCCACCAGCTGTGCAAAATAGACCTTTTTCATTACTTGTTTGATCATGGTGGGAAAAGCTATTAATTTAGTCAGTTCCCTGCAATGAGCTCTGGGGTTGCTACCAAACCATGAGCTGATGAAAACAATAAATGCTAGACTGTATTAACTGTAAAGGTTAATCCATAAATCAAAGGGAAATGTCAGATGCCTTTTAACATTGATTGAGATGTAATTTGGTGTTGGTAGTGATACGTTTGTTACATAAATTCACAAATGCACTCGATTCCTGTTAGGAGTCCAGTTCTTTGTAACTTAAAACAAATTAAATAGTTTGTTTTATTTATATAACCATATAAAGATTGATTACTTCATTCTGTTACGATATATCACCAATTTTAAAATAAGTCAGTATTAATATCCAGATCTTCTTCCAGCGTACATCTGATTTAGTATGAAAATGAATACGCTGTTGTTTTTCCTGAAAGTATGGCATTACCTTAAATATGTTTAAGGCAGTTGTTTCTTTCAATTTTTGTTTTTGATTCATGTTTTTCAAATTACAGCATAAGAATTAACCTTTGTTTAAATGTGCTCAGAAGTACAGAACATATTTTCTATATTATAGATACATCATATTTAAATATATAATATAAAACAACAAATATGAGGAGGAAATGCCACAAATTAGATCAGAATGGAATACAGTAACTGTCGCCAAAACAGCAAGGAAAAGATCATTACGGTCACTCATGGAAATGTTTCTTTCCACTACTCTTCATGAAAGAAATGTGAGGCCAGGGAAGTCTTCACTCGGTGCAAATGAGAATCAGGTCACCAGACCTCAGAATATAAACAAACAAAACCAACCTTTCCAGCTTTAGCCATCCAAGGAAACTGCAAAAAAAAAAAAGTCCTCAAGAACAGGAGCACCACTCCCAGGTCGCTATTAGCCAAAAATGGAAGCTACCGAGCTTTTTCACTAGCTGTCACTTGGGTGGGCAGGGTGCTGAAAGCTGCCGAAGCTGGGAGTATTCTGCACTTCCAAACCCTGCAGAGTCCCTGACTCAATCTTTACACCGTACTTCTTTCTTAGAGAGAATCACAAATGGTACAGTTTAACAGGGTAATCGCTGCAAGAAGTCCGTGGGAGTAGTATTTTAAAGGCAGGCAGGTAGAAGACCACAATCATTTTCTGCTGCTTAATTTAGCAGAGCCAACAGTGGGAATGTTTTCTCCCAGATTCCTGAAGGGCATTGGTCCAAACAGGTATCCAGAATGGTTCTAGTGAGATTGAGACGTGTAATGACACATGACGCGGTCAATTTAAAAATGCCCCAAAAGTTCTTCATTCTGCGGTAACGGGACTCTTCAAAGCTCAGCAATGGCACCTGAGTATTTCAGCAACGGAGATGGGCCGGGCAGCACCTTCCCATGTGGATGTGCCAGCTAACTCTTTACGGCTTTAAGCTCTGAGCCACTGTCTGATCAACATTAAAAAGATTTTGTTTTCTGTCTCCCTCTGTCTGTGCACACAGATTACAATGAGAGAGAACACATTCCTCACTTACTTAGTCTTCCTATTCGCTTGCAAATGCCTCTTGAATGTAATGAGACATTTCAGCGATGTTTCACTTACCTCCAACAGATCTTGGCCTATATATGAAATTTTAGGAGGGAAATTCCAGGACACATGTGAATCCCTCTCTGCAACTCCTGCTGTCCCATGATGGGCATAGGTTAGGCACCTAGATAAGAGGGCAGCAAATAAAGGCAATATCCTCAAGCTCAGGTGGCTGCATCTTCTGCGTCTGCCCTCCCATGTCAGCTCAAAGGAGCTTGTGGAGGCTGAAAGGGCTGAGGAAAAGGCAGAGAGCATGGGGACAGAAGGTGATGTGCTCCAACATCGTGCTGTGGCTCTGCAAGCAGGGTGGGAGATCTGCACAGTGCTGGCATTCACTAAGCCCTGGGGACAGTCTGCCTTGGCTATCTAAATTAGGTCCTCAGAAGAGGGCAGAGAAGGAAAGATGCAGAAAGATTAAGACCACCCTGACCTCCAACCAACTCCCACGGCTCTGCATTTTGTTCTGAGAAGGAAGCGGAAAAATGTCTTTGTAATCTGAAGCAATGCAGTCAAACATGAACCACAGATCCGCACGCAGGAAAGACATTCTGATAAACGTTATGCTGTGTTTTGCTGGGAAGAGCAAATCTCTATGTTAACATAAGTCCATCTCTCTGTCCACACTCTGTTTGGGGCTTTCTTTCATTATTGGCTTTTCCTTTTAATGTAAGATTACAATTCACAGATTTTTCAGCTACATTTGCTCTATTTATATACCGCGCTCTAATCAAATGTTCAATACTCCTCACCTTCAAGGATGGAATCGTAATGAGTGTATAATGAGCTACTCCACAGACACTAGTTCCCGTGCCTTTTAAACTAGCTTCAACAACTCTGAAATCTTCAGCATAGATTAGCGGAGCCCTGCTGATTCACATGGCTATTGTCTCTGGAAATAAATGAAAATCATATTAATATTCACAATGTCATTCACTCGTATGCTAATTGGAAGGATTGCAAAATAAACTACAAAGACAAACACAAAAAGGAGTGTGGCTAGGGTAAATCTCAAGGACATGAATAATAAAGAGTGTTGGATAGAGAGGGACCTCTGAAACCACCAACTTTTGGGAATTCTTCCTACAATGCAACTGTCACACGGATGAAATACAGAGGCCAGCTCTCTTACCAGTTATCATGGCCATGTTTTTGTCCCATGGGCCAGTGCAAATGGCAAGGATAACACAAACAGGGCAAGGACGTCTGCAGAGGTTGAGGTCCCCTTGTAGGTGGGGAGAGGAGTGCCCCGCTGGGAACTGAGCTGCATCTCTACGCCTTGGTGATGAGTTTGATTGGCCACAGACATGTGTTATCAGACTTTCATAGCAGTCAGCTCAAGATGATGAAGAATTCTTTCCTGCTCCATCTTTACCCTTGGATCATCTCAGATGAAACATTTTGATCACTGCAATACTTCCGTGAGGTTTTCCAAGTTAAATGTCACCGGACTTTTTCTTTGCTTTGCTTTGCTTTCTTATTTTTTTAAATTTTTGGAAAATTGTTTCCTTCATTTCTCTGGTGCTTATTCAAGCCCTTGGATTTGCCAGCTCAGGACTAGAAAGCATAGATTCCTTCTGTAAGGGTCTGTACCCTATATATTTCTTACATTTGACCACTTGAAAAGAAAAAGGAACTACAGAATAAACCAGAGAGTGTCCATGAACTAGTCCTCCTATCAATCTCATGCTAGACACCTGGAGTGATATCACCTACTTTGCTGAACCTGCTCTGGTGTGACCCCATTTAATTATGTGCAGAACTCCCTACACCGGGTTTTATATGGTGTGGCAATACCACCATCAGCAGCATGTGAAGATAAGAGTAACACTGGGTTTTGCAGGGCTGCCATCGTCTTGGAATGCTTGAATACAAATAGCCAGAACACTTTCTCTTTAGAACAAACCATACATTCCTCCGTCTTGCTGAATTATTTTCTGTATTAACTAAATCAATGAGCAAAGAAAAAAAAACCACAAAAACCCCACAAAGGAAAGAGAACAGAACGCACAGACACAGAAGCTAGGAGTGGGAGGACTGCTAATTCCCCGTTTCTTTTTTATACCCTGATCACAGAAGAGTTGAACTGGATCTAAATTATTCATTAGGAATTAAAAGCAACTTGGATCTCTTTTTTTCTTTCTATTTGCTAGTTCTTTTCTCTGAGCTATTGTTTCCCCTCCACTGCTGATGACATCTGCAGCACCAAAGACCAAAGTCAGAGCAGGTGTGACAGGGCACCACAACACGGAGGTCTGCATGTCTGAACTTAGCCCAGAGAGCAGGATCCCTTACCCAGATTTAGATGTCAGAGCTACAGCATGAAAACCAAGGAACATGCAATAAATATGTGGAATGAATTAAAGGGAGGGGGCAGGACAGGTATGCTATTCTTTAGCCTTATAAATGCTTTAGTTTCTGTTTTAAACTAGTTCCTATATACTAATTGGGTTACGTCCTGGCAGAGGAGATTGTCTTTGCTGTGAGCAGAGCTTACTGGAGCCTTCCCACACCTCAGGCTCTTTCTTTTCCTAGACACAAACCCAAGACACTGAAGACCTTTCTTTCCTTGCCAGCCAAGGAGTCCTCATAGAAACTTCTCAGCAACTCCTTGGGTGAAATGCTGTTTTCCAGCTAAGGGAAGCTATCTGAACTGAGATATTTATGATATGACTCAGTTAGATGCATTTTAAAATCCCTTGAGTTCATCTGTATCTTAGCTGGTCCAAGGTCATGTCCCTTAATCCCTGGCTAGCCTAGTAGAGAATTTCCAAAATTTGCTATTTAGTGGGGAAAAAATTCTGACTCAGTCTGGTTTTGGTCCTCTCCTTGCAGGAAACACATCCAGTCTCATCTGCTGTAATATGCTCATCACTTGCCAGCACTGCGAACTAGTGAAGGCAGCAGCACTGAAGTCCTTGAGCAGAGCTGACAAGTATAAATGAGGGACAGTTGTCACATTTGGTTACAGGAGGGCAGCAGAGAGGAAGGTTGCCTGCAGCAAGAACAGCCAGGCTGAGACAAACTCTCCCATTGTTTGGGGTCATCTGGTCTACAAACTGTTTCACATGAGAAAATTAGATTATGCCAAACCAAGTTCTTTGGAGTATTTTTTTTTTAATCCAGCATTAAAAGGATGGAAGTAATCGTAAATCTGGAAGCAATCACACACACATCACTCAGAAATGCTCTGCCTCAGTGCAAGAGAAACAGAATACATCAGTGCTGATTGGCCTGGGGTATCTCTCCCCCCACCAAGCCCATGTCCCAGACAAGTTAAATGTTTCATTAATTAGGCGCTAACTATGGTTAAAATTAGGAGAGCTGCAAGGATCTCTCTTCCTCCCTCAGACTAATCCTCTGATTAAAAGCAGGGCCCCCAGTTTGGGTCACTCCACGTTGCTGATTCGCCTGTGCTGAGTTTGGGTTTTGAGTCAGCCTGGTGGGGTCTGTGGGGCAGAAAGGGATTTGGGTTTGGTCCAGAGCAGGGTCAAATGGTGGGAGCAGGCTGGAGGAAAGGGACACTGCTGTTAGCACGCTGTATGTGATGGATGTGCACACGCCCAACCGCTCTCATGAGCCTGCGGTAAATCCCAACCATGTATGAAGAGAAACTAGGCAAAGCCCACCATGGTCCTCAAAGGAAAGTATCTCCAGAGAGGGCCACTTAGGACATCCACTATGTCCTTTATCCACACGTGGAGAGGTGGCAGAAGTCATAGCCCCCACGTCAAGCCCCCACAGAGTGACACCTCACAGGCACCCATCTCCTCCATGATCCTCCTGGAGCTGGGACACCGTCTCCTGCTCCTCCCCAGCTCTGCAAGGCAAATGCAAAGAAAGACAATGCTCCAGCCAGCAAAAAGCTGGGTTTGAGGATGCTATCCTTTTCCCTGGGAGAGGCTAAATGCTCCTTACTCCTCCCAGGCTCTTGGTTTTGATTTTGACTGTATGCAAAGCCAGCTGTTTTACAGCACCGTTCACCTGGAAGGGACCAGCATGGGGATTTCAGGGCTGTTGTTTTTTTTTTTTAAGAAGCAGAGAGAAGATCTGCTCCATCTATCCATCCAAAGTGCTGTCAGACTGCGATATTAATCAGAAAACAATGGTTTTGGCAAGCCATTCTGTCAAGAAACAAAAGCAAACCTGGCCATTGAAGAAAAGCGGTGAGGGAAGCACACCAGAAAAGAAAACAATGGGGACATTCTGTAGTAACCACAAAAACCCAAGTTTTCTGCCATATTCTGTTTTCCGTAAATATTGGCCTCACTTTAATGTAGAGCAGCCAAGAGCTGCTTGTATGAATTCAGGCACCCTAACCAAGAGCTTTAAGCAACTATAAATAAAGTTACCATGACAGATAATAACAAATATGAATTAACCGTGCTAAGGTACATTCTAGCACCTTTCAGCAGTCTAGAAAACCAGGAAAGGCTGCTGAAAGGCAGCCGCTTCCAGGCAAGCAACCAGTATCTCATGAGGTGTAGTGAGCAACATAAAGGGAACAGCCAGGGGAAGGATGGAGCATTGTCTGCCTTACAGCATCCAACACTTCCAGAATCAAAACCAAAAACTGGTTAAAATACCTGCAATTTTGCTCAAACCCTTCCCCCCAGATCAGCACCTTCTCCACATTTTGGGTTTTCTCTATTTACCATCTGGCTTCTGAGCATGAGGGGTGACTTGGGACATACTGAGCAAGTTTTGCTCCTCATAAATCCAGAGGGTTAAAAATAATGTTCTTGTAATGAAAAGCTGAAATTGTCACATGATGACTCAGCTCCAGGAGCTGGGGCATTTTTATACATCAAATACAATGAGGCTGGCATTGAGATCCAAAGAGCTGGAAGGTCTAAGGATGCCACAACCAAGGGGGATACTGGAGAAATGTCATGAAGCCCCCATGAGCTGGTCCTTGGTTAGCAAATGTGCTTTCTCAAGAAGTACCAGGGGATGAATATCTACAAGCAAAGAGCACCTAATTTTTAGCTTTGAACAGCAGGTATCAGGGACTAACTTCCCAAAGCAGTGAATCAACATTATCTAAGGGAAAGCACCCGCCCACTAGACCTCCAGGACTATTCTCTCTGGGCAGCAGGACTGCCATACAAAGTTGTAAGAAGGGACTTCAGTTTTTTTGACCAGCCCTGCAAGATGGTGTTCCACCTGATTTTTTAACATACGCAATCTGGAACTAAAAAAACTATATCTTAAATTTCACTCAAACAAAAAAAAAATCAAGCATGAAATATCAATTTCCATTATTCCCCCCTCCTTGAAGCACAAGCATGTTTAGATCCATCTCTAAACTAAAGTTCCAACAAAAATGTTGGAATCAAAGCAAAGCAAATCTTCATCTTGAGAACCTTGCAAAGCAAAGATTAGAGCATTATGAATTATTATTTTGAATTACTGTTAGCTATCAACTTCTCTTGGCTGAAGCACCTGAGAAATTTGATTTAAATTACAATCCTGTCAGAAGGACTCACATTCACATTTTTTTTCTTTTTTGCCAGTAAAATATTTGGCCACAAACATTCACCCAGTTCACATCCCAACACCTCACCAGCTTTGACCCTATTTACCTCGTGAGAGCTGATTCCTTCGTCGTCTGAAGTGGAGATGGCTGGAGGCAGGAGAGATACCAAATAAACAACGTTTGTAATATTACCCCACAGCAAAAGGAACTACGGTACATTATTTTAACTCTCCCACTGTGCCAGGGAACTTCATCAAAGTGCGTGACCTTGGTAATCATATGCTTTGGCACCCTGCCAGAAACAAACAGTGAGTTTAAAGTCAAGTAATCGTTTCAATGCTGATTTTTTTTTTTTTTTTTAACTGGCATTGAACTCTTAATGTTAGTTTAACATACTTTTTGTCTCTAATATTAATATGTACAGATATTTACAGAAAAAACAGGGTGAATTACACTGGAAGGGAAGATGCTGGAGCCACACAGCTGAAATTCAGCTCGTAAAGAGGAAAAAGAAAGTCCTAATGTTATTTCAGCTGGAATAGCTGCTAAAATCACTACTAGCAGCTTTCCTTGCTGAGAACAGTATCTTTAGCCTGGTCAATGCTACTGAGATCCTGCGATAAAATTGCCATTAATTACAAGGAACTTTTTCCTAACTGAGAGTCTGGACCTGAGTTTCCATCATGAACCTCAACGACTGCCATTACAACCTGCCTAAATCCAGCCTAAAGAACACTAAAGCCTGAAGAAAGAAACAGCTCTCTCATTACTATGTATAGAAAGGAAAATATGTTTTTTCATTGAATGCTCAATAAGATCACACAGTTTGGTATCTGGCAACTAGAGATTCCCCTCTCTCCCAACAATGGAGCAAACAAAAAAAAACCTTGTAGTAAAAACCTCATCAGACTGACAGAACGAGAGCTCAGACTCACACTCGGGAGGCCAAGCCATGGAGCACTCTGAAGTTTTTCCATGTAGATGTGCCAAAGACTGTGTTTGCCTCATGTACTTTTTTGCTCAAGAGTGCAGTTCAAAAGGGTGAGTCTTGCTGTGATTAAAGCCCTATTATCTTTTGACGAGACTTGTGGCAGGCTTTCTCGGTAAATTGATGGGGTTTTGTGGTTGTTATAAGTACCCAGAGGGTTCCATGGATACATTTGATAAAATAAAAGGAAAAACATTCAACCCCCACCCCACGCTTTGGGGGTGGGGAGCTGATTCAGGCAACTGATGGTCAGCAGAAGTGGCAACATAACAGGAGTCTTTAAAAAGGCACCACTGGAGTCATCAGACAAGGGGAAGGTGAGGGCAGCAAAGCAACTTTTTGGCCAAATGGCTGTGTGTTAGAATGTGGGTGAGCCACCTGCTATGGCTGAGAAATGATCAGCAGCTCTAAAATAGATGAATGAGCCAGCACAGAAAAAAGGCTGTTACAGTAGCAATGGTGCACGGATGATAGCACACATCAATAGACAGATAAATACAGCATAGTGGAGAGGTTTTCTTTTCCCCATAGCCTATTCTTTTGCTCTTTTGCACCTATAACTGTCTATAACACAAAGGTCTGCCTGTTTAAAGGATGGGAGCGTTTAGAACCTCCCAATCTGGTAATTTTTCAAACAAGTCAATTACTACTTTTTACAATGAGTAAAAAATAAAATACAGGACAAAAACTGTTCTGAAATCTTTTCAGTCAAAAAAGAGGAATAAAGGCAAGGAAATTTTGAGGAAATAGGTTCTTTCAATGTTTCCTAAAGCTTTGAGAAGGATAAATAGCCTGAAAATGAAAGACAACACTGCATTTTCAGTCAAACAAACCCATGTCTGGTTAACCAAAATGAAAAATTTCAGGGGGGGTGGGTATATTTTAATTCATTTCCTTCAAAAATTTCCACAAGCCTCTCTCACTTCAGCCGGCTTCTTCCCCAGCTTTGCTTGGTTTTTCCCAGTTTGGCCTCAGAACCACCACAGGTCCTTCATGCCCCATGTCTATCAATCAGGGTCTTCTCTCCCACATGCTGAACTTTTGAAGAGGGAAGGAGGGCAGTCACTGGAACTGTCTGGCAGTGAAGGGGACAGGCTGTTCCCACGGTGGGCAGGAACGTGGCAGCCCAGGAGCCATCCTTGGTTGATGCCTGGAGGAGCTCTTTGTTCAGGAGAGGGAGAGGAAGCTTCAGCATTCTCTGGTCTGGTCTGAGTTAAGCCAGAATTGAGGCAGCCAAGATTTCCAGTGACATCCCTCACAAAGGAGGGGAGGAGAAGGCTGACTGAAGATGGGGCTCATTGCAGTGGACTGCATGCAGATAGATAGATAGATAGATAGATGTATGGTGATATATGCATCTCTATGGTGTCTACATACAAGATTGCCCTTTGGGTTTCCTTACTACCAAGCAAGACGTAGTCAAGGTACTCATTGCTGTCTAAGCATGACTTGTCTCTGGTGATGTAGCTTTCTCAATCAGGTCAGCTGAATGGTGCCCTAAGTGCTCATTTCTATAAGTGGACTGTGACAGGGTATGTAGGGTGACTAACTGTAGACAATAAACTGGGATGAGCTCAGTTCTCACCCAAAAAAACCTAAGGAACCATTAAACAGAGCCTGAATTGGAAACAGGCTTCAATAAATCTGCCTTGTGAGTGGGGCAGACAGTAGATGCGTTAGACCACCTGTAGGGATAGGGGTGTCAGACTTGTTAGATGATAGTTTTATTCTGAGACGTAACCAATAGCACAGGAAAATATGGGCACTGGCCACAATCCCTGCTCTTACCCTTGCTCTCAGGACAGGCCCTTGGCCACACAAAGGGAGAAAGGCAAAACTGGTACCCCAGTTTAAATGTTTGAAACCAGGCTGGTCTAAATTACTAAGGAAAAAAAGGCAAGACAGAGGCCAGGATTAACTGGAAGGATAGGTATGGATCAAATGTTTAGTAACTGTTTTATCTTCTAAAATGTGCTTAATAGCAGTGGAGGAACCAGACCTGAGGGGAAATGGACATGGTAGTCCAACCAGGACATACATTGTAGGAGGATTCCCTAACCCACTGGTTAAAATACTAGGCAAACTGCTGAAATAAACAAAATACAGGCTTTGTGACCTTAAAAAAAGAAAATGTCCTGTAGGTTTGCATTAGTAGTAAAGTTTCTGGTTACTCCTCTCTGAAAAATCTCTATTAGACGTATTTTAAGGGGAAGCAAAGTAGAGCTCGGCAGACAGCTACCAGAATTGCCCTGCGGTTTCAGTCCCATCGGGTTACCTATCATACAATGTCTTCTCATCCAAGCAGCACAGCACGGCTTTGCGTGTGATGGGGGTTATTGCATCAGCTTAAACTCTCCAGCCTGGTTACAAGTCCCCACGATGGGTGCCAGGGGGTTAGCAGAAGAACGGCTGCTTGTTGTGTCCATCTGCATCTTCGGGAAAAGTAGGTTAGGGGAGTTCTCCTGAATGGAAACGCATTTTTTTGTTGCAGTACCCATGACATTGCTGGTTAGAGGGGGATTACTGACAGCCTGAGACACTTAGAAAGAGGCTGGGAACATCGCGGGAAAGCTGGAGGTTCCGTTGTCCCCAGAGCTGAGGTCCAGCTGAAAATGCCAACTCCTTTTGGGTAACTTTGCTACAGATGCTGTGACTTAAAACACGGAGGAGCTTGCTGCATCCAATGCAAGGCTTTCTCTGAGAAGGCAAAGTAAAGATTTTAATTCCTGTCGTTATTAAAAATATAGTGGTCTCTAAATGTTTCCAAGTACAGTTGATATGAGACAAATCTTAATGAACAAATACATTTTGTGGCAGCTAGAGGAGCCTTTTGTCGGATTTCACCACATGGTGGCAATAGTAGTAAAGGTTTGATGCAGAAGATTTTTCTGGAAGCTCCCAAACCGTTTAAACTACAAACTGGGCTGCTGTTCAGTCTACCTTGTGGTATAATACAGCTCTATTTTTCTGTTTGGAGAAATCAACTGTCACAGCTCCCTTATTAGAAATTGTGTCCACTTCTCATCCTCAAGCTTCTGGTGAGGACTACAGACAATTCTGAGATTTCTTTTAATATCTTCTTCACTTCTTTTTTCCCCTCCCACCTTTTTCTCCTCCAAAATACATAATTACAGCTTCTGTGAAATGTTAATTCACAGAAGGTTGTATTCTCAGAATTGGGAAAATTGCAACATTCAAGTTTTCTTTAGCAAACAAGGGAGACTTCAAAACACAAGGGTTGCCTAAATCTTCCAGTAAGGTCAGATATTTTTCTACCAGTTTAATTGCCAGCAGAAGAAAAAAGAAAAAAACCCCAGCAACAACAACAACCAAAAAAACCCAAACCCAACCACCAAACAGTATGAAAAAACAGTACTTTAGAGATGAAGTATGACTTCATCTCTAAAGTACTGCTTTGCCATCCATTCCTCCCAGAACAAGAAAGGAGAATAAATCCAGAGTCAGTTGCTAGTGGTGACTGACCAATATTGCAACATCATTTCTAGAGGTAATAATAAACTCCTATCATCTCTCATTCTGCAGAAATACAAATTCAGTGCTGACATTCACCCACCTCTAGGGTGGAGCGGGGTAGCTGGTTTGCACCAGGCACAGTGTGCACCTTTTGCAAGGGGGGAGACAAGCCACAAGGAACAACTGGGTGCAGGTCATATTTTAGGTAGTCAAATAATTATGCATATTGTGGTTTACCTGAGAGACTTATGCCCCTTAAAACCACCCTACAGCCATGGTGAAGGGCTCCAAGAGCGCTCATTGCAGTCACACCGGTACATCAGTTGTTGCATGAGAAGAAGCACAGAGCAGGAGCTCTCTCTCATGCAGGAATTACAACATGACAGCACACACACAAGAGTTAACACCCCATTCCCGTGAGAAGTGCCAGGGATTTATGGCTCTCCCAGGGGATTTGCTGCTGCTGCAGCAGTGCTCCAGAAGCCCTGTGCAGCGTTGTCCGCAGCTCTGGATCAGCAGCGGCATTTCCTGGAGCACCTGTGTTTTTCTTGGAGGTCTCTCATCTCCGTACTGAGCAGATCTGATGTTGCTTATCTTTGGTGATTAGATCAGCTCATATCTCCAGGACTGGAAGGAATGATATAAAAACATACCATCTTACACCATCTTGAATGACCTGCCAGGAAGCAGTTTATTTATATGTCTCAGGCACTCAATCTACTTTATAGATATGTGCAAGTAGACAGGTGCAGATTTAGCAGGAAATCCCCCAGCAAAGGGCTGTAACCCTGCTGTCACCCATTCACTTTAACAGGGAGAGTACCACACTCTCGCATCACTTGGGACCACCTGGCAGCTGCCCAGTGTCTTTTGCCACTGCTTCGGTGATGGCCATGTACATGCTGGCTAGCAGGATAAGGTTGTCACGCCTCTTACTGCCATCACCTTACGGGTGTAACCAAGGTGCTTGGGTGAAATGAGGTATCACCTGAGTCAGGCTCTTAAAAATGGCCATTGTATAAAACCCAGGACCAATTATCAGATGGTGCAGGACTGTCAATCAGTGCTAACACCTACTGCTGCCTTTGCTTGGAGGCAAACACATGAACCACCAGCCCAGACTGCACCATCTCAGGCAACTCTCAGCACATCACTCCACCACGACCATCCACCACTTCTCTCCCAAACCCCATGCTCTGCCCTCCCTTCCCCAGGCAGCCCTGAAGAAGTCAAACAGCCACTGTAAACTGCAATAATGTCCCTGAAGTGAGTAGGACCATGCCAGTTTACCTCGGCTGAGCACTTAGGTCAAGCATCCGCAACTGCGTCATGCACGATGCAGTCTTACTTGCAGTAGCTGTGCCTGTGTGCGATGCTCGGGCCATCCGGCGGCTCTGTTTCAGAGACAAAGCTGTTTGCAGTTCAAATGTTCGATGCAACATGATTCCAAGAAAGGAGCCATCAGTTAAATTGATCTCTATGTCTGAGGAGGAATCTTGGCTGAAATCTTTCCCTGCAAGTCCAACAACAACAGCACATCAGTTACTCCAGTGGATTTCATTTCTCAACCCTTTAACATGTAATTCCTGGACAGATGCCCTAAACTGAGAGAGTAAAATACTCTGCTCCTGGCCACTTGAATTGCATAAGAGTGCATGCCCACTGCTAAGACATACACAACTAGTTATTTGTACTCTGCTTGAGACTGCCACAAAGCCTGCAGTCTCAAGGGACCAGTATTTTTATATTGGTTTTCCTGAACAATTAATATAAATCATTCAGGAAGGAGGAGAAATAAATAGCACTGGAATCTCTTACTGAAACTGCCTTATTTAACCAGGTTAACAATTATCACACATGAAAATAATATGTAACAGCTGAAACTCTGGGGTATGCCTTCGGGAATTTATCTTTGCTTTTAAATAAGGAGAGGCAAGATCCTACCGGACTTGGACACCCTGGAGACATGCTTTGCTTTGGAGCTTTGGAGTCTTTCGTCCTTGCTCAGGACAGAACAAATCCCTGAGGCACATCTTTTTTGTGTGCCCTTGGTCTACTATTCGTGCTTTTAAATGAATCCTTTCTTTCTCTAAGGGCTGTGAATATCCTGGAGAGTCTACATGGAAGGTGTTCAAAAAGCAGAAGAAATCAGTAAAGCAATTAGTGGGCTATTGCCTTATATCACAGTTTAACAGGTGTCTGATGGTGTATTCGTCATTTAGCTAATTGAACAACACATTCAGGGAAGATGTAGACCTTACCCTCATTTCCCCTTTAGACACCTTATTCATTACTGTAGGAACCCATATAAATCCATCAGGGAGAAAACTAGTCAACAGTTGCAACCCAAATCGTATATGGAGTAGCTTAGCAGGCAGGCATAGTAGGAGCTGTCTCACACTTTCCTGGGGAGGGCTAGATAAAATTCAGCTCCCAAAACTGGATTGCAAGGAGGAAGTGAGGGTTTGGCTGCTGTGCCTACTTTCTTTTTTTTTTTTTAATACATTGAAGTATGTTATGCCTTGAGCTGATGCTTGTAGGAGCAACAGTGCCTTCATATGCCTGGAATATTTGCCTTACAGTCCTTCTAGCACCCACCAGAGCTGTGAGTCAGCAATGTGCACCCAGTTTCTGTACCCTGACAGAAAGACGGAGAAGGTCACACAGCCTCACACTACCCACATCTGGGCCTGTCCTAAGCAGCACCGTTTAGTTGAGTGTCATTTAAATCGGTCCCATCATATGATTTATTGGTGTATATATATCATGAGTTGTGCTGTTAGTCTGCTTTACAAATGTTACTGCTGGTCTTTCAGTAGATAGAAGTGACCCTTTTCAAAAGATTTCCCTTTTCATACATCAAACAGTGTTAAGCAACATCCAGTCTTCAGTGTTATGTCCCTTCTCAGTATGCAAGACCTTAATGAACACCTTATCTGATTGGCCATCACACAGGGTATTAGAAATTCCTAATTTCTTTGGGCATTTCTCTTCATTTTGCTCATCTCAGCTGTATTTGTCAGAAAGTATTTCAGGCAGCAGGAAATGTTTAGATACATTAGAACTTCCTTACAGTAAATATGTTTAGTTAACATAGTGATAAAAGATTAAAGGAGGGTCAGGCTGACACCAGGAGCACACGGTGCCCGGTTATTCCCATTGTTGGTAGCTGGTGTCTCAGCCAATTCCTGCAGGGACAAGGGACAGGGCTGTGAAACCTAAACAGGCGCAGTGTGCAGATAAACCCGATTACCATGTTTCCCCTGAACAACATCCGCTTGTTAACACAGTTGTAACTGAGTGCATGCCAGCGCATACTATTCTCTCTGACTCTGTGATTTCGTCTACCTCATGCCTTGTTCGGCTGCAGAGCCTGGCTTCTCTAGCCATTCCTCCTTGCTCCAAAGAAGGGAGGTAGAAGTTGCTGAACAAAGCCAAGCACAGCCCATAGTTCTGCTTTTTGTCTTGCTTTTGAAGACTTGCTGCTTAATCTCTTTCTGAACAGGAGCCAGTTCCAAGAAAGCAAGACAGCAAGGTCCTTAGGACAAGATGATGGATGGAGCCATGTTGTTCAGAGCACTTTGTTCAGCCACTCAAGTTCTTTCTTTAGATAATGATAAAGTTAACTGGATCAATTTTAGAGCTTTATAAGAGCAGAATGCCTATGGATTGACAAGTTATGAAGTACATAACCCACTTAGATGTCATCAGGCTGACACAACACAGACTGTACCTGGAATATCCAGTTCTAGCGTATTTTTAATAAACTAATTATCTTGCAGATTACATGTCTTGAATAATACTAAAATCACAGCTTACCTGTTCAATGTTATCCTGGTTTTATTTTTAATATCACCACCTACTAACTGGGACGATACTCAGGCTTTCCTAAGTCCATGCCAAGGCGCCCATTAACTACTGTGAGCTGATACTTCTGAGAACAGGAGCAAATCCCCATGGAAGTGAAATAGTGTTATTCCGTTAACTTGAATGGAGCTTTATTTTCTCACAGCAAGCAAGTAGCTCCCTCCCTTGGTTGCTGAATTAGTCCCACATGTAAAGTAGCTCCTCTTCAATGAGTTAAATTGACTCATTTTGTTCTGATGCAAAACTGACCATAGAGAAATGGTAGAGCCATGTTAACTTACATTGGACTATGGACTCCAAGGACACTTTCTCTTTGCCATGGTTGTCTCCAGTGTGCTCTTCTAGTGAATGTGAAACTAAGAAACCATGAAAGAAGCTGCTGTGGGAGTGTAGTGTCCTTGCAACTTGACCAATATTTTACCTGCCCAACTGGAAACCCAGGTGTTCTTCTAAAAACAAGTAGTAGCCCATCATTTTACAGACTAATGGTATTCTTAGCCCTTACCAAAATAGACAGGGCTAGAGTGTCCTTTCATTTACACTATTTTTATAATGGTTTAATTTCAATGAATAGAGGGTCTTGCCTCTCAGCAGCGTAAACAAGATCAGATTTGTGTACACACCATGTATTTTTGCAGTTTAAGGTAAACTTGTTAATTTATGCTGCAAAGGAGCTGGGATATTCTTTGAAGAGGGCAGTGCTGTATAAAGGGCATGCAGTGATAGCAGTTTTGATGTTTGGCAGTGAGCCAGTGTTCCCCTTTCAGATCTGCACTGTGGTTCGCTCTGGATCCATTAATTTTTCCCCTTTTATTGGTGTTTTCAGTTTCCTGAAAGAATCTTCCAAAGGTGACCATGAAACACAAAGTCACATTTTCAGCAGAGCAGCTTGTGAAGATGAGATGCCAAAAGATATGCAGATATGAAAAAAAGTTTTGTGATCCACCAGTTGAAAATCTTGAAAATTCCTTGCCATCGAGGTATACTGGTGGGAATTGCCAAGGATATGGCACAGAAGAGAGATACTGAAGGAGCCTTGGTGCAAGTCAGAGGGGAAATCTTTGGTTTGGAACTAAAGCATTGCAAGTTGTGCTGTAAATTGTGTTGTTTGTACAAGTTTGTACAACTTTTCATCTTTAAGTAGTCGGTTCATTGCTTCCGGAAGAAGAAGCAATGGAGTGAAACTTTGACATTGTTTAACAAAGCAACCTGTGTGTGTGAGTCAGGGTGAGGTCTTGGCTTTCAAGTCGGTTCCTGGCATGCAAGGAAATCCAAGAAAAAGCTACCTTTCCCAAATCAGGGGATTGCTGCTGAATTTCCAGCCCTGATTTTGGAAGAGAGACAGATGACTGCCCCGGGGTTATTTTATATAGCTACCCTGATTACAGCAGTCATGTTACGATTCAGGCCACTGAAAGTGAGATGAGACCAAGGCTTGCAGAAACACTGTTCTGACACAATTCTGCTTATTGCTCATGATGGAAAGAAATAACACAGCAGATTAGGTGCAACCTTCACAAACTGAGAAGATGTAAAATCGATATATTGAAATGGCACAGGCGAATTCTGATCCCTGTCACAACTCAGGAATTCTGAAAGCTGAAGCAGCATTGTAAAGGCAGCATATTGCTGAAGGACTTCTTTGGACCACAGGATCTCATCTTCCAATCTCACTTGCGCACTGAATTTGTAGTGGTGTAAGTCAACACCTGAACTCAGTTCACTCATTTGTGCTCTTCCAGCCTTCCACGTAGAGCCGGACGAAAGCACTGTTTTTTTCCTTGTTATTATTTCTTGCTTTGTGCCTCTGACAATTTCGTAAACCAATATTGAAATTAAGGGATCAACTCAGAAAACAAAGATTTACATAAATTTACATATTCTAGCAAACTGAAAAAGCAAATAAATTTTACAATTAGCTCTGAGACCAACCAAATAGCTTGTCTGGGACAAAATGTTACATTTCCCTTCAAGTTTGAGAAATTTCATTAAAATTTTATTTTTTTAATTGACATTAAGAATAGTGGCAAGTGTTAAGATATTTGTTCTGACTGGAAAAGCAAACCATTCTGTTTTGAAGGGTGCTTTTTCTGAATGTTTGTTTGTTTGCCTCAGCAGGAACAATTCCGCAGAAATGAGGCAAATTCACAAAACGTTTTCATGTTGTCGTATCCATGTTTTTGCCAAAAAAAAAAAAAAAAAAAAAGCAGCTAGAGCTTTTCCCAGCCCTACTTCCAAACTTTTACAGAAATTAGAGTGAAATGGTACTGATTAAGATGCTGGGGGGAGAAGCATCACCCTTGCAGTAACTCTGTCCAACTCTGTCCAAGGATTTACATGAGAGCTGACTCTTGGCTCTTGGTATTTATAAAGCCTATAGTCTTCAGCGGTTAATTTTCAGAACATTCTTCTTCAATGACATGAGGGTGGAATATTGCAGATAACATCCCCGATGTTTATGAAAGACAAAAGCAGCAAGATTTACTCAGACAACAAGATGCAGCCAGGTCTATACTGTGGTGTGGGTGCAGATGGGCAGCAGGTTCACTGCAGTCTACAGCCAACTGGTCAGGAGAGCAACGTCAACAAGTGCCTATTAGGGAACTGTCTTTTGCTTCCTCTTGCTCCTCTCCCTTTTTTGTTATTTTTGTTTATTTGGTATGTCAGGTCCTTCAACTATTAACTTCAATGTGCCATTAGTCCACCTCTTGGATGTTTCAGCATTCCATTTTGCCAACCTGTGGCAGCTCCATTTCCCACGCAAACCATTTAGGTTATCCAGGAGCCAAACTTCTTACATGGGAGTAAGTGAGAGGACAACCATGTGAAAAGCCCATGAATCTTTCAAACAGGGGCATGTGTCCTTCCAAAGCGTGCACATGGTTCCAAAGGGGATGCAGAGGAATTAGCATTAAAATAATTTGACGGTTATGGGAGTTAAAAAATACGCATAGCTGGAAAACACTCTCACCCATAAACTGGAAAAATATCAGCTATTGTGGGCTATTTGCCAAGGATTCAAATTCTCATGAACAAGCTCCTCTGAGCTCATTTGAAAATCCTCCTGAACTCTGCTGCCATTCACCCATTAGGTTCAGGATAAAAAGAAAGCCTGGAAGCTGCTGAGAAACCAGAGGGCTGCCAGCTCTCCCAAATCTGAGCGTGGGACTCAGCCGAGCTCTCCCCACCCCACGGAAAGCAGATGACATAACGCTTGGGCTCATTCTGTCCATCCCTCGTGTGGTAGAAGCAAAGGCAGGAATCCGCTTGCTTTTGTTTGCGAGCTTTCACAATATGAAAGGGATTGGGAGAAAACTAGGTGTCTGCACCCATATTTGCAGGTAAGCCCAGGCCCAAGAGCGCTCTCCAGTTCCAACTTGCCAGTTGTCCATGTTGTGGGCACATAAACACACAGCCCATCCTGGTGGTCTGGTCATGTGGTGGCTTCCGTCCATCTGCAGGTCCTTGTGCCCTTTTCTTCCTGTGTCCAGCTTTTGGCAGAAGCTAGAGTTGGTAACATGCTATAGAAGAACATGGGTCATGAGGCTGGATGAAGTGAAAGCCTTTCCCAGGTCCTCACACCACGATCAGAGTTGTGAGAGCTGGGCTTGCTGTTCTGCAGAGCTTGCTTTTGTGTGAATCACGATGATGGGGTCCTGCTTGTGTCCTCCCATCTGCCACACCAGGGTCATTAAAACTATGCTTTGGGTTTTACATGTATTTCACTTTGCTTGGAATTCTGTCCATAAGCTTAACTGCACCCACAGCCATCCTTGTCTATACCCGGAGGCTGGGAAGGCTGCTGTGGTGTGAGCCTTTGAGCATGGATAATATATGTTACCAGCTATATGTGCATGTGGCACTACATGGAGGTAGACATGTATGTGTGTTAACTCAGGTGAACTGATTCAAGCATGCAGCAGTGGGGCAAATGCTACACATTGCACAAGCTCCCTTGGAAGAGGAGGGAGTGGAGGACCCCCTGCCACAAAGTGCTCATTTGATTTCATTTTAGATAAGGACATTCCAAAGTTAAAATCCAAACCTTGATAATGGTGATGAAAAATGAAACTAGTATTGAATGCTCACTGCCATTCCTTTTTTTTCTTTTTTTCACAAAGACATGAGCAAGATCTTTCTAAATTAAAAATAAAGTATGATACATGGGAAAGAAGGAAAATTCAGAGGTGAGGCTCAGCTTCGTGAACTCCTTGCTGTGCAGCTGAATAGCCAGCACCGGGACATGATTCAGAGACAGTCTGCGGGCATCTCCATAGCTGTGCACAGCTGAGAAAATAAAAGACCCTTAGCTAGGGCAATAACCCAGATAAAGCATCCGCTTTCCCCCCCACTCCAGCAGCCAGGGGTGTCACTGATTTCCCCAAAGCCACAGACCAGAGTCCAGTGTCACCCCCCAGTCATGGCAGTGGGACATGCAGGTGGCAGTAGCACATGCCTCTGAGATGTGCTCATAAAGTCAGTCACCTCCTGGTTTTCTGTTGAGTAGATTTTCACAACTCCAACTGCAAAAGTCAAAAGTACTGTGTGTTTTCTCCTGGTGCAGGATGAGACCGGGGACCGGGGGGCATGGCTGAGGCTGTCCGGGTGACCCCGGCTGGGCCGTTGCTGTTTCTAGGGGAAAGCTGCTGAGGAAGGATTTGTAACATCCAGCGTTCATTTTTGGATGTCAGTGCGCAGGAAGGCTGAGACAGTTTGGGGGATTTGTTTTGTTTTGTTTAAAAGAAACATTCTTTTAAGTGATTTTTTTGAAGGGCTGCTGATAAACCTCAACACTGGAATCCAGGTTAATGGAGGCAGGGAGGTTTGCATGGGAGAGCCTGAGATTTGGAAGAAAACCAATAAAGATCAACCTGCTTTAGCTACAAATTTCAGGCTTGCAGAGAACCATTTCAGGCTGCTGTCTGCACAAAGGGGGTTTGATCTTTCAAAACCTGCGTTGTCAAAATCCCTTTCGCGGTTTGCATGGGAAAAGCAGTGATTAGTTTTGATGCAGATTGCTGGAGCGGCCACAAACACCTGCCACTGCCTTCTTCCCACCACCCCAATGCACAGGGGAAGGTAACTCGGGTAGAAGGATATTGGTATTTTATTTGCTGCTGTTTCAGTGTATGGTTTGCAAATTTTAATTCTAGTGATGGCCTGATGATGCTGTCTGTGTCATCTGCAGCAGGGGGAGAAGAGCTCTGAGATGTCCCACATTAGAAGTCCACAAAGTCACAGTGCCTTTCTGAACATGAAAAAGTTTAAAAGAATGATTTAAAGGTAAGGGGCAGACACTGCCTTATTCAGAGAGAACCATTCTGCCCCCTCTCTGAGCCAGCCTTTAATATCTAATTATCGGGACTAATGACTGATTATGTGTCTCCAGTCTTTTCGACCTTCAATAATTTCTGTACCAACATGCTTTACCGCTTTCCGGGGGAAATGTTATCTGAAGTGTGAAATTAACCATTCTTTTATTATGAACTCACCACTTGGCCATAGCTGCTAAATAGTTTCAAACCTGAAACATATTTGAACTGTTTCCAAGTTCATCTAGAGCGTGACCTTGTGTGTTTTAATAATTATAATTTCCTCAGTAAAGTACAACTCTAGAACCAGAGAAAAAATGTAGACAGCTGCAGGGGTGGGCATGGCTGGCTGTAATGATGAGCTTTACAAATATAGCAGGAGGAAAGCAATAAATCTCCAAAAACAAAGTGCCTCCTCATTTTAACCCCTGGTCTGCAGCAGTGCCCTGATGGTACAGAGGAGCAGACCTTCCCACAGGCTGCCCCGATGACAGTGAAGATGGGAAACGTGGAAGGAGAATAAGGAGGAGAAATTGGTATCAGGTTGATCTTTCTTCCCAGTGAGCCGCTCCTGTTTCAGATTTTTATCTCTGGCACACTGGTGTAAATCAGCTGAAAGCAGCAGGATTTACCCCTGCTTTGCAGAGACGTGAGCTTCGATCAGGCGCACAGTCGTGGTATGCATGCACATGTGAGTAATCCCATTGGAATCAAGGACTTGAAAGAGGAGCGTGCACATGAGTAATGTTTTGTAGATACAAGGGCTGGAATCTGGGCCACATGGCTCAGGACAAAGAGACGTGTCAGTTCTGCATAAATAACACAGGCATTCAGCTTCGAAACTTCAACCTACTTAGCAGGGGCGAAAGTCACTCTTTCCGTGTCACATCTAGGAAAGCGGGGACCAGGGCAGCGGGGTGACCTTCGCAGCAGCGAGAGCTGGGATAAGCCCAGGTGTTGGGTGCTCCAGGTGCCCAGGGAGAGATGGGTGCACAGCAGCCCTTTTGCCCAACGCCTGCATGCTCCGATGGGGCAGGGAATGGGATCCTCACTGCGCAAGCAAGAAAGTACTGTGTTCTGTGCTGTGATCTTGCTTGGAAGAAAAGCCTGCTGTAGCCTGCTGTAGGGGAATTTGGACCATAGCGAGAGGAAATAGCCTCTGTTTCTTCTCCAAGTACTTTCCCTCTGTATGGCAATCACCTCCTAAAGCCTCAATGAAACAGGGTTAAAAAACAATAAAAGGAGAGAGCCGGTGCGACAGACCACCCAGGTCAGGGTGCATTTATCAGGCATGCATCACTCCGGGTGTTGTAAGGCTTCTCTTAGCCACTTCTGGAAGATTTGACCAGGAATATGATTAACACAACACTTGGCAAAGCAAAGACTAATAGTGTGATTGTTCTGTCGGCTTCTCCCCTTCTTGAGTAATATTGTGCTGAGCAGTGTTCAAGTTAGCGATCTGAAAGGCCTTTTCATTATTGTATCGAAAACTCCTCCGACTGCAGATCTCTTAATCAAAGGACTTTTATGTAAAGTCACATTTTTTCCAAAACCAGAAAAGTTCAGGCTCAGAGCATAAACATTAGACTCATTATTTAGAAATAGCAAGTAAGTCCTTTGGGTTCTGGTATCAGATCAAAGCTAAAAAATTAAATTGCTTCAGAAAAAAAAATTAGTTCATTTTGGGAATCAGCATATTTCTTGTTTGCTTTTTCATTATGTAGCTAAAAAAAGGAATAGTGAGATTCTGTCGGTGGTTTTCAAGTGTTCTCCAAAACTGGATGGATGCTGCATGCTAAGTACTTCCACAGTCTGTGGAGGCAGAAAATATTTTGTTGACATGACAATAAAAACATTCTGCAGACTTATCGCATTATTTTCTCCTTCACCATCCGTAGCCACAAGAAAGCAGCGTGATCACCACCCTCCTGTGGAATAGAAACCTGCGCTCAGCTGATGTTGGCTTTGAACTGAAGCGCTGGAGCCTGCCCCGACACGTGGAGGAAGAGATTTCCATCCAGGTTGTGGGTGAGACTTGGGAAGTGGCCTCAGTTCAGCAGTGTCCCCCGCCAACACGTGGTCTGGCCACACTGTCCTGACAGAATCGCTCCTTTTGGGGCTGTCCAGTGGTAACTGGTTTACTAATGGGGGTTTGGGCAGAGATCATTGGTTTATTATTTTTAAGGTGTTTAGTCCCACTACCCTGGTCACCATCCTATCTTCCACCAATCTACCTATCTTTGTATCTTCTCCCTGCTTGTGGCCTCCACCTGCTTTTTTAGGCTGTGGACACACGAATGATGGAATTGGCTCTTGGCAGAGGATCAGGATGGAGGTGTGGGGACCAGGGAGAGCCATGTCAGACAGATCAGCCACTGCCAAAGCAGACGCTTTCTCCATCCGAGACAAATCCCACCCTGGAGAGCTGCTGCTGCTGACAGTGGTTCCCACCCTTCTGGTGGTGGTGAATCCCAAATCCATGCTGCTGACTGCCATGCTGGCCACCAGGCACCTCAGGAGATGGGGGAGCAAGGGTAGAGGCAAGACTGATCCTTGGGATTGCTTTTTTTTTACCATTTCCTTCCTGATTATTTTTTTTCACCCAACATCAATTGCCTGTTGTGCTCACAAGACAAACGTGACCAACCTTAATTCCTGCTGATTTTTGTGAACTTTTCTAGTGCCTCAGAGAGAGGTGGGACTCTCGAGAAGTACCAAAGTGAACAGGCTGCTGAGGGCCGAGGAATGGCAGAAATGCCAGCATGTTTTCTGTTTGTGACACCGCCGCTGATGGGAATCACTTAATCATGCAGCGAGAGCGGTTCACGCTACCTTTACACCAATCCTTAGGATGTTTCCCTTATCTCTGACTTTCTGCGGCCTGCTAGGGTTTTCCCTGTCTGGTTCCTCTGTCACCTAGAAATGGCTTTGAGTGCTTGTTCCTCCGGAAATGTGAGTTGTCTCCATGACTTGGCCACGGTGTCCCTGCTTGGCTGTCATACGGCATTTCATCTTTTCACTTCTCAGGTCCCCATCTGTACAAAGAGGTTAATAATGAGAGGAAAACAAGTGTAGCAGGGTCAGCTACACACAGATCCCCAAGTGTTGAGGGGCCATATAATTTCTTAAATGAATTGGTCACATGACACTTTGTTTTTTCCTTCTTTACTGAGTAATTGAAACTTCATAAACATTAGGAACCTGAAACATGCGTAGCAGTTATTTATGTACAAATAGTCTTTTCACTGCAAACTGAGGTTCTTGTAGGGAAGAGAGTCCTTCTGTGAACACTGGAGTCAACAAGCACCTGTTTCCACAAATGTTATGATTCCCACAACTGGCACGAACAGTTGATATTCAGGGTATAAACACAAGTTTTCCATCTCTGCTTTGCAACATTAGCTGTGTTGTCCCCAACCAAACCTCTTCAACCAATAAATAAACAAAGCTTTCCGAATGACCATACCCTTCTCCCTCTAATAAGGTCTGCCTTCATCTGGCCTAACTTCTACCCAAGTCTTTGGAATGAGCATTTCCTATGGGCTCAGCACTTGAAGGCCTGCAACCAGTCTCCTAGACTTGAAGGTCTTCAACTAGTAGGAGATAGGAGGCCCAGGAACGCAAGTGGATGAGTTTGGTCCTCCAGGTCTTATCGAAAGGGAGATGTGTGGCTGTCAGACTCGGCACCATGCCAATGGAAAAGTGCCTGCTGTGGTGAGGGGATGTAATTTGACCTTGTAAGTTCAGTAATATGGGAACCAATTACACAGAAATCCAAGCTTCGACAGGCAAGACTGCACTCTGGTGTTAGCTGGTCAACGGCTGCTCGGTGTGCGGTAAAGGTTAGGATTGAGCTGATGCTGAGTTGGCAGCAATACTGAATCCTCTGGAATTCATGTTCTGTCTTCGGTACGGAAAAACAATATATATAAATGTCTTCTGGCAGCCGACTTCCATGCTCCCATTCAGCCCCTGACCCATTATTTGGGAAACTGCTACTTGAGAAAGCAAAAGATAAATCAGTGTATAGTAGAAAAATAACTCAAAGCTCTGGCTCAAGGCAGGGAATCAGAGGACAACAGAGTCCAAGCTTATTTGCTAGTTTAGTAAAATGGTGTGATATTGGATATTAAGCAGGGGAAAGGAGAAAGACAAGCTCTCCTGCAGGCATTGCTGGGCAAGGTGCAGAGACAGGCTGGGGGGGAAGAACTGGGCTCAAGGAGGTATAAGTGGTTCTTTCTTAGATGTGGTTTCCTTAGCTACATGCAACATGGTCTGATGGAGCTTACTGATCACACCATCAGATCACTTTCCACTGCAGGGAGGTTGTGCGTTAAAGATACGTGAACATGGTGAGCTGGTGCTGCAAGCCAAGCAAGCAGCCGGCAAAACGCACCACAGCTGAGGGAGCTCCACACAGGCACCACCATCCTCCCACGTGGGTCTGGCCATGGAGCCCCAGCCTCCAACGACCCCTGCACCCCACTCCAGTGATAACACAGCATCGCCTCTGCACTGCTGCCTTCATATCATTACAGAAAAGCCATTTTCGAGGAAATGGGAATAAAACCAACACAAATCGCTCCCGTCTGAACTGTTCATGGACCGTCAGACACCATCAAAGTCAGAAGCACAGTGTGTTTGTGGCCAAAATCACTCACTCCATTCTCACACTGGGAGAGGGAAGGGTCAGCAGTAAAGAGATATTATTCTGTGTTTGAAGGAAACACTCGACCAGAGACCTATTTTTCTTTCTATAGTAGAATAAATTGGCCATAACTGCAAATGAACTGCAGCAATCCACTTCAGACCAGAAGAAAAAATTAATTTTATTAAATTTTAATCAGAAATTTCAGAAGTTAAGGATTAGAAAACATCGATTTTAAAATGGGACACTATAAGATTTTATAACCTTATGCTTAAAAATGTGTCTGTAAAGATGGAAAAAAGGACATTATGAGCCTTTGAGGAGCACATAGGAGTCTAAGATCCAGGGAGACTTGTGGTTCTCTGAAACTCTAAAGTGGTCACCAACATATCTCTTAAACTCTGGTCTGTCTGTGGTTTTGCAGGTGGTGGAGACGCACCACTTGCTTTTCAAGCCCAGGCTTCACCCTTCAATCCTCCACTTCTTTCCTGCACACCTTGAGTCCTGGCATTCATTCTTTGCCTCTGTATCCTGAGCCCCTTTCAGCAGTTTTCATATGTCTCTGGGCTACAGTCTCTCTCTGTTTCATATCTGAACCTATCCCTTCCTTTCCATATCTACACTTGTAGAGTATCTCTTCCTTTCTGGTATTACTTACTCCTAATAACACTATAATTATATTATGGAGCCCTGTCAAGCTTTTAGGAACAAAGCTCGTATGAAGGATGCTATACAAAATGGACCTCTATCACAGGGGAATTTGCGCTATGGCAAAGAGACGAGGAAGTTGTTTGATCATTACTCTTATCTAGAACTAATTGCACATAATAACCTTTACTATTTTCTATCAGATTTTGTTGCTCAGACAGACATAAGTTTTTTGAAAATAAATCCGTATTTAACTGAATCATCTAAGTATATCTGAATCCCCAGAATAAGATACTTATGTGCATTTAAAAATAAACAAATGACTAATTCACTGAATGTGGCTCTTGTTTCACTGCCCTTGACATAGGCTTAGGAACTCAAAACTTTTGTATTGACTTAAGATAAATGCTGCAAGACCATTAAGCAATCCATTGTTCTTATGGAACCCAATAATCTAGTCTTTTTATTTAAATATGATAGGAAGTAATCCCAGAGCCAATGAAAGCATGGAACCGACTAGGTGCTACGTTCCACAAACACTATATTGCATAGAAGAGTTTAACTCCTTATCTGAAAAACAGTTGGCTGTGACCATATTACCAATTATATATTATCTGTTTTACTTGGCAACATTTATGTGTCAAAACGTATCATGGGTTTCACAGCTTAGTTCCAGAAATAGGCTGTGCTGTGGGTGACATCATACTTCTCCGTAAAACTCTTTTTTTTTCTTTTCTTCCTTCCATAAACACTCGTACTCCCAGCCCTATGCCGGATCCACTCAGGCCATTAAGGCATAATGAGCTCTTCCCACTGTTCAGCTCTACGGCATGTCAGGAGGGTTGAAAAGTTTACCACAACACCACGGTTTGCTGCTGGAGGACAGGAGCCTTTGTGGCTCTGCTATGGTAGAGCAAGAAAAACACAGAGGCCGTATTAAAATCATAACCATTGTGCAATGAAGAGACACCAAAGGCTGTCAATGACTGAATCAGGCTGTCGGTTCGCTGCATGATGTAAAGGGATAAGAATGTGTTATGACTGGGAGGTGTAACTCCCTTACTCAAACAACATCCCTGGACGAGCTGTGCAGATAGCTTAGCCTGGGGCAGGGAGGAGATGTAATATGGTGAAAGATTATGAAAAGCCAGGAACAGGCAGAACTGAAAGTCTCCTCTCAGAAGCCTAACTGGGATTTTTAAGTGGTAAGCAACCGGATTCTTAAAAACGAAGCGGTAGAAAGTGGCATTGTGAAACTGCATTGCAAAATTCAATTAAGTGAAGTTGCAAATAGCTGCGCAACTGTCTGCTGTGTTGGAGCAGGGAGTCTGGGTGCCATTTTGATGATTCATGATCAAACATTACACTGTCTTTTCAATTTTTTCACAAGTATGTATTAGGAAAAAAATTAAATTGCAGAATTCTTTTACAGCATTCAAAGAAAGGATATAAGGCATTATGCTCTCTGTATGTTAATCCTTTCCTTCAAAATAATAATGAAGGATGAAGTATAATTAAAAATATGTAATGAGTTGCCATGGTCAACTCAGTGTCTTCATGAACTAAGCCACAAACCACTACATTTTCCTTTATTTTGAAGGACCAGTTTCCCGGCTCTCAATGTAACTGGGTTTTACCTTCAAAATCTAGAAAACACATCCTGGAAGCTATAAGCTGAGGCAAACATGTAGAAAAAAAACCCAACACCACTGAAGTGAAAAGTTGTCTTAGGAATCACTCAGGAAAAACTAATCTAAAACAACTAACCTAAATTTTGAAATTGAGTGTTTGGACCACATTAAACTCTGGGGCAGCGCTACTCAAGTTTTAGCCATTCCAGTTTTGATTTAATTTACTTTGGAAAAGAGTTAAGCAACAGTGAAGTTAAGGCACTTCTGTCAGAAGCTGAAGAGAAGCTTTATAACATACTTTAAGGTTTTTAGTTTTTTTTGGAAACTCCTATGAGCTTCTTCACACAAACAGCTCTTCACTGGACAAATAACATCTGAATATTGGGAAGTTCCTATCAATTCCTACAGAAGTTTGGAAGTGACACTGGCTTTTTCTGTGACACTGAGAAGCCCAAAATAAAGATATATTTAAGAATTTCTTGGGGTTTGGGTTTTTTTCTTTTCCATTTCCTTTTTTCTTTCCCCCAAAAGCCAGAGGCAAAATAAAAAAAAAGAGAGGGGAAAAATACAGTGGAATTGCAGAACAAACAAGATGGCAAAATAACAGAACTATTTTTTAATAAGCTGGGAATTTGCCTCAATATGCAGTTCTTGGAGGAGAGGCAGTTTCTGCGCGCTGGCCAGATTCCCTGTTGCAGACATATGGACACCTGAAAGAAAAGACAAAAGAAAGTTTTATTCTTGTATAATCCTAAGGTTACATTTTTGTAACAAGCATAAGCACTCCATATTAAGGAAAGCTTGAAAGATTGCAGAACTTGTAAACTGCAGCTTTTACTGATTAAATGATAAAGAGGTATAAAACTGGGATCTTTTCTCTCCCTATGAATGCAGAATAACTCTGTTAACTTTGATGGAGCTACAGAGTCGGAAAGTTGATTTTGAGAGGATAGTCCAGCTGGTGAGAATAAAAAAATGCAGTGGAGATGTGGAGGGAAAGGAGGAGGAAATGCTATAAGTAAGAGCTATATTTGAATTAAACTCTTCTTGATCTTTAATGAGTTATGTTTCCTAAGGGAAGAGAGGAATAAGAACTGTGATGAGGGAGACAAATACTTGTTGAAGATTCAGAAGATATTTTCCAGGGTCCCAGCCTTGAGGCTGAATGGGAACAGATCTGGACTCACTCGAGGAAAAATACAAGATTAATCAGGAAAACTACAAAATCTAAAATAGAAGAGAGATGGAAAGGTATGTTTCTCCCACTGAGACTGAGCAAGGGGCAGAGGAGTATTAGAAGCTAAATATTATTCATGTGTCAACTTTTATTCAAAGCTAAGCTATGGAAAGCTCCTTAGCTCTGTGATGATCTTGCTGGTCTTTCTAAACCTCAGTTAGTTAGTTATTAATTCTCTATCATGATTATTTATTTTAATCTATTAAATGGAGGCCAGGACTAGCTGTGAAGCTGATGTGAGGGAGCTCTGGAGCACCACAGCATCTCCTGGAGAGGTGATACGGAGCATGTTCCAGTGGCATGATATTGTGGGGGTCCAGGAGAAGTTGGGCAAGGGAAAGAGGTAGCACTTGATGCAGTTTGTCCTGGACTCTTTTTTAGTATGAGATGACCTGAATTATGCCTAAATATTGGCAATGGGCCTCAGCTGCTTTACAGGCTTCTCCAGTAGCTCTGGGCACTCTTGCTGGGGACATCTGTGGTGAATAAACAAGAGCAAAAGAGCTGATCTGCTTCATCAAATGTTCTCTGAGCTGTGTGTGCATTTATTTTGTTAGTCATCTTTTGTTGTTGGGATCCAGCAGGGCACTGCACAGAAATCTCCCCTTATACAGGAGGTCTGGAAGTGGACGTTCAGTGCTGCCTGTGACTAATAGGAGCTGAATTTCTAGAAACAAGTGGGAGAGTGGGGAAATCTCAAGCCTTCTTAATGCACCAGAAAGGAAGGAGGGAGGAGTAGCTCCTTCCCTTCCCTTGCAGAGACTTTCTTTAAAATGGAGTAGTTCTATTTTGGGCAAAGTATGTGCTAATGTGTATGGAAGTGCATCATCAACTAGTTTTCATCCACCACTTGTGACATTCATTTCTTAAGGGAAATGTGTTTTGCCATCAGAACTTATAGCAGCAGTATTACCAGCGCTCCTTTTCATACTCCATGAGCTGCAACTACATCAACTAAAACAGCAAAGTAGCTATTACAAAGCAGTATGTGATTATCTGAAGGCAATATAAAACAGTCGTACATGTTGCAGGTGTTTTATTGGAGTGATTCGGAGGCCCTTTCTCATTAGGGGTTGACACAGATGACACAGATGTGTTTGTACATTTTAGAATTCGTATTGGATTACCAAACCTCTTACCATGTGCTTGCCAGAAGGCATTGAAAATACTACCATCCCTCACGTGAAACACTTAGGAAAGTTGTGTGTATGTCTCAGTGTAAGTACAGATCCTGAGGTGCTGTTCATGTGCTTCTGCATCAGGATTTAGACCCTCTTATGAAGACCTGTAGAGCATGTTTCTAAGTCATCACCAGCCCATGTCACAAGTTGGTCAGAGCACTGCTTAGTCCCTGGGATGGCCCAGTCTCTGGTACTGGTAAGGATGGGGAATGCAACCACCTAAATGGTATCTTTGTTTCTCACACATTGCCTGAGAAAAGCACAGACTCTACTGGGAAAAGGCATTTCTCTTTGCAGTTAGAAACAAGTATTTTTATGATATCTTCCAAGTATCTGGTGAAGGCAAAAATACTGAATAATCTACAACACTGAATAATGGGACTTCTGAAGGCATTTTCTTCCCACTGGCACACTGGAAACAGGCATCGTAGGAACTGGTAGGACTTTAGATCCATAGATCTAGTATCTGCTTGGCCACAAGATAAAGATAGAGCTGAACCTCTTCGTACCCTGAGTATAGTGAAAAAGAAGGAGGTGGAGTGACGTCAGATATGTCCCCTATCAGCAAGACCTGCCACACTCAGCTAAAACTGATGAAAGACCCAGTCTTACTAAATCACTAACTTAAATAGAAACATGAGGCCAGGTTGGATGGGGCTTTGAGCAGCCTGGTCTAGCGGAAGGTGTCCCCGCCCATGGCAGGGGGGTTCGAACTAGGTGATCTTTAAGGTCCCTTCCAACCTAAACCATTCTATGAGTCTATGCTTCTATGATTCTATGATTCTATGATGGTGAACATTGATGCAGAAGAGCAAAAAGGATGTTTCTGACCACCTAGTCACCAAGGTTTGCTTCACTCCATGTCAGTAGTGTGGTAGGGCACCTCTGGCCCATACATCACTCTCACACTTGATGGTTTCTTCATACCAGAAGTGGAGCTGGAGGGGACAGGTAGCAGCACTCATGATCTGTCATGAACATCGCATTTACACGGTCACATACATCCTGTCCTTGGATGTCGCCAGTCAACATATGTCAAGAAAATGCATTAGTCAAACATATCTGTTGACTTTTCTGAACAAGTCACACAGATGCTCACATCTCCTTTCTAAAAAAAGGATTGTGTTGCAGCCAACATTGCTATCAGAGCTCAGGAACAAATAAATGTGTGGCTCACCTCCAAGGGGTTTTCCCCCTTGTTTCCTCACAATTGACAAAGAAGCCAATGTTGTTTAAGAGTAAGGCAGGATGACAAATCCATGCATGTGCTCTACTTTGTAGCTGTCTGAGCCTGCTGCTGCAGAGTTTTCTTAAGAATGACAGCATTATTATGTATTTCCTGGCAGAGACAATCTAAACTGATGCCCATTTTCTTCCTTCTGCCCTGGGAACTGCAAGGAAAAAAAAAGATCAATTATACCCTGGGTGGATTAAAACAGGAAATATCATCTAAAATGATGGAAAAGCTGGTTGACAAGAAAAAAAAAATTAAAATAATAATTCAAATCTTACCAGTGGACATATTTCTGTTGTAGTTTCGTAAGTGGATGTAAAACTGGAATAATCTCAGAAGAGCAATTGTGTTCTGTTATGCCAAGTAGTATCCCAAATTACTTCAGTTCACTCAATGACATTCTTTGGGATGTCTACCAGCATGAAATAGTTGAGTGGGGATTGATTTTATAGCAGTTTGAAATACGTATCCAGCAGAGGAAATCTTAGACAACTGGAAAAAACACAGGTGCCCATCAAACATTCACAGCATGTTCTTGATCTTTGTCAAGATTTTCCTAATAACAAATGACAAATTAACCTAGTCCATCTCATTGGGGAACCTGCAGGGCTTGTACGCAAAGGAAACCAAGCTTCGGCATGGAGGGATCCCATGCAGTTTATTGCAGCCAGAAAGAACTGCTCCTCTGCCTCGCTAGCTGCTCTCATGTGTCTGAAATTTCCCATCTCTAGGGAGTCAGGCTTGAAAGTTAATCTGGAAGGGCTACAAGGAGTTTGCTGTGGAAGCTGCTACTGTGAAGTTACGATCTGATAAGAGGGAGAGACAAACCAGAGCCGGCTAACAGCTCTCTTCCTCATCCTGGTTCTGCCACTTACCTCTGGCTGCCCTTCTCCCAGCTTGTGTGTTAGGACGGAGAAATATGGATTTGCGATTGCATGAAAACTCCTCGTAACCTCTGACATGACTGCTGGCTTCTCATATCTTAGAAGCCTACTTAAATTACAATAAAACACTCCGAAAGTCCCCCCCTGTTCCTCCTGTTTCCTGTAATTAGAATTATGCTCTGCCCTGACTCTCATAACGACTGTGGGTTTATTAGCTACCCTCATGTCAAGTAATTTCTGCTGGAAGATCCATGGGTGAATGAGAAACAACAGTACTGAGAGCTGGAGAAGAGTTTGCACCTAGAAGAAAGGTCTGTTGGCATCACCATGGAATTTTGATGGTGACGACTGGAATATGTCCTTGGATGTTTCTGTGAAATGGAACCATCTGGACGTAGTCCTGGGCAACCTGCTTTAGGTGACCCTGCTTGAGCAGGTGGGTTGGACGTGATGACCTCCAGAGGTCCCTTACAACCTCAACCATTCTGTGATGCTGTGAAACCACTGATGAACTTTGTTTTGTCCAATATATGCAATTTTTCACTCCCTTAGTTATTCATTTTATGTATTAGAAGAAAAAGATCTTCCTGCCTCACACAGGTCTTCTGCTGAGACTTGCCTCACACATATCTTGAGCTGAGACACCAGTAAATCTGATGTCACTCTCCATTTGACCCATATCTTTGGTTTGGCGGGGGTGGGGTGTTGAAGGTAGGTGGGGGACTGGGGACTGGAATATCTTTTTTATTTTGCTTCCTGGAGTTAAATATCTTACATAATTTTCTCTTGTTTTAAACTGGCAATTTTCCCATTGACACACTGGGTGGTAACATGGCCTCACTGAATTTAAACTCCCTCCTGGGCTTAGTGTAGCCAGAATTACAGCCAGCGTCGTCTGTCACATTGTCCTAGGTCAGCTCTACAATTTAGGTCTTTTAAAAATCACATGTAGGTCCCCTGAAGCTCCTCTTCCCAATGAAATAACTGATTTAGGAAGATATCGTCTTTGGCTCTTGGGAAATATTATTTACTGTATCCAGAGGGATGTACATTCTAACGACTGAAGATTTCGTTAGATGATCTGGTCTGATCTACCATATGACTCACTCAATGTCATTTCAACTACAGAGTTCTCTAACTCCTTGATTAAAAAATGTCTTATCTGTAGGCATCTAGTCACCATCTGAAGACTTCAGGAAACAGACAGATAAAAAACACTCCTCCATCCCTTTGCTGTAATTTTCCTCTTAGACTTCATTCTGTTATGTCCCCTTTCCAACCTGTCAGTACATACAGTAATGGGAGAACATGAAATATAGGGAGAGCTTAGTAATTTAGAATCATAATTAATGATATCCCTCAAAATTAGGGACATGTGAAACTTATCAGTATATATTAGAATGTTTTTAATTTGGGGAGAGAATTTCAGTAGGGTCATTTGGGAAAATAAACAAACATGCTTGTTTTCACATTGCTGAGATTTTGACTTTGTTTTTCAGTTATCAAAACATGTCAACCAGCTCAGAGCCTAATGAGAATTCCACCCACCAAAACCAAATTATGTTTATAATGAGTAGAAATAGTTGAAAATTCTGAGTTTTGTGTGCTTGATGAACATGTGTTGATCACTTCATTTTTCAAAAGGGAGAGAACAGATTCTGATATAAATATTGCCAAAGGCTCTTTTCCATATCAATTTTCTGTGTAATTAACAACATATTTGTTGGTTTTGTTCATTTTTTAAGTACAGAGGTCTTCACGAAAGTTGTGGTTCCTCCTGAAGTAGGGTATGGTTTATATACATATAATACTCAGAGGATGAATGCCATAAATCAGACAGCCTAGTTTATGACTGTAAAAAAGAGACTACCTTTGCACTAACATTTTGTCTTCACTAGAGGAAAAAAAGAAGCTAATTTATATATCAAGCTAGTTGTTGAATTAAGAAATCCATGGAGACAACAAACAATTTTTACCTCAAAATGAGTTAGTTGCAACTAGTACACCTACCCAATCTCCAATAGCAGTTGACTATTTTGGAGTAAAAGCATATAATTCTTTTCCTCCTGTTAAGATATACACTAAGATCAGGAGGAAGATACGGAGAAAGGTCAGCAAGGATCAATCTTTGAAATGCACTGATTGCTCATTAGTGAATGCAATAGACTTATCACCACAGAAAGAATAAAATTTAGTGATTGTATCTAAGAAGTACGAATGTTTTCCTTATCAAATGTCATTCCCTTTAGAATTTGGCGATAGTAACTTAATGTAATTTTCTTTCATGTGAAATTCAGCTGGGCTGTGACTCTGTGTGTAATCTTTTTCTCATGATGGTAGTATAATTTGACATATCAACTGTATATTTATAATGGAAATAAACTTCATTATGACTCACCAAAGGGATCTGATCTAAATCTCACTGAAAGAAAAATGGAAAGACTCCCATTGACTTCTCTGATCTTTGGTCAAACTATTGTAGTTGTAGAATTCTTTCACTTTCTTCCTTTATGCTTTGCATCCAGAAACCACACGTATTTTAAATCTGTGTATCCAAGTCATCTCTTGTTTTGTTCCCATTGTTTCACAAAGTGTTAGGGGTGCACTTACAATGTAAAACTGAACAATTATCATCTTGTTTCAGTGTTATTATCTTGGCAGCAGAGTGCACAAGTATGACAACACTAAAATCTCAAGATTATATTAGGCTGTATGGAGCAAATTTTGCAGGAAGGTAACTCTGCTGAGTTCTGTATCGTTGCAATTAGTTACAGGGGAGCAGAATTTGGCCCCATTTCTGCAAAATAACTGTGGCTTTCCTTAGCAGTCTGATCATGTCATAATTCACTTTAATGCTCATGTATGCTAGCCCAAGGGCTTATATAATTATTATGCCTGTCTCATCATGAAAGAGGGATAAATCACACCTGAATACAAGAGTAGGAACTTGTTGTTTTGTTTAGATTTTAAACATTTAAAAATCATTATTAAATGAGCAAATTATGTATGCCCTGCAGTAGAGGGTACAAGTCAAAGCTATCTGGATACTTCTGAGTACTAGTGCTATGAATTTTGAAGAGTACAATCTCATTAGAAGGAAACGTTGATTAACAGCGTTGTGATTAATTTATCTGAATATAATGCAAGGAGTAAAAAAAAAACCAACTAATTGGACTTCAGTCCAGTTGGATTTTAGAATATTTCGTAGATCAATTAATACTTTATCCTAAGCCAAAAGATATAATATTCATGAGGGACTCTAATTATGCAGACATCTGTCAGGTGTGTATTTACAGAAAGGTTTCTGAATAACGCAGACGATCATTTATAGTTAAGATAAAGTCCCAGAAGGTGGGTCTCCCCTGGCTGGGGAAGCAGAGATTTCCACATTAGCTGGGTCTAGAACACAACAGGAAGTAACGAAAAATCAAATATTCTATGAAAGCAAATATCAGGGAGATGAAGATATCGAAGGCCTGATTTAAACTATAGGAACATGAGTAAAAAGGATCACTTTAACTTCCATAGCCTTATATCAAGGTCTTCCGAGGTATGCAAATGGAAGTATTAAAACCCTGGAGTGCGGTAGAACGAAGAAGATCCTGAAGACATACTGGGATGATACAAGATTTCTTATTAAGGAAACATGCCATGCTGCTGGAAAAACCTTTAGAAGCACTGAGCAAGCTGTTTCCAATCACTCCACAGTTAGAGTAAATTGCACGGTTCCCTCCCTACATCAGTTATGGATACATTCAGACCTTTGCTGTTGGCAGGTATATGTTTAACTTTGTGATTTTTTTCTGCTTCATTTAATACTTGCGCAGATAACTCTTATAAACACCATGAGTATTGGTTGTTGTAGGAACTGTAAGGAGTAGGAGTATGGGGCTGTAAAAGGCAGTTTCTTCCTTTTCTTTTCCTTGTATTTTATGTTAATGATCTTAATTTCCTTTCTTCTACAGCCAAATCAGTGGCATTTGTATTAAGATAGATACTATATGATTGGTGTTATTCAGGGACAGTTCCACTCCTTGGGTCACTGTTACAGCTGACTAACTGTTTACTTCTAACATTCCCCCTTTTCATAATGAACACGTGATAATTAGACCAGCGTTACCTCCTGTGAGGAAGAGGACGAGACAAGGGCTGAATGTTAACATCCTGCCTTCTCTGTCTCAGGCAAAACCAAGTTTTGAGCTGCCGTGTCCACTCACGCCACTTCTGCTTCGGCACCAGCTACCACTAGCACCGTTTCAGATAATACTGAGATCTACAGCTTTTCTTTTTTACTTGCCATGATGGTAGATGCCATATGCAAAAGTCTTTGGGAGTTACAGATATTGTAAAAATCCAAATTCCTCCTCTGTTGCAAGACTTGTGCAAGCAAAAAGGCATAAAAGCTGAGGAGGCCACAGACTCTCCGCTGCCTACTGTGCTGATGCAGTTATTCGTGTCAGCCAGGCTCTTGTATTTGTCTTTCTCATCCTAGGGAAGACCTCTCCTTGTGACAACAGCAATGTGAGGAATTGGTACCTCCGTTCTGAATCTTCCCACACCCTGAAGCAAAGCAGGAGGTGGCAGGGAGAGGGGAAGACAAAGGAGATTTACCCATCTCAGGAGTGTGCTGCCTATTTGTTTGTCAAAGAAAGTGTTTATTTACAATGCAGTTAGGTTTTTGTTTGTTGCTAATTTAATTGTGAGGGTCCCTAATTTAGATAATGTAACTGGTACAAAGTGGGGCTTAAAGCAGGTCTTGCAGCATCAGGGAGAGGAAGGGGCAGAGCTGTGCGTCAGCAGCACCCGAGGCTCCAGCCTGCAGGCAGCTGGGTGGCTGTCAGGCTGTTTGGGTAACAGAAGTACGAACGCGGAGAGGAGGGACCGCAGGGAGCCAGGCAGAAGGGTTGGCTCACTGTTTAGCACAGTGACAAGGATGTTATACCCCCACATTAGCCCTGGCTCAAGCTTCAGGTTCAAAGCTGTCACGTGGCTTTAGACGGTGTCTAAGACTGACCACGGTTTTAGCTGGGAGATACTTGAGTTGATGCTAATTGACCCATCCTGGATCCAAGACCTTTTTATCTTTGTGGCAAAGCTATTCCTAAATAAATATCACGAGGCTGGCATTTACTTTCGCCACAGCCCAAAACAACACCTTAGATTTAGGTAGGGTTGTGCTCTTCTGTACACTGTATTACAGTGTTCAGGTAGGCTACAGCAATATTTCTGAACCCAACTCTCTGTAAACCCATGTGACCTGCTTAAATCCAAGTCAAAGTGACACCTCTAGCATCAGCTACAGTATTTCATAAGTAAAACTCAATAGACTGAATGTATATTCCCTACAGTTCTCCTCATGACATTTATCTTGGATTTTTTCTGAATGCTACCCCCACCATAGTCCAGTGGAAATGAAATGCAGCTCAGTCCTGTCATCTGCTTAATCTTTATCTTTTTCTACCATTATGGTCACCTGCCATGGCTGACTAACCTTAATCCTTACCTTTTGTCAGAAGTTTGTTCTTGTGGAATGAAATCTCTAGGAGTATCTTATGAAATAAGTACAAGTTCATTAGGATTTGTAGGAAAGCAAAGGGAAGTTTCAGGCTGAAAGCAATGGAGGCTCTGTCTGTAAACTTGTGAGGATGGCAGGGAGTAAATGGGGTGATTTGTCCCACTGTTATGTTTCAACCAAGTTTGCAAAATCATGGTTTGCAACTGTGGAGGATGCAAGTATCAAAGGGAAGCATGGGTTAAAGGGAGAAATCTAGTAAAAGAATGTATCCTTTGTGCAGGGAGGTTATGCATTTCACAGATCTCTACTGAGTTACTTAATAACATGCCAGACACCAGCAACTTGACAGAAAAAACAGAATTACTTAGAATTTCAATGTTAAAATGTTAGCAGGCATTCCTCCTGACTGACCGTGCATCACTAGTGTATGAGACGTTACTTCTGCCACAGTAGTTCAAGTTTTGTGTTTTCCCTTTTCAGTGTTTTTATTGTGGATCTATGTAATTGTTCTGGCTCTGTTTTCCATGCAACAAACAGACTTTCATCTTCCATGAAATCACAAGCTGAGGAGAGAGCCTTGCCATTTCACCACAGCTATAAATAGGGGAGCTTTTAGTGAACCCTCCCTTCTCGATCATCAAGTCTTACACTCTACCAGGGGCTGTGAGTGAAGCTGAGGAGGACAAAAATTGTTTCCCCAGCACTAATCACATTAAGAATTTCAAGCCTGGATGCCAGGAGGGTGATGAATAAGAGCTAAACCACCTTGATGGATCTTGAATTTTCACTGGAATTTCCCTTGCCTTGAAAGTGGAGCCCAGCCACGATAAGAAGTGCCACAGCTTTCTTCACTGATGGATCTTCAAAGACGTTCCTCCTTCGAGGTATATCAGACATGAGACTCCAAGGAGAGGGGGTGTATTGCGGCTTTGTTGAGGTAATAGTCAAAATTTTAATTTTATCTCTCGTCATTAAGACAACAAAACTCTAATAGCTGCACCGCTAATGCAGCTCTGTCAGGCCATTTCAGAGAAAGACTGCAGCAGAAGCCACCCACTCCATCTCCTGCAATCCTCCCTCCAAAAGTCTCTGGATCAAAATGGTTTGCGAAGCAGCTGCCCCAAGTTCTCCATCAGCACCTGGCCATTTTTGTCCTTAGCCTATCACTTTTAGGAGCCTTCATAAATCTTAAAGCAGGACTAAACATCTGCTATGACCTTATTGGGAAACTGAACTTCGGGGAAAGTTGTAATTTGTTTGCAAACTTTTGTAAATTTTTTGTATTTCTTCATGAACGACAGGGCGTTAAACTTTAATTGATTATGTGTTTTCTTGATGAGCTTAAGTGACTCACAGAAATGGTCAAGGGAAATTAAATAAGCAGACTTTTCGTCCTTCTAAAGTCCACTTAGTTGATAAATTGGCTTTCCTTCAGTAATGTCATGTTAATTTTCCAGCACACTTTATGAGACGTTTCCACCAGTCCTTTCAGTGCTTGCAAAGATTTTGCAAACAGAGCAGCATCCCACGTGTGCAGTGACTGCTGGACTACCTGAGAGAAGAGGATGGTTTCATAGTTAAATTCACTGGATAGGGACCAAAAAGTTCAAAACCTGCAGGAATTTCATGCATGAGCCTGCACAAACCACTTAATCCCTTTTCATCTCAGACTACAACCATGCCGAACCCCCAAAACACTAAAGGTACTCTCTGACCAGTCTGTAACATCTTCACAGCCACGTCTCCAGGAGACTTCCAGTCCAGTCTGGGGACATGTGCTGAATCCAAGGCATAAACCCAGACTCACCACCACTCACCTCCCAACCCCTGCCCTTCCTGGGTGTGATTGGGATTTATCCACAGGAGCTGACCTTGAATCCTCCAGCAAGTCCAGCAGCAGCAATAGCTCTGTCCTCTGCTCTCAGCTAGAGAAACCTTTCTACCCTCACTGAGGTCCTTCCTTGGGACTTTGCTGAAATAAATTCCCCTTCAGTTATTATTCGAGCTGCAAAGGATTTCATGTTTCATTACATTTTTTTATTTTGCAACTTGCAGACCACTTTGGCTTTCTAATTTAGAATGTGATCTAAATGCAGAGCCAGTCTTACTCTTGCATGGTTTTACCACCAGATTACGAAAACTACTAATCAAAAAGAAATGGTGTTAAGCAAAAAATGAAGACTCGTCTAATCCCATGTCAGCACAACCTTTTAAAAAGGGCCTAAGAAAACACAGTTGTTTTAA
This sequence comes from Gavia stellata, assembly GCF_030936135.1. NCBI lineage: Eukaryota > Metazoa > Chordata > Aves > Gaviiformes > Gaviidae > Gavia > Gavia stellata. Next base: position 7,527,923 of record NC_082611.1, on the reverse strand, counting down.
TGTGAAATAGACTGGTACATTTACTAAAAGGAAGATTACACAAAATATGCATGCACTTCAAAACAACTGACCTTCGAGCACATCACCCTGTGGTCAAATACATGAAAGCAGGGAAAGATGTATTATCTTCACTGACTTGACTGAGGTGTTAACAGTTACCTGGCAAACGAACCAGCACACTTTCACTGGTACTCCAAGCTCATCAGGGCTGGATGCTGTTCAGTAATCAGAGGTCCGTGGGAGCACAAAGGTTCTCAAATTTGTCTAGCTTTTTCCAAGTGGACTCTTGTTTCTCTTTAAATTCTGGAGTCCTCTTCTGAAAAGTTTTCAGAAAGAACAAATGGAAACAATGTTTTTTTGCAGATGAGAGGAAATCCAAACTAGACGGATCCCATCCACACTACATGCTTTAACTTTTTTCTTACCTGGTCAAGTAACAACTCCAGTACAAGTAGATCCCTTGCTTGTGTTGTATTTGTGTTGTAGGTGAACCCTCACTGCAAAAGAAGAGCATGACTTACCTGAGTCATCGGCTTAAGTACCTTAGTGGTTTAATACTTCCAAGTTGCTTTGCACCTAAGGTGTGAGGAACTACTTAGGTCTTAAATTTCAGTCACTGAGTCTACTGGCTGGAAGAGCCATCTACTTCTTGTGTCCTAAGCAATCAAAAGGAGTGAAATGGTAGGAGTGGTGATTAGCTCTCCCCAGGAATGCTGGCTGGGATATTATCTACCTAATGGGATTAGTATGATGAATACATTTATAGTGTAAAGATAAATAAGAAGATGCTGATACCATGGGAAAAATAAATAAATAAATAAATAAGAATTTTTAAAAGAGTCGATGTGATTGGCATAGGAATCTCCCTGGCTGTCTGCACATTTGATCTTATATTGCCAAGTAGTTCATGGTCCTGTGTTAAAGAAGGGTTTTTATTGGCTTTCATATCCTGTACATTTATTCTACCTCCTCCCCAGCTCCTCACCTCAGGTGACTTATGACAAGCACCATCTACCCTATCTGGAAGGAAAATAAACAATTCTTGAGCCCTCATGCTACAAAAGCAAGCTTAGCTGGTGCTCCAAAGCCCTGAACTGGGAGAAATGGATTGATTTACAGTATGAGGAATCTCACAAGGAGTCTCTTACATCAGTATGTTGTAGATTTACTCCATTGAAAATAACTTTCTCATCCCCCAAGCATAAATTAATGAATCAGTAATTTACTGAGACAGTCAAATGCTAAATGTTTCAATAGAAGGGGAGAGGTGAAAAAGAAGTATGCTTCAGAGGAACATGAATGTGTTATTCTCTTTATTTGGTGCAATAACACACTAATTAGGGCAACTTTTAATTAAAACTATTTTCATCTAGATTGACTCACAAAATTGCAGTTATTAACAGTAAGAAAGCTAATGGCTCGTATATGCTGTAGTGGATTTTAATAACAGCTGTGCTAACTACAAGAACTTGCACCCCACACGTTTTTCAGAATAAGCAAGTGGGTGTGTTGCACCCACTGGACTGACAGAAATGTCGCTATTCTCCACATTGTTTGTACTCCTTCTCTTTCTCCACAATAGCCTAACTCACTGTATACTTGCCTTCTTTGTCTAGCTTGACATTTGGTCCCACATGACCAAACAGTGTCTGGTCTGAGGAAACCAAGTAGGAGTAGGTTGTACTTTAGGGGTTTTTTTTCTTTCTTTTCTAAACCGGTCCACTTGATAACAGAGCAGTGAAGCATTTCTGAACGCCACAGGGGCACACACTGTGGAAAAGTAGCCCCTACCTACATTTTTATGGTCTGTCCACACATGAAAAGGTGCCTTTACAAGATGTTCTTCTTCGTACTCTAAACATGAAACCTGTAATTAAATAGAAAAAACAAAGTTACCAAGCAGTAAGCACTAAAAAGGCTCATGCTTCAATAGTGTTCTGTTTCTAGGAGCTCAGATTAGCCTGAAAGGATAGAAATGGTGCAAAAAAGCAGGTCACAGCTATTTCTAGAAACTGTGGAAGTGACTGGAGCCCCTTGACGCCAGGAACTGGAATTTCCAGACACTGAAGTAGCACTAAGGTAAAATGTATCTGATGCCAAAGAGCTCACAATTACCATTAATTCAACCACAAGTAAGTGTATTTCAGGTAGTATTAAAAGGTTGGATTAAGTCTCCAATAGCAAGGACAGTCAGTTAAGGATAATAGTTCGACTGACAACCCGAGCTTTGCCCATCAGAATGGCTGGTGGAAAAGAGGCACAATCACATGATTTAGCTCTTGAAGGTCCTGTTTTTCCTCTGTTTTGCAAATGAAGACACTTAAAAATGTAGAAGTTCTTGTGATTAGATTAGATTAGGTTTTTAATTACTTTTGCAATCTTCCTTAAAAAGAGCCCTGAAATAGAACAGTAACTATTACTTACATATAATAGACATTTTACAGTCTTCCTAATTACATGTATTTCACCAATAGCTATTATGTATGGTCAATTAAACGTGTGGTTAAAACACCTTAAATTGCATACCATGGACCATACCAAGTAAATAAATAATTAGGGAGTTACTAAAATGCAAATTCCTAACATAAAGAAGCAATTATGGAAGAAGAAAATATTTTAGTTCATGACTTATAGACCATATCAGCTTTTCTGGTGGGTCCTTCTGCATTAATGTGAATGTTGCTGAGACAATAGACACAGCAACAAAATGGTTTGTTTTGGTCAATGCCTAATTACTTACAGATTTTAGATCTTGACTTAATGGATTGTAATGGCTCAGAAGGGAAAAGGAAGCTCTCTGCATGTCCAAAGAGTTCATAACATTCTGGAAAATAAACTTTTTCTTTATATATTTTCTCTGTATCTATCTTTATCTTTGCCTATGATTCAAATTAGTCAATATTTTTCTTTTTTTTTTTAAATTTAGCTGACAGAAAAGGAACCGTTCTGTTTGCCAGACTCATGTCAGTGAAAGCTGAGATCAAATGGAGCTTGGTTATCAGGAACTGGCATAGATCCCATCAGGGTTGTGATCTTTCAAGCTGCAGATGAGTCCTAGCTGATGCATGGACTCCTGCTTTGGCTTCATGGAGCTGCCTTCCACCTCTGGCTTCAGATGTACCTCCTGGCTTTTAAACACAAAGCTCAGCAATTTGACCACCCTGACCAAGAGCCTATCCAAACCAACATCAGGGCTTATCTCTTATGGGCACACACATTTTAGTCTCTTCAAACCTAAGTCATTGGATGTTTACAGCAGGAGGTGTCTTGAAAATGCTGTCCAGGGATGTCTTTGCAGTGTTTTGTTTCAGAGCCACTTGTGTCCTGTTTAAATCACGAAGAGACAAATTACAGCTCAGGAGTTGTTTCCCTTGGATCAGCAAAGAAGGTTGATACATACATAGTTTCTCTGCGCTAATAATCAAATACAGAAACAAGTCCCCAGCATCACACAAAACAGTGAAGGCTGTAGACCCTGGAAATAATTAAGTAAGCCAACAGGATCTGTCCACTGGTGGCTATTAAACACAAATGTTCACATGCTCACTGCAGTTCAGTGGTCCCAAAGATACAGGTCAACCAAAACCTGGAGGAGAACCGAGGAAGGATGATGCCCTGCTCTGCCCTTGCTACATGTGTACTTGCAGGACACAACGGTGGGCAAGATGGTCCTTTTGGTCTGTCCCACTGCAGGTTGTCTTCTACCATGTGGGTCATGGCTAGCCAAGGCTGGACTTGGGTCCATGGATGCGGCTGTCCCACCAGGCAGTGCTCATGTATCTCACACACTTCTTCCTATGTGGAGTTAGCAGCTGCTTTTCTATCATGGTCTATGAGATCTATGTTATTTCTGAAACACAGCACGTTTTGTTTAGTTTTTTGTCCCTACAGAGACCAGACCAGTGAACTTGCTGCATAAATCAGAGAAACTGTTGCCCTTTAGAGTATGTACAGTGGAGCTGTGTGTGTGCATTACTACAACATATATGCTGCGCCATCAACTTCTTTTGTCTCTTTCCAAATGAAAACTAACATATAATGTATTAAGGATCATTTTCCTTTGCAGTAAGGCATGCTGTGTATGCTGAATGAATTTTATTCATATAAGGAACTGACTCAGATTTTTAAACTGATAGTGTTTTCAGTATTACCCTAAAAGTCCTCTATAAAAATGTTTAAAATTAATTCTGAGTCCTCCAGTTTCTTACAAATTTTTTTTTTCAATATTTAGGAGAAAATTCGTATGCATTCTGCTCCTAACAAATGATATTGGCATTATTTTATTGACATTGATTCCAGCTTTGTTGCAATAACTTTCTTCTGATGCTGTGTTCTTTGCTATGACTTGGCCAGGCTTGCCTAGAAAATCAAAATTAGAGGAAGAGTTACAGTTCAGAAAATATTCATTGCTATACTAATTACATATAAAAGTAATTTTTACAAATCACATATTGCAAAATTCCTCCAGGAAAAAAAAAATACATAGTAGTTGGAATAAAACAGCTGGTTACCTTTCAGTTTTATTGGCATGTGCAATGTTATTGCGTCAAGCCAGATCCTTAGCTAGTGAAAGCTAGCAAAGCTGTATTGCCTCCAGTATCCACTGCTTTAACCAGAAATAAATAAATCTTCAGCTGTTTTATTGTATGTGCAAGGCAAATAAAATTAGGGCTATTTTTTAAAAAATCATTGCTTAGTGAGAGGGAAAAAGACAAAAAATACTGGCTGAAAATATTCCTATTTAGGGAAGTAATGCACTCCAGGGCAGGCATCTCACTGAGTCCATTCAGCAGATGCGTAGCACAGTGGTTGAGTTAAAAATGTGGGGATATGGAAACCATGCAATGAGTAGGAGATGACCACACACCTTGTGGAACTCAGAGTCTGTGCAAAGCTTGAGAATGTTACCACAGTGTACTGACTATTTTTAAGCTTTTCTTTTCTAATTGATCATGGCTGTACAAGGTCCCATGTTTAGTCAGCGGAGCTTCCTCTAAGTAAAACCAATGCTGCTTCTTAAAGCCCCTCCATGGTTGGAGATACAGGCTTAAGCAAGGTTGGACAAAGAGGAAAATTAATGAAAAAGGAAAAAGCATGACCTTGTACACGTACTGTTACCTCTCCAAAACCTTCAACTTAACAAGTTTCAAGAGGAAACTCATCTAAACATTCTAAGTTTTTCCTATTTAAAAAGAATTACTAGTTCCTCGCAAAACCATGAGAATTAATTTGGTATGCAATGTAACCAGTTTCAGCAAATTAAGGAAACCATATGTGGCATTCTTTTGTGGAAAAAAATCCATATTTGCCACTCTGCTTTTCCTTAGGTCTCCATTTTCAGCTCTATACTTTGAAAAATAATTGTATCTGCAATTACCTGAAAGGGGGTTGTGGAGAGGTGGGTGTTGGTCTCTTCTCCCATGTAACTATCAATAGAACGAGAAGAAATGGCCTCAAGTTGCATCAGGGTAGGTTTAAACTGGATATTAGGAAAAATTTCTTTACTGAGAGTGGCCAAACACTGGAACAGGCTGCCCAGGGAGGTGGTGGAGTCACCATCACTGGAGGTGTTCAAAAAACGTGTAGACGTGGCACTTTGGGACATGGTTTAGTGGGCATGGTGGTTGATGGTTGGACTTGATGATCTTACAGGTCTTTTCCAACCTTAGTGATTCTGTGTGATTCTGGGATTCTGTAATTAAATGTGGACTCCTCTGATAAAGCATCTTTGCCTTATTTTAGATATCAACAGCAGTAAGTAACTCCAATGTGATCAATTCTTCCAGAGCTACCATAGATATAACATGTTCTGTAAGGCACACAGGGCTGGGGCTATGGGAACTTGAATTCAGCTCCTAGCTGAGACACATGCACCCTGCATGGTTCTTGTCTGCCCACTTTGGGTGTTCCCCATCTATAAAATAACTTCTCCATCTCATAGTACTATGGGCTGGCTGAAATCTGTTAATGAATATAAGGTGCTTAGATGAGTATGTGGATAGATAAGTGAAAGGAGGATTAAAACTCATTATTTCATTAGTGTCCCAGTCTTTAACTGTCACTGCACACTAAGAAAAAGTTAGAAATACATAATGTACTCACACCATGTTATCTTGCAAGCAAATGTTAAAAGAATCATAGTAACCAATTTAAAATATGTGTGAATACATATAGTATGTTTACATTAGTAAACCCACTCTGTTTGTACTAGGAAACATTTTTAGCAAATAATTTTATTTATAACTTCTGTGCAAGCATTCCAGACATAGGTGGTCTGTAAATTACAGAAGACACTATTTAAAAGGGAATCCTTTAACTAAAAAATAAAAGTAATAATATCCTCTTGAGGTGCTAGGTACTGCTCCAGCTGGTACCAAGTGTTAATCTTTGGAGAAGTGAACTCATTTTTGTTTTGACACTAAGATAATGCTCTATGATTTCACAGTGAAAACATTATCTATCCCTGCTCTTTTTACCTCCAATAAAGTTTTACAAGCAATAAAACGGCCTAGAGATCAGCTGTCTTCCTGTTGGTGCCTTTGAATGTTTCCTTTTGATGCCTACCGCACAGAAACCTCCCTGGTGAATTATTGCAAGGAACACTTTAATACCACTTCTCAATTTAGGTATTTAGTCTGAGCTACAGAGTCTGGGGGATATGCAGAGACACTGAGAATGGCACACTTGTCAAAGGCAAGAATATTCCCAGATAGGAGGAAATCTAGGTTAAATCTGGGTTTAAAGCAACTTTTGCTTTCCGAGTTCTGGATGTTTTCTTCTTGGCTTCTCCTGGCGTGTTCCCTTCGGAGGCTGGTAACGTGCTTTACCCCTATGCCCAGACACTGGTGCCTTCCCCAGGTGGCAAAGCAAGAGCGGAGGATCAGCTTCGCTCTGTGGTGGTTTGTAATAGGCTTCACTCTAAACATATAATGACACTGGAGACGGGGGAACTCCCACTTCCTACCCTAAATAACTCTCTTGGGGATGATCCAGTTTGTTCTTAGCCAAGCACCGCGTCCTTTCTAACTGGTATCGCTTTCCTACTAAAGTAGCAATTAGGAGAAACATTGCCAATTAGCTAATTGCGTTTCTCACAGCTGCCTCAGTACAGATTGCCTTATATGTCATAAACTTCTCTACGCTTTACAAATGACTTATCTCGGAAGTATGTTTTATAAGCACTGCATTCATTTATATTGTAATGCCAGGAAAGTTGTTGGCTTTCCTGTTCCAGCCCCCGTAGAACAATGCACCCATCCAGATTTCCTCATGGGGTTTGCTAGCCCTATGCTCATAGAGACCTCAACAAGAGCCTCAGCACCCTCCAGACCAGGAAATCCCAGTTGCTGCTGCACACAGGAGAATATACACAAGGGCACATCTCCATAAAGCCATGCTGCTACTAGTCCCTCTTGAGCATCCGCCTCTGCCCATCGTCAGGAACAGGATATGGCTCTATATGGCCTGTGAGAGCTGGAACTACCCAAAATGGCAATTCTTGGCTTATTATGTTCTTAAGCTTTTAGCTGGAGTGCTCCAGCCATGTTAGTCACTTCCTCCCCTTCCTCCTGGAGCCTGTTACAGGAAAGGAGGAACAATGCGCCCTTGTGCAATTCAACCCTCACCCGGTAGGTGACACAGGGCAGTGGTGGCACATGGCACTGGGACACTAGCCCAAGCACGGCTGCCTGGAGATGGAGCAGGAACAATGGTGGAAGAACCAAATCTGAGGGGATGTTCAAGATGATGTCACTCAGACTTTCTAAGATTAACTTGAATTCATAGGCACCCTTAGACCTTCTTGATCCAGTATAACAAAAGCTGTGGTTGCACTGCTCTAATGTTCACAATCTGGAGCTGTAAGAATGGCATACTTTTAAACTGACATCTGTCCTACTTCTGCTCATGTTTATTTATGCCATTGTGCAGAAAGACTCTTCTCCAGAGAAATACTCCCATCCCATGACTCCCTGTGGGCGTAAACTAGACCTCTGCAGTTCTGATTGGTTTGAGCCGGTGATCAAAGCAGAGGCATTGAACCAAACTGCTAAAAAAATAAAGATTCCATTAGAATAATATGGCCTAAGCTCTGTGCATGATAAGGTCCACTCTGTGCTGCAAAGGGATTTTTCCATGAGAGTCTACAAGTAGGGTTTCTTTTCAAGCTGGACCAGTGTTCACTCAAAAGATTTGAACTTCCACCAAGCTGAGGCCAAGCTGTAATGAAATCCAAACTTGGCAGGACTTTTTAGAGGATGGTTATGTATGGGCTGGTGACATGGAGTTGCAGGGAACTAGGGAAATTAGACATTTCTTCAGGTAGATAATGGAGAACACCTACTCTGCCTTGACCAATTCTACTGTTGCCTCCAATGGAAAATATAGGCCCTCCCATGGCTTATTTCTTCTTTCTAGACTACATAAACCGAGTTACTATGAGGGTGGATCAAGAACGTCACATGAGGATGATGGGACAAGAAATACATATAAACTATGGGCCAGATATTGTTGCTCATCATCACAAACCACCACAAGCCCATATCCTTGAGAGCTGGAGGAGTTAAACTTCTTTATTCCACCCAAGAATGAGCATAAATGGTTGTCTTTAACTAAACAGTCCACAGATATATTTTTTAATTCCAGGAAGAATTCCCATGTTTTCTGGAATTGTACTGCCTAAATTTTTTTACCTCCTTGCACTGTATCTTTTTAAATTGCTTTTTAGTGGCAAAGATATTTTTGTTATTTTGTGTGAGTTCAGCTCCTGCCAATGTTTCAGTGCAATTGCTAAGTCCTGCACATACTTAAAATGATAGGCTTGTGCCGTCTTTCATCTGAAGCCAAATGGGTTTTACTATAGTTATCTCTTTAAAAGCAGCGTTCTCCTTCTTCCTTTGCTCCTTCACCAAAATGGAGCAGGCAGGAAATTCTTCATCCAACTTTCATTCACGAGCTGGTTTGTAGTAGCTGTCGCAGATGACCAGATCCAAAGCCCATTGAAAGCAATACAAAAAAACCCCATTGGCTTAAATGGATGTTGGATCAGGCCCAAATAATAGCTTTCTGGACCTTTATCTAAGTTGTGGGCTTTTCCAAAATATTTATAAAGTAATACCACTCCTTGGCTGGCTGAAATGTAACCTTTCACATTTGCGGAGACTGTGTTCTGTAGGTAGCTGGATAAAAAGTACTGGAGACCATACCGAGGTTTCTAAAGGCAGAAGAGAGGACCTTAATTTCAAAGCTGCTTGTTAACAGGTAGGGTTTGGTGTGTGCCTACCCATCTTGGAGGAGGAGCACTCCCCACATTGAGTGGGCAGCCTGGGCCAAAGAGTGCTGCTACCCCTCTAGACCCACTCATTTGCCTCTTGTGCAGATATTTACCCTGGGCCAAGATGATACAGAAGGTCATGTCTCAGACCATCCTTTCTGCAATAAGTCCACGAAGGGGACACAGGAGAACCAGTGCTGGGTCCTGTGTATTTCCATCTATTGTCTGACTCCATCCGAACTGGAGGGAGGGAAGAGGAGGCACAAGTGATGGTGATGGAGGTGAGAAACTGTCCTGTTTACCGAAGGGAAACTATTCACTTCTCACATAAGCCAACGCATAAAGGGACCTTGTTTGCAGAGGTGTGTTAGTGCAGAGCCTCACTAGCACATAGCTACCACACCCCCAGAAGAAAGGGCCTAAGCAGTAAAAACCAAGATGACTCTCCTGTATTTGGGGTTTTTACTGAATTGGGAGACATTTTAAATGTCATTGTCAGGAAACAGAGGACACCAACACCTGTTTATAGAATGAAAAGGAAAGGATGCCAAAGAAATGGTTTGCAGAATGGGAGGGAAGGGAAATATCCTTAAAACCATGGTGTAAGCCCTGCTGCTTGCACTCCCTTACCCCATTAGAGCCCAAACCCTGCTCCTTGCTCATCCAGATCCAGTTTTGCAGGCTTGCAAAGGCTGGAGTTACTCATATTTTGATTTTTGGTTCAGATGACAAATTCCACTTTATTCCTGGGGTATATTACTAAATCACTTTGTGCCACATTCAGAGTGAGTTGGCCTTTTCAGACACCCTGTGCTCCAAGGAGATAGCCATTTGTATGAAAGTCTGTGCAGTGTATATAGGCATTTAGTAGGGAGATTAATATTAAAATACTCAGCTATCCAATGAACTTATTAGGATAATGCAATGACTTGAGTCTAGATGTTAGAGTTCACTTAAAGTTCACTGACTATTATGGGACTGATGGTATATAGAATAGCTTAATCTTACCGTGGGAAAACTAAAATCATGTAGGAGAAAATTAGGCAAGACATGGAGGATAAACTTCCATTCCTATGAGAGATACCACGGGACATGCCAAAGAAGGCAGAAAAGGAACCACTTACTTCCAATGCAGTGGGAAAGGCTACGCTATTAACCAGCACATACAGTAGCCATTTGCAATCCTGATCCATTTTGTAGACATTTTGCAAAAGCGAAGAGGGGAAAAACAGCTGCTTTATGTTTCTTTTTCAGGTGCACAATGCAGAGGGGAAACCAGAGATTCAAAAGACAGCCCTGTTTTGCAGGCTAAAGATTCCTGCTTCGTTTACTGACAGGACCTTTCTATGCATAAGGGGAGACCTCCCACACCTTAAATTACTGCATTGAATGGATTTACATTCTGCTTTATCCTCTGCATTCCAGCTCCTGCCCTTAGCCTTGTGATTGTGTGCATGCGACTGCCGGCTGCACCCAGCTCAGGTCCCCCCCACCAATAAAACCCAGAACCAAACCCGTAGGAAAAAAAGGATCCCCATTTAGATATATCCTTCCCAAGTGCCACTGCTTCCCCCAGTGAAATTAAACTTGCAGAAGAAAACATTTGAGAGAAAGTTGGAGCTAATGAAAGCTGCACAAGGTTCTTTGGCTTCACTCGTCTGGAGAAGAAAAGTATAGCTCTAGGCAAGCAGGAGCTTGTTGAGCTTTCACAAATGTTACCTGCTTAAAGGCAGGTAAAATCTGGCATAAACTGTTAATCCATCATTCAGGTTTTTACATGCCAAACTCCTGTAAATGTTTTTCTCTCACATCCTGTCTCCTCCTTCCCCAGCTGAAAAATAATAATAATTTTGGAAGGGCATGAATTAGGCCTGTCATTCTTTTTTCTTTTTTTTTTTTTTCCTTATCCTTAAACTACATCATACAAACTCCCCGTCTCGCAGAGGACTTGATCCTGCACTCCTAGTCAGGGGGCAAAATTCACCACATTTTCAATTTGAAGTGAGACTCTGAGTTTTCTTGCAAGAGAGAAAAACTAAGCCCTCCTTCTGGCCATCATCAGGATGCCTCTTTGGTCAGCTACCAGTGACCCAGACAGGGCTTCCCAGCAAGAGATCCTGAACATGTTCACCCCAGGCAGAGGCAGGAGGGAAAAGGGGAAAGGAGAGAGAGATTGATATTGATATGAAAAATGGGGCAAGGCCAGATTTGAGCAACCTCAGCCTCAGCAAGAAGTGTTGACAAAACAGTCAGCCAACTGCCAAGGCATTATTCTGGATGAACGGTCCCTGACAGCGGGTTTCAGCACGGCCAGCAGCACGATGGATCGCTTGCTGTGTCGACGCTCATTTGGGCGGCACTGATGTTGTGTCCTTTGGACCTTCCCATCTCCTGCGTGTGTGCATACAAACACGTCCAGTCTCCTCTGAGTAAGAGGGAAGATGACGTTTTTTAACTAAGAATAAGAGGGATTTTGTGAACAAGTTAGCACCCTGTGTTTGCACAGGGATTACTGGGGAGGGATCCACTGCTTATTGCTCTAAACCTATGCATTATTTTAGGGCCCAGACTCACTTTCCAACAGCAGGCTGAATCACTATCTGATGGCTTCCACACTGAGACCAGCAACCCAGTGACTCTAGAGACATCTCCAGCTGGTCTTTCTGGCATTACCTCTGCAACAGGCTCCATTCCTCTTTGCAGAAGCTGAGTCTTACAGCAGAGGTGCCGCACCAAGCCCAGTGACAGCCCCCTCCTTCCCACACCCCCCCACGTGCCGGTTACCACCCTTCCGCAGGTCTGGGGTGCCGCAGACTCCCTGGTTCACAGCTCACCTCTCCAGACGCAGGTAGCAGCTGAAGCACATAACACCTGGACTCTGTAACACAATTCTGCTGTGAGCCAGACACTAAGAGAAATATGCAGATCTAACAAAAAATCCGAACACCCCAGTGCACCTGCAAGCCCTAAGTTTCCATATCGCTCTTTAGCATTCCTTGCTCCGAGTCCTCAAGGGTGCTTGTCATCTCTCCACCTGCACAGGGCCTTCCCGTCAACTCAGCCCTCCCTCAGCTTCGGTTCTCTTTGCTTAAGGCTTCTGCAAGGTAGCTCGTAAGATTATGTTCCTTTCTGCTCTCATCCTAAACAGCGTCACTAATTTTGTCTAATTTCCAGGGATGTGATCTGATATTTAGCACTGCATTTGCCAGGCAGGCTGGTTTCACGGGCGGACTCCCCGACCGGTAGCACTTCCAAGTGCTCACAGCATCACCCACGTGTAAGGCCTTCTGCTACTACAAGGAGATAAAGACTACAGAGAAAGTCAAAGACTCCCACATGGAAAACACAGTTGGCAGAGTTGTACAAAATATGCAACCTCTATTTAGATTCTCTGGCTTGTCAAACTATGTTCTTTTCCATGAATTTTATGTTCCCCAAAAGTAACAAAGTTATGTATAACACCTTTTACAAGGCACTTGACATTTACCATATCTATGGAAATATGAGTTGCCTCCTTGATTTCCTGTTTACAGTGTCACCTCACCGTGGAATGCATAATCACACAGAAGCATTGGTCTGTTGCAGAGTATTTTTCTTTTAAGATTTGTACACACAAAGGAGAGCATTGACACCTTCTAACTTTAGGTCTAACTCAAGGCTGAGCTCCCTATAGTGTCAATGCAGCCTCCAGAGAGCAATTCAGGATACCTAAGCTAAAAGTCCTAAATGAAGCCACGTGACTACTTCCCAGAGTATCAAGGACTCCACACTCAGTGTAAGGAGAGATCCCAGTATGAATGCACCAAGAGGAGTCATTGACCTTAAGAAGTCCAGGATTTTCATTCATGAATTTAATGACCTTTTGTTAAAGTGAATTCTGTTTTTTTAAGCTACTTATGAACTTCCTTCAGAGCTTTATGAAGCTTCATGGAATAATTAAGCAAACAAATCTAGTCCCATGCTAAGTTAATTACATGCCTTGTGGTTTCATATATATTTTTCTCCCTTTCATAGTTTCCTTTTAATATCTCCCTATATTTCTTTCTGACTTTTCTGTATTACTCTCTTTAGTCTTCAGGAAAGCCATTATTACTCATGGGACCAAGTAATCAAATAAGTCTTACTGAGTGCAATTAATCTTTTCAGCTAGGAGGCTTGCTGTGAGATGGCTTTCACCTTTATATTTTTCAGTTGCTATGGATCAGCACAGCTTCCCCCCAAACTCACGTGTCCATGTCTCTCTGGACCCTGCAATATGTAGGACCTCACACCAGGGAGAGTTTCCAGTGCTCCTGGACAACCATGAATTGACCCCTTACCTTTGACTATGTTGAGGAAGGAGGGAAGGAAGGGATTATTTCAGTATTTCAGTGATACCCTTAATGAGGCAAATGATTTATCTTCAGGAAGGGCAGATTAATGATAGTTCTATTAAATGTGTGCCTTTGAAATGTTCATATTGCAGCAGAATTATAGCTAAGTGCATTTTTATGCAGCTTGGCAGAGTCATCACCTTGGGGACAGGGCTTTTGGTCTGAGCTCAGAAGACCAATTCTGGGGCCAAAAATGATCATGTGTCCTACAGAAACATTAGAAATAAGAGATTTAAATATTCCAGACTGTTTGGAGATATACCTTGACTTCAGTGCAATTTTGACAGCGTCTGGTGGTATTCTTATCAGCAAGTTTGAGAAACAGATTGAAAATAAACTTATGCAAGATGGGAACACAAAGTGTGAAAAACAGTTCTCAGGAAGACCTATCTACAGATTAGTCTTAGAAGAGAAGTGTAAGGGTTAGGATATTCCAAAAGCCTGTTACTGGTCTGGTACTTTAAATAATAACTTCTACAGTTAACTAGATAATACGCTTATTAAATTTGGAAATGGCATCAAGCTAGAAGGTTTGCAATATGCTGAAAATTTATAAAGATCTTACAGATTGGGGAAATGGCCAAGAAAGGATGAAAGTCAATAAGAACAAGTGGAATTTTCTGCAATTAGATATAAATAATTGCAAAAATACAGGATGTGACTGACCGTTGACATACCAGTTCTGCATGCAAGGACCTGAGGTTTATAGCGGATCACAAGCATGGGTCAGGAATGTCCATGTTGTTAAAACAAATGCACAAATGCACTCATGAGATGTAATACCCAGGAGTCTTGTCTCTGACACGCACACACACAAAATCATTTCCATCCACATCGTGCTGCGAAGGCCTCAGCTGGAAGATTTTGTCTCATTTTAGCACTACAGTTTAAGAAAGATGTGGGCCATTGGCAATAATCCAGAGGACAGCAGGGATGACCAAAGGTCTTGAAAACAAGGACCACTGAAGTTCGAGGATTGTTTAGTCTAGAGAAGGAGACAGAAAGTCTTCAAGTATGTGAGAGCTATAGGGAGGGAAGACACATATTCTTGTCCTTTTCCGTTACTGATGGGACGACAAGAAACGTTCATGAGTAAGGGACATCCTGCTTAGGCATTAGGAAAACTTTCCAGTGGTAAGGATAACTGGCACTGGAAGAGATTGCTGTGAAGTTCCCATTTATTGGAGGTTTTTAAACTGCTAGCAGAGCTCAGAGGACGAGTAATCCTCCCCTGGGGCAGAGGGATGAACTAGATGACCTCTTGAGGTCCCTTCCAGCCTGTTTTATGTGCCTCTATGTAAGTAAGACAAGAACAAAATGAGCATGGGAAAATATCCTGTAGCGAAATACTATAGATCTAGTTCACATAGCTTTGAAGGGCAAGTCAGAAATTAATTGATCTTTAAGGAATTTTAAGCAAAAACTATGCTATTGCTCTCCTAAAGCTGTTACATAGATTTTTTCCTAGCAATGTAGTACTTAGAAATTATGCCACTATACTGTTGAAGTGAGTGGGAGGACAGTGGGAATATAGAGCTACTCTGTGGTATGGATATAGCCTGGGAATTTTAATATAAAGGAAAGAGTCAAATTCTTCCTGATTTAATCCCACAGAGCAAAACTGGCCCATGCATTTACAGAGGGGACGCCTGGGTACCAGGCACTTCCAGATTGCCCCGCATGAGCCCTAAGCATAGCAGATTTTGGTAGAGAGGTGAAATCATCTGCAGTGTAGCTCATTTCCCTTTCTTGATGGGAAGCAGTGCAATGAGGTATATGAGACCTGCTCACCAGGCAGGGCTCAGCCGAGGCTGCGAGACAGGGAAAACCACTGCCCTGTGCCAGCTTTCAGCCCTGTCAAAGGAGCTGCAGAAAATCTGGTCTACTGCCAGGACAGAGAATAAATTGCAGTCTTTACTTGGAAGACTATCTCCTACCGCCTGTTGGTGCATGTACCACCAGTATTTGAGCCAGTATTGAGTATTTGAGTACTTAGACATTTATTCAAAAGAAGTTAACCTGAAAGACATTTATAGGTAGAACCAGCAAGAAAACTGGTCAAACCAATAGCAAATTTAGAGGTTTACAAGCTACTATGTCTGACCATGAGTAGTTAAGTTCTGAAGATGTAACCTTCTCTACATTTCTTTTGTAAGCTATTTAGCTGCATAAAAACTGAATAAAACATGAGTATTTTTGACTGCACAGTCTGATGTTCATCTTACCCTATGGGAAGGATAGGCTTGCAACCCTTTCTGAGTGGAGCTCATACTAATTAAATTGTCATGAAGATAAATATTAAAGTAAGAACTTAAAGGAAAAAGTTAAGCTAGGCTGTTTATAGATGGCAGCACATTGACTAATCATTATTTGTAACGTTCCCATCACTCCTATTGGACTAAATACCTCTGGAAAGCTCTAATTCATGCAAACCCACGCAGTTAACAGAGCTTTCTTGATTTAATGAGACACATTCTGATAGCCATATAGGAAAGTATAACACAAGACAGAAGGAAAGAGAATATAATACAATTACAGGGATATTCTGAAACTGAAAAAAGGGAAATAAGAGGGGAAAAAAGTCACCCTTCAGAATTACCCACTGCAAAGATAATGCTTATTATGTAACTGAAAAGCTTTCTGCATTTCAGGCATTTAATTTTTATTTTGGTTTCCTTCTACAGCAAATATTTATAGCGCTCTCTTTCACTTGCAAGAACATCCAGTGGTGTTTTAAAAGGATCTAAATAAGCAGTGTGTCCCTGTTAATATCCACTTTGCAATCAGTTTGACTCAGTTTTCTGGGAGTTATTTTTTCTCACTGATGGCAAATGAAAACTTCTGCCAGACTGAGATGTGATCTGTCAGATGGGGGTAAACAGACCATCATGTTGACAAGCCAAATGCACTTATCTGTATTTTAATAAATTTTTAGTTCAAGTCATATCGATACAAAGTGGGGGAAGGGGGAAATTGTTTTAGGTGCATTTTGCATTTCTTGACTGTGGACCTACAGTTTTAATGTTGTTCTTCCCTATTCTGCTACTGAAGGCTACATGCCGAAAATCACATGCTTTTTTTTTTCATTCAGGGTGTTAGTTCCCTGAATATGCACCAGACATCACCAGAAAATTAGAGAAGTGCAACCAGAGGGTGAGGAGAGGGGACCTCTGAAATCTGAACCTCATTTTTTTTTGTGCACCTGATGAGTACCAGCCAGTCCACACCAGTATTTTTTTACATCTTCTGGAAAACAGGCGTTTGGAGAGCGTTCAGGGTGCTCCAGATTACTCAGTGGTTTTGAGAGCATAGGTCTAGGTGACTGGCCAAGGTCATGGACAAAGTTGGAGGTGAAAAACAGACCTCTGTGCTCATTGCCCTCATCAATCACTGCCCAATGGAAAGCACTACTGAGATAATGCAACTACCGTCTGAAGCTCACTCGCTCACTCGTACCCTTAGAGGACTGGATGTGCTAACCCAGACCTTTCCACAACCCATTTACATCCCTGCATCGGGCCAAGTGTCCATTTCAGGGACGTGCATGACAAATGGTGGTGATAGATCACGTTTCATTTCAGTATCAGGTATTGTACAAAAGGCAAGTTAAATAGCATCAAGCTATTATAATTGCTATAGGAAGGTTGTTCTGTTTTGGAAATGCGGTAAAACATTTGCAGCATTTTAGGGAGGGCTCATTGCTCGGAGTTTTACCACATAGAACTGGATAAATAATTTAAACAAACATTTTGAACAGTTTTGCAAAATGCACTTAATGAATTATTCAAAGAGCTCTGTTTGATCATCCTCAGACACAATACTGCTGTCAACAGCAGTGCAGAACTTTCTAAGTAGGTCTTAAATATTCATTTTTCCCCATTTGAGAAATAATGTGTACTCTGTCCTATCACCCGTGTTAGCATGTCTTAGAGAGAAATAGTTTCACAAGTTGTCATCTCTCCCTGTATTTGTGTTAAACTTTAAATTTAAGATTAGATTATCTCTTACGTATATTTTTTTAAAGATAAGTGTAGGAAAATGTTTGCTGTGCCAGTTAAAACCATGTCTACAATGTAAAAGTGAGTGCATCTCTGGATTCGAATAGTTACATAAAAACACATGAGAAACAATGGAGAAGGAATGGCATTCCTGGAATGCAGTCCAGATGTATATAGGCTGGGTAAAGCCAGATAAAGTTTTAGAATAAACTTTGCAGTAATAATCACTTAAGACAAAAGGTCTCTAAAGCTCTAATTGCTGATGTAATCCTTGGGTCTTAAGGCGAGATGTCTGAAATTTAGATCAGAAATGAGTGCTATGTGATTTTGCTGACAGGTAGTGAAAAAAAAATGTGGTTATTGAAAGGGGAAGCATGAAAATGAATATTCCCCAAACTTCACATTAGGGGTGAGAAGCTGCTAGAAAGGAAGCGAAGTTCCCACTGGGCTCCTTGGGGACCAGGATTGCTCCAGATTTACATTTAATATCTGTCTGATGAAGGCAGTTTGATGCAGGATCCAGCAGCAAGAAGAGAAATGAGAATAAAGGCACAAAGTAGAGCAAAACGATGGCACTAGACTTCACCATTCACTACAATCCTTTTTTCTTCACCTGTATGATAAAGCTTACAACCAAGGTAATTTCCTCTCGCAACCCATTGCTGGGAGGGGGAAGGCAGAAAGAGAGGGAGAATACCCCACGTGCCAGCTCTGATTCTCTGGTTCTTGGGCTGGTTTCATACTGGGTGTGGGTTTTGCTGACTTTGCAGCAGCACAACAGCTCCTCTGAGGTGGATGAACTTGAAAAACCAATGCACCACTGTTGACTGAAGCAGTGGCATGTACTGATGCAGGGCCTTTGCCTTGAAAGCCAGAATGTGCACCTACCCCGCCAACAGCCCCAGAGTCATTGCCATTTGTAAGCCCAAAGGGTCTCTAGTCCTGTTGCAATAAAATAATGCTATTCTACAATATTGTGAATTCAGGTAAAATCAGACCTAATATACAACCTCCTCATGCCTCCGGAAACAACTGACATTCATTTAGCATCATACCGCTGGCCCTGACTGCACCATATCCCATTTTCAATATTTCCTCCCCCCATAATGTCCCCTGAATATCAGATGGAGAGATCTGCTGGATATTTGGCTCCTACCTGCTGCTCGAAAGCCAGAAAGAAACTAGAGCAGGCAACAGAAATCTGACTCAGAGTCGTGTAAGGAGAACACCTCCTTACAAGAACATTAACATTCACTATAGCCTTGAAGAGATATTATAGTAATTGGAGATCCTTGGAGAAAAAAGTGTATTGTATATATTTATATACAAAAATTAATTTATACACCAAAGAATGGGGAT
The DNA here is from genome assembly GCF_030936135.1 of Gavia stellata. Lineage (NCBI taxonomy): Eukaryota > Metazoa > Chordata > Aves > Gaviiformes > Gaviidae > Gavia > Gavia stellata. The sequence continues at coordinate 7,508,922 of NC_082611.1, read as the reverse complement.
GTTAGATATTACAGGAAGGACAAACTCACTCATGTGAGGGCCCATATGCACTTCTTCAACTTGTATTTTTCTAGCTTGAAACTTTCTGACACCTGTTAGCTTTTCTTCCTTAAGAAGTATCTCTTCTTCTAAATACAACAAAGCTAAAAGAGAAGAAAAACATTGCAGCTTTTACCAAAAATGCTCAAGCCCATATGTGATGTGTTTTTCTTTTAAGATGAGGTGAAACTTTAAAGCTTCTGAAAGGAAGTTAGTTTAACCTCAGCATCAGAAAGCTTTGTTTGCAAGTTAATGTACTGGTATTATTTGAATTGCAAGAGCACTACATCTCCTACAGTCTAATGACTTAAAAGAGACTGAGAATGCCAGACTCCTGAGAGTCTCTGTTCTCCAGCTCAGCTGTTTTGTTTCAAAGTCATCCAAGACTGCTGTAGAGCCAGGAAAGGACCCCAAATCTCCCACATCACCTTTGTCTTGCTACCAGCTGAAACATTAATGCCTGGGGGCACTAATGTGCCGGACCTAATGAATGCAGGAGTCTGCAACAGGCAGAGAAAATGAAGATTTTCCCCCCCATGCAACACTGTCCATGTTTTTCCTACCTGGGTACACGGCTGCTCATTTTTTATTCTTGCATCTTACCAGAATTTGGATTAATAGCATCCAGGCCATGTAAAGACCATCCGCTGCACAGATTGTTTGTGGGGGTTTTTTTAATTGGTGTTTTCAGGCAGCAAGTGGACAAGTCCCAGCATTCATTTCTGGAGAATGTTAGCCCTAGATTTAAAAACTTGTCTAGAAGGCAAAGACTGAAATGCTTTTCCAGAGGCCCCACATTAACAACCTTGCTATAAAACTCATAGGGGTGATTATTCATTAATTTTCAACCCAGCCCTTTAGCAATGAATATAAAACTGACTGGTGCAGATGTAGCACTCATTTGTCAGTGCTTCAACAGTTTGCTAGTTAACCCAGCGAGGCTTTCTTTCTCCCTAGGAGTAATGACCTTTCTTGCTACTTTTACACATGTTTCTCTTTACTGTACAAGATTCTCCGTTCTTCATCCATACAGAAATGTGTCAGACAAGCCCTTGCTGTTGGGAGATGTTGGCTACATTGTGGAGGTATTGTACTAATTGAGTTTCTGTGCATGAATGAACATACGTAGAAGCTATGCATTACACTAAGTGTCCCCTTAATATTTTCATTGGAATGCTCTGCAGCAGCTCATTACCCTGTTCAAAGACAAAATCACACAGAATCACAGAATCACTACAAAATGCATAACTTAACAATTTACTCCTAACAGGGATGTTTGACATCACCCTCCACTTAACCCTGAATCACAGGAACCACAGTCTAAAGTAAGAGGGCAATTCAGTCCTGGTCCTCAACCAGTCTTAATAGCTCCTTTTTGCAACAAGCGCTGCCAAATGTGGTCAAACGCATACCTGGGCGGCGGTTTAGAAGTGCAGTTGGCTGCCTGCAAAACACTAAGTTGGGCTCACTGAACTTTTTTAATATTTCAAATGCTGCACAAAAAACTCAAGGGACAAGGCAAAAAATAATAGGAGGGGGGAGAAAGTTAAAAGGAATAAACTTCAGGATCATCTGGGTGAATCCTATTGACTAGGGTTGGTAGTGAGATGGTGACACACTCACACCCATGTACCTTGACTGAGGAAGAGCCCTGGGATTTGGCCCTGTTAGATTACATTTCCAGGAAAGATTTTAGAGCAAACGTTAAACTAGAAATGTCAGGAAATGTAGCATCTGGTACAGGACTAGGGAGTATTTTAAAGAAATGGTATGTCAAAATAGATTTCTTTGTATCTCTATCTTCCTTAAGCATAACCTACTGAAAAGCTCTGTCTTACTAGCTCACACAGCACAAGTTACAGCTCAGTAAATTTATAAGTCTGCTGGTTTTGCTGTCTTTATACACTGTCAGTCCAACTCCAGCTGATTCTGGACTGAGATTAGATACAGCCGTGCTTTCCATCTGTGCTGATAAAATGAGAGAAAATTAAATGATTTCTGCAAGCTTGTAAATCCATTTCACTTGCTGTTTATCAAGAGTTGGCGAGGGCAATGACAGAGGCAAAATCCCCAAGGTCACTCCAGCACACACTGTGCCTCCTTCTACTGAAGGACTTCTCTTGCTCTCTCCTGAATTAGTTCATGTGGAAAAAGAAAGAGAGGAAAAGACCAAAAAAAAAAAAAAAAAAAGAGTACAGACAGATCCAATGTTCCAAAAGAAAATAACAAGACCATGTCAAATTGCTTTCTGTTCCCTTCTGAAAAAACATGCATGTTCAAACAGGCTCTGCAAAAGTATTTGCCTAGCTCACTCTGAACAATGGGGAAGAAGCTCCTGTGTGCAAGGGGAAACATCACTCGGATTTGGATCGCAGGCTTCTCTTTTAAATCAGGAGGAATTCAGGGTGGGGGTAAGACCTCCAGGATTTTTTAGGGGATCATACCTAATGCTTACAAGCAAACTATATCTTCTACTGAGAACTACTACGTGAGACCTGGATCCACTAGAGTATATGTCCTGTTACATACCCATATGAAAGTTATTGTAACCTTTCTCCAAAGCAGACCACCTTTCAGGTATCCCATCCTCCACGGAAATTAGATAGTCCAGGATACTGGGATGCAATTATGCAAACCTCTACTGATACAGACTCCCAACAGAAGACTCCCATCTATTTAAAAGTCTGTTTCATATTCCATAAGATTTGTTTTCAGCTCCTGGTGACAACAAACTTTCCTGTGAAGTCTATCTGGGTCAAGTTTTCAATCTGTTTTTATGAACAAAATTGACTTGGGAACGTTGTGATGTGATGAATGTGGACTTAAGTATCTGTCAGTAAAAGCCAATTCATTCTTCATATCAATATGGATTCAGTTTTGCTTGCAAGTCACACTAAAAGCTGAATCATACTGAATCTCCAAGCTATACGTACAGGAAAAAAGCAAGTTTGCAGAAACCTGGCACCAAAGTGCTTAAAACTTCAGAGTTTGTGAATTCAGAGAGGCAAAGCCGGAGCTGGAGTTTTGTAATCTCTCAAGCCAATCAATACAAGAGATAAGCACAGAAGACGTGCACAGATAAATGCGAAAGAGGAATGGAGGTAGCCAGGTCATCAGCTTTGAAAACCAAGCTATATAATACGATGGATTTTGATTGCTTCCTTGGTCACATGCCTTTCTTAAAGCAGATGCCTGCAGGGGCAGGAATGTAGTCAATAAATAGGTCGGAAAGCGTGAACTTCTACTGTAACAGCCTGCAAGGTTTGCTGGCTGACCAGCACCAATGCTGAGTAAGCAAAATGCTGCAGACAACATGTTTTGCTGTCTTGATCACCAGAACGGTTGTGGCAGCAGCAGCTTTCCCCATTTGTCAGAGCTCTGCGGTGTTTGCTTGCTCCCAGCCACAGCGCTGCCGCCCGAAGAGGAAGCACACACGTTTCCTAACTTGGCACCCGAAGCGAACTCATACCTGTGGCTTGGCTTGGCCAGCAGAAGAGGACTGTGAGGGAGATATCCAGTATCTAGAGAAATCATCTCTGCTTGATGTTCTCTGCGTGTTGACATAAAAGGTTTTAATCGGATAAGAACAATAATAAGGATAATAGGACAGCTCCCTCTATGTGCGGTTGAAGACTATCCTGGAGAAATGCAAAGTGATCCATGTGCAGGCAGATAAATAGCAGCTGCAAACTCTGCAGACACCATCACAGATGGAGGTTAGCAACCTATGGGTGTCTCTTTCAGTTCGGCAAGAATAAGAAAAAAAAACAACCTGTAAATTGGAGGAATCACAGTGAAAAAGGAGAAAATAAACACCAAGGATGGGAAGATAATTATAAAAGTATGCTGCACACACTCACAGCAGTGAAGCTTTCTCATCTGTTGAAGAACACAAAGTAAATGTTCACTTCAGAAAACCACATGGGAAATGCCAACAAAGGCTGGTATAACTCTGTGTCTTTCCTTTATTTGCAGTAGCATAAAGACCTTTTTATCAGACATTCTAATCTTGCTTAGCATTTAACAGGACAGTGTGCTGGGATATCCACTCTGCTATTTACTATTTAATTAATTTGACAGAAGTCCAAAAATACTGAAGGCAAAACAGTGTATCAATATTTACTGTACTGATTCACTGGAATTAAAATACTGTAAAAACATAACTGTGCACAGACACCGTTTGTCTTGGCCAATAAAATATTTTGAAGGTTCATGTTCAAAACACAGGTTTGGAGTAAAATTATCATTGAAAGGTATTGATCAAGCTGTTATGTTCCTAGCTTTGTCTGATACAACAAAATATTTTCAACAACTTCATTAACTATGGGATGTTAATGATCAAGACAAGGTTAGAAAAACAAAGGCTGACATTGATGACTAAATAAATATTGCCATTAACACACTGGAATCTGGAATTTCGATTGGCCAAAGCTGGACATTTCACAAGAAGTATGAAAGGAAAGGTGGAAATCCAACACTGATTTTTAATATGGCAGAATCTTACCAAATTGTTTCTGCGCAATCCCTTCTCTTCTCTAAATGAGTAGAAAATATTAGACCTGGTGAGTGAAAGACCACATCAGGGTCTTGCAAAAGGTAAGTGATGCATCCAAATGATAGGGGATTTGATCTGGAGGATGCAGAGAACGTGAGGAAACTGTGTTGAGAATCTGCATGCTAAATGCTTTTGCTTAACAAGCCACTGAAAAACTCCTCCTTTAATCCAGGTTTTTGTCAAGAGCACTTCAGTCTGGGTTTCATTCTCAAGGAAGTATTACTCATTAACCCCACAACAGGAGCTCTGCATTGCCTGTCCCCAAACTGAAGTACCTGAGTATCAAAAAAACCCCAAAAGCAAATGCAGTATGATAATACAACAGAGCATAGCTCCGTTAAAAGCATGGGGCGGCAGGGGCAGTGCTTTAAGGAAACTGTGAGATCCAAGAAAAAAGGTTGGGTTAGGAGTGACCCTTACAGAAAAGATTCTTGGAAGAATCCAGCAAGAAATTCCTTACCTAAAGTTTTTATGTACATAAATGGGCATGATCCTTTTCTAGTACGGTGTAAGTCCATCCAGTTCCCAATGTATTACCAAATGCATGATAACTCCACCTGCACACCACAGCATTCCTCTCTCTCTTCCTTTTCCATGCACTGACTGGTCTAAAGTAACATGTACGGTTCCAGTGCTTGAGCAGAGGAACCTCTGACATGAGTGGGAAGGTGTCCTTAACCAGGACAGCCAAAGCTCAGGGGGGCTTGTGAGAAAAATCGACTTAACTCAAGATGGAGGAGAGTCATTGGTGAGTGCTAGAAGAAAAGTCCACAAGCTTGAGAAGCAAATGTGTGAAGAAAGGAGTTGACCAGCACACAGACTATATAATTACTAATCCACCTTTCTTAGGCAGGCAGGTATCAGGACTACATCTCAGACATGTGTTTTCTTTAAAAAAAAAAAAAAAAGATAAGAAAGAGATATGGTATCTCTGAAAAAGAGATACCGAGGCTTCTGATTGCCCACAGCAGGGGTGAGCCATTAGACATCGGTCCACACGTCTCTGATGGCCTGGTTTTGACTCTCAGTCTCTGCTTTTGTGGCGAGTGCACATCAGTGTTTTGCTTGGTTCGTGTCTGTAAATTTCGACAGTTAGGCAGGATCTAAATCAGGTCAAGGGAACTACAGTTCCCCACTGCCCTGGCTGGAAACCAGGATCTCCAGACAGGCAGCTGCGGAGAGCAGGGGAGAGCGCTTGTTTAGCACATTCCTGAAGGGCACTGACTATCTACAGCCATTTTCAAGTGGTTCTCCTCAAGTCGACCCAGGAATGTGCTGATGGGTGTACAGGTAGGGCCAACCTCACTGAGAGGATGCAGGACCTTCAGTACACTACAGGGAATGTCACGTGGTGGGAGAGCCGCAGGGAGAAGCAGTTGCAATGCATTGCAGACCAGTGCTCCCTTGCAAATATTTTGTTATTAGCTCCTAAATTAAGCACACTTAATTGCTTAGCACCCTTCTACCTTGTGTCAGGAATAAATCTTGTGTGATCACGCGACATAAAAGGAGGTGACAGAGGAAGAGAGGGATACTGGAGCGCCATCAAGAAGCCAACATTCACACCAGCTTGGGGGGGTGTGCTTTCAGTCTTCCAGAGCCTCTGGCCTGAGCTGAAGGAGCATTTCGCTCTTTTGCCAGATCACTGAGTCTGAGGGAGGAAATAGGTTGGTTGAGAAACTGCTTTTCACAGAAGAGCCAACATCCTACAGAATGGAGCACTTAGAAAAACTTTGCATGAATTAGCAAGCAAATGTGAGGCTGGAACAAGTAAAGAGGGACAAAACTTGTCAGTTTGTCATTCATGCAATAATCCTGTCAAATGTGAAATTTACTGAATCGGTGAATTTTGGCTTTGTTTTTGGAAGGCAGGAAGGAAGACGGATATTTACTTTGTTTCTGCTGCATTTGTATTTTTCCAAACTGGAGAAGCAACACTATTATTTATGATTATCTTTCATCTTTAACAATATTTTCTGAATGTCACATGGCGATTTCAGGATCCTCTGTGAGTGCCGTACTGATGTGCAGCATCTGAACATCCCAGTTGGCTATTTCCTTCACTAATGGGGAGAATACATAAATTCAATGCTCATTACATATTCAGAACAACCACCGATGCCAGTTTCAATTCTTCATGAATTTAAAACCTGGCTGGAATACAAATCAAATCATAATCTTTTGTGAAACAGTCCACATTTTTTGCCATCAATCTCCAACCTGTTCCAGTCCTGGGTCTCTTACAAAAAACTTCATTCCAAAAAGTCCATTAGAGTCTCAAGATCTAGTGTTATGAAAGGATAAAGAACTGCTCAAATTACAATAAAAGCTCTAAAAAACTAGTCCATCTTCTCATTCCTTGGGAAGGGAAAACTAAATTCACCCCAATTACATATACATATGTTACTACAAGAAACACTGAAATATTAATGACAGGTTGGTCTAGGTGCCAGTCATCTTATAGTCCTACAAGGAAAATGCAAATAGTTAAGAGCATAAGTTATTACATTCATGGTGGTGGAATGGGGACCCAAATCAAGAATGGGAGCTTAAGACGTGGTACCTTGATTGTCACCCAACAAAGCATCTTTGTTTGAGGGTTAGTGATCTCACTGGCAGGGCTCAGAAATTAGTCCAAGTTTTCAGATTTAGAACTGACACAGAAAAGCACATAGTTTCTGATCTGTGAAGTCAGACAGAGGAGCTGTTATCTGAAATAGTGCACAGCATCTGAGTAATCTGCCAGACTTAACACATCCTGCCTCAGGAGTCCAGGTGGGAAACTTTACTATAAGGAACAAAATTAAATGCAAAAATACCTGCTAATAGTTCAACTAGTGCGTCATCAACACTCCACAAATAAAGCTGTTAAACTACGTATATCTCCACCAGTGTAACTGCTATGCCAGCTGGTCAAAGTCTGCCAGGATAGATTTAGGGAAATAGGACTTCTACCACTTGTCCTAATTAGGGCTAGATCAAAAGATGGAATGATTTTTCTTCACTAAACAAAGCAAGGAGCTAGAGCGGGTCATTGGCTGTAGAGTTATGGAAGAAATCCTGGGCCTCTGCTGGGTGTAATACATTTATATGAAGACCATCTTATGCAGGAGGAGCAACTGACATCCAAGCACGGATACGGAATAGATAAGCAAGCAATTCAGGGAGAAAAACACATCCCATCTCCCCGGGAGGACGTCATTCCGAGATCAGAAGGATCCAAGTTCTCTCCTCTTTAGACACTCTAAAGGTTTTCTGGCAGATTCTCCCTCCCATCGGCTGTGCCAGGTTCAACCACTTATCACAACCTGGAGGGGGATGTTTCCCCACATTTATATTTGGCATGAGATTTTTCAGCTCGAAATGATGGAGCTGTTGCAGAGGTAGTGCTTATGAGAGCAACATCCTCCCAGATGGCCTCATAAAAGAGGGAGAGGATGAGCTTGTCTCGCTGACTCGGAATTGCCAAGTCGGCAGAGCTAAAGATCAAGTTTTGAAAAGAAAAGGTCACATTACATCATATAAGTGCCACCATCCCCGGGACAATAAACAGCCTTAATCCAGCATCACTCAAATCAACAAGAGTTTTTCTAATGACTTGAACAGCGGCAAGATCAAACTTTGAGGACACCATCTAAAGCCAGGGAAGATAATAGGAATCTTCTAATCACTGGGATGGGCTTTACATCAGTCCCTAAATGACTAAGGCATGGATCTACACCTGGAGAGAATAAATCTTAAAAGGAATAAAAGCATGGTGTTGCTGGTAGATGATTTTACATTAGTTTAATTTTCAGATTTCTTAGGTGCACGAGCAGCGATGTCTTCTGCAGAGTTTTTGAAAGCAATCAACAGAGTCAGGTGAAGTTTTATCTTGCACAGATGCCTCTTTGCAAAGGTTTATAGATAACAAAGCCAGCTCAAAAACTGCCAGCAGCCAGCAGCAGAATCTGATACTAAACCACACAGGGTTTCCTGGTAGGACTATTATTAATGGCCTGCCACACACCAGACAGAAGCTGAGCTCCCATCAGAGTGAGTGTTGACCATGGGAAACTGGCACATATCTTCTTTTGGGGGCAGTTGAAAAGGATGGATAATGGACAACGTGCATGCCGCTTTCCAGCCAGCTGCCATTCAGACAAACCAGGTACCTCTCGCTGCTGCATCAGCTCTTGCGAGAGGCCGATGCTGAGCAGCCCCGTGCGCTACACAATTGCATAAATCTTTGCTATTTAGTGACAAGGCTGTGGGAGTTTTTGCCAAAATAAAAAAAAAAAAAAAACAAAAAACATCCAGACAACGCCTCCTCCCGCTCTCCTTGCTTCCCTTCCTCGCTGAAAAGCATGATCCCTTGGTATGTGATAAGGGTTCAGCTTCCAGACAGTTAAAAATTGCCAGTTGGAAATCAAATCCAGACAAATCCAATGAAAAAATAAGACTCTTCTTTTAACCGATGCTGGTTAACCATTGGAACGTCTCAGCTTGGGCTCAGTACGTATCAGTAGACTTGTAATATACATTCCTCAGGCTACCTGTAAATATCTGAGTTGGGAAGGGTCTAGGATAAAGTTTGGGAAAAAAAGCATTCATTGATGATGGACTCAGATTCACAGAAATGTGTTTTCAGAAGTGAAGCTGGTCTTCCAGCCAGGGCTGGATTTCAACCTTCAGCCATTTCACATAGTCTTTGTGGCAAAATGCTTGATCCATGAAATTCAGCCTAATATTCTCTTGGGCAAAGATACGCTGAAATCACAGCCTGTACCCTTGTGGCTGACATTCCATCTTGTAGTGGGGTATTTCAAAGCACAAGAATGCCAGTTTCACATGTTACTAGATATATATGTATTTCCCGCTAACTGACAAAAGATTTATAGCTTGATTTTGTGGTTTTTATTCTGGTGAGCTTATTGGGAGTATCTTAATAGATAGGGCATTCATTGAAATATCCTGTAGCAGCCATAAGCTACTTCAAAACCAAAGACCCCTGTTGTCAAAGGAAGATTTTTCTCAACTGTACTTCATACACAGAAGTTGCTTCTTGTACTTGCATAGGAACCTCCCTACACTGAGGCAGATGCAACATGACTAATAGGCTCATCATGACTAATAAGTTCACCCCAGCTACAGCACATCAGTCAAATCAAGTATTGCTTTTCACCAGACATGACACATCATGATGTGTAAGGCTGGGAATTTTGAAAGATAATGTTAGTGATAGACTGCACCCTGATGCAACATCTCAAACTGCAATTTTAACTATCTCCAGAGAAACCATGTGGAATTTCTGCTGGGAAGCCTTAGGCGAGGATCTCTGCTAACTCCCCTGAGTAAGCATCAGGTGTTCATAAGGATATTGATCTGCAGTGTCCATGTTGTCTTGTTACACAGGGGATGTTTTTAGAAGGTCAGTCACACAGGTTGGTTTCCAAGATTATTGGGATTAAGGTTTGAGATGGAATCATGCCTTAGGTAAAATGCTTACAAAGATCAAACCTTTGAATAGCTTTTAACTAGGATTAAGAGGTGAATAAAACAGGAAAGAGCAGAAGTAAGTGCTTAGCAAGAGGGTCAGTCAGTGTGGCTCTGGAGCAGGGGGTTCCTCGGTGGCTGTCCCAGCAAGGCAGGCCAGTGAGCACTGAGAACTGAAGATACCTATCTGATGTCGTGAGAGATGGGTGCATCTAACTGGAGTTTATAGCAATACTTAAACTACTGCTATAGAAAAGGGGTTTGGAAGAAATAGGGGTTTTTTAAAAAAAAAAAAGAATCTGTTAGTTATGAAAACAAGAACTGGTAACTTTCTGCCATAGCCACGACCCCATTCTCCCAAATCTCTCACCCCCACGCCAAAATCTATCACTCCAGGTGAAGAAGCATCACCTTTCCTTTAACCCTCACAGCCCAAGATGTGGGAATTATGGTATCATCTTTGAGTTTCAACACATAGAGTCCTGCAAAGGAGCTGTAGAGTGAGGATCTGAAGCTTTATCATGAGAGCATCGATGTCTCTTAGACAGCTTCAAGACTCTGTTGTTTTATGTGAAAACCTCAGCTCTTTGGCATTTCTAGATACTAAACCCCAAACCATAGCATTTTGACTGGCACGGGTAGGCAGTCACTGGTTTGCTGTTAGTTACTACCTAGAGGTGTCCATGAAGATCACTCTAGCTTGTGGTATTCATGAAATGTGCAGAGTGAGAAATATGTAGGCTGATGGGAACATTTTCTTCTAACCTTTGCAAATTTAAATGGTGATATGGTGGTCGCACTGACGGTCAGTTTGGTTTGGGGGATCCTTTCTTCATTATTCCTGCTGCTTCATGCTGTAAGGCTAACTGGTGTAGAAGTTAATGGCAAAAAACTCTCCTAAGCTGCAGTTAAGTATGACATAATGAGGACATCAATTAACTTAGGGCAAGAGTTTATGATTAACTATGAAAATCAGTAGCATAACAGCAAAGGGAAGACAGTCTTCCAGACCGTTATTTCACTACAAGGTCATAATCTCACAGCAATTTCTTAAGTGTCCTGACTGAGAAAATGTAAATTTTCAGTAGAGCTTTTATTTTGGGTGTTACTGCATTCATAATATCAGAAAAGGCCATTACCTTTTCATATAACTGTATAGATGTGACTCTGCCTTCTAAATCTTACTTGAAGCAGCAGAAGAGATGTTACATTTTATAAACTGTGACTGCTAGCTGATATTACTACATAGTCTGGCGATAAATATGTACTCTGTTCTGATATTTACCAAGAGGAGTAGAAAAATTATCTACTGATTCGTGTACTTATAAACCATCTCACCATCTTAGAAAGAGGGTCAGGGAGTAATCTTGATAGGAAAAAGAGATTTATGGATGGCTATGTTTCACCCTGGGTAAGAATTTGCAAGATGATGAAGTAGCAGAAAAGGCAATTCTGTTGAGAGCTGTTTTCCTTCAGCAGAGACCATGCAGGCATGAGGCAGAGAAAAACCAGGCTGTTTGTGTATAGCTCTGATCTGGCTTCACCTGGCCAAAAGGCCAACTCACAAATGATGGAGGCTGGCAGACCTTCAGTATCCAGTCCAGTCTGTATTCTGGGTAACTAATGATGAGAAAGACAGTGACAAGCTGGATGGTGTTCAACGGAGAGGAGCGAGAGTATTACAAGGTGAGAGGAATTGAATTATAGGGAGAGATTATAACAAAAATGAAATATTGCTCTAGGCCAGGTCTGTGCCTAGAGCAAAGCTTTACACGTATAGAGTTGCACTGATTTATATTAGCCATGGTTTTAGCTTCCAATATCCTTACATACTTTGCACAGAACGCTTTGGTCCTTGGATGGTTATATGGAAGTCAAAGGGAATGTTTTGCCTCCTACCAGAACAGGATCTTAACAGATTATCAACAGAAGGAAGTCAGTTTGGTTTTTGAAGTACGAAAAGCTGTAGGCAGTAGCAGAGATTTCTGCAGAACTTAAGAGGGAAAAAAATCATGCAAAGCGTCAGTTAAGGTCTCAAACACTGGAATTTGTTCAAGGCCTAAAATTGACGAATATTGTTTTTCTACCAAAAGGTTCAGTGACCTGAGTGAGTGCTGTTCATGCTAAAGGCTGAGCAAGGTATCCCACTTAGACCTAATTTGTATAATACAAGTGTCAACCCCCCAGCGGAAACATAGCTAAACCCCTCGGTAATGACAGAAGCAAGAAAAGCCACAGCAGAATAGAAGAGAATACCAAAGTGAGAGGGAAAATGAGGTCTGCAGCACTCACACGTACAATATTCATAGTTCTCCCCTCCAACCCTTAGCAGATTGTTTGTTATGGAGCTAACAGGTCAATAGACTGTGTATAACAATAGCTTATCTCTATAGTCTCTCTAATGTACTGCTGAGCTTCTGATCAAATACTGCTCACACCTACAGTGCCTAATAACCATTTCAGAGCTCATTTCTAAAACTGCACAGAACATTTTATAAATGGAAGTGTACCATAAAGTGCCATTGCAGAAGGGGTCTCAGTTGCTCTGAAAAAAGGTCCACCATGAAGGAAACAAGTGTAGCTCAACATCTAAATAACCCAGACAAGCAGTAACAGCCAGAAAAATGCATAAAATTCCACTTGCAGCCGCTGCCAAAAAAATAAAATAAATAAAGGCAGACTTACTTCACCCATTAAATCCATCAACCCTTAGGAGATCCATTAACAAACCTACTCTCAACACCCCAAGGGTCCCACTCCCCAGGATGCTATGCACTGTGGCCAGAATTGCCCTACCCAGCAAATGGAAACGTGCAGAGGTGTCTTCCCTTGCTCATTCTGTGGGAACCAAGTCTTTCCACAATGAATTTTTTTTTTCCTCCCTGTACTCTGGCCAAACGTCCTGCACGCTGCGTCTTTTCTGCACACTTCATCAGAGGCTGTGCCACCCCTCCCTCTGCACTCACCTCCAGACCCCGTGAGCTGAGAGCTTGAGCACAAGGTGTCAGACCTGGCGGGGGAGCAGGGCTGGCAGCCTGCTCGACTCCGCTTGGCTCACAGGAGAGAAATCTCCGTCGGTTTGTAGCCCATTTACAGGAATCCTACGGGCTACAGCCTGCTGGGAGACATCAAGGTTAGAAGTACCTGTGAAATGAGTCCCACGCTGCCTGGTGGGACTGGTGTAGGACTTGCTGTGAACATAACTTTCCACAACTCTGGGACATTTTGGGGTAGGATAACCCATAATGAGCTGATGCTGACACACAAGGTGCCAGACACTGTTGCGCCCAGGCAAAGTCCCCATCCTTTGTTACTCTGAAGGACAGTGTCATGTGTGACCGCTCCAGCCCTATGTAACACCAACACCTATTGAACTTCCTCAAGCCTATGCCATGTAGTAGTCTCCAATTTATGGAGAGTACCTTCTCTTTGTGCCCATGGTCTCCTGTTGTCATCCAAAAAGGCACTGCAGGACATGGGGAAAATGGTTCTGAGCCTGCCTCTTAATGCTTTTCATTATGTTCTGTATAAGAATGGCTGATTCCTGGTTACTATCAGATTTTCACTAGGTATCTAGAGATATACATAAATCAAAGCAATGCTTCCCATGGTACAGGCAAATCAAACCAGCAATTATTTTCTCATTTCATTTTTAACCGCTGAACTGCTGTTTTATCTCCAGATAATGATAAATATGGTTCTGACACCAGAGGTCCACACGCTCCTGCTATACTCATTCAGCACGGAGCACAAATAAGTTACTTGTTAATATATGAACTGTCATGTAAGAAGCCACAATTATGCATGATTCACCCCTACAAGCTATGTAAATCTGTGGTGTGTATATATGATAACAAATGAGTGTTACTTGATGGGAAAACACAGGTGCCAAGAACTAGGACTCTCTGTACTGCGGATGTCAGATACGGCATCAGTGTTAACACCTCCACTAACCCTTACCTTCAGGTAGACACATTTCCAAAGGCTTATCAAGCATCCTCTATCATTCCAGTCTGTCAAAGCACTGGCAGTGAGCCAGACGCGATCCCAACCATGCAGCATTGTTTAGTGGGAAGGTACGAAAGCAGAGAAAGCACGCGCCTCCTTCCAGAGACCAAGATGTATGCCACATCCAGTCTCCTTGCTTTCAGTTTTTTATGGTCAAAATTTGGACCCATGCCTATTCTTGCTATAGTGGTTATTAAATAGTGGTGACAAACCATAAAGGAGTTGCATCACTTATGGAGCAGGTAGCTCCTGAGTCCCGCTGGAGACAGCCATCGGCAGGGAAGGTTGGAAACAGAGCATGTAACGAGACGTCTGAACCAACATATTGCCTGATGGAGCTGTTTGTAAAGCTTTGGATTACTATTTCACCCGTGGAGGGCATCTGCGTGCATGTCAGATAAAGGTACAGGCTGGGGAGTGATTATTTTTTCTCAACAGTCCTGACCTCCTCTAAGCAAACGTCAGGCCGTTCACTAGCTCTGTCCGTAATCCTGAAAACTTTCATTTTAGTGCATTTAAGCGTGACTGCACACTCTGCATGACACAAGAAAAGCAGGGCTTCATCATGTACAGACCATTGTAAAGGGGCATCACTACAAACACAGAAAACAGAAGCACAACACAGAAAGGTTTTCAGGCGCACACCCTTGCCCAGCTCCCATCCTGACATACAATTTAGTGTGATTTGAATTAAAAGCTAGGTAATTCACAAAATCTTCCAGCATACAAATAGGTCATTATACCTGTTAGCATTTTCCTCAACTCTGGTTCATCTTCAGCAGAAATTATCACCTTGGCCACCGATTCTGTCTTTGGCTAAACAAACCCGGGGTGTGGAGAGGAGTGTCTCCCTACTCCACTTCCATTTCAACCAGAAGTGCCAAGTCCCCCCACACGTTTTCAGCATCAGCCCGGTAGCCTTGGGAGAAGTTAACAGGTTATTGCCCTGAGCAGCTTCCTCCCCATGTCTGCCCAGCTCACTTTCTGTCTCACGATGCCAGTGAAAGGCTGCATAGGTGAGTCTGAATTACGGACAGAGCAAGAATGCAAAATTATACTCTTCATTCCAGAGAATAAATATCCAAACTCACTGGTTTCAGGACACTTCCTGACCACTTCAAAGTAAAATTAAAGGTTACGGTGGTGGAGAGCTTCATATCAGCACAATTTTTAACATTTGAGATCCTTGATGAAGCAGATATTAAAAACAGTGTTTTGTACTATTTGGCTCTGATTTATTAATGTCATAAATTATAATGTAGACCACCCTGTAATCAAGTGCTTGTGAACCCTGTGTGTAACACCTTGAAAATGAGCAAGTTGATAGGTAACAGAAGCAGTTTCCTTCTTTAGATAAAAATGTAGACGCTTGAAACACAAGCCAGAGCAGTCCAAGGGTCAGAGTGAAAAAACTGCTTTTGCTCACAGGTTCTGAATTCTTCTTCATGCCATTCTGTTAGTTATGGTATTGGATAACATCTTTGGTGTTTTCTTAGCCCCCAGTGGACAGTAACACACAAACCCAAGCTCCACACACAATTGGAATAATCTGTGCGTTTTGGAAACAAAGGGCTCCATTGAGTCAACGTTAACATGTGTAAATAGGAACAGGCAGAGTGCCACTTTGGACAGGGGATAAATTTTGATACGTGTCCTTGATTCTCACCCACACAAATTAAAAAAGACCACATCATTTTTCCTGCTCCTTGCTACAATGCTTCATGCTGTAAAGGCTGAAAAAATCACTGATTTCTTTCCTTTGAAAGGAATAAAATGCTGCTAATTTGTACTCCCAGTAGGGGAAGAAACTGGTGGGTAGCATGAGTGAAACACTGATTAGGCTGACGGTGCAAAGATACAGCAAGAAGCTGGATAGAATTCTGCCAGACACATCATGTTCATTGCAAGGTGCTATTCACAGGGCTTTTTATCTTCTGAGAACTTTCATTGTCTGAAAATGGCTTAGAAGTCAGAGTGTATCCAGGTGATACCCTGACAGGTCACGTATCTCTCTCAGGTATTTCTGTATTGTCAATCACCATAATATGCAGACACCGTAGCATGCTATAACTCAGTTTGATCTTCTTTTTCTTTCTCCCTCTCACCCTGCATGACCAGGTGTGCAGGGTTGCTGAAGCAGGTTTCCCTCCGACTGTTCCTGGTGCACTTCCTTGGCACTTGATTTACAGATGAAAGATGAATATATATGGCCACATTCACACAAAGGAAGAGCAGATCCTTTGCTTTCTTTCTGCTGTACAAGTTTTGCAGGGCAATCACTTGTCAATCACACTCCATTCCTGTTCATGTCCCTGAGGTGCAGTTTTCATCCAGGGAAACACAATGTACTTTGCTCTGTACCCTGGGGAATAGCATGTGCATCAAGAAACTATCTCTTCATCTCTGTATTCGTAGTGCCTCCACTTTCAGTTTCAGAGTTGCTCACAAATTCTTTAAGGTGTTTCTCCCTGCAGTACATGCTTAGTTATTAAAAGCATCTTGGATTTACAGATTTGCAACTAAGACTCAAAAAAGAATGGTGTTTCAAAGACCTCTAGGTTTCTACACTTAGTTTACTTTTGAAAAGCCTGAAGACCCAGATCTCAATGACCTGCCCAAGGTCACACTAGAAGTCAGTGGTAGAGCAGAGACCTGAACTGCAGCTTCTGAAAAATTTGGAAGAGACGACTGTCAATCCTTCCACAATATGTGCATGAGATGTCTAACCAAATAGGCTGAGGAACCCAGAATACTGCAGGCTGCATAAACCAGAGCACTGAGGCACAGGTAAACCCTTCCCAAAGTAGCTTCAGTGAGTCCCTCAAGTGGTTAGCCCACATATGCTGTACATTTGCTCTTCCACAGGATGTCCCTTAAATAATGTCTGCCTGAAGGATTTTTTTTCCACTGGTTTGGGAACATTCATAACAAGACCACTGTGTTTGGCATGCAGCTCCCACTCATGCCCATGGTGAATCTTGTTCTGCAAGAAGCAAGTGAGAGCGAGGTGGCACGTGCTTCCTGGAGACAGAAAAAAATACTATGAAGACCATAGCAATACACAACTGTCACTGCAATGACCCGGTTACGAACAACAACCAGGTCCTCCTAAAAGCAGCCCCCCTCAAGCAGGGAAACCTGTCAACCGTCCCCCAAAGAAGGCAGTAAGGGACATTCGTTTCAAAGCCTTTGGTCCACACAGATTGTGAAGCCAGCAGCAGAGAGCAGTATGGCATCATCTCCAAAAAAGAAACAGCTGTGGGAGACACAGCTAAGCAATTAAGCCAAGTGGGCCAGGCAAAAAGAAATCGGAAAGATGTCCAAAGTCCTGACCTCCTTTTCTGAACTGGTGAAGACGTTTTTCTTTTTGTTTTTCATGGCAGGGTGGGAGCATGGTAGAAAACTTGCTGGGGTTATTGCCTCTTCCTTGCCTGTTTTTCCTTTCAAGCCTGGTTGAATGTTTTTGTTTGGAGGGCTTGCTAACAAGCTGAGGTTTTCATCTTAGTAGGTCTGCTAATAGTACAGGACGTTCCCCTGGATTTGCGATTTCAATGCAGGGTTTTCTTTAGAGAGTGAGGAATTTTTTTATTAGAACCAGCCAGCCTACAGAACTGAACTGTACCTAAAAATAGAAGGGATTGCTTTTTTTTAGATGTTAAAAATAGAGACGTATAGAAATGGTCATGTATAGGCTGCTTTTTACAAGAAGGCAGAGGTGCTCTGAATGGAAACATTTGCTATCTGCCATCTAGCCGAGAAACGTAGCATTTCACAGTGCCATGAGCTGCTGCTTGTGAAGAACAAAATAGAATATAGTAACCCTGGATGGTCTGAAAATGGAACTGATACCATGCTGAAACACACACGTTTCCAGGGAAAGAATGAGACATTTGGTCTTGTGAAGCATAAACCCATACAGCTCTTCAGAGATGGGGAAGTGCAATGGGATGGATGAAGCGGGATCATCCCATGTTGCTTTTGACCCCATCTAATTCTCCTGATGGTGGAACCTGCCTCAGGTCTTGCTCCGAGCACTGTGGAAAGTTTGATTCCTTCCAGTTTTGCTGGAAAAATTACCAGTTCCCCTTTTTTTCCCCTGCAGAATCCCTCGGTGTCCACCCACGCCACTCAGGCCGAGCACTGAGCAGAAAACGCAGGTCTTAGTGGGAAGAAATGCTCCCAGAGATACTTTCAAAAGCAAACAAAACTCACGCCCATTCAGAAAGCTGCATCCTCTGTTAAGCCTCGTCTTTTTGGGTTATCTGGCCGGGTGAGGATCATATAAGGACAGATGGATTTTGTTTGCTGTGCTCTTCTTATTCTATGTTCCTCACAGTTAATTTGTGGTCATATTAATCTGCCATATTATAGCTGAGATGTTCAAAGCTGTTAGAGTGATTTGGATAAAAAGTTACCAATAACTGGGATTGGAATTTGGCATCTAGATCTGTTAAAAGAGGAAAAAAATGTCAGCCTAGAGATCTATATGCCATTTGAAATCTGCTGCATTCATAGTTCTGTTAAGTATTACTAGGTTATTTCAAATGCAAAAAAACCTCCACCCTTATTTTAAAAGAATATTTTCACTAACTAACTGCCCTATAAAGATGCAAGGTAGATTTCACATGGCATGGCTGAGACAGTAAGAAATGCTGTAATATGCTACCCCAACTCATCTAAATGAGTTAACTGCTTTTTTTTTTTCTATCCCTGAGCATTATAAATGGTTCACCAAGTTCTTAAGATATATTAACCATCACCTCCCCAACCTCCCACCACCACATAAATCCCACCCTGGAGAACCAGCTGTGTCTCGAAAATCTCAGGTCAAGCGTTCATGACATTTTACGAGATGTCAGTACCATGTGTGTCAAATCCAGTCCTCGATTACCTCCAGTTTAGAGACACTCGTGTTTCCACCAAAGGATCTGATACTCCTTGATTTAATGGCTGGGGCGGTTAAGTTTTTATTGCCGTATAGATGTCCTTTCAGCTACAGTTATGTGAAGCAGCTACAGCTCAGTTCAATACTCTCTAATACCAGGAAAAGAAAGTGGCCAACAGCCGCTTAATGTCAGTGGTCTTGTGGAGCTCAGCATGCTGCTTGACCTCTTCGTCCATGAGGACTAAGATGCAGAATAAGAGCTCCCTTCCAAGAGAGAGCAGAAAGGGAGCTTAAAAAAACACCATGAGATTTAGAAAACAGGGAATGCCTTCTGTCTGGTTTGATTCTCTTTCCCTTGCAAGACTATTCCCTGTAGAGATAAAAGGAGGGATAGATGCACAAACAAAAAACCAGACCTGGATCAAAGATAAACCCAACAAATGTAGCAGTTTTCTATACATTCATCAAGAAATTTTTTGACTAGGACGTCTGAGGTGTAAGTCAGCACAGGTCTCAGGAGTTGGACTGAACAGCTGTGGATGGATTTGCTCAAGCAGGAGGTCCCATCCTTTGGGTTCCTACTCCCTTAACTAATTGTAAGTTGTTTTAGTAGCCGTGCTAAAATCCACGACTGAACAAGTGCTGGTGGTGTCCATGCTACATGGAGCTAGGGTCTTCTTGCTATTCTGAAGTGAAATGTAAAACTCTTGATGATTTCCAGAAAAAAATTAGTTCATTACACTGTTTGTGCATAGATGCACTGTATATTTATAGCTTCATACATATTCCAAAAGCAAAGCTGAGGTTATGTTTTGTTTTACATAACTATAGATAGATTTGGCAGTGAATCATTACATGAATGGTGTTCCTTTTGAAATGGCAGTGGTGTTCTGAAAAAGAGTAAATAATAAACAATACTAAACAATACATTTGTGAAGAAAAGTGCCAATTCCCATCATGGGCAGTAGCTCCAAACTGAATACCTCCCTCTTAACTCTGAAACTATAAGCCAACGGGCTTTTCCTGGACTTTATGGCCACTAAATTAGCAGCAGCTCTTGAGGAGACAGAGAATGAAGTGCTATAAGAGAAGGCATTTGGAAGATGGGAACTCTGTGACTGAGTCCTCTGATATTAAGTGTTTGCCCCTGAAAACTTAGAAGCTAAAAAAGAAGGTTCCCCCTGTCCCCTAAAGGGTGCCTTTGTGTCTACCACATGCATAATTGATTGCAAGCAAACCATTCATGCCCAACTCAAAGCTGCTTCGTACACATGACCACATTAGAGGAGTTGCAGGCCATGGAAAGACCAAGGCTGATTTAGGCATCAGTTATGGATGAGAAACTTCTTCAGTATAAATAAACTTGCTGGTTCACCACTGTACACAGAAACCTCTAAATAAAATATTTGATTATTCTTGCAGTTCATCTCAAGGACGTATTTTCTGTTTGAGTACATGCACGCACACATGCGACCATGAACACGCATTGGTGAAACCACCAAACCTCAACCCAGCAGAAACCATACCTTAATCTATTAATAGACTCCTCTTTCTTGAACAGCTCTAATCCAAGAAAGCAGTTTATCTGGCTTCCCTCTGAAGCCTCCTGCCATACTTGCAACCGTGGATGTCCAACTAAATCCCACCATCCCTTCAAGAGTTTTCATGAATGGCGAAACTGGAATTCTCCCTTGAATGTAACTATTCTGCTTATTTGTTCAACTTCAGGGCACATCCACACACACAGAGACCCATGCATTTGTGTATAAATACATAGCTTTGAAGGTGACCTGTTTTCCAGCTGCAAAATACTGTCGCTATCAGAGGTTTTTGCCAGCTAGGAAAGGATATGAGCCAGAGAGGTGCAGAGCAAACTGCAGTGTCTGCATTATTTAGAGGCTCAGCATGCCAGGTTCACAGGTGTTCAAACTACCCAGGAACCATTTGGCCCACTGTTATGGAAAATATGATTTTAGAGATTGAAATCAGCCAGCAAGAAAAGGTGTTTAACCAACTAGCTACTGCAGGACAAAGCAAAAAGTCAAGGTTTTCTTTACATTTCTTTTTAGTGTTTTTGTTATTTTTCCCCCCGGCACCTGCAATACTGCTTGCCTGACATCCTTGGGAACTGCTGGCAGTGGAGAAATTTATTAGCTAGAAAATGCCAAAAGTATCTGTAGGAATTACTATTCAGAGTTGCAGCATTTCAGACAGAAAAGAACTTGCAGGAGGGAAAGGGACTAAAAATCAGGTTCTGAGGCTGGACTGACTCTCTGAACGGAGAGACCGTGTATATAACACAACACAGTACATTTTCTAAGTGCAGCTTTGCCAAGGCAGTCACAGCCCAGTATCGCTGGGAAAGGAGGGCAGGAAAAAATGGGCAGGGGATCTTGTTCCTTTCCAATGTCTTGTGGATCAAACTGGTGGAGTAGCAGCATCTGCCCAAAGCATGATTTCCACCAAATTTCCGTACTGGATTGGGTGTAGGGGGAGAGCAGAGTTCTTCAGCAGAGACTTAAGCCTACAGTGTATCAGCGCTCACCACGATCACACCTGCAACCAGGTGACCAGAGAACATGCAAGTCCCTAAATATATGGGACCTGTCTGACCTGCCTGGGAGGTACCAGGAATATTCAAGCCCAGTGCACTCTGTCTTCCTTGCCGCTTCCCAGCAGCTAAAAATAAAGCAAGTAGCTCTCCTGAGCTAGAAGTCACAGCCACTGCGCAAAACTGTGCTCAGTTACCTCTTTCTGCCCTTACAAGTCTATTAATATCAAGCAGAGAGAGAAATACTATCATAAATATGTTTCTGAATATGCAGATGCATCTAAACAAAAAATCTCTTTTCTCTCTCTGTTCCTTCAGTTCCAACCCACTGCTAAATATACACTCAGAAGTACAGGATGAAAGTGTATGAAATTGCCTCACTGACTCTGAACTGAAAATCCAATTTCCAAAGGAATTTGGGACCTGACTGCCAAAGAAATTTAGGTACCTGAAGATGCAGTTAAGAATATTCCCAAATATTCAGACATGGTCAAGGCCTATAATCCATTGATTTAAAAAGACTTCAGGCTCCTGAATCACCTTTGAGAATTGCAAGTCTGTTTCTACATTACTTGGACATTGCAAAATACGGCCATATATTTTTGCCCACACTTCCTACTTTGCAGAAACCAAATTATTTTCTTTCGTCTAAATATGTATTTATAAATACACATGCACATACTGTAGTTCTGCACTGATTGGTATTTGCAATGTAAGCATTGGCATTTCCTTCCTTTTCGTCAATGAAAGTAAACATGATCAAAGCCTGACAGTATTTAATGATGAAAATATACCATGTCTCTACAGTCTTAATGTCATTGGAATGAACTTGAAGATAGGTTTACAACAAAAATAATTTTAAAAGGATTTCATAACAAATTCAGGAAAAAAAGCCATATTTAGCTTTTCTTTCCTTAGCATTTTTATTTTGTCTAAGGGAAAAAAGGAATAAACAAAGATGTTTTAAAATGACCTAGTGAGGGGCAAAATAAATGCATAAAGATTTTATCCAGCACTTCTAAGGATCTTGGAAGTGCTGCAACTACACTGTAGTTTCTTTGTTACAGCTCTGTATACATTTATACAAAAGAAAGATGAAAGGGAGGAGAAAGTGGTTGATATGCGTTGTGAGAAGTTGGTGGAATTAGATGGCAAGGGGTCAGGTTACAGACAATGTAAGCTAAAATGCATCAAAGGATATGAAGCAAAGGACAAGATCAAAGTCTAAGAAGCCAAGTACAAGAATAAAAGAGTGATAATTGTAGGCAGCGAGAGAAAGCACTGGAATAGAAATGTGATAATGGTATGACCTCATGACTCAGTCGTCTTCTCTTTTTTCCCAAGTCACCAGTTTCCTTGCACAGGGTGCAGGGGCTGGAGAGGGCAGGAGTGTGTGCGGCAGGAGGGAGCGGTGAGGGGGAGAGTGGAGAGGGATTCTGGGGTTGATAACCTTCCTGGGCTTTAGGGAAAAATTCACTTTGCTTTTCTGCAATCTGTTTCATTCATAAGTTTTCCATAGGATCATGGGGCTGTCCTCATAGGCACTGGTGTGAAACAGGGAGCATAAAGCTGAAGAGTGGTGCCTGGGAGGCTGAAAAGCTGAAGGGTCAGATCCTGCTCTCCTGCAGCCCAGCAGAACATAGCAGACACCAGTGGGAGTGGGTCTATTTCAAAGTCACATTTGGGCCCTATTTTAGAGAAATTATTGGGCACTGATGCCCCTCTGTTCTGTGGCTGAGATGTCATGGCCGGGAAAGCTGTCGTCATCCAGAGAGCTCCTAGATTATACTCATCTTCAGCTGTAGGTTTGTTCCGAGGAAAAATTTTACATTAGATATTCGCTTTGATAGGAACCAAATGCTTTTTATTGCCAAGAAGAAACTTCCCTTTCATATCTAACGAGGTCCCTCAATCCTCACTGTTGTACAGCATGGAGTGCAAGTCCCTGTACACCCAAAATAGTCTAGCAGACCAGGGGATCTCGCACCCTGGCTTTCTGGACTGGTGATGCAGAGTCTTCTCAGCTCTCACCATGCCCCAGTAGGAATCAATGGCATCACTTCAGCTGACTGCATCAAGGCTAAGGTTTGTTCCATGATCCCTGAAAGGACACATTTCCCCATTCACACAGGTTTTAGTTGGAGGCTGGGTAATGGCCATCATCATCTGTCATGACCAGCCCACACTGACATATTTCCTGGTGTCTTTGAAGGCAGAGGCCAAGGCAGCACAGAGTAAAAGCCCCTTTTGTGAACTTGTCACTGCACTTTGGTCCATGCTTGATCTATGGGAGTAGGTAACAAATGAGGACAGTCATCACAAGCAAGTCTCCTTCCACTGACCACAAGGTTGAATTGGTGCCAAGACCCTACCCTGCTCCAGCAGCATTGGAAAAAGCAGTTGATGCCAGAGAATAGCAGCTTCTCTGTTGCCTCCTTCAGCAATGCAGACACCTATTTCTGGTTTATCTTGAAGGCAAAGTAGGCACCACTGTCTTGCCTCCCTCCAGCCCTTTTGCTTGCAGGCTGCCTTCCCTTCTGCAGTGAAGCCTCAAGACATCTGTCTTCTCTTAAGTGGATGAGCAAATCAAAGTAAGCCACTTACTGGTCTCTCAGAGCTCCATTTGTTGTTTGAGATGTGTGCACCTCAGCTCCTTCCTTTCAATGCAGCCCACTCAGAGTCATTTGGCAATGGATTTGTTTATTTTTCTGACTTAGTGGTTAGGCTCAATCTCAGGACAATGTTATGGGACAGAGGAATCTGTCAGAGGGTCCTGAATTAGTGGATTTTGAAGAAGCAAAAAATCTTCAGGAAATTCAGTGAATGTTAAAGGTTTCCTTGCTGGGCCACAGATTCATGTTCAAGTCTTTCTTCCTTGAAAAAATAAGCTATTGAGACATAAAAGAGGCAAAGAGGCAGACAGCTCCTTCTCTGCCTCACTGAAGTGTCTCTAAGCCTGAGCAGACTCCTTATCCCATCTTTGTGTAGCATTGCTTTCCTGATGAGCAGTCAGGCAACTATCGGGTTTTCACTGAAATGTCTGCATCTGTCTCATAGACATGCTTAATCAGAATTATTCTTGAATCTGTTGAACTGTTCTTTAGTTTACACCTGAGTGAAACAGCTTAGGAGACCTTCCGGACAAAGATCAATACCTTCCTCATGTTTGAGTCAAAAATCTTTGGCTGCCCTGGGCTGGATTCTTGAGAGACATTGAAGGCAATTAGCATGTTGACTGACTTGAATCAGAAATGTCTTTGCTTCCCAAAGCAATTTTATTTCTGGGTGTTTCATTTCTTGAATTTTCAGCTTACATAGAATAGAAAATCTGTGTGACACATCTGTGAAATGTTGCTCTTGAGCTCAGACACCAATCAATATTTCCAATGTTTAGAGGTGACTATGCATTGTCCCCAGGAGCTGGGCTGGCAGAGTTGCTGGAGGAAAAACTCAGGCGTTCTGAGGACACGGGAGGCTGTGGGAGAACAGATAGGAGTGTGACAGTTTCAGGTTCATCGTGTTTGTCACGAAGCGTGTGAGAAATTTACAGAACAGTGGAAATTTTCAGTGTTGCATCTTCTCTGACTCCCTACAGGCTTTGGCCTTCAGGTCGATCGATGGGTGACGCTTCTGAAGAACAGGTCATATTTGGAGCCTGTTTTTGCCGTCATCTTACCCCAGCACACACATGGGGCTGTAGCAGCAGGTTGTTAGCCAGAAGTCCAGTGGGCCGGAGCTGCTGACTAGCGGTCATGGCTGAATGCCAAGCTCCCTTGCAGATATGCTGATGCTGACACAGACCAGAGGTAGCTGCAAAGTGTGGCATGCTATGTGTTGCTCTCTGCCCTCACTAAACCCTCCTGCCCTATGCTGATAAAACAGCTCAGGAAACGCTGCCGGGGCTGATCATGGTTCAGTGGTGTCAGGCCTGGTACAACTGATGTGAGTCATGGAAGATAAAGAGAGTAAACCTGTAGGAACTTTTGCCTTGAAACTTGCTTAATCCCTTCAACTGTTCAAAATTTAAAACAGAGAAGCTGCAATCACAAGGTCTAAAATGTCTTCTAAAGCTCAAAAGGGACATTGGCCACTGCGCTACCCACTCTTGGGTAGCCACATTGGCATCACCAAGACCCAGATCCAACATAGATTCACCCCGTTGTGCACTGAACCACCAATGGTCCCCCTCTGAAGCCTTGGGACCCTGCAAGATTCTGGAGGAAGCCACATGGTGGGTAGAAGGAAGTGTGGCCTGCAAAATGATATGGAAATTGGCTTGCACATCAGCAGAGAACTAGCCAACAGGAAGAACAGAGTAAAAGTCATTTACATTATTTTTGTTTTACATGAATTTGTGCTGTGAATTCTGACCTTTGTAGATGCATTAGAAACACAAAATTTCATTCCCAATGGTCTTCATAAACCGTTACCTTGATAATGTGTACATGCCAATTCCCAGACCCAAAGGGTGTGGAAGGATTAAGGAATAGTGGTTCAGGGATATTTAAAGAAATCTGAAGGTATGCACGAGAAGCTTGTCTGAAAGGTTGCATTTTATTAGCCAATTACTTGGTTTTAGACACCTGTAGAGGCCCTGCAACCGAAATTGATGTCATACAGTGTCTCGTGGTTGTCTAGCCCAGAAATGTGCGTAAAAGAAACTTCCCTAAAACCAGTTCCTGTTTTTCTTTTCCTTTTCCATTCTTTTTAGGGTTCTGCAAAACATGTGACTTGCAATGACTCACATCTTGATGAAATGGCAAATTCTGACAGGGATTTTCCAGAGTGCTGTTAATTTCAGTGTCGCTTGGCTTGGATTTGACCGTATCAATTACATTCCAAAATATCAATAGTTATCGATCCCTGACCCTAGGAGACAATAGAGGAGCACAGGATGACCCAGCAGCCAGTGTGTAACTGCCACTCTACAGCTGGCCAGGGGACATAACACACAAAGACAGTGACACTCCTCGTTACTCAAAAAGATGAAGCAAGCAAGGCTCACAGCTACAAGATTGGGGTCAAAACGACAAGGAAGCCTTATGGTCTTTCACACAAGAGTCGTGGGCTTACCAAAGAAGCGGAAGGTGAAGATTCCTCTGACCTAAACCAGCCTGACCAGTTCCCTCAACCAGGAAGCCCCCATATTTTGTTGCATCCCACAGTTTTGACATCAATCTGGAAATTTTGTACTCCTTTTTGCCCAGTTGTTTTCCCATTGACACGTTTGGCCTTGTGTAAGAAACTGCAAGAGAAATCTTCAATGTTTTTTACTCGAGGGTGCAAAGGGAGGAGGGCAGTCAGTAATAGGTGTTGGGTGTCCACAGGAGTGTGAAGTATTTGTAAGACCTTCCAAAGGCACCAAAGAAAAAAAAGCCTTATACATAAATCACATCAAATGTTGTGTCTTTAAAGGGTAATGACAAAAAAGTTCTAATTTTCTCTCTGTAGGTTCACTAAGCAAGAGTGTCTAAACTCATGAGGTAGCCTGGCAAAAGTCTTCAATGAAATCTCTGTTGCTGTAAAATCGTCAGGTAGTTACGATCAATCCAGGAAGTCAGATAAGACAGTGATGGGGAAAGTTTCCTTGACCGAAGTAGAGCTGGAGGGACATCAAAACTGTTTATCAAAGTTGATTTTTTTTTTCTGTATAATTTTCAGTGATTTAAGTAATTTTATTATTTGATATTCTTTCCGTGTCTTTGTTCATTTGGATTATTTGACCTCAGTTAGAAAGCAGAACCATGTCTACCTGGCTTTGGGATTAGTGTAGTCCTCTCAGCACCAAGCCTCTTAAGGTCAGAGCTGCATACAGTTTCCTCCCAGGCATCTTGTCAGTCCCACACAGCTTTTGGGCAGCCCAGCAATAAATAATGTATCTAGTAAGGCCCCATTCCTCAAAACATTCTAATCCCTCTTAAAAGAAGACATTTCATTCAAATGACAAAAAGCAACAAAAATGGCCATCTCTCCTGCTATGCCATTGGGTTAGAGATAATACAGGATGATGAGGAAAATTGATAACAAAATCAGAGGAGACTCAATCGTTGACCTCTCTGTTAAAGAACATTACTGCTCCCTTTAAAAATGCTGATTTTTTAAAAAAATTCTTATAGTTATACAACTGGTTTAGTCCAGAAGAAAGATCTGCAACCTGCAGATAATTCAGGTTTTCAACAGCAAAAGGAAAGCATTGTTAGAAGACAAATTGCGGTCTTCTATGGTCCCAGTAATTGGGGTCTTCTATAATCCCGATAAGATGTGAATGGAGAAGAAACCCATGGATATTTAACTTCTGCTCTTCCATGAAGAATTCACAGCTTTTAATGAAGCCCATGATATTTTAGGGAGCTGCCAGTTTCTGAGCAAAATATTCTAGAAACTGAGTGCTCTTAAGAATTTCTAAAACATGTTATTTAAGCTGGTTGAAGTTTTTCCCAATGCTTCCATTGCTTTAAGAGCCTTATCCACCATGCTTCTCTGTGTGGCTGCTTGTCTATTAAAGAAAATACACAAATTAACAGCTTGATGGGGCTCCCACTTCCATCTATTTGGAAATGAAATGTCCCTTTGTCTTGTCTGCACAAGTGTCTGCAGTCTCTGTTCCCGAGGAGCAAGACTACTTTTTGGGTCGATCCCTCTTTATGAGTCAGCTGAATCCACAGTGACTGAAGGTGCCAAAACACATCCTAAACTCTGTGAAATTGCTGGCTTGATTCAGATAGAAAGAAAAATAATAATAAAGACTTTATAGAGTGAATCCTTAACCTCTCCTCACCTGTTCCCAGAAGCCCTCTTTAGAAACTGCCTTGCTCTGATGTGTTTTCTGCCTGCAAGGAGAAGACTGAGCCACGGAGAGTGGTGAGCTGCTCATGGGGCCAAGCCAGGGAGGACACCTGCTGTGGGGACAGTCCTCCAGACTCCCTGCAACGGGGCTGGCAGGTTGTGAGTGGATGAGGCAAAAATGCTTCCTGGGAAGTCTTTGGCGGAGGGATGCGAGCAAACTCCTAACAGCCCCAGACATCCACCAGCAGCACTTTGGGGGCTGTGACCCAGAGATTTATAACCTTTCTTCTTACACATTCTTCCCTTCTGATGCATCTGCTGCAGTGACACATACCCTGTGCTTGGAGACCTTCTCTTCCCCACAGCTGTGTTTTCATCACACAGCCCATAAAGCTTTTCAGATGCTGCTCTTGTTTTAGGGTATTCTCTCTCCCCACTCATTCCCCTTTGCACCTGAGCATCCCCTTCAGCCAGGAACCCCCTCACAGTGAGGAGACCCTCACTGGGAAACAGCAATCACAAACTTTGCAGATTGATTCAAGCTATTCTTCACCTTCTCCTCCTTTCTCCCTTTATCTTTCAGTTTTGGGGAGATTCATTCCCTTGCAGGCTTGTTTGCTTTCATACGCCAAGAATGAATCTCTCCCACTCAGGCTGCATTAATGGGTCATCTTTGTGACACTGAATTTTAGACCCTAGCTTACTCCAAGGTCACGATTTCTACCATTTTGCAAAAAGGTAGGAAGCACAAATTCCATAATGGCTTGTGACTATGAGTTAAGTTCAATATAGCTGGCAGCTTCTCTTAGGCAGATCTGCAGCAGAACTGACCTCATTGACTGAATGAATCGCTTGTCCCCCAGGGGCAGGAATGTTTCTTCCAGGACAGGATTGAAGCTGCTTTCTTACAAAAGCACTATCAGTCCCAAGCAGGGAGTTGGAAGCTGCCTGAGCCACACACCTGTCTTGTAGATAGTTCCTAGGCCTGCCAGGCATTTACCATTCAAAAAATATACATTCTTCATCAACTTGAGCTGAACTTTGGCAAAGGGTTTAGGCGGGAGAAAGGAGAGGAAAGGAGGAGGGGAGGGACTCAAGGGTTTCAACTGGAAGCTTTTGTTCAACCCTTGACAGAAATAAATATCCAAGTCTGTCCATTTTGCCTCTAGTGCATTTGTTATATGTGCCAGGGCCAGAATTGTTATCCCATACCAGTTTCCCAATGATTAGTTAAAAAAAAAATAATTGGTTTCTCATTAACAAGATTATCCCAGCATTTTTAAGTGGAAGGAGCAAGAAGTATCCTGGGAGCAGAAAAATGTGAAATGAACCAGTCTGGTCCCAAAAGCAAGTAGTGTCTGTCCTGCCCCAAACAGTCCCGTAGGTGTCACAGAGAGAGCCTGTTCCCACTGGGGTTGTGAGGGGGCACACACTCTCATCGTCCCAGAAATATTTCCCCATTATGTCAGGTCAGGAGTCATCAGGGAATGAGTTGGACATTTAGACCTGACAGCAAATCAAACATGCGTGTAAGCCCAGCATATTCAGACTTCTAATGGTCAAGGTTACACTCCAAAGCGGGGTTGTGACACACTGCCCGAACTGGCACTGGACACATCAGACAGGTGGTGGGACCCTTGGTCTGTGCGGACCACCAGAATTTCACCGGGGCTAGGGGTGGATGAGAAGCGTGGAAAGATGAGAGCTCAGGAGAGCTTGATACATCCAAGCACTTCAGCATGTTTTCAGCTGCATACATAGGAAGGAACTCTTCGCATACTTCTAGCTAGGCATGGGCTTTATTTAGATATTTATGCCTTGATTATGCTGAATAAAGGCATAAATAAGAGTCACCTATTCCTGTGGCTATGGCTAAGAGATGCTGCATCCAAGACTCAAATATTTTTGCATGCTTGATCCATACCTCCCGTGCGCTAAGAAGCCTTTAAGCTCTTTTTAGCTGATGAGACATGAGCAGGTGGTCCAATTGTGAACAAAATGTCAGAATCCATTCCCAGGTACAAAACCCCACTTAGAGAGACAGTCAAGCTATGCTGATAAACGTCAACTAGCCCCAGGCGCCACCAACCCCCAAATCTCTGCTTTCAGTGCTAACATTAACTCTAATTATGTTCATCCTAAATCTGCTTCCAGTCTGTTTTCATTACCTTCATTCACGTTACTTTATTATCGCTTGTCCCTGCTTGCTGGTCTGATCTATGATCAGATCTATTAGCAGATGTGATGCAGTGTATTTATATTCCTCATCAGCTTGCATGTGGCACGTCTGCTTTCCTTGACCTGCAACGTAGCTGGTACACTTCAGATGCAAACAGCTTCTACTGCAAAACAGCTTCATCACTGTTTTCAGAGTGTTACCAAAAGTTTGTTCCTCTTTCACTGAGGTCAGCAATGAGAATAAACGTAAACCCTGATGTGTCATTAGTGGGAAGCTGTCCTTTAGACTACACAAACAAATAGTGTGCATGTTAGATAAGGCATGTAAATAAGGTACCTTTCCAGGAGCTCTGGTGGCTTAGAGGTCTGCATAAAAGCAAGTTTGTTTTTACGAAGATGCTCACTCTCCAGCTAACTGATCTTTCTAACACCTGGAGAGAACAGTGATGTAAACATACTTGGGAGTCAGCAACTCTGCTTTCTGCCGCGTGGTTTCCCTGTTTCAGTTCTTGTGTGCTGGATGGTAATGCTGTCCACAGGTGACATCAGGGAACACTGCATCCCAAGGACTGCATTTTCAAATGTACTGAGCACCCAAGACTCCCACTGTTAACACTGGGACGTGGAGGTCGTCTGTGTTTCTGAAAACAACATTTTCAATTTAGATCAACATTTTATATCTGCATGAATAAAAACCCTCAGTATTTTTGGAGGGGGTCTAGGTACTTGCGGCTTCCCTTGTGCCCACTGAGTGTTGCAGGCTCAGCTCTGAAAGCAGACAAAAGGCCAATGTCATCCCTAGGATAAGGGCACTATTCCCAGTGTAGCTGCCAAAAGGACATATCTAGATCAGAGAAACGTACTCCTTTCTTCAGAGTGTTGTAAGATTCTGCAGATGATTGTAATAAGTTGTGAGACCTTGAATGGAAGGTGCTGCTGAACTGTAGATCATTATCTCTGGGTGGATTTTATAGGCATTTCTACAGTACTCATGAAATAGATAAGGAAAATGATATTTTGAACACATTCTCAAATGTATGTGTCATTTCTGTGTGCTCTCACCCAGTTGGCAGAAGAGACAGATTTTTAAAGGATACTTAATGACATGTTACTATCCCAACATAACATGCACATTTGTTTACCGAATTTATATGAATTTACTGATACACAATAATTCTCAAGTGTTTTTATATTTAATAAATGCATTTCTAGTATTTACCATTCATTCTCATCCTTTTAGTTATTTGGTCCCTATTCAACCCATGCAGTAAGACCAAGGATTAGCCACTCTTCACAAGGGTTTCTTTTCTTCCATTTCTCAATGTTGATACTGTCATTTAAGTAAGATATTACCATACCTTTTCAGAAGAAAGGCTACTACCCATGGTATTGGGCAATGAGACAGGCTTTCACCACGTTCTTTGCTTTATAAAATCAGTAGAAGGATTACCAGCATCACTGGAAAAAGCATATTTTAACTGACAAAGCAGAAAAGAGGAAAGATCCTGAAAAACTAGAGAAGACTTAGTAAAACCCTTCCTTTGCATGAGAACAGAAATTAAATCAAGGCCCTCCTTGACCTGTGCAACTGAAAGAAAAGGGAAAAGAGTGGCACTCCAGGTTCCCTGCAGAACAATAATTCCTAAAATTTCTAGTGAGGAACTGAAAAATTGCAAAACCCCCTTTTGAACACGACGTAGTAAGATGTTCCTCATATGAAGCGTGTCTTTCCTGGAACAAATGCAGGTGACTACCTCCTTTAGAACCAAGAACATGAGACACTGTCCATGTGAGGAGCAGTTATTTGGAGAGGTGCATAATATAAACACTGGCTGTGATTCAAATGGCCTATTAGCATGCCAAGGTCTCTTCTGCAGTGTTTGAACCTTCTACAGAGATTAATAACCTTTGGATGTTTGAGCAGCAGGTCAAATAACTACTGTATTTTAACTCTATTTATGTGTGTTTTATTATTTGTGGTATGTATTGCCTATCCATCTAAATTATGGGTTTGGGGTTTGGGGTTTTTTAAAAACTTTTCTATAGAAATAGGAACATGTCCTTCATTAATGCTAAGTCAAGTCAATGCTTGTTGGGATAAGAGAGGCAACCATTTAGCAGAAAGGAGTATTTTAAATTCCCACCTTCTTCAGTTGCTTTCTGAGTTTCACACAAGCATTCTCCTCCTGCTGTTTTACTGTTTCACACTTGGGCAAGAAGTAAATGCAAGAAATATATCTCGGACCCAACCCTGAACGGCTGCACATTGCCACCCATGTGCAGAGTCCCCCGTTCTGGAAAGCTTAGCACTTTTCTGGGTTGGACCCTCAAAAAGCCGGCAAAGAGGAGTGTCATTGGGGTTACTTTTGTGAGAGGATTAATGCCTTAATCAAATTACTTGCTCGGAAGAAAAATTAACAGATGCTGCGGCATTTCAAGTGTCCTTCAAAACACCAGAAAAATTCTTTATGCTCACTAAGATCAGATATGTGTGTGACGGTCCCTATTCAACCTGTGTTTGCAGTTTGCATATTTCTGTGTAAATGTGTGTCTTACAATTAGCTTGAGGATGTGCTTACAGTTGCTTTTACAAGTCCTCATTCTTGACAGTTTTACGGATGTTTGCACTAAGTAGCTTTTAGTGGCATACTGGTGAAACTAGGCACCTTGTTTTCCTTTCTTAAAGGCCCTTGGTTCTAATACCTACAAAGACTAATCCATTTGCCTCAGCTAATCCAGTCTAAAAGTACTCCAGTGCACTTGAAAGGATGTCCTGTGAGCAAAACATCTCACCTTGAGAATGGGGAAAAACTTGTTTTGGAGGTTGCTTCCCTCTGAAGCAGCAACTCCAATTGGCTAATCTATTTAGCAAAATTAATTAGAGGGCCATGGATTGAGTTTCATGGCAGACTAAAGCCCAGCTTTCTCAAAGAAAGGAATTCATTGTTGAACCTTTGATGGTCTAAAGGAGGAGAGGTGCATTCATATGTTTTGGGTAACTCCCTCATCATTACTAAGATAAAATAAAAAGGCTTTAAGGTTTCTTTCACCAATCGCCCCACAAGTTGGCAATTATATAGGATTACCAGTATCCCATAGACCTGAGCTACCAACAGCTATTTTATTCACTTGTGTAATGCATTTTATGGTAATAACAAAAGAGTCCTTCAGGCTATTTTGTGGTCCATACAGATTTTGACAGAGGGGGAGCTCTTATTTTTGTTTGTGTTTTGAGTGGGGGCGACAGGCAAAAGGGGGGTTGTTCTGCCAAGAGATTAGCGTGAAAGAATGAAATGAAATGTTTCGGTCTTGTTCAGTTCTAGTCTAATCAAGCCTACTCTCAAATTAATGAGCTCTTACCGGGGGGAACATCTCTTGATGCTGGAAGGCAGCAGTAAAGCTATGCACTTCTATTTCAAAAAAATGTAAAGCAATATCCTTTTTGGCTTCAGATAAAACAGAGAAAGAAGCATTTTTCATCTTTTAAGGTTTGATTTAATGCTACAATGACTCTCTGCGTTTGTGTTTATTGGAGGCATTTTTCTAGAGAGCTGAACAAATTGCCAATAATTTGAGGGTTAGTATTCTGGTCTATTTTGGCTCACAGTGAATGAAAAGTGCAGGACAAGGAAGTCTAGCAAGGGAAAATAAATTCCAGTTATTTTCTGAAAAGGACTTCCTAAACCCTCTTCAGATCATACCAATCCTTCTTAAGTGCCATCTTCTAATAGCCCTTCCTTGTTCTCTCCCAAAGTTGTTCTGCATTTGTCTGGCTAGCTACAGGAGAGTCATTCAGCTCTGGAGTGATGGTTCTTCCATGAAGGGAGAAAACTTTCCTTAAAATGTCTTGTGCATCAATGCCTCACAAGACTATAACCTGAGGAGCTCCTCCCAGGCTGGGTTAAAGCACAGGTACAGGTTTGCAGTGCCTGAGTGCTGTAGATCCTGGTGTTGTGGAACAACACCACATGGGAGAGTCCTCTGTGTGCCAACAGATTCAGGTCACCTTGAGGTATTCCACACTGCTTGGAGCAAAATCCATACATTTTCTACACAAACACCCACACATAGTTTTATACTACCAAAAGCTAAGGCTGGCAGATCTCATACTTGCACACTAGGAAATGCCCATTGAAGTCTCATGTGCAATTGTCGTTTGCCCTTTTGTGTGCCCATTATAGAGCTTTTATGAATTATCCCCACACATGCTATTTTTCTCACTTTATTTAGCGCAAAGAATGGCTGGGGCTCACTGAATCCATGTGTGGTTTGTATTCTCTTGTAACCTCATAATTTCAACAGTGTTTTCAGGTCTTATCTACTGTTCTCTATACCCAAGCATTGTACTGAACCAAGGTGTGTTCATTCTTTGAGTTTCCGATTATATTGCTACTATAGTTTGAGAATACTCCACAAGCATCAGTCAATCTTTGCAACACCCCTGTGAGATAAGACCTAGAAGGATTAAGCCCAAACTTGTCACATTTTCTAATATGAGTCACATAGGGACCGACTGGTTAAATATCCTGCACTATGATAGGACAAAATTAGAAATGTACAAATACAAATGTCATTGTTCCAGATCTAGGTGAGATCCTCTTTTTTTTTTTTTTTTTTTTTTTTGACAGGTTAGAGCCTTCTGTGTATCAGGGGAATTTAGGAAAGGAGGAATTCACAATGAGTGAAGTCATATGGAAAGTTTCCTCTAAGTTATTTATCTAGCATCACATACGAGCTCCCTGGCAAACTCCAGGAGAAAATCAATTATTCTGGTCAGAATTCAGTTCCCTCAACCTCACTATCATCTGTGCTCTGCACCAAGGTCCCTGCCTCATTTACTCTCTGCATTCCAGCTCCTGGGATGTGTGAGTCAATGGCCTGGCTAACAACAGACTCCTTCAGCACAAACCATGATTCATTTCCTCAATATCACTCTCAAATAGTGCCAGAGGCCAAAATGCCCGACGCTACAATTCAATTATTCTAACATTTGCTAATAAAATACCCTTGCATTATTTTTTTAAGAAGAAAAATGAAAAAACCAGGGCTTCCCACTGCTGGAAACCTACTGAGTTTCACCTACCCAACCAGCAAGACTGGACTTTGAGAGAAACAAGGCATACCTCTACCGTTCGAGCTAAGAGGGGAACTGATATCAGTATATATGTAGCATTTTCCTCTGTGGGCAAGCCCTGATGGGGGGTGAGACAAATGAGTTGTTAGACAGTCTGCAAGGTGGCAGATAGAAGTGGAAAAACTGGCCTCCAAATTTGGAAAGGAATATAACGGCATCCCAAAGGCCTATTAACCCATCCAATCTTTATCCTCTGCTGCCACTGCATCCCATCCTGCCTCTTGCTTCTCTCGGGTACCCACCAACATCTTCAGTTTGTCTTCAGTGCTGTAGGGTAAGTTGCGAGAGTGAGAGAAAGACTCCTTATTGTTTACCCCATATTGAATGGTCTTCATCAGCCTCAAAGAGCACTTGCAAACGCATGGTGAGATTGTTGAAGCCACTGTCTTTGAGGTCGGTATGGTGTCCTCAAGAGTTCAATGGCTTGAGAATGTGTAGGCAGCAACGCTCAGTGATTTCAAAAGTTCTCCATTAATAAACCATACCCCAGTCCTCAAGTGAGCTCCCCAGCTCATTTTCAAGCTCCTACTCCAGAGCAAAACAGCACTGCAAACTTCTGGCTGAAATAACTGCAAAAAGTGTTTTAAAGTTGTTCAAATTATTCTTTTCTCCTGTTTCATGCCTTCAAAATAATGGAACTATTTTTGCTAGAACATTCCCCAAAATATTCAGGCAGAGGAATACACCCAGCATGGAAAATTCCAGTAGAGACCATTACAAGGCCTTGTTACCAACTCCTTGTAATTTTGCCAAACACTAAGAGGAAGAGCCAGGCTGCTGTAGCGATAGCTGCTGGTGTCAGCTCCATGTGGAATGACACCAGGAGCCTATATCGTTGAGTGGTGCTGCATGTTACTTCTGCTAGTGCTCAGGAAAGAGAACTTTTTCTTAGTAAATAGTAACACAGTTGTATTTTAAATAAGTAGGTTTACATTTTTAATGAGCTGTAAAGATGGAACCAAACAAGGAAATACGTATCACAAAGTCATGGAGGCTTTTTCCCAGAAAGGATTGCTACACTCAAGTAGCCTGGCTTCCTACAGATCAAGGTCAACAAAATAAAGCCTGAAAGCTCAAGGTGAGCTGTCTTCATCGTGAGCTGCAGAGCAGGGACTGATAACAGGCAAGGCATGTTCGTGTGAACCAGAATTTAAGTTTATAAAATGTAAATAGGAGTGCAGCAAGACACATCCAGTGTCAGAAAGGGCTGGGAACAGGAATTGGTGCAGACTGTTTGCAGGCCAGCATGAAGGTGCAAACATTTGTGGGATGTGGCAAATCAGAATCAAAATGTCTTTCAGCTAAAAGCCTCGCTAAAATGCAGCAAGTGTTATTCTCAAATAAAACCTCCCCTTATTTATCCACTTCAGCCACATAAGCTTTTAATTAGACCATACGCATATCTTCATAGACAGCTCCCTGAAACTGGAAAACTCCAAGAAAGCTTTTCCAAAGTAAAAGCCATATCAAGTTGCCCTTGTTCACAGTGTGTCCTTCTCTGGAGAAAGAAACAAAACTAAGAGTTCAAAGCTGATGACAAACACCAACACACTTGAAATGGCTTAACGGCATATTTTTATTGCTATTATTATTATTATTACTATGTCTTAAAGCAGTCAAATGCATTTCAGATCAGAGACCTCAAGGCCCACAAAAGAAAATCCAGCTGGAAGTACTGTCACATCTTCCTCCTTATCTACCTTCTCTTCAGATGCCATCTGACACATTTTCACGCTTGCTTTTGCGACAAACGTGAATCATTCATACACAACAGTGTCACTCAGACTAGCAAAACATCTCCAGCTCAGCTCACCCTGTAGCCTTTTTATGAGGCTGTCTATCACTCCACATAGTTGGCAATGATGTCTGGACTACCACGGATCTGTTTCTGATCATATCTTCCAGTTGCACTGCAAATGAGAACTCCTAATATGGGGCTATCAGCAGACAAATTGCTTAAGCCTAACAATGCCACATGAAGAAGTGTAAACAACTGGAATCTGCTCCATTTAAGCAATGCACAATGCTTGCATTGTGTGCCCAAAAACAACAACTGGAAGAATTGTTTCTGGATTTTTAAGCCAGTCTGTTGCCAAAGCAGAATGGGAAAGCACACAAAAAAGGGAATGTTTTAATGCATCCACTGACACCACTTGAAACTGGAGCAGGATCACAGACAACTCCAGTACTTGGAAAAATCAAATGCTTTGCCCTTGAAATTCTCCCTGTGAAGTAGTTTTGGGAAGACTGGGAAGACTGAGAAGAAACAGTAAACAGAAAAACACGTCACCCCTCAACGTCTGGGTTTAGTGGCACAACCAAATGAAGGCGCAGCTGGAAAACTGGTCATCCTATGAATCTTGCCTTTCCTCCAGCTACCACAGCTAAGAGGAGCAGAGAGGGCTGCAGTGTAGATTGGCAGTCCTGTCTTCAGTGGCTTTGTACTTGGCTGTCTCCCCCGTAGCACTGACACTTCCCTGGTCATAGTATTTTTGCTAGATTAAATGTGTAGACTTCTCCATTTTTTTTTCTTCTGTCTCTATTCATCTCAAAACACAGGGAAAGAAAATTGGCTCACTCTCAGGTGACAAGCTGTGGAGTTTCATCCTCTCTACTGTCCAAATTATTTAGGAGATAACGGGAGGTAGAAGAAGGGGGCATGCATTGAAAGAACCTATTGTAAGCTGTTTATATCCAGCTCCAAGGACTAAGTCACCTAGACGACACTAGCAGAAACTTCACTTGGTGCAAGCTGGCCGTGATGTCTGGACTTCTCTTTCACCACAGAGCCCTCATTTGTGTGCTGTCCTTCCCTGTATTGTTGTTCATTTCTCTATTAGAGATGAGGGAAAAACTGAAGGTGTGCAGAGGACTATTCCACACCTACCTACAAGGGAAAATTGGAGGTTGAGATACTTTCAAGACAAGTTCTCCTTTTTTTGCTCCAGAATGAGGCTACCTATTTTTTAACATTTTAGGAAGACTGATATTATTCAGTAAGCATAGCACTCTAGAACAGGGAGGCTTCCACAATTGCAGGATATAGAGTCTGAGGGACCTGACAAGAGCCCAAAGGAAAGCACCTTTGAGGGATAAAAATGTCCTCGGTTAACAGGGCTGTTTATTTGGGCCTCTCTTGTTTGGTTTTTTTTTTATGACAACAAGATGAAAGTCTTCAGTCACAGCAACTTGGAAGCTAGTCTACATCTCCTGTTCATAAACCCTTCCTGCTGCAATGTAGTTTGTGCAATCTCAGCTATGAGATCAAGCTAGCTTTCTCCAAAAAGTCTTTTTCCATCCTTAGATGAACATGTCCCACTTTCGCTCCCTCTAAAAGATCACTCCCCAAGAGAGAGTGACAAAATAAGCCTTTACCTCTTGTACTGGCCAATGTTTATTGCGTCTTCCTAGCAGAGGAAGCCTTGGAGCTCCACACCAATGTGGTCACACCACTTTTCTGTACATGGAAGAAGGCTACTGGCTTGGAGCAAGACATCAGAGGAATCATCAGTTATTTATTCCCCATATTCACCCAAAACTAGCATAAGAGTCTCCCCAGGGAACTGTAGCCAGTATTTTCATGAAGATGGAGATCAACCAGGTGACACCTGGTCTGCTGTCCTCGGGACTTTCCCCTCCTGTGGCTCTCCATAAGTATGCTACTTCTGATGGGGTTCACCTGGGGACATTTTGCTTGTGACCCACCATCCCTTACTTGTTACATAGCATAGGGCAAGTTCTTGCAAAGAAATGTGAACAAAAGTATTCTTAATTGTGGTTAAGAATTACAGGGTATGACCCCGGGAGGAAATGTCACACCTTCACTGCACATTTTTACTTTTGTGAAATTTAGAAAATCTTGTGGATGTATCTATCAGCCAAGTGACTCCTTGTTGATTGATTATACACACAATTTTCATGCAGCAAACCTGAAGAGAAAACACGTTGAAGTCAAGAGAGGGAAACAGACTGATGTATTCTCTGAAATTTCAGCCACCGGATCTTGAATCTGGAAGGGGAAAGCTTTCCATAAAATACGAACTGTGGCATTTGAAATAAAACAAAGCAAGTGAAGTTAGAACCCAAAAGACTGCAGGACTCAGGGAAATAAATGGGTTGCTTGATGAATCAATACATTGTTTTCTTTTGGGGCATCTTTTTCACCACTGATAATTTTGCTCCTGAACAAAATGAAGCAGGGAATTGAAATTTCATTACACAGAGATTTGGGGTTTCCAGCAATTATATCATTCCCTTTCAGAGCAAAATTTATTTTCTTTCACATGGAAAACTTTTGCTTTGATAGAAATTAGAAGTTGCGTTTTACTCATGGCTGTTTTCTAGTTTAAAGTAATATATAATGTAGTATTGATTTTTTAAAACAAATTATATTATTTCAAAAGATAATAATATATCTGGGGTTTTTTTCAAGCATGGAGCTAATTTAGGATGTTTCAACATTATTGGAACTTTTTCATCACTTTTTTTGAAATGAAATTTCCCCAAAAGCAACATGAGCTCACAAAATGCTTTTTTATTATTATTATTTTAACGATACTGCATTTTACTGATGGGAAAAAAACCCTTCTCCATCAAAGTTTTTTTCCAATGAATACTACTCCTGAGTCAAGTAGGAGCGTGTCTGAAAATCTTTCAGATGGAAGATTTATTATGTATCATCGAGAAAAAAAAGCTATTCAGGGCCAAATTCTGATACAAGCTGGTTTGTGCAAATATACTGAGCTCTAGCCAGTGAAAATGAGGCCTTTTCGATGTACTTGGGCTCCTAAAGAAGAGAGGTACCCAGTAAAAAGGGTCAAAAATGTTAGCGTGTGTATGTGCATGTGCACGCACATATGTGTACAAACACAGCCACTCTGTTTTGCTCCTGGCACTCAAGGAAAGCTCTCTAGATCATTTTAGAAGTATATATGTTCAACGTGATGGCCCATAGCCATATGATTTTCATGCGTTTTTATTGGCTTCCACTTCTTTAATGTTATTTTTAAAACAGCTTCTTTTTTTTCTACCTTGTGAGAAAGAGTTTTATAATCCTATGACCAGATATACCAACTAAACTTTGATACTAATGAGCAAGATCACATTTTCCAAGAAAATCAGCATGTAGCTTGCCTGTCCTAAGAGCTTCTCCACAGGACTGTTATTGGATGTTAAAATAATACTCACTTTATGGAAGCATGACAATTTGTGGATTACAGAAGTGCCCAAAGCAGCAAAAGGGTTAAGGAAGTTGTGGTAGAAGTAAACCAGCATGTTTCTTGAGTACAATTAATTATCCTCACTACAACAACTTTTATTTTTAGGAAGATGGTAAATAGAAAGATGTCTGTGTTGCCAAGCTTCAGAAACCCACTTGGCCCAAAGGTTGTCTGAGAATGTTAGTCTGATAATATGGCTTTACAGACAAAAACATTGTGATGTGTATCAAAAATATTGCAAAGGGGTAAGTGCTCTGCCAAAATGAAAGCCAGCCCTAACAGATGTGAAGCACAACAAGCTGGGGTGATTCAGTCCGTTCCTATAAACAAGATGCAATGGAAAGAGGTTGCATAATTAACCCGCTGCCCTAATAAACAGTATTTAATATGCCATCTATTTAAAATTAAACTGCTGTCAAAAGCAGCATTTTTACTTCTCGTTTTAATTTTGTTCAAAGCAAATAAAGTCCTGTCTGCGGTATTGCCCTAGGCAATGACACTAACTGTTCCAAATGTGGTTTTTTGCAGCCTGATTTACAATGTTATGGAATGACCAACATTATATTGCTGTTTGAGTGACCTGGATACAACTGAGAAACACCCGGCACTCATCTGGAGCAGGGAGCAGCAATGACTTAACGCTCTCCTTGGGCCACCTGGATCCTGTCAAGTGCAGGCGTAAATCAACATGACAGAGGCTTGTCCAGGCTGAGACTAGGTCAGATCCACTCCTTCAAGCAAACTAACACTAAACTGTAAAAAGTTGTGGTATTATTTGCTTTGTAGTAGCTCCTAGAGTCATTTCACCACGCAAGTGGAGGAAGTCACAGTCCAGAAGAGCAAAAATTGTCTTCTTTCCTGTGCTTTGGACTCATCTGCACCTGCATCCAAATTTCTTGGACAAGTCTG
Organism: Gavia stellata; assembly: GCF_030936135.1. Lineage (NCBI taxonomy): Eukaryota > Metazoa > Chordata > Aves > Gaviiformes > Gaviidae > Gavia > Gavia stellata. The sequence goes on along the minus strand of NC_082611.1, from coordinate 7,467,183 downwards.
GCCTTGAGCACAGGCTTGGCCTTCACTTCAGAGGTAATATCAACACAGCCACAGGGGACAAACAATTTGCCCATTTTCATACCACAGACTGGTGGCAAAGGCAAGGACAGGACTTAGGGCTCTGCAGGAGTCAGTTATTAGGCTCTGCCCTGAACCGCAATGCCTGCAGGGAGAACAGCATTGCCAGTTAGATAAATCTGAGCTTTTCAGATGAGATTGAGTTTACCTGAGAAGAAGATTTTTGCAGGTGGTGGAACTTCAAAATAACACCTCTCTACATGAAGAAAAGCTTCTAGTTCAGGAACCACTTGATAATTACACAATTTTTGGTCTTCCCTAACCTATCCAAGATAGACTGTAATAAACACTCATGTGACATATATTTCATTTAGAGTAGCAAATATTTATTCTTCTAGAGGTCCAGAGATGAGCAGCACTGGATAAGCTATTGAGCTATTCCTGTACATACTGGCAGTCTTTGCCTACCCCAATGCTACCACATGTTTACTTCAGCTCTGACATGCAAGACCACCCTTCCATATTTATCCTCCATCATGGCCATCGTGAGAGTGGAGAATGCCAATCACTCCGAACTCTGTGGAGCTTGTGGTAGGGCTTGTGTTGTGGTGACAGCTGTCCCCTGCAGTCAAGGAAAAGATTCTTTATAGGTGGTCTCTAAAAAAGGTGGATTTTGTGGTAGGTGGAAGTATGCTTGGCATTTGTCATATTCAAATGAACAGAATCGTGGTTGAACTTGTGTATAAAAATGGCAAAGTGAAAGGTAGGAGCAACAGGTAAAACTACTGAAAATAAAGAAGTAATTGCCCATTAACACATTTTGCCTCTTCACTGTTGGTGGAAAAGGCTAAGAATTATCCATAAAAATCCGTAAACAAGTCCATTCCCTGCTGTGGAATTCTGCTTTATTTTTTATCGGCTCCTATGCAGTTCTTATCACCAGATTATAAACCATTACACTTCTGAAACATCATAAAATCACTGCCATTAAAGCCCTGGTAATTAAAGCTCTTTTGAGATGGAACTGCCACAGAGTTTGTAAGCCACATGAGAAAATTCCTAAAGCTGTCTTTTACAAAGAGCTTTGATCAGAAACTCTTTCCAGATATGGGCAGCTGAAATCTTATAGAGACAATCTCAAGGCAATCTTAATTCATGTAACATTGATTTACTTAGGAGCTCATAGCTCAAAATAGGCTTTGATGGCAATAGCTTATCTGCTTGAATCTGATAAACTCTGAGGACAGATGTATTGCTACAATTAACATAAAGTATATACTGCAGAAAGCAAGGAGGAAAATAACTAGGCTAAGAAAACAGGCACTCCTTAATGCCACCTCTCTTACACTGTACACTTCGTAGCCAGGCTCCACTCTAATTGTGGGACACACGAGTAAGCTCCAAGGAAAGAAATGTATACTGGGCGGCTCCCCATCATGTCTGAGCTCTTTCCAGAGGTGATTTTTGCAGCCTAATTAACATCTGTCACCAGTCTCTTCCCTCATCTCTTCTTGGGAAAGAAAGCTTTGCCGTGGCCTTGTTTTTTTGTGAGGCCAGGGGCAAACCTGAATCATTAGACTGGATTTCTGAATTGCTGGTTCAGTGTGATTTTGCTGTGTATTTCTATTTTAGAAGTCCAGGCATTTGGAGAAGAAACTGAAGACATCTGTGATGAGACTGCGTTCCTGCAGAGATTCATCCCACCCTTTCAGACCCTCCTGAAGAAAGCTCCCCGTTGTCCTGCAGAGACAGGTCTGGTAGAAAAAGTGTCCCATGGTGTGGGAGTTTCCACTCCTTATTTTCCTATATTGAGTATCCCAGGCACAGGCTATTGGTTGAGGGTTTGGGCTTGGGGGAAAGGGTGAGGCTGGGAACTACACTAAGACCATAACAACAACCTTACCAACGCAAAGTAATGCAAGGAAGGCACTCCTGTCTGTGTAAGTCTCCTGTAAGACAGCATGAAACACTATCTGAAAACCCAATGCTAATGTCTTCTCTAACACCAAAATTCTTTAAAAACTCTTCTTAGAGCAGTCAGCAATGGTCTTGGAAGAAGCAAATGGCTTCTTGGAGCTATCCCTCAAAACCACATAAACACAATCAAACCACAAGTTACCGCTCTGTCTAGCTAGCTTGACAAAAATAACATGAGGGTGAAAAGCAAAGCATTTCCAAGTGACCAACTGAAGGTTGCTTATGCCATGCCATGTCATGGGGAAGGACACAGCAGGAGAAGAGGTGCTCTTTCTCGTGTGTTTTTCTCATCACCTGACAAAATGGGTGTTATTTGCAAGGAAGTGTCTACTCAAGAAAGAAGGTGGAAGAAGGGAACATGAAATAACATGGTAATTCCATAAAATTTCTCAGGTGACTACCTTGGCGCTGGCCCAGTACCAGTCAACAGTTGAGGGGTGTTTAGCAAAGCTGGTGGAAACCTGGAATTTCCCTTTCAAGCCAGGGATATTACAAACTTCTGATTTATTTTTTTCATACCTTACTGGAAAAAGAACATGAAAAGTTGAAATTTCCTATGAAATGGAAATCCTGAGTGATTTTGCTCTGATAGCATCAGAACATCCTATTGCAAAGATTTGTTTCAACATGTCTGCAATCTTCACAAGGTCACAATGCTTCACTTCCATGGAATTGTTTAGGGTTTTATAAAAACACAAATTCAAAAGGAAATTTTGGGTGAAAATACAATCTTTTGTTTTCAGAAAAATGGTGGTTTTCAGTAACTTTCCCCTGAAAAAATAATCGGTTTGTCCATAGCTTTCCTTCAATGAATAATTATACACTGTTGGAAAATTTCCACAATCTTAGTCCATTTCCAGTTAAGCCTATGCAGAGTTGTTTTGCAAGTGCTTACATGTTTGCAGGAGCCTCGCCATGGACATATCATTACAGTTCCAAGTTGTTTAATCTTTTGTCTAAATATAAATAGATGAGTGAATATCAGCAATTTCCTCCGTCCCTCTAGTTGTAGGGAGTATATCTGCGCAAGGGAAGGCTTTAGGATTAGGGCCAGTCATTGGGGCTGTTTCCAGGCTATCTGTTCAGGGAGGCTCTTGAGCTATTCGGAGATAACACCCTTTTCATATTTGGCCTGATCAGCCACGCTCCAAAGGGCATCCCACATCAAACTGCAGCACTGATTTAAAGAAACAACAGCTCAGCTGTGCTGTGCTTCACTGCTTCTGGTGCAAAATGGGAATTCTCCCACTAGGTTGAACTGACTAAAAGTGCCTTTTTTCTTCCATTTTGCTGCTTTCATTCCCTGCTAATTTGGGACCTGCCTGCAAGCAGAAATCACCTTTTCTCCATTGACCTGACTAGTCCAGTAAAACTGGAAGTTTGTGGTTGGCTTACTTCAGGACAGATCTCCTGGAGTTTCATGCCAGTTTACAGGAGCTTTTGTTACTATTGACCATGGTCACTGCTCTTATCTTTTCCCGTAAGTGTTATCAACATTTTCCTTTTCATCAGAAATGTCTTCTTTCTCTCCCTCTTGATCTCTGGTGGGTCAATTGCCTGCCAAATATTCAGTAAAAGGGTGAGCATTCACCCTGATAAACTTGGACCCACATTTCTTCCCGGTCCCACCACTCTCCTCATGTGACCCCAGTTTCTGTTTTCCCTGTCCGAGTCCTATAGCTAGAAAACACAACCCCATCACGGTGGCTAGCTGACATAACTAGAGAAAGATGACACAACTCATCATAAGGAAAACTTGGAAGGGAAGCCCTGAAGTTTGGATTGCATTACACAGGGAGTTAAGCATTATCAAAATAAAATGCACCCCCTCCAGAAAATAGGTTCCTATGTGATCTCATTACTTCCATAAAGATTAAAACCTGTGCTTAATCTGGGCAACTCTCCTGCTCAGTAACGCCATAATTTAGAAGTTGCTGAGCTACAGTTATTTGCAGTTGTTAGACTGAAACGTCCTTTCATCTCTGCAATCTCATTCAGTCCCCAGCATTGTGGGGATGCAGGCAAACCACTATAAATAACCGAGCCTTTTCATGTCAGCTGGTACAAATACCAGCCACTTCGAACAATCTGACCTTTCTTGGGGATTCTGACCAATCTGCAGTAGAAGACGGATAATATCTTTCAGGATTTTCCATGGTTAAGGTATATATAAAAATTGCTAGCTGTTTGTGTGCACTCCAAATGCTTTCTGGCTTGTTTAATCTGGCTGTGACACTTTGTTCTGTGGTTAAAAAATGAAAGTAACTTCTCAGTTAATGATTTTTGATGAAACCCATTATTCTCACAACTATTTTTAAACACCACGGAAGGCAAATCAATCTAACACACCTACAAGACTAATATTTTAATAAACTAACAGAGACAGTGGTCTAAAGCCATGGTATTTTTCCTCTGAACTCTTGTTTTTAAATAAAACCCTGTGAGGTTACCTTGGCATTCCTTTGCATGAAGAAAGCAAAACCTAGAAAATAAATTGCTGTTTGTGTCTCCTGAAGTTCATCTTCAGCTTTAAATGGAAAACAAAATAGAAAATTGCTTCAGCTTCATAATTAGCAAAAGCTGATGAAGGATGTTACTGTAGAAGGTATTAAATGATATGAGATTTCCCCTTCTTCCACACACCTGTTAAATGGAATGTGATAATGCTTCTCCTTTATTAATATCTTATGAGAAAAGTCAGAGGGGATGTAACCTTGATCAAAAGATATCCATTTTATACTTACTGCTATAGTTCATTCCGGAATATAGGACAAATCTTGCCTCTATGAGAAACTGAAGATATTGACCCTGTTCTTAGTCATTGTGACCAGAAAGCTAATGAGAAAAGGTTATAAAAGATGTAAAACAATATAAACTGTGGCTTGCTTCCTAGCTTTGCTAGAAGCTGTACTGAAATTTCAAGAGGATTTTTCATGCCTGGCATCCCGCCCATTCATTCACGCTGTAGCTGACATGCTCACCCCCAGCTACCCCATTTATAGGAAGCATAGCAAAAAGGATCACAGTTTTCACCCACTGGGAGAAACTGTTTAGGGAGGTAAACCTTGGAGAAAAATGAGACTGTTCACAGAGTGAGGCAGCACCTGACAGGAGCAGGAGTGGCCGCATCTAGCTCACCAGATCTGTTACGTTTCTTAAGCCACTTTGCAATCACTCATGAGGCTAGCGCGTCTCAACTATAGATGTTCATTTATTTCAAGATAACAAATTTCCAAAATATAGAGAGAGAGCAGAAATGTATCTTGGTCTAAAATACATTTTAGACTTTTACAGTGCCCCTTCTCGGGGTTTGCTCTCTTCTGTCTTGCCCTTTTGCAGCTTAAAGACAAGTTCCCTGTTGTTATAGTTAGTTGAGAAGCTGTGTACCTAACAGAGGATGCTCAAGAGCACAGAGCACAGGTCCTCATTCTGTCGGATCACTATATCTGATCTGGGACTGCAAGGTGAATTCCCTATCATGTCTTTATATCAGCTTTTAAGTTGCCTACATGTAAGCAAAGCAGTGTGATGGTGAAAGAGTATTTGCCTACTTGCTGTTGCAGAGGAAAGAAGGAGATAATGAAATTATTGCCACATTATGAAAGTGTACGCAAAACCATATTGTCTTCAAGCAAGTAGACGCTGATGTGAAATTTGAGAATCCCTTCACTGGTTTAAAAATGCAATAGATTTGAAGGACTGCGATGAGGAAAGGTGAGGAAGGACCGAAGGGAAGGGGATCAGCTGGAATACTTCCCCTCCTCCCTGCATTGCTCTCCAAAATGAGCAGGCAAGTTCTCCCGCAGCTTCTGGGAAAAACTCACAGAGAGACTCAGCTCTCCACTACACTGGGCAGTCCACAGCCAACGCAGCCACTTATTTCTTAGCCTGGCTCTTCTCCTTGAAGCTGAACTTGCTCGCAGCTATGTGTTGTGCTTGAGCGAGTGGCTGTGGTTTTACATTTGTCCCTTCACAGTGAATAGACAAAATTTTCAGACGCATTTCTCAGGGACTGTGCTGTGGCTGCAGCTCAAGCCAGAAGCTGTATCAGGGAGCACAGAGCGACCCCATGACCGGCATTAGCAGTGCTCACTCTATTAAAGGCAGCCCTCAGAAAAGGAGAGAGTTACTGGATGTCAATTAAAATGCTTCAGTGATTTAAGTGGGCAACTTCCATGCACCGCTTTGTAACGCTACACCCCTCCGTCTCCAGTTAACGGCACTGCTCTTACAGCAGCCCCTAGTAGGTGAATTTATGCAACAGCATTGACAGTGACCTTAAGGAGGGATCATTAAACTATTCTCCTCGCCTGAAATTTGTAACTCTATCTGCTTCCTCTGCGGGAGAGGATGAGACAAGGAGGGGAGGGAAGGAGCAGCTCATTGACCACCCAGAACAAAGGAAGAACCTGAAATTACTTTGTTAGCCTTGATTCTTCTTGGTGCAAGGAGAAAAGTAAGAGAAAAAGTTTAAAAAAGCAGGATGTATGGTACCTGCAGTAGGTACGAGTTTACTAGTGTCTAACAGCAGAGCCAGAGGGATCTTGCTCCCTGAGGGAGCAGGCAGCACTCTGTAGACTGGTGCGGGTCTGGGTGCAAGCGATGCTCCTGCAGTGCCACTGCCAGAGAGGACAACGGGGCCCTTGTTCTCACCAGAGCCACTCTTGTCCCAGGGCTCTATGGGCCACCGCTCCACTTGCAAGCACTGTCCCAGCAGCCCGCTGCCAGGTGCACCGCCAGCACCTGGCACCCTGAAATGCAGCGAAGGTCTGGGAGGTGACATCCTGGCAGCCAGCACCACGCCAGGGGACGTTTCAGCAGCTGTGCCTGTTAACTTACAGGAAAGGATGACTTTTGTCACTTGTCTCATCTCAGACACGCTGCAAAGTTCAGCTGAAAGCTTTTAATGGTCCCTTGATGCTGAGCCTGCAGATACAGAGAGATAGAGAGCATAATAAACTTTCAAAATATGACCTAACTGCATAACACATCAAATGTGTATCTTAACTGTATCCAGTGGAGCTGAATGGAAACAAACACACCATTTCAAACCAGACCACACACAGCAAGATAATGCACATGACTAATTTTGATGACTGATTTTGTATAAATAATGCACCAAGATTAGTACACACATTGTAATATTCCTTCATTCCACTCCTTTAATTAACTTTTCATTGAGACTCCAACTGGAAGTGGCTAATAAAGTGTTTGCTTTTTACCACTTAGATTAAAAGTACATCCCGTCCCTAACAAAAACAGTGAGAAACTCCATGAAACTTAGGGAACAGCCTGCTTAATGCCATTCAAAATAATGCTGGCGTTACAGCTCTTAGCTGGGTGGCAAAGGAAGAAATAACAGGTGTAGATAAGGAGTGGGAAGAGTACAGTATTATGGTCGCTACACGTTGTAAATTGCTATGGGAACCAAACAGTTTTGTTCTAGATCAGTTTTGCCACCTACACAAAAGGGGAATAAGACATAGATAACCCTACAGCTGAGTTCTGTTCTTCTGATGTCTGGCAATGTTTAAATGAACTCATGAAGGAAGTGTTGAGTAGCGAAAGACAAATGACCTTTTCCATCTGGGAAAGGTCTTAAAATCTTAAAGCTGCAATGCCTGTGTTTATCAGAAGAGAAAGAAGGGAAAATGCAGGTGAGGAAGAGAGAAGCCAAATCCATGCTATCTGAATTGAAAGAGGATGGCAGTATTTAAAAGAGCTAGTGACCTTCAGGAGATTGATCCCAGTGTTGATGGATCACTATATATAGGACACAAACTAATAGGTCAGCTGTTGCCTTTTCAATGTAGAAAGGGTAAGATTTCCTACCCCGCCAAAACCAGAAACTTTAAATGGCTTTGAATGAAGCAATTTTAACACTTATTACACCATCCCCAGGGATTTTCAAACTATTTTGCAAATAAGGCAGGCAGGTAGGGCAGGTAAGTCCTCCCATCCTGTCATTACTGATGGAAAAACTGATACACGGAGATGTGACATGACTTGTCCCAAAAAACCTCCCCACAAGGGACTCTCATCGCTTGCTTCTCAGGTATGTGATTAACCACCAACCCCCTTTCCCTTTTAACAAGTTTCATAGGCTTTCATATTGGAACTGTGCAGAACCACAGATTTCACGTATTTTTTTAATACTAAGCCATCAATTAGTCCAGGTTTACTCAAAACAGTGCCCAGGATCTCTTTACAGGTCTATAAACCTGAGAGGACCTATTTGTGATCTTGGGCTGAGATTCAAGTTTTAAAGGAACAGTGAAACTGGGCAATTTTTTTCATTACTTCAATTTTCATACTTAGTTCTCATATTCTACATTTGAATGTGCCTGAAGGGCTTGCGTGGAAGGCAACTTGCAGATTTTCAAGGCCTTCTTCTGTTTCAGCCTTGATCCCAAATTTTGACTCTACTAAGGCTGGCAGCCACTCCATACAGCATTCATAATGCTAACATCTCAGATATTATTTGGATTGGACCTTTCAAGACACATTAGCAATCAAAGGCACGTTTACGAGATCCATCTGTAATGGGTATTGCCCCTCTGTCACACCATGGTGTAGGAGAGCAAAATACTACAACAGCAGTATCAAAGCTGGATAGGGGAAGCTAATAACAGCAAACAGAACAAGAAAAAATAAATAATAAATGGATTACCCACTGCATGGAAAGCTTCCCAAGGTTCAGTATGACTGTGGGAAAGAATTCATAATCCCAGGTTTCATTCAGACCGTTTCTGGGAACAAAGGCACCTGTATTAAAACCAGTGTTGTTGATTTTGGCAAACCATGATCAAACAGAATAGAAAAGATGATACAAATCTGATTATCCTTGGGTATATAATTCTTGGTGCTTCACACACCCTCTCTACCCTTCCCACATACGTCTTGGCATGACCTGGTATGCTTTCTTTTGCACCACATCTTTTTGATTGAGTGGAAGCTGAGATCTGAAAATATCCTTAAGATGGTAATAGGGTGAGTATGAGAGAGCACTCTGTAGTTGGAGCGAGCAGGCTTCACAGGGGCAGCCCTCCTACCTGCCAAGTCTCACCACAGTCTCCTGTCCCCTGGATCCTTTTGGAACCCACTCTGAGAAAAATTCAGTCATATGTTTAGTTAATTTTAAACTAAAAACCAACCAGAAGACAACCAGAGTTAATAGTACTCATTTAAATTAGAAATTCTCCCGTATATGGAAAAAGTTCTTGGCTAGGTTTCTCAACAGCTGGAAATGCACATAACCCCTCGCAGTCCATAGGCTGTTTCATAGTAGCTAAGCACCTTCCCCAGTGCTTCTTTCTAAAGGCATCAAGAAAAGCAAGATGGGAAAGTGAATACATACTGGAATCATTCAATAAAAAGTTAGCAAGAGAAGAATAGCTAGAGATAATAATAGCTAGTAAGGAGAAATGGGGGACTGGCACAGGATCCTTCCACGGCAAGTTGTGGAGCAACTGGGGACCATCGCTGTATGGGCACCTCTCCTGAAAAGAAAAATGTAGCACCTTAGCATGCCCCCAAGACCTAAAGCATTTTACAAGCAGAAAGGAGTGCTACCAGCTTAAAGTGTCATTCACTCCTGAACTGTAGCATGGAGTGAAAAATAGCATCTATTCAATAGCTGTTTGGGACAGAAAGTGAAAAACAGCATGACCATTGAAACAGCAGGAGGAATTTCTGGTAGGCGGAGTGTAATTAGCCAAGTTGGCCCGTGGCCAGGACGTGGAGGTTAGTCATCTCCTTTTGTGAAAAGTGCCATCAGGTCTTCAATGACAGAGAGCATTCAGGACCTCGGGTTCATCTCTAATCCAAAAGATGGATAACAATGCTAAAGAGGAAACATCAGAGGCGAGTATGATCATAAACAGGGAGGATCTGCAAGATATCTTCCAGATAGAGGGGGAAAAATGGAGCTCTAGGCACTGGCCAAAACAAACAGAAGTCACCATCAGTGGATGGGGGTCATTCCAGGCTACTATGCGAATTACATCAGGAACTGACTTTGCCCTCCGCATGGCTTCACAAAGTTTGGCTTTAACGCTTGAATGTCACTGGCAGAACAAGACAAAAATGCTGCACCCACGGTCAAAGAAAGCCAAGAAGGAAACTCAGGGAGATAGAAATTCAGAGTTTGATTTCACTTGGGGGAACAATTAAGAATTATTTATTGAGGATGATCTAATGGATCTTCATTTTTAGAGGAGACCTTTGGGGAATTTTAAGAGTTTCCCGCTCTTAGCTCGTATTTAAATAATAAATAAGTATCTATCTGAGTCCTAGGGAAAGTTCAAGACAGCAATTCATCCAGTTGCAGCCAGGCCACAAGAAATTGTTTTCAAAATCAGAACAATGAGAGTAACTAGCATTCCTGGAGCCAATTCAGATGTTCTGCCATCTTTTCAGAAAACACACAAGTAAATAATTTCACCTAGTGTTGTTATTGGGATCTGTCCTGTTAAGACAGGGGAGTACCCCAAAACATACATTTCTGAAATTACAGGATTGATCAGTAACACATCATTCAGCAAGAAAGTCTGCAACTGAGAAAAATAAATCCTGCAAAAATAATCCCGATGGATTTTCAGCCATTGACAGACTGAACAAGCCTGGGTGCAAATGCACGTAAATTGAAGTTTGTCTATGGCTCATATTTGAGCTGAAAGAAGGGTTGAAAATCAAATCTGATGCTTTTCATCTGCTTCCAACTCTAACTAAAATGCAGACCTGCAAAGCTAGCCCTAATTACTTTAAAAACATTATGCACTTTGCTTTAAGCACAACCTTTAACTCTGTCTGCAAGCTATTTATAGGGATTGTGTCTTCATCC